>NC_083359.1:34818000-35456000 GCF_030254825.1 Meriones unguiculatus
GTATCATTAATCTGTGAATACTAACAGATTAAATGGATATTTAGACAAATAAGAACTATAACATAACTACAATATCCCTAAAAGGTAACCAAAGATCTCCCTCTCCAAGAACTTCTGATCCAAGTTCCCTTCAAGATGGACGCAAATTCAGGGTTTAGCTTCTTCACAAGGAGTCTCTCTTGACATATTTTTCTTAGAGTTTGTACCCATCCCTGTGTGCAAATGTCAGGTGACCTCTTTGCCTAGTCCAGTCATAGTTCCTTATAGGAACAGCATCTCCTGCGGTATCCCATGAGGTAGAAATGGAGTCATTTGAGTCCCAGCTGACAATACTTAAGAAAGCCCCCGTCCTGTACTCCATCAAACCAAACAGTGCAATGAGTTGATTTACGAGCTAAGGTCGTTAATGCTTGTAAGAGCTCCCGCCGGAAAGAAAATTATCTGTATAAATAAAGTGTTATTGTGGGAATTAGGGAGAGTGCATGTGGGAAAGGTCATTAAATTAAAACAACAACAAACTGGTATATCAGTCTTTCCTAAACCACTAAGCTCACCTGAGGGAAGTAATATCTTTGTATCTCACAGGTTTGCTTGATTACCGGTTCTTTCCTCTCAGAAGGCGACAATCTCACATGCTAAACTATTGAGTGTTGAAAATTAGAGGTAATTTATAAGATATAACTCACGAAGTCTAATATTTAAAAGAGGTTCAATTAGAGACTGCCTTGTAATACAGAACAGGCATTCAAGTCCCTGGGGCATCATTTTCTCTTCTACAAATGAAAGACAAATTATTTTCCTTTGCTTTATTTGACAAAATCTGATATTCTTCACTCTTTCCCTTAACGAGGGGGATGCATAGCATACAATATATAGAAGTATACTTCATAAAAAGGCTTTTCAGGCATTGAGTTAAAAAAATAAAATTTGTATAGATTATTAGTATGTGTTAGAAATATTTTGTGAGTGAGGGCCAGATTCCTCCCATGGACATCACATTAGTAAACAGTCCATTAAGGCACTTATTCAGTTTGGTCCTCTGAGCCACATTACTTTATTCACAACAAGGATTTTGACAGCCTCGCTCAGACTACTGACCTATATTCCCCAAGATCATGAGCAATAGAATGTACTTCTTAGTACATTCTATTCTTAATTCCTTCTTAGTCATTCTTTAAGTCCTGCATTATGAAACTAACAGACAATGATATAACGTGTAATATTCTCAAAAGTTGCATCTGGAATTTATAATCAGACAAAACAGAGTGGTGATATGGTGACATGGTGGAATTTCAGTCTGGGGTCTTACCACTCCCTGAATCTTTGCCTTGGTTACACAGCTACTTTCACAACATCTCTAAGGAGATTTTGTATAAAAGGCAAAGTACAAGGGATTTGACCCCACGTACCTCATGCAAGCTGGGCTAGAATCCATAAACAGATCCTATAGCCGAGCGAGCCTGGTTTTCCTGGAGTAGAAGCAAATGACAAGGCTGACCTGTCTCTACAAAGTCCAGCTCCTGGTAGTACTTACCTCTGCAAAGGCTTCAAGGTCTAAAAACCAGACCAGACCTTCTCAGGAGCTAAGGGAAAAGAAGCATCCAAATAAAGTGAATAGTTTTTTTCCAGCACAACAGGACAAGGGCAGTGTAGCAACTAGATGGAAAAGAGATGGATATTTTTTGGGGGAGGGTTTACTTTTATTACACTTCTTAACCATACAGAGTTAACTATTCATAGAAGCCAAGCATGCTCACCATTCCCTTGTGGCTGGTGAAGGGAAGACATTGGATGAAAATCAGAAGGACCAATGAAATTTTCTTCATTGTTAAGAACAAAGAGACAGTCTTTCATACGCCAGCATTATGAACATTAATGTATGTTTCTTTGGCTCATATCATATAGAAGACTCATTTTCTTGACATTTTCTTTTATGCTAGACAGAATTCACAACCAACTGATGAGCAGTATTGAGCTAATGAGTGATAAATACTCCAAAACTATTTACATTTATCCATGCTGTGAGCATCTATTGTTTTGCTGTGTGGACTCATTTAAACTTTATCCCAGCACTTAGATCCCAGTTTTTACCACGTTAAAAGCACATGCTTACAGTGGAATTATCACCATCACTCACTTGGGGTGTAAGTGTTGCAGGTGAGTAGCTGATAGAGACCTAGCCTATGGAAGTCCCAAATCTAATGCTATCTTGTAATTAAATTGAGAGTAGTACATGGATCTAGCCAATCAGAAAACATTCCTGTTATTTCCTGTATATTCTAGAATAAAGGTGGTCTCTTTTTCCTTGGATTTCAGTCTAGACTCACCCAATTCCATGTACTAATGGCAATAACCTTTCAACCATGGGAGGGAACCCCCAAGAATGGAGAGCTGAAAAATGCATAGAGAAAAACTCAGTTCTAGTGACACCATTTGGGTCTGTAGCATGCTTCATGGAAATTTGTTATGTCTTTGGATTGTCTGATATGTAAAATCCAATAGGCATCTTCCCAAATTTAACCAGTTTAGAGTTTAATTTTTACCTTTTATAGAAAAACAAATGGTATAAGTATAAATATAAATTTCACAAAAACTATGCTGGGCAAACCAATGAAGACAATTCTACAAATTCCAGTACTAGTAATAAAATTCAGAGCTAAACTTTATTGAGTACTAACTCTGGGACCATTTAAACTCAATTATATGTCTTAGCTAATTTACACTTAACAACAAATCCATCGGGCATGCATTATCGTTCTATTTTTTTACAGATGAAGAAAGAGTGGACTAAAAGGTCAAGTGGACTATGCAAGATCTTTCAGGAGTAAGGTGACACATGGATAACCCAGGCAACTTGATGCCAGAACTTTAAGCCTAACTGCAAAATTTTATGGCCAGGACCTCGTTCTCCACTCCAACATGCTTTTCAAAACTGAGCCTGACAACGTCTGCCTTAGAGATCACATTAATGCTATAAAAGTCAGAGGATATTATGTAAACATGAAGAGTCTAAAAATAATGACGTAGCTTTTAAACTACAATACAAATAAAGAACAATTTCTTTGTCCAGAAAAATATTTACATGCCTTTAAGCATCTGTCTGTTCAGGCTTGAGCACTGCTGTGTGCTTTGGAGTTTCTTTTCTGTGCGATGTCAGTGGGGAAAGACGTGTCTTTGTATTTTCAAATTTCTACAGCAGAATACCTTAGAGTGGCTGATTTATAAACAATGGAGACTTATTGTTCAGAGTTCTGGAGTTTGGGAAAGAGACTTGGTGTTTAGGGAAGACCCATCCTCAAGGGTGGTATGTTCTATATGTGATCACAGGGTGGAAGAGGCAAGTGAACTTGCTCAAGCCTCTTTTGTAACTGGCTTTTATAAGAGGCTAATCCCATTCATGAGGATGAGGCCATCTTGATTCAACTGAAGTCTAATGGCCCCACCTCCTAATATTATTTTATTGATCATTAAATTCTAAGGTGCAAATGTTGGGCAAACACAGGTATTCACACTGCACCAAGGGGAAAGTCATCACATAGGGCAATGGGAAACTTGGATTTATAGCAAGATTACTTCCTAAGTAGTATATCCTAACCAAGAGTGATAGTAAAAAAGATATATTTCTGGAGCCCAGATTAATCAATTTATTTGTAGCAAGTTCTCAGCCCCCTTTTGTAGGCTGAATTGTATCCACACAAAATTTGCATGTTGAAACCCAATTCCCAGTATATCATAACATGAATGTATATGAATATAGAAACTTCAAGGAGGCAAATTAAATGAAAATGAAGCATTAAGGTCTATTGTAATCCAATTTGACTGGTGTGACTGCTCATCCACCCCCACACTGAGAACTGAACCCAGGACCTTGCACTTGCTATACAAACACCCTATCACTGAAATCCCCTACAAATGGCTTATTTATAAGAAAAAGAGGTTAGGGTGACTACAGGGATGCCAGATATGTGAGATATGTGTGCATCCTAAGAAAACATACGTGGTATCAGTGGGGAACATGACCATTTGTAAGACAAGGCAAAAGGCTTTGAAAGAAACCAAAGATGTGGACACCTAGATCTTGGACTTCCAGCCTTCAGGGGTGTTAAAAATAAAAGGTATCTGTTGTTAGAGCCATCCCTTCTGTGCTGTTGCTTTGATAATTCTAGCAAATTAAGACTGTCCTGGACTTAGAGATGAGTGTATAGAATGACAACAATAATAACCCAACCTGCTTCAGAGATGAAAGCTATGGATGCACTTGGGTAGTGCTTATTAAAATCCAGGCAGGATGCTGGCTTTCCCAGCCAGACATGAACCAAGAACAATACATTAAATGTCTGGGTGAGAGCAAAGTTGCAGGAATAGACCAATGGAGAAGGTTCACGGGCATGGGTGTCAGATTCCTAGGGTAAAATTTAGCTCTATTGCTCACTAACAGTGTGACTTAAATGTCTTTAATGACTCAGCATGTTTCCTCTCTATGAGGCTCCCCTCATCATGGATATAGCAATTATTAAATTAAAATGCTAATATATGAGATATATTTAGTATTCGTTAAACCATGGTAAGTATTCAGTGAATGGAAGCTATTTAACTGCATGCCTGGGATTCACAGCCTAAAGCTCCACCTCTCACTCACTGAAGCCCTTGGTGGTAGGGCCTAGCTCTTGGCCTTCTACTTGTCCTGCTGGATATGAACTTCTCCAGTGGGCTGTGCTGGCTGGGCAACAGTTCAAGGCATACAGCTCAGGTAGTTTGTGCTGAGACTGTCTACTCCATTTCTTCACCAACCCACACAAAATCTACTCCTGGGGTCATTTTTGAACAAAAAGGGACACTGTGAGCCATACATTCCAGGATCCTGTTTAGTGTCTGCTTCAAACCACCATGACCACCTAAGGCTTGCTTGTGTATTGGGAGAAAACTCTAAGTGAGGAAATTCCAGGGTTGGCATGGAAGGAAAGGGTTATCACCCTGACATTAAGCATTGTTTGCTTTTAAAAAGCCCCTAGATTTAGAGTAGTCAAAAGCAGACCAAAGAATAATAAATTTAGGCAGTGCATCAGAAACAACACAGACCATCACTACACTGAAACTTAAAAGATGTTTTTAGTCAACTAAGACTCTGTGGATGAGAGCTGGAGAGATGGCTCAGAAGTCAAGAGCACTTGTTAATCTTGCAGAGGACCCCGGTTCAGTGCATCCGTATTGGGAGGCCCACAACCACCTGTAATTCCAGTTCCCCAGAATCTGATGACCTTTCTGGCCTCTGCGGGGATCAGGCTTGGCATGACATACATACATACTTTCATATATACAGAAAAAAGTCACACTGATAAAATAAAATAAACCATTTTAAAATAGGTCTTAGGAGTGTATTTGTTTATGGTAAGCTAGACTTCACATTCTTGGGATTCAGTCACATTCATGAAATCTTAAAGTGCCTGCATCAAAACAGCTTTGTGTACTGTCTGTGCAAAGTGCAATACCCATTTATAATGCCAAGCCTTAAAAACAACCTACTTTGTTATGACAAATATTGTTTCAGGCCATGGAACCTTCATGGCAAACTGTACTTAATAATAAGCATTTCCAAAACCACAGAGAATAGGAAAACTATGAATGTCATTTCCTGTTTAAGTGTCTGGAGCAAGCCAGATGGGAGACTCACAGTGTCAGACTGTCTCTGCTATTGTACGTAGTCAAGTGTTTACTGTGCGCATCTCAAGGGAGGATGGCCAGAGGGAGGTGAAGGAGGAGGGAGCAGAAACACGAAGAGTCAGGAAAATTATTGCAGATGTTAAAAAAAGAAGGGAAAGACAATAGATATGAATGAAAGCCTTCATGTGTGAGAACTGGAGCTGTAAATGGTGCCTCCTGGATTTACTTACCTGATCAGGTAAATTAAACAGAGTGGGTTGGTAGCAATTGAAATCTACTTTCCAACACTGTCGAGAGAATTGACAGGGTTCTACAATATAAGATGCAGTTATTTAGCTACTACCAAGGCATCTAGGAACACTCAAAGAGATCCGCTGAATTCCCATAAAAATGAAGAAGAAAAAAAAAACATGTCTAGCATTTCTGCTTACAACAGTACCGAATTTTTTTTCCATTCTGAAAAATGCAGGACTTAAAAAGGGCAACTTATTCAAAGAAAAATCAAAGTACCTTAAAAACATTTTTACAATACAGTGCTCTAAGCCATAAAAAACAGATGCTGCAAATTGACGTCTCTGGGCTGAATCTAAGTGTGTTTGTTTTGCACCTGCATTTTTTTTAAAGGGAACTTCTCCCTATTAGGGCAGAACTCTCATTGGAGGGCTAGGATGGGGCAGGTCATTTCCACTCTGAGGCTGCTCTGCTCGCCCCCTGATGGGAAGGGAGGTTAGCTCCGATATCCATTGGTCGTCACTTCATAATCGGGTAAGTTATTCTGTTAATAGTCTCAGAGCATCGTGCTGTCTCCCTTTCTCACCCTTTCTCCCCTTACAAGGCAGCCGTGAACGCCCATGCTTTCTTCTGAAAGTGGGAATTAGAAAATACACTTGGCTGCAGATTCCAGCCTTCTTCTCCAGTCAGCTTTGTCAGTCATAATGCTGACATCTTCATCCCCATCTGTCCTACTCCTGTGTCATTTCTCAACTGGTAATGAATGCAAGAGGAGAAGAGAGGGTGTAATTAATTGGCTCCTGAAAACTCCAAGAGGTTGCCAACAATTGAACAGTAGAAATTTTTAGTTAAAATACCTCTATCACTTTGTTTGATCAGGAAATGGAAGACCTCACAGTCCTATGGTAACATCTACACGCTGTACTGGCCAAAGATGAATACAGAATGTCCTCTTTTAAGGGATCATGAAAGATTCAATTTGTCATAAGTTCCCCCACGCCTAACTCCTTGCTTCGTCGTCCAGTCATTTAATTTAGCCGTCTTTTCCTGACATTTGTTTGAATTTTTTTCTGTAGTTATATAAAGACCTCACTTTAGAAAAGTGATTTTTCCACAAACTAGTAGAATCCTGAACATCGCATGGAATCACGAGCAAAGTTTTGAAAATTTCTTGGAACGGAAGGTAGATCCTGAATCCGTAAGTCAGCTTGCAAAGCTGATGCTGTGGTATTCTGGCTCCCAACTTGGTGATGCCAACTTGGTGACTGCTGTGGTTTACTCCCTCCATGGTACCCCCCAGCACAGCAAACAACTACTTCAGCCATATTTCCCCCTACTTTTATGTAAGACAGAACCCACCAGATCAGACAAAGCCCACCTAAGCCTAATTAAAAAACAATTCTTCCACCTGTCATGTATGTTTTGTGTCCAGATCCTGTAGCTTGTGTATCTCTGGCAAGAACATGGTTGAAAATTGGAAAAGTTACTGAATTGCGGCAAGCAATGCACTTGTCAAATGACCCAGGTAATTTCCAGGAAAGACAGTGTTTCCTTAGCCAGCCCCAACCACCCATGTCAGTAGGTCATGGAGGTTGACGCTCGGTTTTCACAACCAAAACAGCCATCACTGGACCAAGCATGCTCGTTTCAAAAACAGAATTTTGTTTTTATCACTATGGATCAAATTACCTTAACACAACCAATAGTGGGGGGAAAGACTTTAATTTCATTATCTTTAAATGAATTTAATCACATTACAAAAGTACAGCTAAGATTGAACTTTCCCTCAGTTTTCATTCTTTAGGGTAACAAAATAACTAGTCCATAGACAGTTGTTGTCTGCATCAATGACAACAGCTCGTTTAGATTTTTATTTACTTGATCAAGACTTAGAAGTATTTTTGCTCTTATGATTTAGAAAAGTTATAGACTAAGAACCTAATCTTTTTTTTTTTTTTTTCAAGACAGCATTTCTCTGTACAGCCTTGGCTGTCCTGGGCTCACAGAGATCCACCTGCCTCGGCCTCCATGCGTGCTGTGATTACAGGTGTGCATCACCCATGCCTGGCCGAAAACCTAAACTTATTATTTTTCCTCTTTTTTAGGGGGTTGGGCTTTGCTTATATTGAGAACCTAGTATTTGCCTTCTTCTCGCACTCTGGTATGACTCCTAACTGATGCTCAGTTCCTGTCTAGCCTTTCTCTCTGAAACAGTTCTCTATGAGATTGTTAATGGAATAACTTGTCCAATCATGAAGTGAAGACCAGTAGATGTTAGAGCTGACTTCCTTCTTGCTCTTGCCCCCATTTTGTCTTTTGAAAAATGAAGCCTTTCTAAACTGACCTTTGGAAGATCTCTGACAGCCTACTGAAGCTGCCCGCAAACCATACTTGGAATCCTGGCCACTGTGATATCATTGACTTCAGAAAGTAAACACAAAGTAAATGTAAGTCCAGGTTTCAATCAAGGAACTTCAGGAAAGGCTTCAGACTCAAGTCCTTGGCTTTGCTTCTCGCTGTGAGTCAGAGCCAGGAGGTTCCCATTAAGGTGTATGTGAGCTGTGTATTACTCCCCACTGAAGTTGATCTGTAATGTAATGCTGTCAAGCAGCCAAGTTCTTCCAGCCATCCCTTGGTTCCATATTCAAAACATATCAGTCTCTCATTAGCCCTTTCATTTGTAAAAAGCTTTGCAGTCTACTCAGCAAGCCATTTTTACAGAGATATTTTGTTTTAGGGTAAAGTAAAACCCTTATGAAGTGAGTGTGTTACTCCTATTGTACTAGGACCTGTCCGGTTCTCACTTCCATCTGGAATGAGTCGTTGTGGGGGGAAGAAACCCACTAAATGCACAGAATCATGCATGGGACACGCTTTGATATAGAGCAAAGCAATGGGTTAGTCAAGTTCGGGGAAATGTTTTTTCATAACCCCCACTGCTATCCAATACTAGGGGACAGAATTCCTTATGCCAAGTCATTAAGCAGGAAAGAAACTGTTCAAATAAGCCGAAGTCATACACGAATGGTAGGTGAATCTTCTCTTCAGCTTCAGACTCTCTTCCCCTTACCTCTGGTTTTCCCCTTTTAAGTAAGTCCCTGAAGAATTTTAGGAAATATATTTTGAAAAAGCTTTCAAAGGGTTTAGTAGCCGAAGAGAAGAGTTAACTGCGAATCCCCCTCCCGCATCTCCTTCTTATTCTTCAAAAGCCACTTCTTCAAATGATAGCTTGTGAAGACGTCCCTCGTCATTAGGTCATCTCTCACCCTGGTGTGTCACCACCTTCAAAGACGAATGACCCGGTAAGAGGATGAAACACACTGAGGTTCAAACACTCGCATGGACGGATGGCTCCACACTCTAGCTAGGAGGTATCTTTCTCTTTCCTTTCCAATCCCGGCGCTCTGTGCTGAAAGGACAATGATTATTTCATTGACTCCAGAGGTGAAAAATGAAGAGTCAGGGCCAAGAAGAATTGGAACCAGGACATCTAATCACATGTTTCTTAGGGGAAGATAAAACAGATGAACAAACACATAGAAAAAGAAACTCGTTGCACAGAACAAGAATTAACCCTGCTCTATTAAGAAACTCAAGTGTGTGTTACCACATACAGTCACAATAGCCAAGCTAGGAAATCAGCCTGGATGTTGGTACTCAGAGGAAGGAAAAACTAAACATGCTGTATTTACACAATGGAGTACTATTTGGCCACAAAGAGAAATAAAATCAAGTCACTTGCAGAAAAATCAATAAAGCTGAAGCTAATCATGCTGAGCAAAATAAGGCAAGCACACAAAGGCAAGGAGCACGCGTTCTGCTCACTTGTAGATTCCTGAAACAAAGTCTGAAAGCAGAAGAGCAACTGATAGAAAAAGAAACGAGGTGGGGAGAAATCAGGAGAGGGCATGAGGGAGTGTAGATTCTCACAAAGCACAATAAATAGACTTGTACACATAGCAGAGAAGGAAATTATCCCGCAATTAATAACATTTAACAATTAAAATTTTAAAGCATGTATTATAGAGGGGCCTTCAGAAATTTCTATGTGTTCTTCAAATGGGTCTTTATGGTTTAAGTTCAGGGGCTGATGAGATGGCTCAGTGGATAAAGGTCCTTGAAGAGCTGAGTTCAATCCTCGGTACCCATGTGGTAGAAAGAGAGATGCTTTCTCTTGCAAGTTGTCCCCTGAACTTCACGTACATGCTGTGGCACACAAGCACTCCCAACACATAAGATACATGTGCACACAACACAAAATAAATAAAATATTATTTAAAAAATTAATTAAAATACCGGTTGGGTAATTCTAACCAAAGAAGCTGAAGTGTGAAATATCCCAACATCTGAAACTTCAAGATGTGGTTGGAGCACCTTTACTTCAGATTTTCAGATTAGTGAAGTTCAGCTACTGAACTTGTATATATTCACCAAGCAGAAAAGCTATGACATGTCCAACACTCTGGTCTTAAAGATATCAGGGAAGGGAGGCTCAGCTTGTGTTATTAATAAAATCCCCCGAGTCTCCCCTTCCATGGAGATGGAAGACTCTTAGCAGAAGGTCTGCACCACACCCCTGCCTTCTTTCTCTCTTCCAAAGCAGTTCGTGTAGCCCGACTGCCAGAAGGTGACGAATGGACTGTCATTGTGTGGACTGCTCCCAGCAAGCCTTGTTGTGTCTCCTTTTACTGTTTGCACATGCCATGCTTCTTCTATGGGACTGACGGTTTCTGAAAGCAAGCACTGTTGACTCACTGTAACAAGGTCATACTATAGATTGTGTTGGAGAAGATTTAGTGCCTAAAGTCAAAATGGAAAGGAAGCCAAGTGTGGTGGTCTGTGTCTGTAATTCTGGCACCTGGGAAGATCCTTCTAAGTTCAATACCACCCTGGTCTACAGAATGAATTTCAGGTCAGTTAGGGACACACAAGACCCTAATTCAAAACTGCGCCAAAAAACAAAGGCTAAAATCTCCTGTGGCTAAAGCATCTTTGGAACTCTCTAAGAAAGGGACAATGTGGAGACCATCACTCATTTAATTCAACATAGGTTTCCTCTAGTGTCAGAGCAGACTGCTGTGCCCATCGATAGATCTTTGTATAAAAATTTATGTTCTATCATTTCCAGCCGGCCATCACTTGTCCTGTGATTAGGTCTCTATGATAGACATTAGTTCTCATTCAGTGCTTCTCAGGTATGAGAATCTCATGCTGAATGAGAAATAAGAACATTCATATCTTTTGTGGCATACTTGCCACAGTCAGAACTCTATCATGAAAAGGAACCTAGACTAGGAGTTCGAAAGAGAAGTGAGAATACAGAGAATGAGTTACACATTTATTGGAAGGCTGAAAGAGTACAAGGGGTAGGCAAGCATAGGGAGTGGTTTAGCAGCCTGTATCTCTATTGTTTGGGTCATGCACACTCTACCTGCATATGTTGTGCTGGGTAGCCTGTCTTCTTTACCTGCATGTACTATGCACATACACCCCTCTCCAAACAACGCAGACAGTAACTGTGAACTCACATCTGTGATGAGCTGCATGTAGTACCTCTCTGAATAATGGAATAACTTCTCCTCCTCCAATAAAAACATCAAACATGGATGGTTTCTATTTAAATACATTGCCAATACGTACAGGTAGAAGAATGGAAAAGCTGATCTGGTCTGAACTGGTTTGGGACAAATGAGCAGTAAGGCAAAACTGTATTCTCAAATAAAGTTGAAGAACAAACCCCTATTCCCTATCTCATGCTTATGCATCATTCAAGGTGCCTGTGATTAAAATCATGAGAAATGATATGTACAGAAGAAAACAATTATATGACTTTATTAACCAAAACAGGAAACTTCCCTCACTTCAGTCCTTAGGAGGCTCAATATTCTTACTCTTGAATCCCATTGAACTCTTGATGCCTCAAACAATATTCAGGGCTTTTGACTGTCTTTGCTCGTGTGACCCACTGATGCCTTGCAGTACATTAAAGTTTTCTCTGTTGCTGTGTTTTTACATAATCTCCTTATTGAATTTGCAAATCTGTGCGATCTTTTGTTTCAATTCCAAGAACCCAGCTAGACCAGACTCCAACCACAACCACCAGGCTAGCCTTGTCATCAGGGGCATGAGAAGTGGTTATAGGTATTGGACAGCTGGAAGACTGAAGGAGAAGTCCTGATTTTTCCTAAAGCCAAACACTTGGGGTGGAGGTGGGGTTCTCACACAGTAGATGCCCAGATCACTAAGATGGTTCAGAGCCTCTGAAGAGAACATTGCATGATTGCCACATAATTGCCAAGAGAAAGGATTGCACTAGCAAACTGTGGAGAAATGCTGACTTCAGTCACATTCCTGTCCGGGTCTGGGGGGAAGGAAGCTGAGCAGACCTGAGACAGAGAGCACCTTCTGCCTTTTACCCCTTCCAAATTCCTGCCACAGCTTCAAGCTGGTATAATCTACCCAGAGGCCCCCTAGCAATGAAGTCTGGGGAGTACAGTCTGTAGACCCCTGCTTCCAGAATAGAACACAAAAGTTAGGCTTGATCATTCTGAGATACAAAGTAACTAAGTCAAACAGACAGATGGCTTTTCTGATTTCTCTGCTCCTGCACTGAACAGGCATAGATCATAGATCAGGCAATTTTCACATGGAAGAAACTTCTTTCATATTGTTCTAGAGGCTGAGAAGATAAAGGTCTTGGCAGTGATATTTGAAGGGCCTACATGTGAGGTCGTAACACGGTAGAAAGCATCTAAGCATGATAAAAAGAACTTTCTTCATAACAAAGCCAATCTGCAATAACTAACCCACCCCCAGTAACAGCTTTAACTCATCCAGGACAATACAGCCCTCATGAGCAAATAACCTCCTAACACTGTCACAATGACAATTCAGTTTCAATACCAGTCTGGAAGGTGCATTCAAACCACAGCACTGCCCTATTTAGATTATTTTCCCTTCACACTTTTTTGCCATAGTTAGATTCTAGTAAGCTAAATGTATGCATGATGTTAGTCACCTCTTCTTGACCATCATTTTTATGGTTCGTATTCCTAATGTCCTGCTTGCAGCATGCAAGTAATGCAAATGTCGACTGGATGATAGATGCTCCTTTGATCCTGGTGGGATTTTCTCTGATGATTAGCCCTCTTTAATGGCCACTGAAAGCCAAGTTAGAGAAAAAGTGCAGGAACCCAGAGTAAACTCCGATGTAGTCCATAGATCCTGCAAATGCCCCAGAACAGCAGTTTCAAAAAATTCCCTGGCCATGTCTGCTAACTTCAAATGTACTATTGAAAAAGTGCTATGGTAGCTAGAGCTGTGCTTGCATAGCCTAAGAGTGACATCCAGTGGTTTGCTGAGGAGGGATGCAGAGAGAACAGTTTCATAAGTTCAGGCTCTACTGAGTTTGGGTTACAGACACTCCCTAATATCCCCTAGCTTTGTTCTAATAGCGCAGCTGACAGCCTAGCTTCTTCTTCACCTGCGTGCACCCCGACCCCTCCTTTATCAACGCACCTAACAACCTTGGGCCCCCACCAATGGAACAAGTTTCCCCTGACCTAGTGATCACCAGATTTGGATAGTCCCCATTTAAATCTATTTTCAGTTATGTCCAGGTACAAGAATCTGGGGTGAGACCCAGTCTGAACTGGTTTGGGGTATATGCACAAGGCAAAACTGCCCTCCAGTGATTTTTTTTTAAAGGGAGAATCTCATTAGTTACTGGCTTATGCCTCTGAAGAATTGGGCATGCTTATGATTAAAAGCAGATGCAGCATGGGTAGGGACATGTGTGGCAGAAAAAAAATATATGACCTAACCTGTCAATAAAATCAGAGAACCACCTACCATATATCCTTTAGTACTCAAGCTCCTCCTATTCATGAAGCCCATAAAATGAAGCTCCAAATAATAACTGGGGTCGCTGAGAATCTTCACTCCCAGGGCACATTGCTCTCTTGCAGTATATTCAGACCTATCCTATAGCTTTTCTTTTAATAAAGTGTTCTAGATGCATTTTCAATGCGTGTGTGCTTTTTATTTTGAACTCCTTGAATCAGAAGCCCCAAACTTCAAAACACCTGATCCTGACTACAACACCAGCAACGTAACTTCTAACTTAATCCCATCTGTAATACATCTGGAAATCTAATAATCCCTCCATTGTCAACATAAATAGGAACACAATACGGGAAACCCTAAACACAAAATCGTTAGATTTACTCTGGGAAATTACAAACTAGTGTTACCTAGTCATTGGAGACCTCACACGTTCAAGTTCATTTATCTGTTTTTCTCTTGTAAACAAAAGCCTGTTCTCATGCTGGTGGTATCTGCTGAAGGCATGAGCTAGTGGGCACAGAGGGAAAAATGGAAGACAGCTATGCTTACAACTAACCATCAATGAATGCAGATGCAGAAGGGAAGTAAGATACATAGGGATACTCTAGGAGAAGTAGCCAACTCTAGACCTGGCTCTCAACACCAGACGTTCAATTATTTATGGCTCGAGTAAGTGTCGAGAAATCAGCCCAGACACTGGTTTGAATTAATATATGAATGCTCCTCTGAGAAGAGAGTCTGTCTGTGCAGGGTTCCGTACTGAACAACACTTAGAGTTCAGTGAGTCTGTGCTCATGGTCCCAGGAGATTAGGCAACTCTACCAAGTTTCCCAGACAGCAGCTAAGGCAAGGAAGCCTGAAAGCAGTGAACTGTCAGCCAGTAACTAAACTGCCTCAGATTCAAGATGGTGCTGCGTTCAACAACACGCTTCAGAAAGCTCACGGGGATTGTCACAGGTAGACGGGGGAGTCAGTTTTATTACATTACAGACACAGTCTCAAAGTCAAATAATTAAATAACCAAGTCCATGTGTGTTTCGAATCTTCCCCCATTCTTTTCTCTCCATAAAAGAGTCAAAACAATAATTTTCTAACAGCTCATACTTATGTCAACAAGGAAATCTTCGCAACTTTGTTTAGATAGATCTTAGCCCAAAAAACACTAATTCAGAACTCATAGTGATTGGAATATGTTCTCTGGCATGAAGAAATTCCCAGACAAGCCGCTTCCCCATTTAATAATATCTTCCAGAAGCAAGACAGCAAAATCGTATTTATTCATAAGTACAGAGCAATGACAGCAAAGGAAATCACGAGGTGGCTGCAGTTGGAATTGTTGAGAAACCTCCTAAGACTCTTCTTGATCGGGGAGCAGGATGCTGACAGTGCGGGGTGGTGGGAGTACTGTAGACCCACTGTAAGGTGTGGCTGGAGACTTGTCCTCGTTTCCCTCTACATAGGCAAACCACGCAAGGCAGTGGGAGCTGATCTTCTACGGCATCTGCAACAAACCAGTTTGCGCAAGGTTTGCTTGACTGGTACATCAAAGTGATAGGTGGAGTTAGCCTCCCTTGTGGGACTTTCCATGCATGTTTTAGAACATGTGGAAGCTGCAAGGGAGAGCTATAAAATCCTTACATGTTTACAGTGTTAAAATGTTCTTGACAGTGAGGTGGTGGTCTCACCTTCCAGCAGGCATCAGGAACTTTCAGAAATCAAATCGAAGGGAAATCATTTTCAATGTTCAAATTCCTCTTTTGTTGTTTTGGTTTTTTATTTGTTTGTTTTGAGACAGGGTTTCTCTGTATAACAGCCCTGGCTGTCCTGGAATTTGCTTTCTAGACCAGGCTGGCCTTGAACCCAGAGATCCACCTGCCTCAGTGAACAGGATGATGTCTGAAATGAAAACAGCAATGATACGCCATTCAACTTTCTCTTTTGTTTTTATTAATATGACTTAGCAATGACTGCCTGGCCAAGACAGGGTGAGGCAGATATTGCAATTCAAGTAGAAACTTATTCAATAGTGTTTTGTCTAGACTCCCCCTCCCCCAAACATGCTCTTGTTTCTAAGACTATTTTAATAGGAAACAGATTATGTCTTGGTCTAATCTGTCTATGCAAAAACTCTCACTTCTCACTTCCCTCTCTAGTTTATCATCCACAGGCACCCTGCCTGTGTGTTCTGCTTACTTAAGTGTGGGCTTTGTTCTACCAAAAAGGGGCCCAACAAATATGAAGTAAACCTGGGAATCCTCTTGCATTTGAAAGGCCTTCATGGCTTATTATGTGTCATGGCAGACCTGGTGATAACAGCCTGAAAGAGTGTTTTCAGGAGAGCCTCCGTTCCATCGGCTTCATCTCCCACAAAGTTTATTGCAAAGGTCCACTGCAACTCACTTCTCCTCTTCAGCCCCGAAGGCCTGTCCTCAGGGCTGCCCTGTCTCGTACAGGCAGGAAGAATTTCTAGGGAAAGTGTTGACAAATCTGCAAGGAGGTCAAGGTTAACTTCCAAGAATTGAGTTCAACCCAGTGGTAAGACTTTTGAATTAATTTCTTACTTCATGCAAGGTGAGAAAGATGATTACTTAAACATGTAAAGGAAAGTTAAAATAAAGAAAAAGTGTGTTTAACTGAGAAAGTTTCATGATGTGTGTTTGTGTATTTATACACAATATATGTATGCATGTCTCTATATATGTATATACACATATATGTATGTATATACATGCAAGTATGTATATATATACATATATATATGTATATGTATATATATATATATATATATATAGAGAGAGAGAGAGAGAGAGAGAGATACAACTTGTAACAACCACTCCCTAAAATACTTTCTACTATCAGTTTACCTAAGGGACAAAGAACAAAATGCCACATAAAATATTTATTAAAGACTCAGTTGAGAATAGATTATATTGAAGTATAATATTTTCCTGGAAAACAAAATTTAATTCCCCAACAAGCGCAGGCTAGAAGCTCAAATTCTGTCTTTTCTAAAAATTATTATAGGATCAGATCCTCATAAAAATGCTTTCATTTGCATATCCAAATGAAGATCTCTCATGTAACTCCCAAGAAAGAGAAGGGTTCATATTAAGTATGATTTCATATTCTTGTAACATAGCCCCTGTTCACTCCATGCCTAAGGCACTCAAATATGAATCCCTGCTTGTATTTTCAGTAAATCAAGCCAGAAGACGTTGACTGCTCAGCAACTTTCAATTTCTGTGTTCAATTATGTCACCCATTTAAATGAAATGCTTAACACAGACATGTATGACCTTGAACAAATGGTATTTGTGTTGAGCATTGTTCAAAAGTGGTTATGTTTAGTGGAAGAGAGAAAGGTAGCAAGATTTATCAAAGTAAAAGTCAGTTAATATTTTTACAAAAAAAAAAGGGAGGGGAGAATTTAGGCCAGTGACACCTTCATCTAACTATAACAAGGCAGGGGTCAGCCGGGGTTCCTCTGATCACAAGAACAGGTACAGGGAGCTCTGCTGGAGAGTCTGAATGATCCAGAGGAGCTGGGTGTATCAGGAGATGGCACTTATAATCTGATGAACCTCAGACATGTGCTGGTCACATTTGCTATAAGATAGATAACATGCAAACATAATAAATAGTGCTTAGGGGCAAAGCAGCTGTGGCCTAACCAACTGCTCCTTGTACAAGACCAAGGAGGAGCATGAAACAGAGGCTGAGGTCATGGCGTGAAAAAATCACCATGGCTTAGGGCTTGGCTAGCTTTTGGGTTCCACCGTTCAACCTGTCATGGAGTGTTCTGAATTTCATCATGAGGAGAACAGATAACTAACCAATGCAACAAGTATCTTCCCACTTACATTGTCACAATTTAAATGGTACTGGACTTTTGACCCAGAGAGTTATTTTCAGGGCCTCAACTCTACGTAAGTATTTGCACACAGAAACAAAGGCAAGTAGACAAAGTTTTTCAATGTAATACTGTTTTTAATAAAGATACTGGAGCAACTTAACTATATACAGAGAGGAATATTAAAGTATGTTATATTTGGGGCTGGGAAGGTGGGTAGGAACAGTAGCTTCATAAGCCTGGAACTTGAGGTAAAATTCTTAACACCCATGTCGAGAATGGGCATGTCTGTGAGTGCCTATACCCTAACACTCAGTGGTGGCAAAGGCAGGCAGAACCCAGAAACTTACTGGACAGGCAGCCTTGCTTCCGGTTCAGTGAGAAAACCTTCCTTTCTTAAAGGAACAAAGAGAGCAAGACACTTATTGACACACACATATATATACACACATGTACATGCAACAAACACAATTATGTACAAATGCATGCACACACATACATGAACACACAGAGAGAGACACACACACACTCCAAAAGAAAATAAAGCAAACACAAAAGAATGTGATATGCTTATACCAGGAACAAACTACAGTGTTTGAATCAAAGCCATCAGAGTTACAGTTTGCTGCTTACTAACAATTTAAACTTGCCAAAATTATCTATGTATCTAGTTATTAAGCTTCCCTTAAGTGTAAAATGATAGTGAGGTGTCATTCTTTACAGAGCTATTATAAAAATTACTCAAGGTACCCTCGGTTAATTGCCAGAATAGTGACACAAGCCAAATAAATACTTAATCTGTGTTAGCATGAATACCTACTTTGAACACACTGTTGCGTAATATTTAAAAAGAGTAAAGTTCAGTTGTAACTCTTCATGAAAAAGAGACCTCTAAAACACGAGGCCAAAAAATGACCACAAAAAGTATACGTCTTTGTCACTCTTCTACTGCTATAAGGAGACACCATGACCACAGCAACTCTAACAAAAGAAAGCATTTCATTGGGGCTTGCTTACAGTTTCAGATGTCCATTATCGTCATGGCAGGGTACATGGCAGTGTGCAGGCGGACACAGTAGCTGGAGAGGTAGCTGAGAGCTCTACATCCTAATTTACAGAGAGCAGGCAGAGAGAGAGCCACTGGGCTTGGACGTCTGATGCCCCAAATCCCGCTGCCAAGAACACACTTCCTCCACCAATGCTGCACCTACACAGCCACACGGCCTAACCCCTGTCAAATAGCACCACTCTCTAATGGCCAAGCATTCAAATATGAGCCTCTGGGGAACATTCCTATTCAAAGCACCACAGGACGATATTAATTTTAAGTGCATGCAGGCACACTTTCGTTTGCATAAATGTATAGAAGATAAGTAGAAAGAATAGGTGAGGTCAAGGGTTATCCTCAAAGAAGGCAGGTGAAAAAATGAGGGGGAAATTTGGAAGGAGATCCTCCTTGTCTACTTCCATCTACTTTGGCCCTTGGGGTTGTGTTCGAGGATTATGGAATGGCATGTTGCTGATGACCTTAAAGATGATACTTTTGTAAATATAACATATAGACAAATAAAGAAAAAAGAATAGGTAAAATTAGTATAGACAAATGAATGTTTACAATGTTGCAGTCAGGGAAGCTGGGGTTTTCAGCCTGTGTTCAGGGGTCCAACAGAAGGCTGAATCAAATTATTTGCCTACTGTAGATGCTTAAGAGGGCCTTCCTTTCAAGGCCACGTCATGCATGAACTTTAGACCATCATTGATCTAACACTATGATGAAAATACGGCCACAAAGAGCCTGATTATTAGTAGAAAGTACAAGTTCGATGTCCTGAAATGCCCAATATAGACTTCTTTTCCCCACGTCCTTCTTAAATCACAAAATGAGCAGTACTTTAATCTGTTTAAGTTTAAAATGCCCCACGTGCAGTCTCTTAAAATGTCAACTGAAGTACTTTCTAGCTTTAGGAAAGTCTCCTGAGAAAATTCAAACAAACAAACAGTTGACAGTTGGGGAGACCTTCATGGGACTTTCAAATACCTGAATAATAAAGTCTGTATTCTCAAAGGATCTTATAGGGGAGTTATCCTCTTTCTTTAACAAGTATGGTTTTACTATGATCATTTGTAAAGTTAACTTTGGTTAGAAATGTAACATCTTACTTTTTCTTTTTTTTTTTTTCAAAATAAAAGCAGAAACATAGGTAAAAGGAAAACTATATAATTAACAAAGAAGTTGAAAACAAACTGTCCTCTCAACATAAAACAAGGGAACTATAGTACACAAACAGGGGTTGAAAATAAATGTCAGTACATCACTGACCAAGAAAATTTTTAGCTGAAGCAAAGAAAAGGATTTTTTCTTTTTTTATTAATTTTTATTTTATTATTTTTACAATTTATTTACTTTGTATCCAGATTGTAGTCCCCTCCCTCATCTTCTCCCCATCCCACCCTCTCTCCCTCCTACCCACTCCTCCATCCTTCTCTCCTAGTCCACTAAAAGGGGGAGTCATCCTTCCCTACTATCTGACCCTAGCCTATCAAGTCTCATCAGGATCCTCTTCCTTTGTGGCCAGTAAGGCTACTCCATCAGGGGGGAAGTGATGAAAGAGCTGGCCACTGAGTCCATGTCAGAGACAGTCCCTGCTCCCCTTATTAGGGAACCCACATGGAGACTGAGCTGCCCATGGGCTACATCTGAACAGGGGGTTTAATCTTCTCTATGCATGGTCTTTGGTTGATGCATCAGTCTCTGCAGGTCCCCTGGACCCAGATTTTTTTTTTGGCTTTGATGGTCTCCTTTTGGGGCCCCTGTCCCCTCTGAGTCCTTCTATGCCCCTCTTCTTCCATAAGAGGCCATGTACTCTGCCCAAAGTTTGGCTGTGAGTTTCTGCATCTGCTTCAATCCCCTGATGGGTGAAGTCTTTTAGAGGACATCTGTGATAGGCTCCTCTTCTGTTCCCTTTCTTCCATTGCTTCCTGTATCTATCCTGTTTTCCATTCTTAATGAGAACTAGGCATCCTCCTTAGGGTCCTCCTTTGTAGTTTAGCCTCTTTACGTCTGTAGATTTCATTATGTTTATCCTATATTATATGTCTAATATCCGCCTGTAAGTAAGATATACCATGTGTGTATTTCTGCTTCTGGATTACCTCGTCAGAATGATCTTTCCTAGTTCCATCTCTTTGCCTGTAAATTTCATGATTTCCTTATTTTTAGTCACTGAGTAGTATTCCATTGTGTAAATGTACCACAATTCTGTATCCATTCTTTGGTTGAGGGACATCTAGGTTGTTTTCAGATTCTGGCTATTACCAATAAAGCTGCTATAAACATAATTGAGCAAACGTCCTTGTTGTATGGTGGAGAACCTTTTGGGTATATGCCCAGGCATAGTATAGATGAGTCTTGAGGTAGGGCTATTGCCAGTTTTTTTGAAGAAAGAGCTAGATTGATTTCCAAACCCAGAATAGCTAAAACAATACTGTACAATAAAAGATATTCTGAAGGTAACTCCATCACAAATTTCAAGCTGTACTATAGAGCAACAGTAATAAAAAGTGCATAGTACTGGATAGAAACGAATTAGTTGATCAATGGAATAGAAGACCCAGAAATAAACCCACACACCTACAGACAATTTATTTTTGACAAAGGAGCCAAAACCATACAATGGAAGAAAGATAGCATCTTTAACAAATTTTACTGGCCTAACTGGATATCTACATGTAGAAAAATGAAAATAGACCCATATTTATCACCTTGCACTAAACTAAACTAAGTAGATCAAAGACCTCAACATAAAACCAGACACATTAAATTTGTTAGAAGAAAAAGTGGGGAAGAGCCTTGGTCTCATTGGCACAGGAGATAACTTTCTTAACAGAACACCAACAGCTCACGCTCTAAAATCAGCAATTAATAAATGGGATCTCATGAAACTGAAAAGCTTCTGTAAAGCAAAAGACACTGTCAACAGAACAAAATGACAGTTTACTGACTGGAAAAGATCTTCACCAACCCTACACTGACAGAAGGCTAATATCCAGCATAACTCAAGAAATTAAACACCAACATACCAAAAAAATCCAGTTAAAAATGGGATACAGACCTAAACAGAGAATTCTCAAGAGAGGAAAATAGAATAGTGGAGAAACATTTAAAGAAAAGTTCAACGTCATACCCGTCAGGGAAATGCAAATCAAAATGACTCTGAGATTTCACCTTACACCCATCAGAATGGCTAAGATCAAAACCTCAAGACAATAAACTGGACACTAAAAGAATTTATCATCAGCAGAAAACAATACAGCAAGCTTTTCCCTGGAGACAGGGTTTCTCTGTGTAGTTCTGGATGCCCTGAAACTCGCTGTGTAGACCAGGCTGGCCTTGAACTCACAGAGATCCGCCTGACTCTGACTCCCATGTGCTGGGATTAAAGGAATGGGCCATCAGCCCCTATACAGCAAGCTTTTGAAGTGGAAGAAAATTGATACCATACAAAACAGAGCTAAAAAATCCAGGATATAAGACAGAGCAAATGTGAAAATATACGTGTGTGTGTGTGTGTGTGTGTGTGTGTATGCCTAAAATAGTAACTGAAATTTACTGTAGTTCTAAATTATATAAACTTAGAATCTCAGACCTAGTCTAGTAAATTTTTCTCTCTTGTTTCATCTTTTAGATGAAGTATTTTTATTATAATATTTCTCTTCTTTTCTATCTTACTCTCATATATTTTTAACCTAAAAATATTTTTTCTGGTAATTACAATGTCTCTAACCTGTTTAAATCTGATTTGAGTATGTAGTTTGCCATATTTCGAGACAATCGAATGTTGTGAGAATGCTTGGATCTACTTGCCTCTCTCTTGCCTTGTTATCTTGGGGCTCTCGTGGTCAGACACATCCCACTGGACATATTTGCCCCTCCTCCCCCTGGGTTACGTTTTCTCCTATTGGTTTAACTTTAAAAATCCATAGTATTCCAGCTTTTAGCATTTTCTTTTTATTCTGTCCCTTATCTGCAGTATATTATAAACCTTGTCATCCAGTGCACGCTCCTCTTTTAAGAACAGCCTTATTGAGGTAAATGTGACATATGGTGAACTGCACACACTTACCAAGGACAGTTGGGTGAGTTTTCACGTGTCTAGGCAACATAAAACCATCACCAGAGATACCCAACACATGGGAAAATTTCTTTGTGTTCCCATCCCGCTTCACCCTCTTAACTTCCCAAACCCATTCTCAGGCACCCTCTGACATGCTTTCAATCACCATAGATGATTCTGTTCTTCTAGAATGTTACATGAAAGGAAGGTACAATATGTACTCATTTTTGCCTGGCTGTTTTATTTGGCAGAATTATTTTGAGATTCAGCCATGCTGTTGCATCATTCCTTTTTATTGTTCTACTAAAGAGAATCCTATTGCATACACATAGTAAACTTGGCTTATCTGTCCATGTGTTGATGGACATTTTGACTGCTAGCATTGGGTATTAACAGTCTTTTTACTTTTAACCACTTTAGTGGCTGCAAAGTGGTATCTCAGTGTAGTTCTCTTATATGCTTTTTGGGTACTTACTAATTCTGTCAGCATCTCTTGCTCATTATAAATTTGGTTGTTTGCATTCCTATTATGAACCACAAGAGTTCTTTGTTTACTCTTAATATAAGTCCTTGTCATATAGAGTTTAAAGAATTTTTTTTTCTTATCCTGTTATGTCTTTCAAAGAAAAAAATTTTTGGCTCAGTGGTTAAGAGAGCTTGCAGCTCTTCCGGAGGATCTGGATTTATTTCCCAGCATCCACTTGGTGGTTCACAACTGTGTGTAACTCCAGATCCAGATCTGATCTCTTCTTCTGGCCTCCACAGACACCTGCACTCATGCATATCTACATACATAGACACATACACAAAACAGAAGAGATTTTTAAAAACGTTAATAAAAGCTTTTTCATTTTCTGTACATCTCAGCAACAACTCACACTCTGAGAGTTAGCTGAGTCTCAGACTCTGAGTTAACTGTTTATGCTGTTATATGAACTATGATAATTGGTCTTCTGTGTTTCTACCAGTGAAAGATGAGCAGAAAACCTCCCCTATGTCAAACAAAAAACTATTAGCATTTCAGGGCCCATTAGATCATTGTTATAAGAACTGTTGGCTTCATAATGGAAGCCTCTCAGAAGAAATAGAGTTGCTATACACAAAATCTGCAACTGATTTAAAGTTAAGAAATTGTTGGCTCTAATTAGTAAAGCAAGTTCATCAAAATGTCACTTTAGGAAGGCTACCACCGAGGGAAGGCACTCTAAATCCAGTGCCGCCGCTGATGCTTCTGCCCACGTGAGGTCCATGGGAGAGCATTTCGAATCATTTCCAGGGTCCTGAAAAACTTGTCTGTAGCTATCACTGATTCTCACTGAATATATCCTCTAAAAGCCCATTCCAAATATTTGCTCTTTGTATTTGTGCAAGAATACATAGTAGGAGAGTCTCAGGAGAGAGAGAGAGAGAGAGAGAGAGAGAGAGAGAGAGAGAGAGAGAGAGAGAGAACAAGGCAAAGGGGGAAAATGCTATGGTCAAGGACCAACGTCTACCAAGTACAACCAGACAACACTTAGGAAATGCTGTCAAGAACTCTCCAAGGGACACGTCCACTAGCCTGAAGATAGCGACGTATCTTTACATTATACCATTAGAGGGGGGAATGTGGGAAACACCTGCACCATGTTTACAGGGACTTCCCGCTCACAGGGCAGGTATCCAAAAGCAAAAGTATAAATAGCGATGAAAGGATTGATTTCTTAGTTTCTGAACTTTAAAAGCCCAGAATTTGGCCTGAAGAACACAAGATTTCTCTCCTCTACCTCCCTGCACTCAGACAAGTTTCTTAGGTGATATTCTTAATTACAGAATAGTTTAGATCCCTGATGACTAAATGCAGTGAGTGATCCCAGACTGGATTAAAAAAAAAATTGTGGGAACAAACAACTCAGTCTTTTTGTTTGTTTGTTTTACTGCATGTATGCAGTATTAGTTTCTTACATGATTTTGTATCCCTGTAATAGAATTCAGGCATAAAGAAAAGAGGTAGGGTAAGTATGATGGGGCACATCTCTAGCCCTAGCCACAGCTGCTTGGGGATCTGAGGCAGGAGGATAACCTGAACCCAGAAATTTAGGGCCAACCTGGGCAAAATGGCAAAAGCCCATATTTAAAAAGGAAAAGATCTCATCTGAATCGCAGTCCTGGAGGCTGCAGCCCACCCACAAGGCTGGGGACTTCAGGATTCCTCATTGCAGTATGGTTAGAGAAGCAGATGTGGGCGGAGGAGACCCGGATCACAGAGTGTGGCCTCGCTTTAACAGAGTCCTCTCCCGACGAGTAAGACAATCTCAGGAGACTTAACCCCCTGCCAAACGGCAGGGGATAACTCCTTCCTAGAGTGATGATCCCATAACCCCGAACACTTTTTAAAGGACCCCTGATTTAACATGGCTACATAGAGGACCAGGCCCCAACATAACTTTTAGTGAGGACAAATAGCATGTAATTTTTAACTTATTATTATTATCGTGTGTGGAGCAGTATGTATGCCATGGAGTGTATGTGGGTGTCAGAAGACAACTTTGTGGTGTCTGTTTTTTCCATCTTTCCATGGAGATAAATTACTATAAATACATAGTATGATTCAGGTAATCAACTCTTGATTCTGGAAAAGTGTGTGTGTGTTTGGATGTGTGCACACGTGCGCGTGCACAGACAGAAAGACAAATGAAGTAACAAGGCCCAACATAAACTATTTCTGTACCTAAATGATGGCTCACAAATGTTCCCTGTTAGTCACATATATTTCTTAAAGGTCCAAACTCTTCCACAAAATGGAAAGAGAAGGAACATTACCAAACTCATTCTATGAAGTCACAGTAATCACCTTGATACCTAAACCTCACAAAGACCCAACAAAGAAAGAGAATTTCAGGCTAATCTCCCTTATGAACATTGATACAAAAAAACTCAACAAAATACTCAGCAAACCGAATCCAAGGACACATCAAAGGTATCCACTATGGCCAAGTAGGCTTCATCCTAGGCATGCAGGGGTGGTTCAATATACGGAAATCCATCAATGTAATCCACCATATAAACAAACTGAAAGAAAAAAATCTACATGATAATCTCCTTTGATGCTGAAAAAGCATTTGATAAAATCCAACGCTCGTTTATGTTTAAAGTCCTGGAGCGATCAGGGATCTCTCGGTTTAGTCACAAAGGCCTGATTTTGTGTTGTTATGTTTTATTTCCACTCAAGAGAATTGAGCCTGGATAGCAATGGTAAAGTTCAGTTTTTAAGAAAACCAAACAAAACTCTTGTACATCTGCATTTCTGTAGCGTGAGGCTCTACTGAGAAGCAACATTTTTCTCCAACATTCTGCTGGGTGTTAAGAAGGTAGTCAGCGCGTGGGGCATTGGTAATTTAACCTTTATTTTGTTCTCAGAGATCCCTTGTGATCAGCACTAGTTGACTGGGGCAAGGAAAGAGGAGGCGGTCACCACATTTATGAGTATCAAATGCAAGGACTCGGCTCTTCGTCTTCTAGCAGACGAATTCCTCTTCTGGGATGTGCCTCTTTGGTAAAATGGCAAACAATTTTAAACAGGAAAATATTTTTAAAGTAACATGTGCAAGGCTTTCTGACACAAGACACCAGCCTCGATGATTGCAGCATTCCCTTAAGCACAACCTTGCACACATGCTCTTCATATTTTGGACACATTTAGTTACAATTTTCAGTTTAAACTGTGCTTCAAATGCCAGCCCTCTAGAAACGCCTAGACATCTTCCTTGTAGTTTGTGTCACGAGGCTAGATCTTTACTTGGCAATGCTCAAGGTGGGGATTCTTACATCAAGATAAGAATCTCTTCTGTGCAGATTTTCAGTTCCTCAGGGATTCAAAGATCAAGTTGCTTAGAGACCCCATGGAATCTGCAGAAAAAGCAGCTCTAATCTTGACATCTGTAATTAACATTTTCTCTTATTCTGTAAATTCAGTTTGCTGGCAACTGAGCTGCTTTTTGGAGATGAGTAATGATCCTCCACAGCGCATCCCACACTAATCTCCATCCCGAGTGTGGGCGGGGTGTGTGGAACTCTGGGCCTCTGTTTTGGGCAAAATGTCACACTCTTGCTCTTGGTATGCACTGCTTACAAACACCCGAGTTTCCATTCGCTCACTCTCCCCGTAGGCTTTCTAAACTAGGCTAACATTTGCCAGGCTCCCAAAGCTTTCTCTATTGCAGCCCAATGCACACACGCCCCGAGAGCGCAGGATCAGCTGGAGGCTGTGAAAGGGTCTGTAGAAAACAGTGCTCTGTGGAATGCAAAACTATCGCTGGATCCTCCAGAGCACAATTATAAGTTGCCTCTTCCTCATTGTTCGTTCAGACAAAAGTCAGTTAAATAAATCCGAACTCCAGAAACACACAGGAAGTTTGTTGTGACTAAGACACATTCCAGTCACTCCAGTCCCGACCCACACACTTATAACTTCGGTCCGAGATGCACCAGTGCCTGAGATGCACCAGTGCCAAGCAATACCATCACCAAAGCCAAAAGACAGCTCCTCTCTCAACTCCCCTGGAAGGGGTCAAAGTTGAGGGAGAGAGTGTCAGAGACAACCTTCACTGACTTCACAAATCTTTCAGGAATAACTCTGGGCCGCAGTGACGTCACTAAGGGTGACATGGTAAGTACACAGAATGGATCCCCTTCCCTCCAACAAGCTCCTGAGAGGACAGAGGGACAAAGAACAAAATTAATAAAATAAACGATAGAGGGTGAAAAGACCCAAGAATCAAAACAGCGCGCTTTCATACAGTTATTGGGAAGGCTCAGTGACCTTTTGAGCACCCGATGGAAGGCTCAGTGACCCTTCGAGCAGTGGTGACCTTTGAGCTGGGACTGAATCACAAGTTTTAAGTTATAGCAACATGTTTGAGTTTTAGGTTTTGTTTGTTTGTTTGTTTGTTTGTTTTCTTGGCTATAAGAAGGAAAAAAAATCTCCCTCATTTAAGTTGAGTTTTCATAATATACCTCTTGACAGTTTGACTCAATATTACATCCTTGGCTTCTACCTACTTTGATTTTATGTTTCATTTTAAAATGCCCTTATATTACTCAGATTCGTTTTGGAGCTATAAGTGGCAAATCTAAACCCATTAGCTCTAAGTAATATAAAAATACCCGAAAGATGTTCTTGCAGGGACTGAGCTGGCCTTTCAGACAAAAATAATGAGTTCATTGCTGCTCCAGCTGCCACGGGCTCACACATCTCAGCTGCTATCAGTAACCCAAATCATCCAACAAAATGACTCCTCAGATGCGTGTGATGCAGAGCGCTTATGCAGGCACACAGGCAGGCACTCCTACACCCAAATCCTCTGTGGATTCATCAGCCCACAACTCCCCATGCTCAGGGTTAGGGGCAGACATATTTCTTGCCAGAAATTTCATCTGTGAGATGCTGTAGATTATTCTTCACCTAGCACTTTATACTTCATAGGCGTAACCCTGTGATGTATGGTTGGAGTCAAGAGAGATGAGCACCTAGAGGTGACCCCAAGCAAAGTTCTGCAAAGGATGACATAACCACTAGTCATGCGATCTTGTGATAATCATTTATTTATGTGATATCATGATAATAATTTGCTCTCTGTAAGTACCCATTTTTATACATGAAAAGAAGAAATTTAAGCACAAGAGTTCTATATT
This sequence comes from Meriones unguiculatus, assembly GCF_030254825.1. Classification (NCBI taxonomy): domain Eukaryota; kingdom Metazoa; phylum Chordata; class Mammalia; order Rodentia; family Muridae; genus Meriones; species Meriones unguiculatus. Next base: position 34,846,372 of record NC_083359.1, read on the forward strand.
CTAAGATTCTATTAAAATGGCAAGGCAGAGGTGGTATACACCTTTAATCCCAGCACTCAGGAGGCAGAGGCAGGCAGATTTCTGTGAGTTTGAGGCCAGCCTGGTCCCCAGATGGAGTTCTAGGACAGCCACGGCTACACAGAGAAAGCCTGTCTCAAAAAAAATAAAAAATAAAATGTATTCAAACGATTCAGATAATGTTTTTGCAGGGTAGGATATTAAGCATTAAAAAAAAAAAAAACATTTGTTTAAATGCAAGGAGGAATCACCTCTGAGGCTGCAGAGTTCTGTATCTATTGGAAATATGGTTGGCTGCACCCAATGAACAAGTCAACAGTAGCCTGAACAGACAAAGTTTCGCATTTCTCACATAACAAGAAGCCTAGAGTAGGCTTCATATAGCTCTGGCTCAGCAGCACTTCAATATTAGGGTTAGCATATCTCCTATGAGGGACATCATGTAACTTTGGGTTCCCAAAATGGCAACTGTAAGAGCAAAAGATTCATGTTTTTATAACTCAATGGCTAACTGGAAGATTGGGGAGAGAGGCAGCAGTACCAGCCACGTTTGATATTCCTATATTCCAGAGCATTTTAAATCTTTTAAAAAATTGTCTTAATCATATGTGTATGGATGCCTTACCTATATGTATGTCTCCGTACCACACACAGGCAGTGTCTTCAGAGGCCGAGAGATGGTGTTGGATCCCCTGGAACTGGAGTTACACATGGTTGTGAGTTGCCATGGGGGTACTGGGAGTTGAACTTAGGACCGCTGAGAAAGCAGACAGTGCTCTTAAACCTTGAGCCATCCCTCAAGCCCCAGAATAGCATTTTATAGACATTGTTTGCTCCAGCAGCCAGTTCCTCATATGTCACATGGCAAAATGCAACTACAGAAGAGAAAATCTTTATTTTGCAACCTAAAGAGTGGAGAGCTCAGTTTCTTCTACGTTTCCTGGACCAGCCCAACAACCTTGACTATCACAATCAATTCAATACTATATGTTCATACACATTTTCTTTACAATGATTAATCCTAGCAGATTTACTCAAGGCCTTTTCATAATAAAGATATATAACCAAAATCAAATGACAAAAAGATTAAAATTTGAGAAGATGTGGCTATGGGAAAGACGAAAAGGAAAACTAGTGCCAACTGAACCCATCTAAGGCCTCAACATTTGTCGTAACTAAATAAAGCTAACAGTTGGATGATTTTTAAAATATGTTTTAGAACCTTCACAACAATATAACTTAGTGAATAAGAATCTTAGAGTGTGGTGAGTTTTAAAGAAGAAAGTAAGTCACTTCAAATAACTCCTTCTGTGGCACATCTGACACATTTTTTCCTAAGCAGTCTCATATTTTCTTTCTTTCTCTGCTCCTTCTGTAATTGCTAGTTCTTCTGAAATCCATTCTCTTCTTTTGAACATATTCCTTTTCTTCATGGTTGTTGTGTTACAGCCATCATACAGGGATGGAGTGAGGAGCACGGACCCAAGCCAGGCTGTCTGATGTCATCACAACCATGTCCTTTATTACTCACATAACCCTGAGCAGCTGGCTCGACCTCTTTGTAGCTCAATGTCTTCAGTTATCAAATGAGATAATAATACCATCTATGCAGAAGATTGTTGTGAAAACTGAGCTAATTCTTATGATATGCTCAGTACAGTGCCAGCCAAGCAGCAGCACTAAATAAATGTCAGCTATTTTTAGTGTGTGGAAATATGTCAAGCAGTTTTATTAATCCTGAGTGTGTGGGTGGGTATTGACATCTTTTAAATATTTGACTTTATAAATGGCTCATCCATGAATATCCTTGAAAATATATCTTTGACTAGTATCTTCCTAAGGATATAGTCCTAAGCATAATTTCTGAGACAAAGGATGTCCACATTTAGAATTCTGCCACCCATCTCTACACTACTTCCACAGAACGTGCTTCAGGGCATTCATCTGCACTTGTTTTGTGTCTTGGCATTACTGTTCTTCCACACTGCTAAATAATGCCTTTGCCAACTTGGTCAGTAACAAAAAAAAAAAAAAAAAAAGTCATTACTCTTTAATTTACATTTCTTCGGTCAGTAAAAAAGAATTGTAATGTTTAAAATGGATTTAATCATGCATATTTCTAATTATTTGATTATATACTTTAGGGCTTAAGTGATTTTTTTTTCTATTGTAGGCATTACTTGGCCTACATGTCCTATAGACTGAAGATGTCAATGCAATTTGTTTGATTTTATTTTTTTATTATTCTCATTGCTACTGAGTGTTTTACAGTTTGAAAGAAATACGTAGCCAAGAAGAACAGTTTGCATTTGTAAAATGTGGATCTTCTAAGACATGCTTATTTGAAGGAATACTCCAAAAAAAAATGGCATTAAGGGGTGGTAGTGGTGGTACGGAAGAATGCCTCAATTAACGAGGCTGGATTAAGGAACCACACTCTTGACTGTTTTTATTTTCAGCACAGTTTTATTTGGCTCATTATTATTTTGACTTGTCCCAAATCATTGCGGACAAAGAGAGAGACTGTCCTGCCTTACATATTTGGAGGGAGCAGAGGTCACAGAACAGTAGTCTTTTCGCAATGCTTCATGGGGTCTCTTCCTCACGTGGGGTCTCATCCTCACGTGCACGTCACCTGGCACCTGACTGTGAAGCTCAGTTCTCACACTAAGGTCAAGGGTCAGGAAAGACACAGAGGGAATAGCTGCATCTCTGAAATGCCCTTCCCCGGCGATTTTTACACATGCCAGCACCAGTGTTTCAGGAAATGCGGTTAGTCACCCTTACTTTATGTAATTGTTCACCTGTCTGTCAAAAACATAACTGAAGTGGGTGATCACCTATGATGTCAGCTACTGTGACATAGGCATAACACTGAGCTAAACAGGGTCCATGTTCTAGTGAAGCCCATGTTACAATGGAAGATAACAGTGAATAAGTAAGTAAATAAAGCACAAGGTGGCGTGTGCTGCTGTTACAATGTATTAGGAAAGAGAGCATGTGAAGGAGAACCTCTTTATTTAACGACTTAATGATAAATAACTTTTATGTATCACTTTTATAAATAATAAAGTAATTGTCCTAGAGGCCTTGTAATCTTCCAGTTTACCTGGGTTGGGTACTGCCTCTCCAGCCCTTAATCCCTACTTCCTTTCATCCTAATTCTGGCCACATGGAGTATTAGCAGGAGAAAAAGTAGCAACAGGAAAAAGATTGTCCTTCTCCAACATGAATAAACTAATATGGTAAGCAGAAAACAACACTCAAGCGGTGGGGTGAAATTTGAACCAGGGTAGCATTAACAGTCGACTCAAGCCTAATATGCCATCACCTAGAGTCTTGAGGACACTCCACGCCTCATTCCTCGGAAGCATCCGGACCTTCAGATAGTAGCAGCAATGGAAAGGGGCAGCTATGGTGCTCTTCTCAGGGCCACCGACTTCCTGCTCATTTTCTCACTCAGGGCTTCGGGCCAAAGGAAGGTATAGGACTGGGAGCTGCAGAAACATGCTGACGCTCCAGAAGACACTGACATACATCTGGCCACAGGTCAAGAGCCCCTTAAAGCTGAGCTCCAGCTGGAAGCTTGTGCCAACAGTCCCTACAGTCTTTTGAAAGCAGCTGTAACAGTAACAGCAGTGAAAGCAAATGCCTGGCAAACATAGATAGAGTCCTTGGCAGTTTAAGAGTCAGCCCTGCATCCCTGGGGATTCAAATACATTCCATCAAGAACATTATCCTTTATCCCCATATTGACCAGCCCATGACTCCCTAGTGCACAACTCCCTATTTAGGCAATTAAGGGCTTTCTCTCGTGCATTTTTCCTAGGGAGACGTCCTACACATTTCATCAGATTTTCAAAGGCTGTGACTAAGAATGACTATCTTGGATCCAATATCAACATACTTTAGACCATACAGGAGAACAGCTACTTGAGTCATAGAGGCAGTTAGTATGAATACCATAGATGAGGATTTCTCAACAGATCATAGCACACTACCGTGCTCCTTCACAGTCATAAAGTTCCTGTGCCTTCTAAGTTCAGTTCTTTGGAAAAACAATGGTAAAAGCCTCACATTCATTACATGAAGATCTGGCTTAAGCATTTAAATAATTACTGCAGCTTTTCAGTTTCATGAGGTCCAGGAGGACCCAAGGTAAGATGATCAATCCTCACTCAGAAAAGCAAATGGTATGGATACTGGAAGAAGAAGAAAACAGGAAACAGGACAGAAGCTTACCACAGAGGGCCTCTGAAAGACTCGCAAGGAGATCAACAGAACCAAGAAATCTGGGCCCAGGGGTCTTTTCTGAGACTGATACTCCAACCAAGGACCAACCTAGAACCCCTGCACACATGTAGCCCATGGCAGCTCAGTATTCAAGTGGGTACCCTAGTAAGGGGAACAAGGACTGTCTCTGACATGAACTCAGGGGCTGGCTCTTTGATCACCTCCCCCTGAGCAGGAAGCAGCCTTACCAGGCCACAGAGGAAGACAATGCAGCCAGTCCTGATAAGACCTGATAGGCTAGGGTCAGATGGAAGGGGAGGAGGACCTCCCCTATCAGTGGGCTTGGAGAGGGACATGGGAGAAGATGAGGGAGGGAGGATAGGATTAGGAGGGAATGAGTGAGAGGGCTACCGCTGGGATACAAAGTGAATAAACAGTAATTAATATAAAAAATAAAAAAATACTGTAATGACTATGCTGTCTATTCATTCATAAAAACCCACCCAAACCTAATGACTTAGTGGTGATACCTGTTCAATATCCTCTGTGGTCAGTGTAATGATCAAGTTCAGCTGAAGCATTGTTTTGTCTAGCAACTCATTACACATCACATTTCGGTATGGCTGTTGAGACAGTGCATCACTATATAGCCCAAGCTGGTCTCAGACTCAAAATTCTCATGCCTTAGCCTCATGAGTGGCTGGGTTTCCAGACTCACAGGAGTAGCTAGCCTACAGAACGGAGCTTGAGAAAGAGGTTCCACCTCCTGCTACGATGAGCGACAGGTCATGTTGCAAAGGGGCCACATAGAGGGGGAAAAATCACATTGGCCTCCTTGCAAGCAATCTACTCCAGCCGCATACTCAAGAATTTATGACTAAAAGAATTTGGTATCTGTGGTTTTCTGCAAAACATCCCAGAAAAATGTCGGTGAGGAAATAGATGGAATAAAATCCGAAAACATGGCCATTATCGAAGGCCAACAATGGGCTTGTGGAGGTCACTCACATTAGCTTCTCTGCTTTTGTGTGTATGTGTAACTTTGAAGATAAAAGTTAAATTATGTTAAAACATGGCGCCAATTCATTAAACTGCTATTTTCTCTAGTTTTACATATGAATAGAATGAGATAAAGGGCCATTATTTACAAAGGCTTCATGAATATTACAATGTAGCTCTGCCGTGTAATATAACTATATTATTTACCACATGCCAGCCTCTTGCTCGCCACAATGCTATCTCATTGGATGCTCACACTGCTCTGAGTCAGGGGCTATTATTTTTGTGCCTCAGGTAAGAAATACTAGGAGGGTGCACAACATCGCTGAATTAGTAATAAAAATCTGATTTGGACCCAAGAAATGGGGTTCCAAACCACCCCCAAACTCCCGTTAAGTGAATCTGAAATTAGAACCAAGATTGGTAAGGCTGTTAATGGCAGGAACTCATATTTCACAGTGCCAGCCTGGGAATTTCAGAGCTAATGTTTCCTCTGTGGTGTTCCTCTAGTGACTAGTCTAAGCCTGTCTGGGTATCTGTTCCCCATATTGTAGGTTGAATGGACCATAAAATCTCAAAGACAATCAGGTATCTGGATGGATTACCTAACCCAATTTCTACATAAGGAACAACACTATTTTTTTTCATTACATAATACAGTGTGTTTGTGCTTTCTCAAACAAAGGGCATTACGAAAGGTTCTCTCTTCTTCAAACATCAATAATATTTTAAATCGGTTACAAATTGTAAAACTGTTCTACAATACTTCTCAAAGAAGTGAAATCTTGTAGTAAAGTTTTCCCTTAAACTTCTCTTGTAGAATATCTCCATTGTGACTCTATTTACATTAGGCCAAGAACTTCAGGGTTCCAGAAGTGCACAACTTGTAGGAGGAAAGCAAGAAGACTAACAAAAAAAGGAAAAGATTTTTGACTGTTAAAGTCTATTTCTAGGAATAAACCAAATGCAGTCTGGGTTTTGTCAGCCGCCCTTGATTCAGAATGAAGATGCTGTATGCCCCTTCTAGACACTTTCCTGCTTCTGTAACTGAGCAGAGATGTCCCAGCCATGATTCACCATCCCTAGTCTGAAGAGAGATCTCCCCAAAGAGTAAGCGTCACCTGAAGACTGGCCTAAAGACTCCTTTATTCACCTTGAGCACTGTGTCAATGCCCATCATGACTGCAATTGTGACTACCTATTCAGACTAGAGAGTGGAGGGAGGGAGGTAAAACAGGGAGGAAAGGAGAGGAGAAGAAAGAGGAGGAAGAAGAGAGACAGAAGGCATGCACACACACAAAGGGGGGAAGAGAAAGAGAGGGGGAGAGAGAGGCAAATTTCTTACTTCTTAATAGCCCAAGTCTCAAACTCAGTCAATTACAATAACACATAAAACAGTCAAATATTTAATTAAAACTGTTGGAACTTGACCCTAAGTACTTGTAGCTGCATTGTATCAGGTTTCCCAGGAAGAGAAGTCATAAAACACATTATTTATAAAGAAGTATTTCCTCCCCACCCAAGTAAACTCTTCCCTTGGTAACCAAGCAGCTGTTGCCAGCCACTGGGGGAGAGGGTGGGCGCAAATGCTCACTTCCCTAATCACTCTGTTCTCTGGAGGCAAAGGTATATCAACTCTTCAATCCTCCTTAGCTTCCAGACTATCAGAGAAAATCAAAGTCCATTCTAGCACGGCTGAGTCCACTGGCCATATTCTTTGAAGGGGTCCTCGCTAAGAAGGGAAACTACTGGGATTTCTACTTTAAAGTCGGTGTTGCTCAGCCTGGAATGTACTCTAGGTCATGGCTCTCAGTGTATCGCCCTTGCAGTCATGGCCACCGTCATTTTTCTTTCACCGTGGGAAAGTGTCAGGTCCTTTTTCTCTCCGTGTGCATATTTGAGTCACAGGAAACGGACTTCACATTCGGGAATGAATGGGGTGTGAGAATTTCACAAAAATGTTTCATGGTTTTATCAGACTTATTTTCCTTTGTTGATTTTACATAGATGCTTAAACATTCCAACTATTTAAAAAGCGGTGTGGATTCCATAGGGGGAAAGACACAGAGACAGGGAAAGGAATCAGTGGAGGAACTGTCTATAGTTATGCATCTTTCCCTCAAAATATGAATTAGAATGTTTTCATTACTCAGAATCACCTTCCTATAAAAAAAAAAAAAAAACAAACACTGGTGTAATGGCTCATAATTTCATGACAAAATCTTGTTACTTAAAAATAAAAGTATGTGGTGTTGTAATTCTTATTGCAAATAATGGTTATTGAACTCGGCTTCAGTGGAGACCAGAAAATAAACCTGAAATGGTGTCTAGTATGTACTACAGGCCATTAAGGATAATAGAAGTAACATTGGCTTTGCTTAAAGTCAAAAGATGAATTGAGGGTTAAGTTCTGATATTAATCCACAGTGTGACCAAGGACAAAAGTTTTACCTATGCCAAGTAGTTTAATATATAAAATAAAGAGCGTAGACCTCATCCTGAGGCCAGTGCTAAAATCTGATGCCAAGTGGCACAAATTCAATAGCTGAGTGCCTTGCCAGATTGCTTAGACACTGGCAAACACTTCAGATTTTTCAAGTCATTAATTCTGTTCTTTGCATGTTGATAAACTTGTCCTAATGACTACTTTTATCCAATCAGTGAAAACATGGGCAAAGAAAAAAAGCCTACTTAACAACTATTCTGTTGGAGACAAATTCATGCTGTAAGCAGATTAAATTGAAATATGACAGAAATGATGAGTTTCTTCCTCAAGCAAAGTTACCAGATAACCTGTAACAATACAAAGAACCACACTTGTGTAGGAAAGACTCATAGACTTAGCTTAGGCGATAATGAAGCAATACTTTAATCTAATCTTGCCTCACCACAAGGACGGCAAATTCAAATACACATAGAAACCCCTGCATATAATATAATTTCTCCTTATATCTTATTCATTTCGCTGAAGGAGCAAGCCCAATGGAGGAGGCAGGAGTGAGCAAACTGGAAAAAAAATACATGGAGAGCAATAATAAGAGCTAGTGAGTTATTGTCACAATGAAGGCGGGCATTGGGGTAGGATTAACAAATATGCTGAGCGTCTGAAAATAAGCTGAAGATCTAGACTGTGTGTGCATGGTCCTAATTTTGCTCAAATATTCTTCTTTCCCTTGCATTGTGAATGGGTAAATAGAACAATGTTGGGTTACTATTTTGCACACCTCTCAACATACATGAAAAACTCAACTCCCTCATTTTCTGTAAGACAAATTACACAGACAACTAATGAAACATTAAAGCAGGAAGTAAATGACCAACTTCAGTATTTATATCTGAGAAGATAGGTTTTTAGACGCTTCTGCAAATCACTTTAAGTCTGTTCACCTATAAATAATAAACACTCTTCAAATTTTAATTCTAATTTTTTATATTAATTATAGTTTGTTCACTTTGCATCCCAGCTGTAGCCCCCTCACTCATTCCCTCCCATTCTTACTCTCCCTCCCTCTCCCATGCCCCTCTCCAAGTCCTGTGATAGGGGAGGTCCTCCTCCCCTTTCATCTGACCCTAGCATATCAGGTCTCATCAGGACTAGCTGCATTGTCTATTAAACACTCTTAATAATAGATAATTGGACTGTCTTACCTGGATGTGCACAAAACAGGTAACTCTTTGCTTTTCAGAATTAGCATTCTAAAAGTTTTATTAATTTATGCAACTTTGCTGAACCTGAATTCAGGCTGAGCAATTATCCCAAGGCCTCTGACCATCCCTCTCCCACAGCTAGAGAGGAATTAGGAGCACAGCTAAAAGGGATACCTCACTCCCCTAAGGTGTGAACATTATGGCGCTGGCCCCTCTCTCTTGTTCCTATAAAATGTCTGTGTAAAATAGGCCCACCTGTTTTACAAATATGTCCCACGATGCAGGCAAGCTTCCCCCTTTCTTACTATTCTTACATTTCGCTCTCAATATCTAACGCTTTTTGAAAAACAATGCTGCTAACGGGTTGTAAGTTAACAGGCTTCACCTGCTGTACTTCTTTCCATTGACAAGCTTGGACATGGCTCTACCAAGGGCAGCACGTATCCAGTGACAGGTAGATTAAGAATTAGAGTGTGCACAATAAAAGTCAAGCCTGAAACCACAGAGCAGGTTCAAACAATATGTGGCAATTCCCTCACGGTCAGAGCGAAGGCACTGGAGCTGGGAGCTGTGGGTACAGGCATCAATTTTTACGTTCTATCTATGCACATGACAAAACCTACCATTTCCTGCAATTCTTAAGAAAATGAAAACAGAGGTGTTCATGGGGGATTTCAAGCTTATTTTTAATTTCCAAAGTGCTGATCTTTTTTGGGGTGGAGGGGTGGAGAAGGTGATGCTAGTGACTAAACCGAGGCCTTTACAGATGTGAAGCACACACTCCACCCCTTTTTTTTATGTACCATCATTACATACCATCAATTGGAAGGGAAAGAACTATAACACAGACTTCGACCCTGAAATTAATGATGCAATGCTCTCCCCAACATTAGTTCAACCACTGACTTTTCCAAGGAATAACCCATGCTCTCTTACCTTGTTAGCACATACGTAAAAATAGTATGCTGATTAAATTTGATTTTTAGATAAATGGTAATTTTGTATTATCCATTCCAAATACTTATAAATAAAACAAAACAAACTCTGTTTAGCTGATACTGAGCCTCTATTTTATTGGACAAAGTCTTCAATGGAGAGTGAATAAAATGGCTGGACATTAAAACTGAGAGATCTTAAGAAAAGTCAACATTCCATAACTTCTCTAAAAATAACTAGTGAATACAAATTCTAACCATGTATGAAGCTCTTAATTGCCAGAAAAATACTGAGGGACTCATATTGCACTACCTCCTTAAATGATAGCAGAGTCACTGGAAGGGGGCGTGTTGTAGCAAAACATTTTTGATATTTAACTGCATCCCTTATGTAATGGATCAGAATGGGACTTTTTGTAAGAATCTGTGGATGGTGACAAACCACTGAGCTACAGAAGCAGCAGAACTCAATGGTATGGTAAAGAGTATGCGATTGCTTCCATGTAAGACTCTCAAACTCTTCCACACATTGAGTTCATGTGCAGATTTACACATGATGCTGGCACATTCTGATTTAATTAATATTGGGTATGGTCTGTAGGCATTAGGAGCTGCCAACATTCTAGTGAAAGTGTTTCTGAGGCTCAGCAAGGTTTAGAAAGCACTCTTAGGATGAGAACTGACTAATGACTTTTGTGGGAACAGAAGTGAAATCTCTCTAAACAAATGATAAAACCAATGAGGTATCACTTTTCAAACCCGTTTTTCCTACATTGCCTGGGAGACTCAAGCCTTATAACTGGGATGTCATTTTCAAGAGCTTTCACCTATTTGTAGGGTGCATATTAAACTCCTTTCCTGGGAATTCTGTGGCTCAAATAATGGCCACAGAAGAGATTTCCACAGCAAAGTGCCTTGAATCACACAGAGTGATGGCTGTAGAACGATGTGGCCGACAGTGTGCACGACAGAGGACTTCAGCAAGTCTAGTCACCGAGCAGAACTGTAGCCATCATAAGGCCACAGTAATGCATTATTCATGTGTCACGGTGATGCTGGAGAAAACAAACCCATTCTGTCTGTCATGTAAATGTATCACACATTCAAATACATATGGTGAATGCTACTTGATAATAATAAATGACCGTGTCTGGCTTTATGTGTTTACTATACTACAGTTTCTATAAGCATTTTTGAGTTCAAGTCTATTTATTAAGTAACAATGATGACAATCTCGACAGGGGTCGGAGAGATGGTTCATGAGTCTGTCTGTCTGTCTCTCTCTCACACACGCATACAAATAAAACAAAACATTAAAACCCAACAAACCTTTGTTTAGGCCTGGGGGCATGGCTCAGCAGATGTGCTGGCTTAGCATGTGCAAAGCTCTTGTTTCAACCACCAGCACTGAAAAGTAAACCATTTAGAAGTTACTGGAAAACAGCTTTGGACTGGCAGAGGCCTTCTGTAGCACCTGTTTCCCCTGCCCTCCTTCTCCCGGGGATAAGATTTCACTGCACAGCTCAGGTGGGCCTAGCCCTCATAAACCTCAGGCTTTGGTTTCCTGAGTGCTGATACCATAGGCATATTCTACATCTAATGACTTTACATGTTAACGTCAAGAGAGCACATCGCACGATTGAGCTGGTGGTCTGGGTTGAGTCACTGCAGTCTGTGTTCATTCGTAGGCAAAATTGCCATGGTTCTCAGAAGGTGTTTACATTGCCAAACAATGGAATAAAGAAAGCTTGGAAACTCCGCACGGACTTAAGCAGAAGCCACACTTCATTCCTGTGTGGCGACTGCACCAGCAGGGAGATCTCACAAACAGATGGACATGAAAACGGAGCAGTGTCAACCTCCAGCCCAGTTCGCAGGAAGACAAAACACAATGTGGGCTTTGCTAATTTAAATGCAGTGATAAGGGACAGCAACCTTTCTTGCAAATTGCTAAATGCACAGATCCTGGAACTGTTTGTCCTCTAACATTTAAAAGGTTACTAACCCTCAAGAGATTTCTCAGCCCTGAGCTAACACGGAGCGAAAAGAGCCTAACTTTAGTGCCAAAAGCTCATAGCTCTGAATTTCCAAAGCAGCACGAATTGTGGGAGGATATGGGCCCTTTCCCAGCTGCTTGGGAAATCTGAGAGCTGGAAGAAGATATGACTGTCAGAGAAGACACCTGATGGGTTCCAGAACTTCATTTCAGGGAACTATTTCGAAAGACTGACCGATTTATCAAAAGTGGCCACATACAGCCAGCAACACACAGTATCTTGTGGGTGGTTGATGGGATTCATTCGCAGTGAAGCAATGGTCCCAGCACCCTGCCAGGTAGTGGAGAGTTAAGTACAGCCAGTAGAGAATGATTGGAACAAATGAATGAGCACATCTCCTAACAGAACTACTTAAAGTTTTATCATCAAGGCAGGAACGGGGGAATCTACATGGTGTGTGCAGTATACGTGCCCACAAAACAACACCTCGTCATTGTCATAGTTTGGGAGAGCTTTGGAAACAAAAGACATTATCTTTAGGAAGGAAACGGACCGTTCTCTAGTATTTCTCATAGCTGTTTCTGTGCCTTCCAACTTGCTGCATTAAGCATGCCATAACTAAAGGAACTTAAGGGTTCTGAAATGATATACTCCAATGTCTTCCAGTTGAGAAAATGAATAGCACATGTCACATTTGTTTAAAGAATATAAATAAACCTGTCCATGACGTTGATAAAATATTAGAAAACTTTAAGTTCACTGAGTACAGCTTTTCCCTTAAAGAGAACATAATACACAGAATTGATATTTACACAGTGAGCATATATATACCTTTCCAATAGAGCTAGTTTGCCTAGTACATTCTCGGGTATCTTGAAAATGCTTGATAGAGCTGGAAGTCCAGAACAGTGACAGAGTGCTTGTCTGTAATGTGAGGGACACTGGGCTTCATCTCTAGTAAAACAAAAATGAGAAAAAGGGGAAAGGAAGAAAACGAGGAAGGAAAAGAAGGAAGGAAGGGTTGTTAGAATTACAGAAATAATATAAAAATATAAATTTTTAATGAAGAAATAGTTTAAGTAAAGGGTGCATATGCTGTTTTGCTTCTGAGTTAAGCTTCTGAATTAAGCTTCTGAGTTATCAAATACCTCTGCATATTTACTTGGTGTACAGAACAAAGGCTACTTAATGTAAGATAATTAATAAATGTTTGGCATATAAATCTTTGGAAGATTTGTTGATCTCTCGGAGAGCCAAGAAATTATAGATTCTCGTTTAAATGAATTAATCTGCATTAATATTAGTGATGTGTGTTTTTAAATTTTTTTTCATCAAACTTAACTTTAAGTCTTAGCATGATCCAGTCACTGTTACAATTACTGGCAAAAAAGAACTGTAGTGAGCAAAATAGATAAAGGTCTTTTCTAGGTTCAAAAACTTCCAGTTTAGTGCTGAAGGCAGATGCAAAGTATCACAAACAATTCATGTTCTAAAAGGTAAGCACAGGGTGCTATGAACTGTATATAGGAAGCAAATCCCAGGCTAAGAACCCAAAAAAGGGTCCAAGAGGGTGTGCTATTTGGAATGAAGCTAGTCTTATTGAGAATAACTATCACTTATTGATTTAAAAAAAAAAAAAAGCTCACTCATTTACATTCACAGCTATCTGTTAAGTTAGGTGCTTTGATTATCCCCAGGGAAATGGAGGCTCAGAGAGGCAAGCACTTGTGACTGTCACTAGGTTGTAACACAGAATGCACTTAAGTGTCATTGCTAGATTCAGAACATGCAGTGTTAGCTTTTCGTCTTTTTATATATTATAGTCTTAGCCATTAGTCATCTGGCTTCTTCAGAGAAAAGTATGAGGCAAATGAATTAAGTAGAAGGAAAGAAAGACTATTCCAGTTAAGGTAGAACCATGGTCAGATGCTTAATATTGCAAGCTATTGGTGTGTATCTGTGTGTGTGTGTGTGTGTGTGTGTGTGTGTATACATGCATGTGCACAATCTAAGCGACAATCTAATTTGGCCAATCTAAGCGACACTACCAAGTAACATCCTCTTCTAACAGCAGAATCTCATTTTTATGAAAGATGGTCCCTTCACATAAAATATTTGCCAAGACTGTCACCTAGTGGCCATAAGGCAGAATATAAACTGAATTACAAAACAGTACCTAGCTGCTTGCCCAGCTGCTTCAATTTCCTTGTCTAATGTGTACATATCCCATTCCCAATAGTTTTCCCTATAAATAAAATATATTAAGACAGACCTCGGAATAAAATATTCAACTTTGTATGGAAAACTAAAAATCCAGGATAGTCAAGACAATTCTGTACAGTGAAAGAACTTCCAAGAGAATCACCAGCTCTGATTACAGCACTATAGTAATAAAAACCTCACAGTATTGCCATAAAAACAAACAGCTGTATCAGTGGAATCAAATAGAAGACCCAGAGGTAAATCACACACCTATGTACACGTGACTTTTGACAAAGGAGCCAAAATTGACAAGATTGACAAGTAATAAATGGGACCTCATTAAACTAAAAAGCTTCAGTAAGGTAAACGATACAATCAAAAGGACAAAACAGCAATCTACAGATGGGAAAAGATCTCCACCAACCCCTACCTCTGACAAAGAGGTGATATCCAAAATATATAAATAACTCAAGAAATTAGGCATCAACAAACCAAATAATCCAATTAAAAATGGGGTACAGATCTAAACAAAGAATTCTCAACAGAGGACTCTCTAATGTCCAAGAAGCACTTAAAGAAATGTTCAATGTTCTTTGTCATCAGGGAAATGCAAATCAAAATGACCCATCAGAACAGCTAAGATCAAAACCCGAGTTTGATCTCATGCTTGTGAGGACCGGAGCAAGGGGAACATTCCTCCATTGCTGGTGGGAGTGCGAACCTGTACAGCCGTATTGGAGATCAATATGGCAATTTTTCAGGAAACTGGGAATCAAGACCCCGGTATAGCACTCCTGTGCATATGACCAAAGGATGCTCCAACATACCACTAGGACACTTGATCAACTATGTTCATAGCAGTTTTATTCATAATAGTCAGAAACTGTAAACACCCTAGGTGACCCTCAACTAAAGAATGGATAAAGAAAATGCGGTACCTTTACACAATAGAGTATTACTCACCTGCTAAAAACAAAGACGTCATGGAATTTGCAGGCAAATGGATGGAACTAGAAAAGATCATTTGGTGTGAAGTAATCCAAACCCAGAAAGAAAAACACGGTATATACTCACTTATAAGTGGATATTAGCCATAAAGTGAAAAAAAACAAAAACAAAACATGTCACAGACCCAAAGAAGCTAAGAAGCCAGGTGGGCTTAAAGGGGGACGATTGAATTTCACTGAGGGAAAGCAGAATAGGCTTCTTGGGTGGACAAGAGGGAGCACTGGATGAGGGAAGGGATGGGGATAGGAACAGGAAGAGACCAGGCAGGGAAAGGATGGAGGGAGAGATTACTGGGAGAAAAAACTGGAATGGGGGCTGGGGGCATCTCTGGGATGCGCCAGAAACCTAGCAAATGGAAACTCCCAGGGATCTATGAGGGTATTCCTAGTTAAGACTCCCAGCAATTGGGGGTAGGGACTCTGAAGCAGCCATTTCCCAAAACCAGGCAAGACTTCTACTGGAGGGAAATCCAGTTCAGCCACAAAACCTTCGACCTACAATTTTTCCTGCCTACAAGATATGTAGGGGTAAAGGTGGAGCAGAAATTATGGCAGTAGCCAACCAAGACTGGTCCAGCTTGAGATCCATGCCAGGAGAGTAATCCCACCTCTGACACTCGCTGGAGGGTCAGGAACCAGAGGCTGGATAACCCAGAGACCTAGGATAGAACCAAACATGACTGGCAAAAAAAAAAAAAAGTCAATGAAATGATTCCTAATGATACTCTGCTATACTCATAGATTGGTGCCTAGCCCTGTTGTCATCAGACAATCATCACCCAGCAATTGATGGATACGGATGCAGAGACTCACAGCGGAACATTAAGTGGAACAGTGGAAAGTGAGGAATCCTGAAGGGAGAGGAAGGATTAAAGGAGCAACTAACCAGAGCCCATAGGAGCTCACAGAGACTGAACCACCACCCAGGGAACCTACATGGGACTGACCTTGGCCCGCTGCACAAATGTTACAGTTGTGTAGCTTGGTCTTCTTGTGGAACTTCTAACAGTAGAAGCAGGAGCTGTCTCATATCCTGTTGCCTGCATTTAAGACCCTTTGGTCCTACTGGGTTGCCTGGTCTAGCCTTAGTAGAAGAGGAGGTGCCTAGTCTGACTGCAATTTGATATGCCATGGTGGGTTGATATTCATGGTAGGCCTGCCCTTTTCTAAAGAGAAAGGGAGAATGAGCGGCACGGAGGAAGAGGGAGGTGGGATGAGGGGACTGTCTATCTATCTATCTATCTATCTATCTATCTATCTATCTATCTATCTATCTATCTATCTATCTTTTCTGAGAGATTGCTATCTAGCTATCTAGCTATCTAGCTAGCAAACTTTTCTCTCAGAAAGGTTTAGCATGACCTTTTAGGTTTAGTTTGAGACCTCATAGAGACCTTAAGACTTAAGACACTCCATTTTGACTCAGAACCTAACAGTCTGGGGGGTCCATTTAAGTTCAGACAGCGGTATTGTTATTTTATTTCATTGTTCAATGATTTAATACATAAATGTTGTATGTGTTGTGATCAAGCTCACCTCCATTTCCTCCCTTATAGTTCCTCCCCAACAGAGTTCCTCCCCATCAACTCACCACCTTCCTCTCCCAACTTCAGGCATTTTTTTTTTTTTTCTAAATGCACCGAATCAACTTAATGCTGCCAGTATGTGCATGGATGGGTGCAGGGCCATTAACTGGAGCACGGACAGCCCCTCAGTGGCTGTATTTCTAAAGACAATGGACTTCCCTGACAGCCACTGATTTCCAAATTCTCCTGTGCTTTGTGACTCGCTTACTTCTGTCTGTCTTGTACTCGTAGTCACAGCATCTTTGAGTTAATGGATAGGATGAACCCTTCATATCTGGGAGAACAGTGTCACTGCAGTCATCCCCCATCCCTGGATCTTACAATCTTCTCACCCACTCCTGTGCAATCCGCTTTCAGCTTTGAGAGGAAGGGTGTGGTACAGATGTCTTATTCAGAGCTGAGCACTGAGGAGCTTAATCTCAAATAGAAGCATTACGGTACATCAGTTAGACCATTTTATCTTCCAAACAACAGAGGCCTCAAATTGAAGATGCTTGAACAGCTATACAGAATAATGAATAGCTGTAGCTTTGCGGAAGGCTTGAGGCACTCAAACGGCACAAATTAGAATCTTTATCATTTTCTACCTGCATCCCAGCTTTTCATTTCTTTCTCAAGCCAGATGGTAGCTGGAAGCTCTAAAGCACAATGTTGTGGAGGGCCACTGTCTTCTCAGGTGACCACAGTTCAGTCCACAAAAGAGGGAATTAACACAATCCATTTCCCCAGAAGTCCCAGTGGAAAACTGCATTGGCTTGTCATTCAGAGGCCATCTTTCAACCAGTTTCTGTAATCAAAATGTTGAGAACCCCAGAGGTAAAAGTATACTGGAAGAATGGCAGAATCAGCTCTAAAGAATCCACGTGTTTGAACATGGATGGAAAGATGAATTGTTTATAAAAGTACTCAGTGCTTTGTGCAGGAAAAAGAGGAAGTTAATTTTAAGAGTAGCCTTTATTTGCCTGAGGTCATTGTCATCTCGGAGGCTTACTGCCTCTGTCTGCTAACCTAGGTCTATTACTGGAAGCTTCTAGCCTTCGTATAATCCTAGAATGTTTTCAGCCTCTGAGACTTACTGTTTAATAAGCTCACCCTCTCTAGCTCTTTCTGAATTCTGACTGGCTGGTTCAATTCAGCTGTTCTGGCTCAAAACTCCTCTCTAAGCTGACTGATTCGATCTGGCTTCTTTCAGCTTCTCATTGAATAGCTCTTCTTGGCCTCAAACTAACTCTATCAATCTGTTTTAATATTCTGGCTCCTTCTCATTCTCTCAGTCATTCTGTCTTCACCTGTGTCTAGTTTGTTCTCTCCTCAACCTCACTCTGGAAAACTCGCCTGTTAAAAACTGCCTCTGAATTCTACAAACTGAACTGGCACAAATTCAACAACTCTGCACTGTCTCTCACACACTGACTCAACCAAACTGACTGAAAGCACTGACTAGAACTCAGAGATCTGCATGCCTCTGTCTCCTGAGTGCTGGGATTAAAGACATGTGCCAACAAGCCTGGACCTAAGCTCTTCTTTACCTAAAAATTGCACTATACTAGGCTGGCCCTGAACTCAGAGATCTACATGCCTCTGTCTCCTGGGATTAAAGGCATGTCTGTAGTCCAGCTGGATCACACAGACCTAGAAAATCTTTGGATGTGATCTCTTGCCAGAGCAGTCATGTTCTGAATTGAAATCCCTCTACAGTTAATCAATACCTTACAGTGAGATAGCATAACATTGAAGAGTGAAGGCTTCATCTATTCAGACAGAAACAGAACATAGCAATAGGGCTCATTAGGATTTAAAGGTGGTGCAGGAAGAGACTGCATGCTAGGCTTCATTATTACTATTAAGCACCTGAATCTGCCTTCCTGGACAGTTACTCTTTCTGATAACTGACTGTCACATTGGGAGCTATGTCAATTTGATTTTCAACCTGTCTCATGTTTTTTCTTTCTCATGTTAGTTCATTAGTTCTCAACCTGTGGGTTGCAATACCTTTGGGGCCAAATGGCCTGTTCATGGGGGTTACCTAAGACCATTGGAAAATAGATATTTACATTACAATACATAACAGCAAAATTACAGTTATGACACAGCAATGGCATTTTTATTGTTGGGGGTCACCACAACATGAAGAACTGTATTAAAGGGTTGTGGTATTAGGAAGGTTGAGAACCACTGTGTTAGATCCTTATTGCCCTATTTATTCCACGGGTTAGGACAATCCCATCCCGAACACAGACAGTTCATCTCTTTGCTTTGTCCAGCTATTCTGCGGGCTTCAATGGACACAACCTTCATCATAATTTCTACAACTTCTTTTCTCAGCCCATTCTATCAATCACGGAACTTTATTAATTAATCCAGTTTTGTTCAGACTGCTAGGTGTCTCAAGAGTCCTGTACTTATTTTTGCCTGGTCTCAAAGAAGTCTAGCTTGCAGTCCTATTTAATAACAAAAGAACAAGGACGTTGAGGACATCCTCCAGTTAAGAATAATTTGGTAGGTGCCTCTTTCACTAAACTCTAAGCTTCTTGAGTACAGTGCTTTTCCTCTGTAGTGCCCTAAACAACCATGAAGTCGGTTTGCATCAAAATAGATTTTCAAGATGATGCAACATCCCCAGTACACCATGTCTAACACGTGAATTAGTACTGTCACAATGAAGGAATGATGACAAGTTTATTGCAACATCCAACCAGCACTTGAATAGCTGTAGTATTAGGATTTTATTTTCAGTTTTTTTTTTTTTTTTGACAGGGTTTCTCTCTGTGGCCTGGCTGTCCTACACTCACTTTGTAGATCAATCAGGTTGACTTCAAACTCACCGAGAGCTGCCTGCCTCTGCCTCCCACGTGCTAAAATTAAAGGTGTGCGCCACCATGCCTGGCTAGTATTAGGAGTTTTAACGGAAGTTGGAGTGGATATTTTTATTGCTTCTCAGAATTCAGAGGCCTTTTCTATATTTGGTGAACCCACTATCATCATATGAGGAAGAATGCACCATCTGTTATGTAAAATGAAAAATGACAGACACAAAAGATCCCACCCCATCCTAAACCTTTGGCATGTAGGACATGTATGTGGACTCGAATCTGATTTGGGAGAACTGCACTTAGAACTATGAAAGAGTTCATGTTCATCTATGAAGCTATCTAAAACTGATGTCACTTGTGACATCTAGTGTCTAGTGATGGTACTGGCTGCACTCTATCCAGGGCATTCCTAACCAATGACTTAACTATGTCAAAAAAGACAAAAATCGTCCTAATTTTAGTATATGTGCTGCCAAAGTGAGCATTATAGAAGGGGAGGAGGACCTCCACTATCAGTGGAGTTGGAGAGGGGCAGGGAGGAGGTAAGGGAGGGAGGGCGGGATTAGGAGGGAATGAGGGAGGGGGCTACAGCTCAGATACAAAGTGAATAAACTGTAATTAATATAAAAAATAAAAATTCAATTAAAAAAGACAAAAATCACAACAAATTTATTTTAACAATCATAGCTGACTTTTATTTATGATGCTACAAAAAAGCAGCCCTCAGAATCAAAAGAAATTCAATTAACTCCTTCTAACAAGATCAGACAGTATTTGTGGACAGGAAACAATTAAGAAGTAGACAGCTTAACTGGTCCCCGATCAGCATTCACCTGAGTTGAATCATCTGGCCACTGAAGATGGCTTTGAAGCTCAGCTATTCGTGTGCCAGTTCGCACAAGTGATTACATGGTACTTTTGTGTAGTGGGCCAGTGTAGACTACTCCAAATCAGTGTTCTCCTATGAACTTCATTTAACAATTACAAGATGAGTGGCTTTTGAAACTTTGTGAGCACAGTCTTCTCCTCCTTGAATTCATTTTCCTTAGCTGCGTCATCTTTAAAGGTCCTGCTTTGTGCCAGTGGTTTGTTAAAAAAAAAAAAAAAAAGAATATCCACACAAAATATACTGTTCCTTTCACACAGGTCCTTCTATGTAGGGGCATATTTCATTCATGTATATATGAATTTCTATAAGTATAAAATACAAGTAATTAATATAGCTATGTTGTGAGCAACTCCTCCATAGTACATTTTATCACATCTTTCTGTCTACCTCACTGTGGCCACTTTATCCTTTAAATGAGAGATAATATATGATTTACCTTCTCTTGAATCAAAGAACAAAACAAGGCACTCATAAAGATTTTAGTTACCAGTTGCAACTAATATGGCCAGCCAAGGCAAAAGGTTATCTTCCTGACTCATGAGTTGAGGAATTTAAAAATGATAGAAGAAATAAAATTTGCTTATTTGAGAACTCACTGATGATTATATCTGTTTGAAGGATCACTGTTGCTCATCTCAAAAACCAGTTCAGGCCTTTAAAATCTGGTCTAGCTGTATCAGAAATACAGGCCTAAGAGTGGAGATGAAGGCAGAAAGACAAGGAATATGGCACACCAAGATATTAAAACTTGGAGGCATTCAACTCTGCCAAATGCAGGAAGAGGGGAAAATAAATATTAACTACTGGACATTGAAGGGTAGAAGTCACTGGGGGTGCTGCTGTACAGGGCATGTTTGGCCTGCATTAAACACACACACAGACATACACACACACACTGGTGACCTTGTCTAGAGACAATTCACTGTACTGCTTTAAGACCAGACCACAGGTGGAGTATAACAATATTAAAAGAAACAGGAGAGTTCCAGGAAAGCCAGGGAGGGTTACATGAAGACCTTGTCTCAAAAAATCTAAACAACAATAATACAGAAATTGAATAGTGAAAACCTTTTCAGTCGTTACATAAAGAAAAACAAACAAAATGGGGATGCGGTTAACTGGGGTCGGTAAGTTTTCGATTAACTTCTGCAACTTCAGCATCTTCATCTAGTGATGGGGAAGATTCAACACAGAAAAACATGGTAAAAAAAAAAAAGATACGTCAAATCCTTAGATAAACAAGATGCCACGTGCCATTTACCAGAACTCTCCATATTTCCAAATTCTTAACTTTTAAAAGAATAAGCACATTTGTAAGACACTTCTATTTAAACACGCCCGCGATCGCGCTGTACTGCAGAACCAGCTGGCGTTCCAGCTGTCCTCTCACTTTGACAGGTCATAGTTCTTTGCGGGGAGACTTTGAGTGCCTCGGTAAAATGAAAGATGCCGTGGACTTGGAAGGGTGGTTTGCAGGCCTAACTGGGAGGATCCATGTGGAAGGTGGCACTGGGCTAGCTCGGGTGAAACTCAACGCCTTAGCTACCTGAGGCAACAGCACGCAGGCCCGTGTGGGGCTGACTTCACTTTCTGGTCCGGCGACACGGTCCCCTGCAATGGCTCTGCTAAAGACGACGCCAAATACAAGAAACTCAGAAACTCAGTTCACTACAAGCAGACAGTTATAAACACTGACGCGCGGAAAAACCTAAAAGTCCCGGGTGCGCCGCCTGCCTGCGCAGTCGCTGCAAGACGCCCATCTTGTGTGTGGCGGAGGCTCGGATTGGGCAAGACATCACGTGAGAAATGCGAGTTCTCGCGAGAACGGTATTCAAAAACTCCGGCGCTTACTTAGCAGCCGTTCAGCCGAATGACTAGGATGGGTTTTCTGTGCTGAGTTGGATTTACTGTCACGAAGTTTGGGCGCCCGGTGATCTCTGGACAGTCCTCCGGTTGCAGCAGCCTTCTCTGCAGAAGCGTGAGGAGAGAGGTAAGGGCGGGCGGCGGGAGGTAAGAACTGGGCGTCCGCAGGCGGAACTCCTGCTTTCCCGGAACCTGAGTTCTCAGTAGCCGCCTCCGGTTCGGTGCTGTCTTCGGTCGGACCGCCTAGCAGCTCTTTTGGCTGCTGGTAAATAAGGCACTGTGCCGTCTTGATTACCAGTTTGGTGACCTTCGAATATGAGTTATCCAGTTTCGTAACCCCTAGCCTGCTTTAACTGTTGCAAATATGTAACACACACACACACACACAGAGGATTCTCTTTGTAGCATCTGGTTTTAAGTATTCTTTACAAGGATTAGGGATTGCAGTCGTAACATTTTGGATGCATTGGGTTAAATGTTTTCAAATGTACTTAGTTTTGAAAATGTGGCCACCAGAAAGTTTAAAATCCCGTTTGGCTTCCGTGGTATTTCTACTGATACATAGTCAGTATTCATGTGTTATCAGCTTTAATATTCTAAGTCTAGTTAGAGGCGCTTTTTTTCCCCCTTTCTTATAGAATATGTAAAGTAGGTAAAACAAGATGTTTACAAAAAGCTTTCACAGCCAAGCAGGCGTGGTGCCACACGCCTTTAATCCCAGCACTAGGGAGGCAGAGGCAGGCGGATCTCTGTGAGTTCCAGGCCAGCCTAGTCTACGGAGCGAGTTCCGGGACAGATAGGGCTACAGGGACAAAACGTGTTTCGAAAAATCAAAACAAACAAACAAACAAATAAAAACCTTTTTCGCTCTGATGTAGCCAGTCAGTAGTGGAAGTGGTCTAGAACTCAGATAGCTTATCCACAGACCTTTTTGTCACTTCAATGCTTTATGCAGGTTGTGGTTTTCAGAGGTTGGACTGAAATGTGATTAGAACATCAGGCTTTGGAGTTGTATTCTTGACTTTTATGTCATTTAGCCCATCCTTGCGTTGCCTACCATTCTCTCTCAAACCCTTCAGCTCAGCTCTCCACCAGAACACCTTGGCCAGTGACCTGAAAATTAAAATCCAATGGACAGTTTCCAAGTTCTCACCTAATTTGAGTTAGCACCATTTGCCGTGACTGTTCATTCCCACCTCCTGAAGGAATTTTGCCTTTACTTAATTGCTTAATGGGTCATACCTGAGAGTACTTTATGGCCTTCCTTCATGACAGCATTCAGTTCTGAGTCTTGTCAGAAATGATGCTCATCTTCTAGTGATAAGAAATCTTAATGTTGGCAGTATCCAAATTTGTATTTTCAGCCCAGGCCCCTCTCCTTCTTACATATTCAACTGCTGAAACATGTCATATTCAAAATATAAATTCTTTCTCCCCATAACATTCTTTCCATCTGTGCCTCAACGGAGGGCAACCCCATTCTATTAATTGCCCATGCCAGAAGCCTTATATTTGTTTCTTACATTTTTCTACATTCTAGAATCCACCTGTCAGAAAACTGTGCTGACTTTCCCTTCACAGGTTTTGTAGAGTTTGGCCATTTCTCACTGCCTACTGTGCTATTGCTGATGAGAGGCATTGTCTAACAGTTTAGGAATAAAATTCTAATATCCCTTTGTTTTTTATGACACTAGTGTTGACTATATGTTTTTTTTTCTCTTGCTCTGATGTCACTACGTTTAGTTCCAAGTTCAGCTCAAGCAGTTGTCTTTTCTCTTTACAGTAGGCTGCAAATAGAAAATATGGAGGCAGAGATCTTAGATCTTCGAAACAAGCTCAAAGAGTGTGAAAACGAGCGACTGAAAGCGGCACAGTATGGCTTACAGCTGCTGGAGAGGCAAACTGAATTGCAGAAAGAATTGGATAAATATCATGAAGAAATGATCACCACAACTGAGGTAGGATCCAATACACCTGTTTGCAAGGATGTGCTTAGGAACTAAAAACTTGTTTTGTTTGGCAACTGTTCATTCTTTTTTGAAGACCTAAACTTACCCACCCTAGCTGCATTGAAAAAGGGAATGACCTAAATGAATTTCCAGTGTTCTTTCCAATAGTGGGCTCTGAGTTTGAAAAGTCAAGCAATGCTTGCTGTCTTTGCTACATTTACTGACCGGTTTTGTTTAGTTCATGCTCTACTTATGTGACCTCACCCCTTTTATAGTTCTAAGTATCTAAATGCTCCATGGCATTTCACCAAACCTTTGGTTCTCCCCAAAGGCTAAATTAGTATATTCAGGTACCTGCCATTAATGCGCATCAAGCTTAACACAAGAAGAACAGCTCATTCCCTGGTAACTGGATGTTCACTTGCTTTGCTAAATGATTGGCATTCATCCAGTTGCTTGAGCCTGGAGTCAAGGAGTCCCACATTTTATTTATTAATAAATCTAAGGACTTGACTTATATCTTAGTTAGGTTTCTATTGCTGTGTTGAAACACCATGACTGCAAGCAAGTTGGGAGGAAAGGGTTTATTTCATCTAGAGAAGTCAGAATAGGAATTAATGCAGAGGCCATTGAGAAATGCTGCTTACTGGCTTGGCCAGCCTGTTTTCTGATACTATCCAGGAGCTCATGCCCAGGGGTGGTATAACCCCTGAGCTGGGACCACTTACATCAATCATTAATGAAGAAAATGCCTTATGGGCTTAACCTACAGGTCAGTCTTACAGAGGCATTTTCTCAGTTAAGATTTCCTCTTCCCACATTTGTCTAGGTTTGTGTTAACTTGTCAGACAAACAAACAAAAACGAGCACAACCAAAACATCTGCCTGAGATTCTGCTGTTCTAGCCTAGACCACAGCTGTCTTTCCACTGGAGTAAAGACGATTGGGATCTTCACTACTGTAGCCTTCTAACCAGTTACCAGCTTCCAGCATTACCCTTCACACCATTCATGCTTCACGCGTCCAAGTGGTCATAAGAAGATATACAAGAGGTGTCCTTTCTTTCCTTCTAAAAGCCGTACAGGGATTTCTGTTTTATTTTCAACAGAATCTGAGCTCTTTACTTGAATTTGTATATCCTTCTGTTTTGACCTCTGCCTAACTTATCACCACATTTCAACCACTTTCCTTTTTTCTTACCTATACTGGCTTTATACTAGATGTTTCTTCTTCTGGAGTTATTCAGCCCCAATTTTTGTGATTTTGTCCTCAACCATAGACTTTCAGTTAAATGTCATGTCAGCATAATGACTGACACTGACTGTATAATGTAAAGTTGTGAAAATTTGCTCTTAGTTCTCTCTAATTATCCTCAGAGTTGCAAGCTGCATGAGAGGAAATTTTGTTTGTTCTTATTCATTCATATACACCTGTTGCCTGGCATACAATTATTTGTAAAATGACTAAATCTGTTTAATAGTAAATGCTCATTATTTTATAATTAAATCACAGAATTACAAATATAACAGGTAATTTTTCCAAGTATTACTGTTCTTAATGAGAACTCAATGCCAAATTTAAAAAAAAAAAAAGATCATATATCTCAGAATGTAAATAAAGTCTTGCTGCACAATTGTTTTGAAAATACCTCACCAAATTGAGGTTTCTTTTAAAATAGAAGAGCTTTGGGGGATATGATGAAAAGAATTCCAGCCCTTTTTTCTGACTTTAATTGATTTTTTAATCCTATTTTTTTTGTTTTATTTTAATGTTTTTACTTATTCTTTAAAAAATTTTATGTAAAATGTTTTTTTTCCCACCCACCCCCAACTCTTCCCAGATTCTCTATACTTCCCTACCCAACTTCATATTTTTTTCTTTCTCTTTAAAACACACAAACAAACAAAAACCATGGAGTCCAATTTCTGTTGGCTGACAACTCCTGGGAATGGATTATATCTTGGAATGTGGTTGATTCACCCAGTGTTACTCTGTTGAGGAAAACTGATTCTTCTCCCATCAGCTTTCAATTGCAAATAGCTTCCTGGTTAGGGATGGTACATTGTACCCATTTCCCTTACCCTGTGCTGAAATTTTGTTTGGCTGGAGTTTTTTTGAATGTCTTGTATGTGCTGTCATAGTTTCTGTGAGTTCATATGTGCACCTGCCATGTTATATCTGGAAAATGTTTCCTTGATGTTTATCTGGAAAATGTTGTTTATCCTTGATGTTTCCTTGATGTTAGGAGCCTCTGGCTTCTAAAGTCTTTCTGCCCCCTCTTCCAAATGGATCCCTGAATATTGAGAAGAAGGCTGTGATGTAAGATAGCCGATTTAGGGCCGAGCATTCCAGAGTCTCTTGTTCCCTGCCCACTGTAAGTTTCTGTGTTAATTACCATTTACTGTAAGAACATCTCTGATGAGAGTTGAGTGATATGCAGAACTATAGATAGAGCAGTATGTTAGTGGAGTTTTATTGCTGTGCTCATTTAGCAGAATAATTATTGTAGCTTTTCCCCTAGCCCATGACCTATCTAGCCTCAACTTCTTGGTCTTATTGCCAGTGTCAGGCGTGGCTTTCATCTTGTAGAAGGGGATGGCGGTGTTCAAATCTAAGTAAAAAGGTGCACGATTATTCTCCTAACATTCAAGCCACTATTGTGCCAGTAGGCCTACCTTGCAGTCAGGTCATTAAATTGTGGCTCACAGGGTTTGTAGCTGGGTAAAACTGATCAATACTTTGCTCTTCTAGTATTGTGCATAGCAGTTTGGACACTGGTCAGTAGGGTGAAGCTTCTAGCTAAGCACAGCTAGATTTTTCCATGTTGGTGACTTTAGTAATAAGCTCTTACAGCAAGTTGTAGAAGGCAACCGATTGACAGTAGGATTGGCAGTAGTTATAATGTTGCTGGGGTTGGGGGAGGTGTCTATGGGATCCTTTTGGCCAACAACTCAAAAACACATTTCTGGTTTGGGTATAATACTGACCCAGAATTATATGGTAACATTATTTAACCCCCTTTTTATACATGTATACATTTTAGGAAGCTTTTACAAGAATTTTTTTCAAAAGACTTTCAGTGTTATTGTCAGTCCCCATAATCCCTCTTCTACCCTGCTTTATCTCATTAAATACAAACAAAAACATTTCGAAGAAATTGGAATACTTTTTTTTTACTGTAGCATGTTTTCATACTGTAGTTATTTTGTAAATGTAATAATACTCTGAAAGTAAAGGTTGATTCAGTATTTTTTCCTTTTTACCCGTTTCACTGTTTTTCAAAGTATTATACAAAGAAGAGCATTTCATTGATGAAAGCGGTGATTACCAGGAATATTTGAATGATAATAAAGCATCCTTGTTTCATTTTCTTTCCATAGGAATTGATAGACCATCATGCTGTGGGTTTTTTTTTTTTATCCCTCCTTGATAGTGAACTGGAGCAAAAGCAAACCTCCTGCATAGGCTTTAACATGCTTCTCCCATCTGTCATTGTGCATATGGAATATATGGACAAATTTTTATATAAACAATTTATAAATCTGTAATGGGGGCATCTTGCCTGGAACATGCGTCGCTGTCCAGGGTACTTGAAGCAGATGGCACTCTTGATGTCTTGTATGGTCGTTAGTCATCTGACACTGTCAAAATGCCTTATACACACCACACTTCATTTTGTCACATGGATATTATGCTATCTAGCATCATAAGAATAGTGACTATAATACACTAAGATTTTGAGAGAAAAATGACACATAACTTTCTAAACTGCTCATTGTATTATTATTCATTAATTTCTTACTGTATCAAATTTAAAATTAAATTTTGTCAGGATACATATTGCCTATTGGAGGTGGGTAAACATGGTTTATGTGGGGTTTGGTACTATTTGAGGATCCAGCCATCAGGCAGGGGTTCTGGAAACATCCCCTGCAGATAAGATGCACTGGAGCTCAGATGCCTGACACAATATGATATGTTGAACACGCTTCCCTTATATTCTGTGCAGCAGAGCATCTGGCATGAGCATTTTCTCTTACTTTGAGAATCTGTTCATACATCATATCCCTTAGAAAGCCTCCTCTTAGCCTGCCCTTGTCCTCAGTAGCAATCACTGTGGCTTAGTGTTGCTAAGTGTTTGTTCTATTCTGATCTTGAAGTTAGGCACCATGTTTTATCTATTACTGGGTTTGTTACCTTTCACATTTGCTACCTTTTGAGTTTGCATAGAATGGATAGTTGTTGGGAAGGAGGGCTGAATGTCTTTCTGGAACCTGGGTCCTGTGTCCCACAGCTGAGTGTCTCTGTGAGGTTGTTACAGTGTGTTTAGTCTTGTGCTACCAAAGATTCCTTTACTTTTTCTTGTTGTCTTTCAAATGGATTCAAATTATGAAAAGATCCTGATAGTGTACTGTTTTCAATTAAATGTAACTTACTGTTCTAATAATCAGTCAAATTCCTAGTTTTTTGATCAATGTAAGACTTACTACCATGACAGTTGTTTAATTAAGAGCAAGATTTTTTTCAGGAAAGCCTTATCACTCATAAGTATGAGGTTTCATTTGGATTTTGGAATCTAGAGAATGCCACCTCCATTTCCATTTGCACTGCTAGCTTTCAGGTGCCAGAGACCACAGATTGGAAAGCAGAAATGGGAAATTTCCTGGGTGCCAGAGACCACAGATTGGAAAGCAGATATGGGAAATTTCCTGGGACCTATGCCTTTCCCTCTTTCAGCATGAGTGTTTTGAGATCACTGTAGTCTCCAAATATACCGTTTGGGGTTCATTAAGACTGATTAGCAAGGGTGGGCTCATAGCTCATTTGGTAAAATAGTTACCTGAGTATTGTTCCCAGAACTCCTATGTAAGAAGCCAGACGTGGTGGAACATGCTTATCAATCCCAGTGCTAGAGGCAGAGATAGGCGGACCTCTGCACCTCAGCCCACTGACAATTCTGCCTAGCCTACTTGGCAGGCAGGTTCCAGGTCATACTGTCCCCAAAATAAGGTGGCCATTGCCTGAGGTTGTCTGTTCTACATTAACACACATGTACTTGTGTGCTTCCCACATGAACATGAATGTAACCCTGCCCTTACCTCAGAGAAGTAAAAGACAGATTAGCTGCATTATTCCCAATTTGACAGATGGTTGTTACTTGGAA
Organism: Meriones unguiculatus; assembly: GCF_030254825.1. Taxonomy (NCBI): domain Eukaryota; kingdom Metazoa; phylum Chordata; class Mammalia; order Rodentia; family Muridae; genus Meriones; species Meriones unguiculatus. The sequence continues at coordinate 34,875,675 of NC_083359.1, forward strand.
AGCAGCAAATAAAACAGGTAAGAACCAGCTTACTGTGCTAACTAATAATATCTAATTATTGAAGGGTTTTGTACAGGCATTTTGTATAATGCATTAAATGTATTTTCAGAATTATAACCAAGAGAAGTATGCCCTTCAAAGAGAAGTTGAGCTCAAGAGTCGGATGTTAGAAAGTTTGAGCTCTGAATGTGAAGCTGTGAAACAACAACAGAAAATGCAGCTGGAGCAGTTAGAAATGAATCTAAACAGAAGCCACAGGCAGCAAGTGAATGACCTGAAAGATAAGGTTTGGATCTGTTTCAGAGCAAAAAAAACGTGTGTTTGCATAGCTGTCTGTAAGTATTGGGTGGTTGGGGTGCTTAAGTACTAGCTCTGCCAAACAGTCAAGATAAGGTTTCTCCATCTTAATGTTTTGCGTGGAAACACTGAGAAACAAGCTATTAATGGAATTTTTATCCATATTTGTCTTCTAATTACATGCAATTATTTATCTAATTATTTAAATTTGGTAGTTGGATATTCGTATTTGAAATATTTGTAATATTAGTAACCAGTGTACTGTGCTTATAGCTTGTGGTGTGGTTCATCTTGCAAGGTACCTAGTTCTGCAATTAGTGCAAACTCTATGTATAGTAAGTTAATGTGTTTTAGAGGTACAACTATTTAATGTGTTTATGGAAGAAAGATGGTGCAGTCCTCACAAGAACTCTGAAGGAGGTCACATCATCTCCATTATGACAGACAAGGATGCTGATGGGTAGGCAAACTGAATAAATCGAACAAAATAAGAACCAAAAATTGTCAGCAAACCACAGTACTGACTTCATGCACTCGGTCTGATGATACCTTTTATACTGGTTCCATTATAAACATAGAGTGGGCAGCTGTTCAGTGGGAGTCCATTCACCTTAACCCTCCCCACACACAGCTTCCCAGGGGCTTCACCTTGCCTCTCAAACATCTAGGCCTTCAGATCCTACTCTACCAAAACTTGGTAAGATTTTTTTAATGGCCTATTTTCTCAGAAGTCTGTTTTTCAATGCTTAGTGTTGTTTTTTTATAGTGTCTTTTAATATTTTTCTATGTCTGTTTTCACCTACAATTTTTTTATTAAACTAACTACATATTTTTCCATTTTGAATAATGGTATCGGTGAAATCATTCCTAAGTAAATGATGCTTTGTGTAATACACACTTCTCTTGCCTGTGTCTCTGACAGGTACTAATCCTGTTTTCAGCTAATCTGATTTGAGACGTGGGTAACTGGAAATGATCTATCCTTATTTTTTTTTTTTTTATTCCTGCATACAATTAGCAGTAACACTAATTACCTAAGTAGATATGATAGAGGAAATATTTGGGGACTAGGTAAAGCAAAGATGATTATAAAGATGGCCTTTTTATAGAAGAAAAAGGAGTAAATTAAAAAAAAATCCTGTTACCATTATTCTGAAACCATTTGTTTTTAAATTTCTCAAGGTCTACTCATTGTCTTTTTCATATTTCTCACATTTCATCTGTCATTGAATTCCAAGGAGTTGATGTGTAAAATATCACAGTAGCTCCTGTCCCTGTAGTCCAGACCATCATTACAGGAGTGTGGTCTTCTAACCAGGTTACCTGCTTGCATCATTGTTGCCCTTGCCTCTTCTGCTTAAGGCCTGCAGATGAGTACTTCCTGTTCTTTAGGGATGCCTCATGCTCTACCACCTTCAGCTGCTTCTAAGAAACCAGGTCTACTTGGATGACTAGCATGGGTCATTCCTGACTCTGTTGAAAAAACACTCTGTGTGTGTGGATGTAAAATGGTGTTTAACTTGAAAACCCAAGATCCTGTGTTCATTTCCCAGCCCTGCGGGAGGGGGAGGGAGAGTTGCATTGCTCGCGTCACTCAGATCCAGTGCGTTTCTGTAGAGTAGCACCTGGAAAGTCAGGTATGGTCTCTAAATACAGCTTTCAGAAAGGAAGTAGCCCTTGAGTATGAAGGTTGAGAATCTTTCTCTGTCTTCTCTGGATTTAGTTAGAAAAACTGAAAGTGGAGCTAGATGAAGCGAGGCTCAGTGAAAAGCAGCTGAAGCAGAAGCTGGAGGACCAGGAGGAACTTCTCTCTCGCAAGTCTGAAGAGCTCCGGCTAATGCCTGAGCAGCGCAGCCACAGTAGCATGTCTTCGGAGGTGCTGGCTCTTCAGATTGAGCTAACTGAAATGGAAGGTGTGAAGGTAATTTATGTCTCAGGTGTTTTCTTGTTTTACTATAGAATATTTCTGCATGTTCTTGTAATTGCTCTAAGAACTAGTTTAAGGACTGAGGTGGCTTTTGACCTAACAAAAAAGCACCCTGCAGAGTTTTCAGGAAGATTACTTCATGGATAAATAGTTTTCTGTTTTATGATTACATAAGGCAGATTTTACACTATGAAAACTCTGGAATCATTTATAGGCTTTTATTTTCATTTGAGTTTGGGTCATAAAAGCCCAATATAAAATGTTAGTACGGTGGAAATTAAAATGTATATCAATACGAATTTTTCATTTCAACTGTGGAAAATTGAAAAGGAGTCAGTTTCCAAGGTATTTTCGTTGGCTTTCTGCTAAAAAAAATTCATTTATTAAAAAACATTTTAAAATAACGTTTTTTTCATTAACACTGAATCAACTGCTGCGTGAAAGATTATTCAGAACTCTTGTCTGTGTTCTTGTTGAATAGGATGCCCTCAAGGAAGAGGTCAAGGAACTGCAGTACAAACAAGAGCAACTAGAATGTTTCAATACTTCCTTACTGCACCAGGTGGACCGGCTTCAAGAAGAAAAAGAGGAGCGAGAGAAGGAAGCAGTGTCTTATTATAATGCCTTGGAGGTACGAGTGGCGCAGTGCTCCGGTCAGTAACCAGTTGCTGTCTGCGGATCTCCATCAGTGAAACTGTTCTCTTTTCTATCCAGAAAGCTCGCATAGACAATCAGGATCTTCAGGTGCAGTTGGCTCATGCACTCCAGCAAGCGTTGGATCCCAACAGTAAAGGAAACTCTCTGTTCGCAGAGGTACTTGCAAGCGTTCTCATGACTGAGCTGACCACTCTGGCATTCCATTCGCTACAAGAGCAAGCACATTAATATTTTCCAGGTGGAGGATCGACGGGTGGCAATGGAACGCCAGCTCAACTTGATGAAAGTCAAGTATCAGTCACTGAAGAAGCAAAATGCATTCACCAGAGAGCAGATGAACAAAATGAAGGTATAGACTCATCACTGGTCAGGGCCTCCAGATCTGCTTTGTCTTGGCACTGCTTATGCATATATGTCCAGGAAACTGTTTTCCTTCAGAAACCATGCTTAAATGGTTATTTGTAGAATTGCATGATTCTGATTTTATATTTAAAAAATCATCTTGGGGAAAGCAGCTGCTGACTGCTTGAGTGGTTACTCACTGGCTTCACCAGGTAGGCAGTGAGTCTTGTCAAGTTGGAATGAGAAATAGTTTATTTCTCGCTCGTAGCACGTTGTCTTCTTGACCATAAGTTGTTTCCTACTTCATCCAGACTTCGCTCTCTCACCACTTCTCACAGGAAGGCCTAGTTTTTATTGACATCTAGACCGGTTCCTTATCACCTGCAACTCATTAAGTCAAGGATAGAGACTGAATTGTAAGGTTCTTTGTTCTTCATTTCCTCATTCTAATCATGTGAGAGGTTATGGAGAAGCTTGCCACAGAAAACAGCAGGCCTGTCTGTACCTGTCTGTTATATCTGACCCCTCCTCTCTGACCATGATGCTGCTAAGGCAGGCTCCCTCCTCATTTTCTTTTATAAGTGTTTTACCAAAGCAACAAGGAAATTCACTAATTAAGCTTGGGAGTTAGATGAGATACGTGAAATGCAGTATTAGGTTTCATATGTAAGTGGGAAGGTGATAGCCAGAACGTGCCTCTTAGAGTTGTCCTGGGCTTAACGTGTAGTAAAATGCGCTCCCATCTTGTCGTTTATTTCTGTGGGTAACTTAACAATTTCTCCCACTTAATTAAAAATTTTAGAAAACCTCCAGTAGACCCATAGTGTTAATTCAAGTGAAGAGTAGCAGGTAACATTTGACCAGGCTCTTGTGCCATCTGAATGGCCTGCTTCCAGACCACAACATGTAGATGAATGTACATTTCACAGACAAATATGTTAAAGACTTCAGACAACCAGAAAAAGTAGTCATAAGTACTCAGACATCATATCCACAACAAAACTTCTAATGCAAATGTTTTCAGATTATGAGATGGAAAAGAACTAATGAATCCGAGATAAACCCAAATTAGTAGAGCACAAAACAGTAATTGTACCAGAAATGTGTTTACCAGGATCTCAGTTTTGATTTTGGGGGATGATTTTTTTTTTCCTAGTTACAAATCTCCACTCTGCTGAGGATGAGGGGATCTCAAACAGAATTTGAGCAGCAGGAGCGGCTGTTTGCCATGTTGGAGCAGAAGAATGGTGAAATAAAACACCTTTTAGGTGAAATCAATAATCTGGAGAAATTTAAGGTATATGAAACATCTTTTTAAAAACACAGCCAAATTTTAAATCGAATTTCTCAATATTTTTTAACCTCGATGGTATATTTTGTAGTTAACTTCCAGTTTCAGTACACGTTGACTCACTCTTTAAACTTTTTGGAACCAATGGCAGCCTTGACTCAGTCTTATGTATATGCTGTGACGTAAGTCCCAGCATTACTTGCTACCTTTGACCCCAGTGACCTGCCAGGGCTGTCAGATACCAAGTCTCTGTGTATGCGTGATCTGCCAACATTCTCTGTGTTTCCATTCTAAAACACAGAGAAGGGAGGGGGAACTGTGGAACTGGCGTGGTTGGAAGCCGTGGTTTCAGAGCTAACACCTCAGCTCACCTCTTACAGCAGTACTGTACTGCTTAAGTTAAAGAGGTTTTGTAGTATGTTTTTATTTTTAGACTTTATTTTCCCTAGTTTTTTTTTTCTTCACAGTGTTCTGGTTACTTTTCCATGTTTGCTTTTTCTCTTGCATAATGTATGCAACACACACAGACACACACACACACACACACACACAGAACTATTTGATCTTTTTACTGGGGTTATATTACATTTATGAATTTTTAAATTTTGAATTACCTTAGGGAACATTGGTATCTTTTCATTAAGCTTCTTGTAAAAGATTCAGGTTTTTTTAAGTAACAGATTTTGTAAATGTGAACAGTCCCTTAAGCATTCTGTATTTCGACCGTTGTTTTACTTCTATCTTTTAGAAAACTGTTGAAAGAAGGAAGGTTTTGTTAAATGTACCTTGTGTTACTGGGTACTGGTGTGCCAACACTGGGTGAGCACTATACTTTGAAAAGTACATTTTGAAATTATTGCGATTGGGGTCTCTGCAGTGTTAATATTGTTTGTAAATTTTAAAACAAATTTACTCCCTAGAGAAATACAAGGAATTTCCTTCAATACTGGGGTGTGTAGGGGGTGGACAGCAAGAATAACTTACAGGATTTCCTTTCCGTGGATTTTCATTTTATGGCTTTCTCTAAAGTTCAGAATTGAACCCAGCAGTCATTGCTTCTTCCCTTCTAAAAACTAGCAGAGGGAACTGTGGAACTGCTGTGGTTGGAAGCCTTGGTTTCAGAACTAACACATTATTTTTATGCCCGTGTCACCCCGAGTCACTGTCCTTATTTGACAAAGGACTGCTGACTCTCCTTGCTCCAGAGGGCAGGTGAGTGAAGAGGGTGGTTGTTAGCATGGTGGCTGCATAGGGATGTCCTGTGCAGCCCCCTACTTAGTGGGGGCTGTGCTGTTACAGCAAACCTGATCTGCTGTCTACTTTGTGTAATAAGAGGTTTTGCTTTCCTTAGAACTTATATGAAAGTATGGAATCTAAGCCTTCCACATCAGCTCTCCCTTGTACTCTAGAAGACAGCACCTATTATGCAGATTTACTTCAGCTAAAGCTTGATAAATTAAAGTAAGTGTTTGGGATTGTGAATGTAAAAGTGAAGGTTTGCTTGCTTATATTATTATTATTATTATTATTATTATTATTATTGACTGATATCTTTTAAAAGCTGTTCTTAATTGTTAAAAAATTTTCAGAAAAGTCAATAAAAATGTCTTTGAGTAGCCTATGAGTTTATATAAAATATGCATTTCTTTTAAGGTAAGTGAAAAGAATTCTAAGTTTCTCAATTAAGATTCAAGAATAAATTTCATGTAATATTTTCTCCCTTTGTTTCCTTAAGAATTTGTGAAATTTTTGTGGGGGTTGCATTGTTAAGACTTACTTTAATTGTTTATTATTTTCTTTATTGCTGCAAACTCAGAAAAAAATGACTTTTTAAAACATAATATTTATTCCACCGTGTTTGTATCAAGTATTATTTTAATATTCTTTAATTATTCTTTTCTGTTAACTGTAGCAAAGAGAATGAAGGTACAAAAGGCGAGCTATCCATTCAGAGGATGAAGGCATTATTTGAGAGCCAGCGAGCCCTAGAGATTGAGCGGAAACTGTTTGCAAATGAAAGACATCTGCAGATTTCAGAAAGTGAAAATATGAAACTGAGAGCTAAGCTAGATGAATTAAAGCTGAAGTATGAACCTGAAGGTGTGTGTTTCACAGGATTTTGTCTTCCAAATCATGAGTAGCTCTGGGGAACAAGGAAGTGTTTTGAAGCATTTTACCAGTGTCATTATGAACTAACTTGTGTTTATGTGTCTGTAGTTAGTGTAGCTGTCAAATGTGTAGGAAAATTAAGAGAACTGGCTACTACATAATCATGAATATAATCATGTTTTTTCTTCTGATATCTGAGTTCATCATACTGAATAGCAAAAGCTTGAGTTTTTGTCCTTTAAGATTGTAGCATCTCATGGTGACTCAAAGAGTTTTGAAGTTTATTTTGAGAAAGGGTCTCATTGTGCAGCCCAGACTAGCCTCATACTCAAAATATTCTTTATTTTGCCTCCTGAGTGGGATCATAGATTCATGTCACCAATGCCCAGCTTTTATTTTGTTGAAGTTGAATCAGCTGATACTGGAAACTAGACCAGTTAAGTTTATTTATAGAAACACTAAACAAGGCTTGGGTTCAGTACTTATTCCTTCCTCCTTTTCTCTATCACTTCATTCTTCACCCCCTCTAATGAACCTCTGGAGGAGCATTCCAGGACTGATGAAGGAGTGTGCATGTTAGGATTCAGGCTCTTTAGATGTTCTGTGCTGCCATTCCGTTGACCAGAATTTAGTCCCGTGTCCTTGGGACCCACCACCAGAAAGGCTGAGGAAATATAGTGTTGATCTCAAGAGCTGTCTGTGTTTCCAGGTCCATATTGAGGGTTCTGATTGGTTTTCTTCTGACACATAATAGTTATTTATTAGTATACAGTGTGGTTATGCCTGTGTTATATAATGATTAAATCAAGGTAATTAATATTCATCATTTTAGAAACATCTCAGAACTGTTCATGGGTTAAGTTTAATATCTTAAACTTTTATCCTGTCAAAGTTATGAGAGCTTTCAAGATCCTTTCCTCTGACCCTGAAATGCACAGTATGTTAAGGTTGACTGGTTGTCCTGCTGTACAGCTCTCCGGTGAGGGAGATCACATTTGGTTTTTAAACATGCATCTCTTACTACTGCAGGTGAGTGTGTACTTCTGTGTGGTGTGTACACACACATGTATGTGCTGCGAGGACAGCAACTTTGGAAAGCTGGTTCTGTCCTTCTACCGCTTAATAGTCCCTGGAGCTTGAACTCAGGTTGTCCGGCTCACAGGCAAGCACTTTAGCCAGCGAGCCATCTCAGGAGCCTTTATTTTGCCCTTTTAAAAAATCAGATTGCTTTTGTGGTATTTTGCTTTAAGGTTTTTACAATTTATAGACATTAATGTTTTATTAGCTGTGTAATTGGCCAACATTTTCTTTCCATTCATTGTTTCCTTTGCTGTTGATATGATCCCATGTTTCTTTTTGCTTTTATTGCTTATGCTTTTGAGATCCTCTCTAAAAGGTCTTCACTGGAGCAGTCATGTAGCAGTTAACTTGTTTTCCTCTGGTGTTTTTAGAGTTTGGGATATTGCATTTAGTGATTAATCCATTTTTAGATGATTCTGTTTCATATGAGGTGAGATGTGTAGTGCTTTGTGTATGGTTGCCAGTTTTCTTAGCACAGTTAACTGAAGAAATCGTCATTTCCCTGTTATGTTTTGATTTTGTGAATACAGGAGCTCTGTGTTGATGGATTAGTTAATTTCTTGGCTTTCTGTTCAGCTCTTTTGGTCAGTGTTCTCTCTGTTGCTGGTTTCCTTGGGATCAGAAAAGATATTTGATGGGTCCTCAGTTTGGGGTTTTTTGTTTGTTTGTCTATTTTTGTTCACAATTTTTTTTCCTAACTTGTCATTTTCATAAGCAACAGAGAAGCCTGTGAATTCTACAGCTGTTGGATAGCATGTTCTGTAAGTTTCTGTTAGCTCCATCTGAAGTCTGAAGTGCACTTTAAATCCAGAACATGCTGGCTTTCTGTCTGGATGATTTTCCGTTGCTGTAATTGGGGTGTTGCCATCGCCAGCTGCTGCATGTCCTGCTCTCTGTCTAATACAGATTTAATCATGTGTTTGGTGTGTTTGTTTGTATTTATACTTGGTTTTGGCCTCTTTACCATTCTTTAATATCCTAGTCTCATAGTTTTAATATGAACCTTAATTGACTTGACATATATATTCCACTTTCTTCTGGTGGATTACAATTTTTGCTCATTCATTTTCAGCCTCTGTATATCCTTGCAGATTGAGTATCACCTCAGCAGCATTGGCTCTTCTTGTTTTCATAATCCCTTCAGCCATGCTCTGTCTTTTAATTAGATAATGTAATCCATCTGCATCCAGTGTAATTATGGATCGTTAAGAACTTGTTGCTGTTGATTGCTGGTTGTTTTCTGGTAGGCCTTTTCTTTCTTCCTCTCCTACTTTCTTCATTTCTGAGTAATGTTTCTCAGTACGTTTGATTTCAGGCTGTAGATTTTAGTTTTGTTTTTTTTTTTTTTTTTTTTAATTTATAACTACCGAAGCTTATAAAGAACATCTTAGTATTTAAAACAAGTTTAATTGAACCGAATTGTGACAGTTTTAAATATGTTTCTCTCCTTGGAATTTTGATGGCAAATTTCAACTCATTTTGTATTTCTTATCTCTTAACAATTGGTTGTAATTGTTCCTTTGTTAAAAGTGTTTTTTCTGCATATATGTCTGTGTATGCCTGGTCCTGGAGAGGTCAGATAACCTGGATCTCGAGTTAAGAATAGTTGTGAGCAGCCATGTGAGTGCTAGGAATTGAACCCAGGTCCTGGAAGAGCAGCCAGTGGTCTTAACACTGAGCCATTGTCACTCCATCCCCCCTTTTGGATGGTTTCATGTAGCACATTAGCATCTTAACACCTTCCTTTTGAACACCCTGTACCTTCTCTTGGAAGACTGGTCTAGTCAAAGTGAAGTCTAGTCTTCAGCTTTTATTAGGGAAGAGTATCTCTCTCAATCCCAAAGAACTACTTTGACTGTCAAGATTTTTCCCTTCAGTGCTCTGAAGTCTGCTGTGGGGCCATTGCTGTTTCTGCACCTGACTTATGCTGCTCTCAGAGTATTTTCCTTGACTTTTGAGAGTTGGACTCTTTGGGTTGGGTCTGATCAGACTTTTGACCTCCCCATAGTTGTGCATTTTTTGGGTTTATAAAGTTTTCTGTTTTGTTTGTTCGTTTTTTGTTTTTAATAAACTTTGTACCTTTTGTCATTCTCTATTTCTCTTCTGGTACTAGTGGCATAGACTTTTCCTTTGGATAGTGTCTCATAAACTGCTGAAGTTTTCTTTTCTTACTCATTTTCTTCTTATTTTCAAACAGCCTGTCTTCTGACTCACTAACTACTTTTCTCTTTTTCATTTTTCATTTATTGCTTTTTTCCCCCTCTTTCTCAGTCCTATTAACGGATTAAGTTTTTGTTATCATATTCCTTGCCATCTGTGTTTGCTTGTGACATCTGTTTCACTGTTTTGGTGGGGAAGTTAGTTTTGCTGTTGCTTGTTTGTTTGTAAACTGAGCAGACCCACTTTTTATATTCCACATAAACATTTAGAGGTCACTTTTAGCACAGGTTAGCTGCCAGTTTTTATGATAGCTATGTGGTTGATATAATATCCACTCTAGGTGGACCCATGGACAGTCTATAAGAGGGCACCCAGGACCTCTTATGGCTCTTATGTGGAAGAGCCAGTCAACACACTTAGTCCAAAGGCCATGTAAACTATGCCTCCAGCAACATGAAACCTGTATGTAGTCTGTCTGAAATGTTTGGCAAGGATGAAGGGCCGCTGTCAATATCTGGATATTAATTTCTGTTGGCCTGTTTTTCCTTGTTCTCTTTTGGCTTGGGTTAGAATAGCCCCATGGTTCTCCCTTGTGGGCCAGTGCAGGACTGAAACTCCTACATAGTGAATCAGGCTGATGGGAAGTCAAATTTCCCCTCTTCGTGTCTTTCTTTTTTTGTTTATTTTTATTTTTTTATATTAATTACAGTTTATTCACTTTGTATCCCAGCTGCAGCCCTAACACTCCCACACTCACCCTCCCTCCCTCTTCTCCTCCTATGCCCTTTCTCCAGTCCAATGATAGGGGAGGTCCTCCTTCCCTTCCATCTGACCCTTGTCTATCAGGTCTCATCAGGACTGTCTGCATTGTGTTCCTCCTTGGCCTGGTAAGGCTGTCCCCCCTCGGGGGGGGGGTAGGGGAGAGGTGATCAAAGAGCCAGCCACTGAGTTCATGTCAAAGACAGCCCCTATTCCCCTTACTAGGGAACTCACTTGGACACTGAGCTGCCGTGGGCTATATCTTTCCAGGGGCTTGGGGTTATCTCTATGCATGGTCCTTGGTTGGAGTATCAGTCTCAGAAAAGACTCCTGGGCCCAGATTTTTTCATTCTGTTGCTCTCCTTGTGGCATTCCAGTCCCTTCCAAGTCTTTGTAATTCCCCCTTCTTTCCTAAGATTCCTTGAACTCTGCCCAAAGTTTGGCTATGAGTCTCAGCATCTGCTTTAATAGCCTGCTGGGTACAGTCTCTCAGAGGCCCTCTGTGGTATGCTCCTATCCTGTTCCTTGTTTTCTCCATCTTCTGAGGTCTATCCTGTTTGCCTTTCTGAATGCATATTGAGTATGTCACCCAGGGTCCTCCTTCTTGCTTAGCTTCTTTAGGTATAGAGATTTTAGTATGATTATCCTATATTATATTCTGATACCCACTTATAAGTGAGTATAAACCATGTGTGTCTTTCTGCTTCTGGGATACCTCACTCAGGAGGATTTTTTTCTAGTTCCCACCATTTGCCTGCAAATTTCATGATTTTCTTGTTTTTAATTGCTGAATAGTATTCCATTGTGTAAATGTACCACAGTTTCTGAATCCATTACTCAATTGAGGGACATCTGGGTTGTTTCCAGATTCTGGCTATTATGAATAAAGCTGCTATGAACATGGTTGAGCAAATGTCCTTATTGTATACATCTTTTGGATATATGCCTAGGAGTGGTATAGCTGGATCTTGAGGAAGCGCTATTCCTAATTGTTGGAGAAATTGCCAGGTTGATTTCCAAAGTGGTTGTACAAGTTTACATTCCCACCAGCAATGGAGTAGGGTTCACCTTTTTCCACATCCTCTCCAGGATGTGTTGTCACTTGAGTTTTTGATCTTAGTCATTCTGATGGGTATAAAGTGAAATCTCAGGGGTGGTTTTGATTTTTCATTTCCCTGATAGCTAAGGACATTGAGCATTTCTTAAAGTGTTTCATTTGATATTCCTCTATTGAGAATTCTGTTTAGCTCTGTACCCCATTTTTTTTAATTGGATTGCTTGATTTGTTGTTGTTTTAACTTCTTGAGTTCTTTATATATTCTGGATTTTAGCCCACTGTCAGATACAGGGTTGGTGAAGATCCTTTCCCAGTCCTTAGGCTGACATATTGTGCCATTTTGATGACAGTGTCCTTTGCTTTACAGAAGCTTTTTAGTTTCATGTCTTTTTTGAGCATATTCACTAAATTCTGTGCAGGATATCATAGTGGCTCAGGGAAGAGAGTCACAGTCACAGAGAACCTTTTTATAGTTCAGGCGCTGTGTATGTTTTTGTTCTAGAGTCTTCACCATCCTGCTCTTGCATTTTGTTTTTCTGAGACCTATGAAGAATTTTTGAGTGCATGGCTATTCAAACTCTGGAGGAATAATTGATGGAAATACAGGTTCTACCCTCTTCCATTTTTTTTTATCTTGGATTTATTTATAGTTACCTAACTTTGAGACTGGGTCCCACTATGTCATCCTGGCCAGCCTGGAACTCATTGTGTATAGGCCAGGCTTGAATTCATAGAGGTCCTACCACTGATGCCTGCTAAGTGCTGGGATTAAAGATGTGTACTGTCATGAATGGCCCAGGAGTTCATTTTTAAGGAAAAACATTTTGATAGGGGAAATACAATAGGTTTAATTACTCAGGAAATTGCCTACCCATATATTTTCTTCAGCTGATATACTGCAAACAATGGATTTTTTTTGTGTACAAATAGAAAAATAGCAAGTCAGTGTTAAGAAATATATGAATGCCTTTGTTCTGGCCCAGAAGGTTGTAATACCATGTCTTAGTTTAAGGGTTCTTTTTTAATTTTTATTTTTTTTATATTATAGTTTATTCACTTTGTATCCTAGCTGTAGCCCTGTCCCTTATTCCCTCCTCCCTCATCGCCTAGTTTAAGGGTCCTTTGCCTCTTTGCAGTCATCTCTGGGAACTATAATGACTCTCACCACTAGGGGGAGATAGTTGACAATAGGAAGATTTTTATAGGTTTTAAAAAGCATCTTTTTCTATCCTTTCTCTCTTTTCTTCCAATAGGCTCCCCTAATTAAGCATTACCCATTATGAATTTCAAAGATCTGCCAACCCAGCAAAGACATAGTGTGGTGGAGATTGGGGTGATTCAGAGGAGCAGTGCAAAAGAAAGGGACATGCTGATTAGAAAGCAGTAGTGTTGAACAAGGAACTCCTTTCCTTGCGATACTCTAATATTTTTATTTTGAAAATGAAAGGGCACATTGATATGGCAGTGGGAGAGAGACATTGGAGCAAGTAATTGAGTGGCTGTGGGACCCACATAGGGGATCAGTAGGCCATGAGGATAGAGGGTGTGCAGTGGCTGCCGTGAGGCAGGGTGTTGGGACCAAGAGACAGCCATCGTAGAAGTGGCCAGATTCTGAATGTATTTTATAGACGAATTCTAGTAGGTGTTTGTTGCCAATCTTCAGAGTTCCATCTGTGCTTTTCATTTCATCCCTACAAGACAGTACTGAGGGAAGCAAGTGTTCTTAAATTTAAAGACACCGAAGTGCAGAGAAGTTACTACCTGGCTGCAGTGCAGGACTCGAACTGGAACTCCTGGACTCAACCACTGCTGTTCACATCCCAGATATTTCAAGAGAACTTCCAGCTTTTACCAAGACACCCTGATCATGCTAGAGCTTTATATATTACAGAATTTACAAGGAAAAAGTTACAGATGGTCTTGCAAGGTAGAGTTGGTAGCTTATGGGGCCAGAACTGGAGTTCAGTGAGGGTAAAGCCTGGAGTCCTTTCCTAGACCAGAAACAAAACCAGCCAAGAGTGTCTATCAAAAAGATGGATGAAAGACATACAACAAAGTAGGAGTGAAGCTGACCATGAGGACAAGTGGGGCTAGCAGGAGAGCTGAGAAAATGGGGGATACTCTTTAAATGTGTGGGCTGCTTAACATGCAACGTTCACTTCCATGACCATGTATAAGTACTGAAGAAAGGAACAGTAATTTAAAAATATGTGTTTCATCAAAGAGAAAAAGGTATGTTAAGAGTACAAAAAAAGGAAACGAATTTATATATAACTCACTCAGTTTCCTAGGGTTGTGTCTTTGTTTTTATTCACTGAGTATATATTTTAATAATTTTTTTCTTGCAGAGAAAATTGAAGTCCCTGTACTCAAAAAGAGGCGTGAGGTGCTGCCATTGAACATAACCACCCCAGAAGCAACAGCAGCTACCAGTGCCGTGGGAGAAGCTCCTAGCCTCCCACTTCAGACAGAGGAGAAGGAGTCCTGTCTTAATAACCTAGAAGATAACACTGTGCAGTGGGAACAGCCAGCCTCTTCAAGCATCCAGCCAGCCACTCTCTCTCCTCACAAGAGCCTGCCTCAGGATATGCAGCCAAAGAAGGAGAAGAAATGTGTGAAGCTTGCGGATGGTCCAGCCAACACTGAGGCCTTGCGTGAACAAAGTGGGAACAGCCCCTGTCCTCCCAGGTCAGTGTGTCTTTCTGCCTGGCTGCCGGCAGCCTTCTCAGTCTTTCTCCCTGCCTGAACGGTGCCATGCTGCTCTGTCTGTGCTCTTTCCTAGCATTGTGTGCACTGTACCTTTGCAGTTTTATCAACCCTCCTTTGGGTCTCGCCAGCAGCTCCGAAAGACCAAGGTGATCGCAGCAGGAAAGGGCAGCGAACACAAGTGATGGATACTAGGCAGTTACATGTCCTGAGTCCATGAAGCAGAAACAGCCCAGCTCCGCGTTCCAGAGTGTTTCCCTGGGGGAGTAACAATGGGCTGTTGTTTTTCTCTCAAGAGTAGCCATGAAAGAAAACCAACTCTCTCAAAGGGCTTTTCAAATACTTTTCAGCCTGAGACACTTAGACTTAAATTTTGGCGTAAGAGCAGGTAAAAGTTTTTACGGTTTTTGATATTTATACTAAGTTTTCAGAAATAGGCTTTGATGCCTGCTTGACATTTTTAAATATCAAAGCTAATTTAGTTTCATTTTTATTCCAAAACTTCTGAGTTTCCAGTTTCTGTGTAATTGAGTCTGTAACTACCAGAAAAAGTATCAGACAGTGTATGGAGGGCTCTGTTCCAAAGGGCTGTCTTTTAAAGTAAAACTACTAGAGGTAAGAAGGTAAAAGAGTGGAGCCCAGGAGTGGACTGAGGTTCTAGATCTGTCCAGCAAGATCAGCAGGACAGTAGCTGAGTGTGGAGCTGACCTAGATGTCCAGCATCACCGGCATGGGCAGAGGATGTGTGCTATACGTACTCAGTGGAACTTTTCAGCCACAGAGGCCACAGGCTCGGTAGTTTGGAGAAAGATGAATGCACTTGGAGATGCTCATGCTAAACTAGTGCAGCAAAACTCAGATGAACGCATGTTCTCTCACTAGTGGCACCCAGATTTTATAGGTAGATAGAATCATAGATGTACATGTGACGTGGAAATAGAAGTCGGAAAGGATGAGCACAGGAAAGATAGAGTGGGACACATGTACCCACACACCATATAAAAGGTTTTCAAAAGTGAGTAAGCAAATGAAGGAGCTAGATAGTTTTAAGGAGATGGACGATGTTTGCATACCGTGCAGTGCTAAATGTATTTAAAATAATACCCTTGTACATTTAAAAATTGAGCTTATTGATGAGCATTTTCACCGTGAGCTGAGCTCTCTGGGAGCTTCTAGGGCTATGTGAATCTCAGAGAGTGGGTGCAGAATCGGACATTTAACTAAGATAGCGAGAAACAGCCCCCCGCATACCAAAGGGCTTTCTGTTAGGCTTTCTGTCATTTTAAGTCTCCAGTACTTGGTGTTCACCAAGAAGAATCACTTTCCTTTGCTGCTGCATTACTGTGTTGGGTTTTTAAAATAATGCTTATATCTATAAGACATGTAAAATAAAAACTTGATGTTCTAGCACATACCCCTAGTCTCAAGCAGTCCTGGAAGGAGTTCAGCAGACTCTGCCTGCTGCCTGGGAAGTCTGTTTGACAGTGTGTCTTTGGAGGTGGATTTCTAGGCAAACACTCCACCTTGCTGTTGGTGTTCATTTCTCTTTCTGCACTTTGAGGCTTGAGAAACATTACATAGATGCATGCCTCTAATGGATTCAAATCTGTCTGGTGAAACAAACAAATAAGAAAATACCACAGAGCATTCGTTTTTAAGTGTGTAAGTCCATCTACTGACTTAGAACATTTCCAGCTTTACGTCTTTTTTCCTTGTATAGCTTAGACACATGGTTTGACGTTAACTTTGTCACAGTAAAGATGCATTTCGCTGAGAACTGGAATACTGAGTGCTTTAGTCACATAATGAATGCTCCTCCATGAAGAATTTATGAACTCTTTCGAAACATCTCCTGCACTGTTTATCTGCTTTCCTGACGGAAACTCAGTTTGAAGGTTTTTTTGTTTGTTAGCTTGCTTTTTCTTTCTTTCTTTCTTTCTTTCTTTCTTTCTTTCTTTCTTTCTTTCTTTCTTTCCTTTTCTTTTTTTTTTTTTTTTTTTTTTTTGTCTGAGACAGATCTCTACTTGGGTAGCCTACAGGGTCTGTGTTATTTTATCCTGAGCCTAACTTTTTGTATATGGTGCCAACCTTAAAATATTGCTTTAGCACTTTGAACTTTGTATTCCGTTTTCTTGTGGTGGGTATCTCCTTTTACTTACTACTTTAGGTATTGCTTGACCTTTGATCAGATTTAAAGATACTTAAACATTAAACATTTTTTAAAAATTAAGCCTTCTGATATAAAATATTGTTTTAGAGTCAGCCATCCAGTATCGTAATGGAGTCTACTATAGTTTTTGTCTTGTGTTCATAAAATAGTACTTCCCTGTTTGGAGGCCCACTCTATTAGGCATTTATTTCTTTTTCTGACCATACTTGAATTCAGAATATCTACTTTATTGCTTGTAGGTTAACTGCAGAATCAAGACTTCCAACAGAAGTGAAAGAAAGGAAAGAAATTACAAGCAAATTGGACAAAGGAGCTTGTAAGAAATCATACAACATCATGTATGTGTCTTCAAAGTCAACCCCAGAGGTGCAGTGCCCACAGCAGTAGTGGGGTGGTGCATGGTGGGCTTTGCTAGTGATCATTCACGTGCCCTAGACACCTGTGGAGCATTTGTATAACCCAGTACTAACACCTGCTGTGCTCCTGTCTCTGTGCTGTGTTCAGATGTGGCTGTGATTCTGACCTGGAAGGTCCTTAAATGATGTTCCTTCTCAGAACTGTGAAGCACAATGAGCAGATATATTCATATATGTAATCTAGATGTTTATGATTCAAATATACTAAATAATTTTGAAGTTTAAAATAAAATTTCAGTGTTCCATTTGTGTTTTCTTAATTCTATATAATCAGTATGATATTAATGAAAGAGAACGAGAAGAAAAATGAGCTTCAAGGATTTTTATTTCCTGATAATATAATTTTTATGTTCGTTTGATTGGTTGGTTTGGTTTTTTGAGACAAGGTTTCTCTGTATAGCCCTGGCTGTCATGGAACTCACTCTGTAGGACAGGGTGGTCTTGAATTCAGATTCTCCTGCATCTGCCTCCTGAATGCTGGGATTAAAGGCATGGACCACCACTGTGGCTGTGATAACATGTATATATGTTAACTTTACTCACATATAATTATATGTTCACATACGTATAGCAAAAGATACTTGATTTTAAATTTACTAATTTTTAAGTGATTATTGATTTGTCTATAACTAAATTTCATATATACTTCATTATAGGTAGGTGAAATAGGCCTCTTCAGAAAACTATCATGGTGTATACAGATAGAGAAGAGGAATTCACAGATTGTAAGCCTAAATACACAGTTGGGATTGGCAAGGTTGTGAAGAAATAACAGAATCCTGGTTTTGATCTTTGTGTTGTGATTGGCATCCTTTCAGTTAATTTTAATTTAGGCCTTTCTTGGCCTTTTTGTCAGCCTTAAATATATTTATCATACATTCAAAAATTTTAAGTCTTGTCAGAAATTATATAAATGTCCTCCAAATCAATCCCAGAGACCCAGTGCCCACAAAGATTGCTCAGCAGATTGGGAGGCCCACCCATGTGGGCTGCCTGCTTTGCCTTGCCTCCCCAAACCTGTGAGCAATGCTTGACCATATACTTGGGCATCATTGCCTAGGCATAAAGTTAAAGACATTAGGAATCTATCTCAAATAAGTCCATGAAAACATGTTAGGTAAGAGTAATTGCCTCTAGCATCTAAATAGATCAAATAGTAAACTTGCTTGTTTTAATTTACAAAAGGCATACTTTAGGAAATTAGAATATTCATGTTCAATATCCCTCACAAAAACAAAGTAGCTGAAGGCACTAGGAAATAAATAACAGTTTCAACAGGATAGTATTGAATTAGAGTCCATGTTTAAATGTATGTTGGAGAAATGTACATCAATTTCTTCCAACACTGTCTTAGCTGGGTTTCTATTATGATAAAACACCATAACCAAAAGCAACTTGGGGCAGAAAGGTTTTCTTCAGCTTGTAGTTCCACACTATAGTCTCCAATTGAAGTCAGGGCAGGAGCTGATGCAGAAGTACTGCGCACTGGCTTGCTCCTCCTGGCTTCCTCAGCCTGCTTTCTCGAAGCACCCAGGGCTGGTCCCGCCCATCATGAGCTGGGCCTTCCCACATCAGTCATCAATCAAGAAAAATGTACCATGGGCCAATCTGGCTGGACCATTTTCTCTACTGAGGTTTCCTCTTCCCAAAGGACTCTGATTTATGTCAGGTTGACATAAAACCAGCCAGCACACACACTGTTCTTACTTAAACATCTTCAGAAGCAAAACAGAAGCCCCCAGAGCTCATCGTTAAGTAGATGAGAAGAGGCAGTTGTGGTAGTGCTACAATTTGTTATGATGGGCTTTTCTGCAAATCCCCTGTGCCCGGCACTCTTCATTACATTTAACTGGGCATATCTGTCAGCTAGGTGCAGTCATTATCGTCATGTTGATGATAAGAAAAGTTGACCAAGACTGTAAAAGCTTGTTTGTCTAAGGTCACAGGTGGTAACAATGGAAAAGATTATTCTGCCTACAGTAAGTAGAGTGGCGTGCTGGAGAAGCAATCTGCCTAGGTTATTTTGTAAGTTTCCTAAGGCATGGAGAAGATATCTTATTCATAGAGAGAAGGAAAATATTCAGAGTGTGAGTGTAAAACATTTTATTTTAGGCCGTTTTATTTTATTTTATTTTACACACAGGCCGTTTCCTGTGTGTATATGATGAATTTTTATCAATTTCACTCCTCCATCGAGCTCTGCCTGACTCCCCAGGAAACCCAACAGTTGCCTCTGCCACTGTCACGTCTTCTGGCGTGTGTGACCCACTGAGCTTAATTCAACTTGCATGTGTGAATATGAGTGTGGGGGGGGATTATGTCCTGAAGCTTGAGCAACCCATAAGTGGCTATGCCACTGAAGAAAGTGACACCCCTACTCCCAACAACAGCTAACATGAGTAAGGGTTGGGGCCTCATGAGACCCTCCTCCATGATGAGACATCCACAGGCCCAATCCAGTGCAGGTCTTAATGCAACCTGCCGTGAGTTCGTGAATGCAACAGCCATGTCTTTTCTGCAGCATTCCTCCCCATCTCCAGCTACTACATTCCTTCTCCTCCTCCTTCAGAAAAATGTTCCCAGAGCCTTAGAATGGGTTATAATGATGCCCTCTTTGGGGCTGAACCTTCAGTCGTACTTACTCTGCATTTTTACCAGTTATGAGTCTCTACATTAGCCTATTGCAAAAAGAAGCTTCTCTGATAAAAGGTGGCACTAGTACTTGCCTGTGAATATAAAGGCAGTTGGACAAAAGTTTGCAAATGATCAGTGTGAGGGTCTACAGCCTCCCCATCCATGAGCTACTGACCAGGCTTACAAGTGGTCCTTCAATCCTATCAGAAAATGGCTGCTTGGGAACATCTTGCCTGGCAAGTCATTGTAACTTGCAGGACTCACAGCTAGGTAAGACCTCCAGTGGCTTTTCTTCTCCAGCAGCCTGCATAGCACCGTCGGGCATGTTAATACTAGTGAGCAGGAAGAACCTTCCAGCTGGGTTCCAGCTTGATTTCTTGTGTCCTGAAACCACAGTGTGGTTTCTTCAGCAGTACACTCTCACTATCCAGTTCTGTTAGCCAACCAAGAGCAATGGTGGCTATGGGTTTTAGACACTTGTTAAAATATTTCTTGGCCATTTGTATGTCTCATGAGTACTCTCTGTTGAGTTGCTTTGCTTATATTTTTTTAATTGGGTTGTTTTCTTGGTGTCCAGTTTTGTTTTGTTTTTTTTAGTTCTTTGCATATTCTGGGTATTTGCATAGCTGGCAAAGATTTTCTTTCATTCCATAGGCTGTCTCTTGAGTTAATTTTCTTTTGCTGACAGAAGCCTTTAGTTACATGTGGTGGGGTCCCTTTTGGCAGTTTCTGGCCTTATTTCCTGAATAATGAGGATCCTGTTTTGGAAAGTCCTTACTTTTGCCTCCTTCCCACTCCCCCAACAATTTATGTTGAGGCCCTCCTAGGCTATCTGGCTTGATTTTTGTACAGGGTGAGAGATGAGGGTTTAGTCCTTTTCTTCCTACACTTAGATAACTGATTTGCCTAGCATCATTTGTTGAAGAAACTATCTTGATATATCCATTAGTTTTTAAACAGCTTTGTCAAATATTAGGTAGCTGTAGTTGCAGACTCAAATCTGGGTCCTGTTTCTAGTTCTTTAATCTACCTGTCTGTTCTTGTGTCGGTGCCATGCTGTCTGTATCTCTATGGCCCTGGAGTATAACTGGAAATGGAGTGTGGTTTTATTTCCAGCAGTATTCTTATTTTTTAAGATTGCCTCAGCTATCCAGGGTCCTTTGTGCTTTCATATGAATTTTAAAATTCTAACTAAATTCTGTTTTCATAGCCTAGCTTGACTTTCTTCATTCAGCTATTTATTTTCTTCTAGAATGCACTTAGGAGCTTATTTACCTCATTTGTCAACTCCATGAACACATTTATAATCTTTCTTTTCTTTTTTTCTAAAGTTTTGTCTGCATTGCTCTCATTGGGAGTTATTTTGGAATTGGTATTTTCGGAGAAGTTTTTCATGTTTCTTGTATATTTGGAGGGGCTTGCTCATCTTAGGGTTAGATTGTTAGTTAAGCCTGCCTTCCTTCCTTCCTTCCTTCCTTCCTTCCTTCCTTCCTTCCTTCCTTCCTTCCTTTTTCTTTTTTTTTCAGGTTGCTTTTTTCTTTTGAGTGGATGCATTTGCAGTGTTCAGGAGAGACTAGATTGTAGACACATTGAAGTGATGGCTTCCTCTGTTAGAGTGCTCTTCAGGGCACCAGGCCCTATTCCCAGTCTGGCCTTGTGAGTTGAATGCTATTTGCAATAATATCTACTGTCCATTAGGAAGCCTGATAAAAATGGCATAGCAGTTGTTTTCAAAACAATCACTCCTTAAACACCCATTGTTTTAAGGAGTGAAAGGACCTATGTACTAAAGTATCAGTTATTGTGGAGAGAGAAAAATGCATAAAGCAATCACAGTTGAACTAGAGAGAAGTAGGGACATACATAGAAGAGTAAATGGAAGAGGCAATAAAGGGGTGATGGTGGCAAAGATGTGGGAGTTTGGATTAAAGATGTGGGGATTGATAAAAGAGGGATAGAGATCTGCATTTATATAACTGAACAGTTTCAACTCTCAGGAGGCTGAGCTACGGAGACCAGTAAACTAGACTAGCCTTTGAAGGGATAAAAGATAATGGAAAGGGTATGAAAAAAGGAAATGGGGGGAGCATTACTAGGCATCAATAATATGTTTGTGGGGAGGGTAGGGGACAGACTGGCTTGTTGAACTGACTTGTATTATGTAAGCAAGACTGACTTGTATTATGTAAGCAAGGGGTATGCAGGGGGGAAAGGAGAGCTAAGTGCAGATGAGTGTATTGAAGCCAGTGGCCAGCCTGAGTGTTGGGTTTCATTATCTGTTGGGGATCCTCTGTGTTATTGCCCCTCCAAATGACTATACTCTTGATTTTCACCCATCAGTTTCTCCCCTTGGAGATTTCCAGAGCCACACGTGTGAAATTCATTACTGGTGAGACTTGGGTCTGTTCTGAGAGCAGAGATACATCCTCAGCCTGCTGCTGCCGCCGCCGTTGTCAGTGCACTCACTGCACTAAGCCAGACTAAAGGGATGATATATAATAGGGCTTGTGCGTAGCAATCTGACCAGTTAGATATGGTTAGAGACCCAGGGACAATGTCATGTGGCTTTGGTTTGGAAAATTCTTCTTCCAAACAAAAACTTAAATACTTAAACAAATTAACTGATGGAGACTGAAGAACAGACTGACAAAAGAGAGCCTTACACTTCTAGCCTCTGCGCTAACACCCTTAGAGACAGATAACACCACATAGATGGCAGGAAGCAACTGCATGTTTGCTATATGCAGTGTGGTGCCCTCTAGGTCTTTTTTTTTTCCCCCTGGGGGTAGGGTAGGAGAGCTTAAATCCTAAAGGAAAGTAGATTCAGAAGAAAGTCAGGATAAAGACAAAACAGTTATTAGCTTGGCCATTTGATAGTCTAGGTTGGAAATATTATCATGGTGAAAATGTAGAGAGGGATTTGGAACCAGAGTGCTGTTTAAGAGAAGCCTAGCCAACTGAATAATGCTCAGAGTAGGGGAGGTGGCCCCCCCTAGAAAAGAGCACACTAACAGGCTGTCCAGTGCCGGATGGTCAGCACTGAAAACATACAAGAAACATTATATGAGCTCAGTGGGTCCTATTTAGGAATCTATATGTATATACAAATACATGTGTGCATGCAATAACAATGAAAAAAAGGCATGAATTTGAAGGAGAGAGGATGGGGTATATGGAAGGATTGTAGTATTTTGTAGGGAAGAAAAGGAAAGGAGAAATATATTTATAATTAAATTACAATAAAAAGATAGATAGATAGATAGATAGATAGATAGATAGATAGATAGATAGATAGATAGGCAGGCAGACAGACAGATAAAAGGAAAGGCAGGCTGCTGGTGGTCACTTGTTATAAATAACATGCAGGACTCTTAGTGAGCAAGTCCTGATACAAACAGAAAAGAAGTATTTCAGTTTTGACAAGAATTTCTTATTCAAATATCCAAAAGTAAGTTTACCTAACATTTATTCATTTATTGGAAATAAAATCTGCTATGTAGCCCAAGCTTGCTTTAAACTCAAAATCCTGCCTCTGTCTCCTAACTGCCCATGGACAGACCTATGCCCCACACTTAGCCTCAAAACAAACTCTCCCTCTGTTATTACTGAAAAAGTGAACTTTTCTGAGCTGACCCCAGAAACTTAAAACTTAAAACAGCAAAACTTAAAATCTAGTATTAAAACAGCAAGAGGCTGAGAAATGATTCTGTGAGCAACAACACTTGGGCAAACCTGAAGACCTGACTTTAGATGCCCCCCCCCCCCCCCCCCCGTGTAAAAAGCTGGACATGGTTACCCACATACCTGTAACCCAAGCAATGTAGACTGAAGAGCCAGAAGAACCACTCTGACTTGCTGGCCAGCCAGCTTAGCCAAGAAGAGTGAACTCCATGCTCAGCAAGCGACCTTCTTTCGATGGAATAAAATGAAGAATGATAGCAGAGAATATCCAGTGGACCCTGGCCTCTGTACACACAGATTGGCCTGCACTTCCCCCCCCGCCCAATACACACATAAAAGACAAAGTAGTTGTTTGGATCAAATGTTATAGCCCTGATTTTTTTTTTCAGTTTCTAGTGGGCCGCTGGTAGAAACCTAGAGCACAGATGGCAAATAAATTATGTCTGTCTTCTAAGTGAAGTGTGAATGGGAGGAGCCAGTGTGTCTTGATGTGTGCCTTACAGCTTGTGACATGACTTAAGGTTGAGCATCTTAGACTAAATTCAAATCTAACCTCCTTATAAGCTATTAGACCTGGGCAACTTTCACTAAGTACAGTGGTTAGATATTACTTTTTAAATCTTATTGTTTGTAATTTTTGAGATTTTATTTATTTTTATTTTATGTGTATGGATACTTTACCTGCACGTATGTCTGTGCAGTGCCAGCGGAGGCCAGAAGAGGGTGTCAGATCCGCTTGGAACTTGGGTTAAAGATGGGTCTGAGCTACCATGTGGGTGCTGGGAACTGAAACTGGGTCCTCTGGAAGAGCAGTGTTCCTAACCACTGAACCATCTCTCAGGCCTCAGAATCTTAATGTTGTATAATGGTAAAATTTAGAATCAAGTTAAGTCTACAAAATACTATAGTTAGAAAGGACTTATCTCTCACCCCTGCTTACTCCTCTCCCTCTCTCAGGGATCTATGTTTAATTTTATTTGATGACTCCTCCCCATTTTTTCCTTCTTGTAAAAGATATAGGTACATACTCATACTCTTTCTTAGATAAAGATACAGCCCCAGTGGCATCTGGGAAAAATGCTAGATGGGATCACAGATCCAGAAGTCCATTTTCCCACACAATTAGCCATTTGGCTGGCGAGGATTTGTAGAAAGCAGAATCTGCCTTATTGAACCTCAGGATACTTGATGGAGGGCTCACGACAGCAGGTGAACCAGGAAGAAACCCATCAGATGAATGCTGGCACTTAAAGTCAGATGAGTCATGAGTCAACCTCTAACTGCTACATGTAGAAGTAAAACAGTAGACACCAGCCACTGAATCAGGAAGAAATCGCTGGAGAAGTACTTTAAAGAAGAATGAAAGAGCAAGCAATAAAATTCAGAAATATAGAAAATCCAAACAGCTCAGGGGAAATAAACAGCAATGAATACCTGCATTTAAGAGGAAAGATCTTGTGCTGGAGAGATGGCTCCGTGGTTCAGAGCAGGTTAGGACCAGGGTTCAATTCCTAGCACTCACATAGTAGCTCCTGACCATCAGAAATTCCAGTTCCAGGGGATCTGACATCCCCTTCTGGCCTCTGCAGGTAGCCTGCAGGCATGCACATGGTGCACACACAAACATGCAGGCAAAATGACCTTATATATAAAATGAACTTTTAAAAAAGGGCCTCACATCAACAACATGGCTTTACAGAGAGAGAGGGACAGCTGGCTCATGGTTCTTCATAGTCTCTTAAGTCCATTCAGGAGGTCCATCCGAAGGTCCCACTTTTTAATGACATTGCGTTGGAGGTTAGGATTCCAACAAATGATAAGGAGGGGACACTCAGTCCATTCTGTTCACGCGATCTGCAGGGTCAGAGTAGTACTTATCAGCATTCTAATAACTCTGGGGACAGAGGACCAAGACAACAGAGGACCCTACACCTCAGAACCTCTCAAGGTCCCTACCACTGTCAACAAAAGCTATTTATTAAAAACTATACTTTGATGCATTGACAGAGATGAGCACCCTTTCACAGAAAACCTTGTAAACAATTCCCCAGATTTTCATGACAGAAATAGGTTAAGATAACTAAAGCCATTGTTCTGTGAAGGAAAAAGAAGCCCATTGCAGTGGGCAAACTTCTTCACTCCTAACACCCTACAAAGCCACACAGAATAGAAAGGCTAACTAATACAGCAACACTCTAAAATGGAGGAAAGTCACCTACCAGACTTGTAAAGCTCTGTGTTGATCATCTTTCATTTCAAAGTCTGAAACGCCAATTAATTATTCCAAAACTTAAAACTTTTGAATATTGACAATGTAACAAGTATAAAAGTCCAAACCTGATGTCAGGCAGCAAAATCCAAACATACTAAACATATTGTATAGTATCACCTTGGAATTGTGTGTATGTGAAATATGAATGTATTTTCTGTTTAGATTTGGGACCCACTGAAATGCTGAGCCTGTCAACTCAGGATTTGGGAATATGGAGAATGGGATTGTCACAAGTTTTGGATCAGTCTAAGACACAGTAAGATTTTATTTAAAAAGCAAGAAAACAAACAAAAATCTCACAGTGTCTATGCAAATGTGTCAATATGAAAAAGAAATCAGTCACATTTCTCATTCCAAGCATTTTTAGTAAGAGATAATCTGTAGTAGCTGTTTAAGCTTAATCTTCAGATTTTAAATTTTGAAGATCAAATAGATTACAAAGGCAAAATAGCCTGACAGCAATGTTCTCCAAAACAGCATACAGAGGAAGGTATTACTGACATGCAGAGAGAAAGAGAGTAAGATAAAAGAAGAGAGATTTTGAGATTTTGATCTTTTAGCTAATTTTATTTGGGTGTCTGGCTGTGGTTTGACACCTCTATGCATGAATCCATTCTGTGGACAGATCTGCTCACAGCATCTCTGAAATATCTCTATTTGACTATTGCACCCCACCACGTTGGGTGGTGCTGTAGTCGGCAGTCCCTGGATGCTGAAGCCCCTTTAATTATTCTCATCACATCAACATTTTTTTCCAATTATAAAACTACTGTTCCTTATTTAGTACTTCATTCTTTGAGTTACCCATGGTCCAAAAATATTAAATAGAAAATTTCAGAAGTATACGACCTGCAGGTTTTCAGTTGTGAGTAGTGTGGTGAGATCTTGTGCCACCTCACCGTCCCACGTGAGATGTGTGTGGTCCTTCCGTTCAGCACGTCCACACTGTATACAGCCTGCAGGTGAGTCGCTGAGTAGCTGTGTTGGGTGTCAGCTTTAGGGTTGTGATACTGCAATGCTCCTGTTAGGTAGTCCTCGGTTTACTTACTAATTGTCCCAGGGTACTAATGTGATGTAATAGGGGGACAAATGGCTAAGGTGTGGGAAACATAGGG
Organism: Meriones unguiculatus; assembly: GCF_030254825.1. NCBI lineage: Eukaryota > Metazoa > Chordata > Mammalia > Rodentia > Muridae > Meriones > Meriones unguiculatus. Next base: position 34,902,348 of record NC_083359.1, read on the forward strand.
AAAACAGCACACAGGGGTCCCAGCTTCAGGTGTTCACCTGAGGGGCAGGGATCTCGCATCAGATAAAGGAGGAGGGAGCTATTACAATATTTTTAGAGGATTGGTATTGCCCCTGCAAATGGCACAGTTCTGAAAGTTTCTATTTAATATTTTTGGACCATGGGAAACTCAAAAAAAAAGTGAAATAATAAATAAGAGGCACTGTTGGTATAATTGGAAAATATACTTCCCAGTCAAGAGCACATGTGATTAGAAGAGTTAATGGTCCTTCGGCGTCCAGGGACTACTGTCGACAGATTGGACCAAGGTGATGAGGTGCGATAGTCAAATAAAGACGTTCTGGAGATGGTGTCAGCAGGATTGTCTTCCAGTGACCTCTGTCACTGTTCTCTACCCACAGACCACCTGGAGCACGCCAAACATAGAAACAGTAGGATTTATTGCTGCTCAGTTTACACGACTTTACCGGAGGCCTGGGTATCGCTTTAGAAGTTTGTTAAAGGGACTTTATTATAAGATTGGGTCTTGTTTTGGGTGATTTAGGGTTCTATTTAAGAAAGCTTGCGGGGGGGGGGGGGGTAGAGAGGTGGCTCAGCGGCTAAGAATGCCTGCTGCTCTTCCAGAGAGCTCGAGTTTTGTTTCCAGCCCCTACATAGTTGTGGCTCACAACTGCCTGTCACTCCAGCTGCCAAGGATCCTGGCTTCTGTGAGTCACTGCCCTCCCCTCCCCCCGGCATTCACTCACACGGACATACATATGAATAAAAATCAGGAGGATGGAGAGATGGCTCAGCAGTTAAGAGCACTTACTGTTCTTCAGGTGCCTAGGTTCGGTTCCCAGCAGCCATGAAGCGGCTCACAACCACCTCCAACGCCAGTTTCAGGAGACCTGATGCTCCCTGATGAATTCTTTGGGAACCAGGCACACATACTACACATACATGCTGTCAAAACACACACACACACACACACACACACACACATCACACAGAGAGATAACAAAACAACAATACATTTTTAAAAACAAAACAGAGATAATTCCAGGACAATATATTTTTAAAAATTAAGCCCCGGTGGAAGACTACAAGAATGAGGTTAAAGTTGAACTTGGCATTTTTAAAAAAAATCTTTTTAAACAGCATCTCACAGTGTAACTCTAGCTGGTCTATAACTCACTATGTGCACCAGACTGGTCTCAAAACGTGCAGAGATCTGCCTGCCTCTGTCTCCTGAGTGCTGGGAGTAAAGGTTTGAACCACTACACCTGTTGAACTTGATTTTTTTTTTTTCAATCAGCATTTATCACATTCTCTATGTCAGGGTGATGTTTGGTAATTCTTATGTCTGCACAGTGCTGACAGTACAGGCCACGCCTACTCGTCTTGTTTTTGCTTTGATCCATTGGGGTCAGAGGGGCCTTCTCTCATGTTCTGAAGACGTGTGCCTGTTCAACAGAGCAGTGAGCCCAGCAGTGAGGCCCACCAGTGTCTGTCAGGGCTGCATGGCATTCTTACTTTCCAGTGCCCAGGGTGAGACTCAAATTCCCGTGTGGCCTCCAAGACCCCGCAGCAGTGGCTCTCAACCTTCCTAATGCCTGACCCTTTAATACAGTTCCTCATGTTGTGGTGACCCCCCAGTCATAAAATTATTTCGGTGCTACTTCATAACTGTAATTTAGCTACTGTTGTGAATCGTAATGTAAATTGTCTGATATGCAGGATATGTGATATGCAGCCCCTGTCCACAAACTGAGAGCTGCTGCCCTGTCTAATCTTCTTCTGCACTGTTTCCAACCTGTCTCCGCCACCCCATCACATTCCCGTAACACTGGCTTCCTTTAGGTCCTTGAATGCTCTAAGCTTGTTCTACCATCAGGACCCTTGCATTTGTGGCCTAGCTCCCTGACACTCACTTCCCAGGTGTCACCTCTTAAATATTACTTCCTCGGAGAGTCATCCCCTGGCCTCTCCTTTCCCCATTTCTTGCAGGACACCCTGACTATCATATTTCTGCTCTGTTTTCCTTAGCCTCACTGAACACATGGTGCTTTCTTGCCTCTCTGTGATACTGTCAGATCCATGAGAACAGAGTGTTCTCTCTATTCTCTAAGATACGTTCTTAATGCCTTAACTGGCTTTTCACAAGATGGATTCTCAATAAATGTGGAACAAAGGATATCAGCTTGGGGTCGGAGGATGGGAGATGAGGGTTCAGAAGGCCAACAGTTACAGCATGGAGTGTACACAGATGTGTGTGCTGGGCCTCTTGGGAAAGAGACACGCCCACATTGTGGGGGGGACTCTTACCAGAACACAGAAATGTGTTCATGAGCTTTGTTGTCTTCTCCTACAGTGCACAGCTGCTCTGGTGTGATTCCTCCAGGATGGAGACAACTTTGGCTCTAGAAAATTGCTTTTTTCCAAGTATACCTACCTTGCACACTTTGTGACTATTTATAGAACCTTCTTTAAAATCCACCACACAGAACTCACTATGCTGCTATCCTACTCTAGGGCACCCACTCCCATCTGTCTTCGGAATATTTGCTTTGTTAAATAAACTTCAGCTAAACCGTGCCTGTGTCTGTATCCTTTCCATCCAGAAGACAAGGGCTGAAAGAACACCAGAACAAGATGGCCTGATTGATCAGCCTTCTCACCCAAAACACATCCTCCCAATTGGACAGAAAGTATTGGCCTCCCTCATTTCCAGAACATCTGGCCGAGGGCATGAGTCCACACACTCATTCAAGGACGAGGTAGGATGATGGCAGATTGACGAGTGTCTGAGTTTGGACTGTGCTTAATATAACGTTTTTCAGTTCCATCCATTTTACTGCAAATTCAAAGGACTTTGAGATTCCATCTTCCCCAGAATGGCTACTATCAAGAAATCAAATGACACATGCTAAAAAGGATTCCAGAAAGAGGAACCACCGTTCACTGTTGGGGGGAGTGTACACGGGTGTAATCATTATGGAAATCAGTGTGGAACTGCTCAAAAGCCTAAAGATAGAACAACCATATGACCCAAATATACGACTTCTGGGCATGTACCCCAGGCACTCTACATCCCACGGCAGAGACCTGCATATTCATGTTTATTGCTGCTCTATTTATAGCAGCAAGGAAGTGGGATCATCTTAAATGTCCATCACCAATAGATAAAGGGGATGTGAAGCACATACATAATGGAATTTCACTCCAATATAAGCAAAAAGTAAATGATTAATTGTTAAATCTGCGGCAGGATAATAGAGCACACGAGGTATGAAAGTAGGAGGAATTGCAGGTTATGGAAGGATACAGTGGGGAAAGAGATCTGAAACTAGGGGCATACATAAGTTTGGGGGAAAGAAACTACCCAAACTCGGTGTGTCTGAAAATTCCATAAGGAAACCTGTGACTTTGCAAGCTAATTAAAAATAAAAATGATAACTACGAGTAAAGAAATATTCTTTCTGGAGAGATGGCTCAGAGGTTAAGAGCACTGGCTGCTCTTCCAGAGGTCCTGAGTTCAGTTCCCAGCACATGGTGGTTCACAACCATCTATAATGCAAGCTGGTGCTCTCTTCTGGTGTGCAAGTGTACATGCAGATAGAACATTGTATACATAATAAATGAATAAATCTTAAAAAATTCTTTCAACATAAATCTGCATCTAAGCCTCTTTTTCACCTATGTGAATATGGACATCCTTTCCCATCACATATTTTCCCAGTCTCTCTTATTTTTCCACTTTTGATGGAACACAAACTCCAGTAGCATTTCATTGTCTTGACCTTAAGAAAAGCAGTTGAATACACCTAGAATCGGGGCCAGCTTAGATGTGGACTCAATTGCTGGAGAGAGGAGAATGTTGCACATGAGACAAACAAGTATATGTGCTCTGGCTGAATGGCTGCTAGTGTGACCTCCTTGACTCTGTCACAAGGCAGACTTGACAGTTTTTTAGAAACCAAAAATGCTGGGATTTAGCTGAACCCCCTCCATTCTTGACCATCAGCAATTAAAAAATATGAAAGACCACGAGAACCAAATGCAGCTGTTAAATAAGCCAGCCTCCCGTTTGGCCTTGCGATGCTAGCGCTGTTCAGCGTAAATGTCTCTAGGTGAGGATTTACCTGCTGCTAGTCATACTCAGGCAAGGATGGTGCTGTCACACACAAGTTGAACCTCAGAGACTTTACAGGAAGACTAAGAACAACCCCCAGATGGACTGGGAGAAGTGAACAGGTCCTGAGCAGGGCTGTCACAGGAGGAATATGGCAGATAGGGAACAGGTCAGTCCGCAGAAGGGGAATTCTCTCTGGAGGAATGGTAGTATGTGTGAGCTCTAGGACTCTGTGTCATGTTCAGGAGTCTTCAGAGAGAACTGTCTGGTCAAAAGTTAAGTGCGTGGTATAGGGAGGGAGTGGGGTGAGAAATGGCAGAGACAGGAAGTGAAGCTACACAGGGGAGCTAGGATCTCATCCTGGCCTATGTGTGCTTAGAGTTCTTGAAAACGATGTTCTAATGGGTATGGAAGATGCCCACTAGAGGTATTAGGACCTTGACAGCTTAATCTTACATGCCCACGGCATGCTCAGTAGCAATTATAAAGTGCATTTTAGGGCTGGAAAGATGGCCCAGCAATTAATAGCCCTAGCTGCTCTCCTAGAGGACCTTCAGTTCAGTTCCCACCAAGCACATAGCAGCTCACAACCACTGTAACCCCAGTTCCAAGGAGACCTATGCCCTCGCCTGTCCCCCATGAGCACTGCGCTTGTGTAGTATGCAAACATACATGCAGGCAAAACACCATACACATAAAATAAACCTTGAAAAAGAATAGTAGTTAATGGTATAAAGTAGATAAGCAGAAGAGCTTTCAACCCTTGGTCTTGTCCAATCCCCCTCCTACATTAACTTCTAGATATTGACTGTGAACATAAGTCAGAATTATATGCTTGTCATCGTGTAAGTACGTTCACGGTATCCCTGCATTTGCATGCAAAGACTAATATATTTACTATCCAGGCTGTTTCAGGAACTGTTTGCCAGTCTCTGGTGTGTAGTGTCCAATTATTACTGTTGGGATGACCGAGACTTGGCAAGGCTGTAGCCCCAGTCGTTCAATCAAATATCCACTAAGGTGTTGGCACAAAGTGTTTTATTGATGTGGTTTCCACCAACCTTCATTGGGCCTTAAAAGATTTGATTCTCATGATCTAAGTGAGCCTGACCCAATCAGTTCACAGGCCTTAAGGGCAAGACCAGGGGTTCTTGACAAAGAAGAAGTTGTATCTCTTAGCTCCTGCTTGACTTTTCAGCCTGCCCCACAGGCTCAGGTGTATCGTTTAGTTTTTGAAGGCCAATGGGCAATAGCAAGAGGATAATGTAAATGCTTTATAAGAGAAAGAAAGCGTCCACAATCTACAGATTTCAGACTTGATAGATGTACATTTATTCACATGTGTGTGCGTGCTTGCTTGTGTGTGTGTGTGTGTGTGTGTGCGCGCGCATGTGTTGTGGCAGCGCTTTGAATACAAATTGCCTGGATAGGCTTATATATTAAGATGCTTGGTCCCCAGTTGGTGGAATTTGTTGGGAAGGATTAGAAAGTGTGGACCTGTTGGGTGACGTGTGTCCCTAGGTGTCACTGCTGGTCTCAGTTAACTTTCCGGCCTCTTGCTTGTCGATCAGATTTGAGCTCTCAACTTCTGCTCCTGTCTGCCTGCCTGCTACCATGCTCCCTGCCAAGATGATCATGGACTCTGCTACCTTCTTGAACCCTAAGACCTAAAGCAAATGCTTTCTTTACAAGTTGCCTTGGTCATGGTGTCTTAGCACAGCAACAAAGAAGTTACTAAGACAGGAGTATTAAACACAAACACGCATTCCCCTGGCTTTAATCTTCTGGCAAAACCCTGATAGAACTGCGTGCTGTCAATGCTGCTGCTGTGGAGGGCTGGCTGTCCTCCCAAATTATAAGCTCTTATCAGCGTCGTTAACAGCAGTTGTGACTACTCTCAAGAGACCCTCAAGATTTGGCCTGTTTACAAGGGAGTGTGGAAGAGTCATTAGAACCTCTTCTGGGATTTTAGCCACTCATCTCTGTGTCTCCCCAGCAGCTGCACATAATTCTGTCCCAGCTATACACATAGACTCATAGTCTGAGAGGTGACAGAGTAGGTGATGAATTAAACGAGGAAGAGACTGACTACCTATGCAGCTATGGGAAAGTTTTCAGCAGTGTTGGGGTGAGACATTTTAGTCATGTGGCTATTTTAGGGGTCACCCATGCTTCTGTAAGTAACCCCTCGGTTGTATTCTTATAAGAAAGTTCAACAAACGCTTTGATTTTTCTACCTAGACTTGATTGGAATCATTAGTCTGATCTGTCATTAGCACCCTCTCTGGGGAGGGCAGAAGAATTCATGTGTTCATAGGAAAAATTCACATAACACTTGTGCTGTCAGAAAACCAAAGAGTCAATGAATTAAAATGAAAGAAATTTGGTATTTTGTGATAGCGATCTGTTAGTGGTGATATTGCCTAGGCTTTCCTAATGTCTGTGGAGTAGGGCAGAAAAGGGTTATGGGAACTAGTAATAAAGAAAGAAAATTCAAGAAGACTTAGATCTTAATTACTGTAGTAACCCTGAGAGATATTTTCCTTTTCAGACAGAATCTATTCCGAGAGCAAAATTCAGGTTTTGTGGCGAAATGTCTGTCTGAGCCACCCTGGCTGTCTCCGCCCCAGCCCACTCTCGCTGGTGGTGGCGATGCCCTTGTCCTCCTGACACTGCTTGGCCAGTGATGCACTTGAATAGTGTTAGAGGGGAGTCTCCCGAGCTCTCATCATATTCCCCTTTGGTCCCATGTCTCTAAAAGGATGCTAACTTTGGAACTCCATCTCTAGGGTGTCACCCGCTGTGCACACATTCTTCTCCAATCCTCACAGAAAGCCTGCAGGACGTGACACACCTATCCTGTCTCCAGACGTAAAAAAAACAAAAAACCCGAATCACAGAGAAATGAAGATCAGCCCACGGAGCTCGTGCTTAGCCACCAACGGGGTTCAGAAGTCAGGGAAACTGCGCTTGTGGTCTCGGTTGGCTTTAAGTACCTTGTCCGGCTTGTAGCCACTTTGCTGGGAAAGAGACAAATCACAGGCGGTCTCCCAAATATTACAGGCAGTCTTCTAGCCCTGGGCAAGCTAGTGTGCCCTGCTTGAGGAGGGGGAGGGGGAGTGGGAACCCAGAGGAGAAGAAGGCGGACCTTGAGAGAGAGAGTTTAAAAAGAGGAAGGAAGTGAGGCCCTACAAGGCGCCTAGCCACCACAGCAAGCTTCTTCAGTAGTGAACAGGAGGCTCTCAAAGCTCCGGTCTAGCCATGGCCCCCTGGCGCAAAACGGACAAGGAGCGGCACGGAGTGGGTAGGTGTGGGCACTGGGTCTGCAGTGCGGAGGAGGGCAGCTGGTTGGAGGGCCTCAGGCAGGTAGATGCTATCGGTCCTGCAGCACGGGTGAGGGCAGGGCGTACCACGCTAACTTACGGTCTGGGACACAATGCTTCTTTCTGCCTGCTGCAGTCGCTGGGTGGAAGGAGAAAATGGGGGCAGAGAAAACGTATCCTTGCCTTCAGACTCTCCCAAGTGCACACTACCTCAAGATAAGGTGTCTTGTTGGCCTTTTGCCATTCAGGTCTATGTGCCAGGTTTTGCATCGCATAGGGCATTCTCCATTGGCCTATCTTGAAGCCACCATGGCTCCTCACCCGTCTTCATCATCCACTGGTTTGTTCTGTGGGTTTTCTTTGAGTCAGATGACCCCTGAACTATTTGCTCTAACATCCCAGGCATCCAGTTTGGAGGGGGGCTGAAGCCAACGGGTCCTTCACTAGAGCTTTTGTAAAAATGGTTCCTGTCAGATTATCTGAGGATCTCGGAGAAAACAGCCTGATCAGCTTTGGCCATCTGAGCTCCCAGAAGCCTCTGTTTCAAATTGGGAGCGGAAGTGGTGGCTAGGGGGAAGGGAGGTGTCAGGTACTGTGACTCTAAGTGGCACCAATGATGCAATCCTCCCAACTCTAAGTGAGAATTTAAAGGTTGATTCGGGGATTTCCAGGTAGCAGACCCCACCTAAGAGAGAACGATTCAACAGGCCAAGGCTGAGGCAACTAAGAGGTGAAAATGACAGATGCAGGTGTGTGTGTGTGTGTGTGTGTGTGTGTGTGTGTGTGTGTGAGGGTGTTCCTGAGCCACAACTTGAGAATGGCTACTTTAGAGGTGCTCAGATCTATCCATCCACAGGCAAGCATTTGGCACTTTGAAGCACTTTGAGATGAAAGGTCCCAACTGAGAACAGACAAGTATCTACAAGGGGCCTTGGGTTCTCCATCTATAGAATAAGAAGTTTGAACTAGAGTCAATAAAAGCTTCTTTAAAGCTTCAAAGCTTCTCCAACTCCACCCTTTCCAGCTGGGGTACCCTGCTACCCATCTACACATGAACAGAGGGACTATGAAATGAGCAGGAGGTGTGGGCGGAGGAACTCTTGTGTCCTAAGGCATGAAAGGTGTCCCGGAGGAGTGCCCAGAAAGGAAGGCCTCTTATATCTTTTGTGGGGAAAAAAAAAAAGGCAATGGTTTAGTGCAGGCTAAATGGAAGCCACATCTAGACCATATCTCAAGTCAGGTTTTACCACTTTCCTACTTCATAGCATTCCACTGTGAAGGTCACTGGAGAGGGTGGGCATAAGGGCTTGGGGGAAGACAAAGAGCTAGAGTAGTGCAAGGAGTTAAGACAGCTGGGCCATCTCTGGGTGCTTTTCCTTTTGATTCATTCTTCAGGATGGGCGTCATCAACCGTCCTTCCTGCGGCCTCATTGAAAGGGATGCTGATGTCTCTTGCTGAAGCCCCTTCGTTACCAGACCCAGATGCATACTTAGCCACCTTGAGTCTACTGAGCAGCAGGCAATCCCTACCAGGTTGTTCCCCATGGCTGCTGCAGCCCTGACACAGGGTGTCATCAGCATTCTAAAGAAGGCCTGGAGTAGAAGCGCCAGAGATTCCTCCAGGCAAGGCAGTATTCTTGCAAAATAAGAAAGGCATGGCCTACGCCTTGAGGAGTTTGAAGAAGGTTAGAAGTTTGGGTTGTATAGTCAGACCTAAGTTCAAATATAGACTGGTTTCTTCGTCTATAATGAGGTAGAGACGGTGATATGATGATGATGATGATGATGATGATGATGATGATGTGGGCCTGATGATATTGTTCTGGGGACAACCTGGAGTGATGATTATAAAGCACCAGATAATGCTCCTAGTTAATATCAAGGGACTTACATTAAAATGAGCAACGGCAGAATCAAGATAGACACAGAATGGTGGTGCCAATGCCAACTTCAGAACAGTTTCTTCTAGTAAAAGCGTGGTCGTTTAAGTTTGCAAGACCCATCCTCTTCTTTGACTTTGGAACATCTATGTGTGAGAGGGTGTTGTTATTCCCACTTCATAGGTGAAGATGCTGAGCTCACATACTTTGGTGATGACAAAGCTGACCTTAAAACTTCACTTTCCCCTAGACTCTAGACTTTAAGTACTATAGGCATTCTTCACTCTTGAGGGAGGATTGGATGGAAAAAAAAGTAGAAAGCTTGTGTATAGTAATTGGGTCAATCAAGAAGTCTGATCTGGTGTAGTAGATATTTGTAGAGAAGAAGCCTGGGAGAGGAGGTTGTTTATACTTAGAGTACAAGAGGCTTGAGTGTCTCTGGACATCCTTCTGTGGAGCTTTTAAGAAGGAGTGTTCAATGTAAAAAGCCAATAAAATTAGTTGGGAGGCAGGCAGGGATTGGACATAGACTAGCAGGGCAATGGGTAATAATTCTGCATTTCTCTAACTGCCTAATTAATTGGTATAGCCCAAATCCACTTAAAATTATCATGGTCTTTGGCATTTGCAATCTCAGTTCCCTTTATGTGTGAGACTAGACTCTTCTCCTTGGAAGAGGTATGAGATGGGATGGAGAGAGGGGGCAGAAAGGGAAAATAGTATCCAGTGGGCTTAAGTATGACTATGGGTAAAAGGAAATCTCTGAAATAATAGATTGATTGAAGTACACATTCATTTTGCTGCTCACAAAATCCCTAAAACATTGGCTCCAAGGTGGTCTTGATTGAATAACACCCATTTCCCATTAGTTTCCCTCATATATTTACCAGGCACAGTTTACTGCCCTTTACTTACCCAGAAATGCTGTGAGAGGAGAGGTAGGTAGATCAGCCCTTTTTAGCTTCCATGCTGCTGACACCCTATAATTTATACAAAGGACAGAGTAAGAAGAGAAAAATGGGCAGAAGGTGATTAGCATGCGTGTCATGCTAATGAGGGAGCACCTAGGAAAGAGCATACCAGGGTTGTTTTCAACATGCCCTCATATGACAGCTCATTAAGGAAAAGCAAAGTCTTAGAGAAGTGGCAGGATTAAAGGAATGTATGGGCTTCCAATGGAGGCTGACTCAGGGTAGGGCTCACTTAATAAAGTCCGTCTTGGAGTCAACTTCCTGTGGTTTTCATGGCCACAAAACACACTCTGTGAGAGAGCATGGTGATCCTGTTGTAGAATGACCTGATTTTTGTCAGATAAAGGATGGTCCACCAAAGCTCCTGTTCATCTCTAGACTCTCACTTTCTTCTAGCTTACACTAATCAACTGAAAGTGGCATAGTTTGGGGTGACATATTTTGATCCCTTAAAGGCAAGATGCCTTTCCTTACAACTTGTCTCCAGCCCGGGTTGTTGATGGGTGAGGAAAAAATCTTCCCTGAGCCTCTTTTTCAGGTGCTTTTGATGGATGGCATTTGGGGGTGTTTCTTGGCTTGTCAGTGTATCACCTCCATCTTTACCTGGCATTTCTCTGTGCCAGTATGTCCTCACCTTTCCTTTTTTTAATGAGAACACTGAGTTCTACTGGATTAGAGGAAACCCCAATGACTCCTTTTTAACTTGATTACTTCTGGAAAGACTGTATGTTGACATTGAGTTCACATTCTCAGACACTGAGACTTGGACACTTAGGTCAGTCTGTTTCTTAAGGGTAGGGACAAAATCCAAATCATAACAGGCTCTGCCGAAGTGGAGAATGGATGCTTTCCGTATCTCAGTGGGAAGGAAATGGAAAGGTTCTTGTCTACTTCCTACTTCAGCCATGTAGAGATGCTTGTAGCTCAGCATTTTGGACAGTTTGTGTTGGAGGTTGGTGTGTGTGTGTGTGTGTGTGTGTGTGTGTGTGTGTGGTTTTTGTTGTTTGTTTGTTTGTACCTTAGTCTCTTATTATGAAAGACAACATTCATTCATATCATGTATGGGCAAGTGATACATTTTAAGACTCAAGGGAACCACCCAGATGTCTAGCACGGAGATTGCTAAAAGCCCAGCAAACAGGCCTCCCCAAACATCTGAACTTGGGCAGCCCCAAAAACAAACTCTTCCTCTCCTGGCTTCCTAGTCTCTAAATACTCCATCTCTGCTCTCCAGATTACCCTCATCACCTTCTTCTGATTCCATCACTCTTTCTTAATTTTGATACTCTCTTTACCACCCCACCATGACCCTTGCCTGAAATCTGTCTGACCGAGTTTCAAGTATCCATTGACTCTTCTGTGTTTCAAGAGAGAAGATCCAGAGTGGTGACCTATTTCACCTTCTCAAAATTACCACCCACAAAACAGGCCATGAATTTGGGAGGTGGCAAGGGGGTCAGTACATAGGGGAATTGGAGAGTAAAGAGGCAGGCGACATAATATAATTGTACTTTAACTTAAAAATAGATGAAAGAACAAAAACAAATCTTATCCTAGCACAAGAAATGGTTATTATCTTAAATATCATACTTAGGAACTGAAAGAATTTATTTCAAAGTCTGTATTTTATAGAAACAAAACCCTTTCATAAAATCAATCAAAACAGCAAGAGACTGTAACTGTCTTCTAATAAATATTTTGACTTTTAAAAAGACCACCTAAGTCACTGCCAACCTAAGTACAGGCTCTACTCTACTCAGGGTGCTGCCTCTGCCTAGTTCAGTTTGCTATGGCTGTGGTCACAGGACTTGTCACATTACTCCTCTGGTAGAGGTTTGGGGGGGAGCATGCTGTCTACATGGGAGTCATGCATGCAACATGCTTCCCTAACAGCCAAAGTGAATGATCCTTCAGAGGAACCAGCTCGTAGTGGACAAGACTTACTCACTCGCTCACCCACTCACTAGTTCATTCTTCACTTACTTCCTGCTTTCCAAGTCCCAGGCATCATGGTAGTCACTGAGGCTACTAGAATTAACTCTAAAAGGCCCGTGCCCTTCGGGGGCTTATAGTCTGCTGATAAAGACAAACAAATCTTATGGGCCGATCAACAAGCATACAACTGCTGTGTCCTGCTGAAGAAAATGAATACTTGCCCATGAATGAGTATGTTGAGGAGAAGAGTCTTTAATGTGGATCATCTGAGCAGGTCCCCAAGCAGTGGGAACAGAATTGTAACGGAGATGGTCAGAGACATCTTGGGACACCTATCTTTGCAAGAGAGGCTAACAGTATCTCTGGACCTGTCTCAAGATACTCGTTTGTTGCAACAGAAACACACAGATTAAAAATCCAAGGTTATGGAGGATGATGCTGTGGTTGTCACCCTACTCTAGAGCAATCTGGATAGAGACACCTCAAATGTCCCCTCTAATAGGCACCTGCTCCCTCCCTCCTGTAACTGGTATGAATTGGATGGCAGTCAGAATGCTGCTGAAGACATACTGTATTTTGTTCTCAGTACATCCTTTGTCTCCCTGCCCCAACAAGGATGCTGCAGGCTTCTGCATGGGTTTAATTTTACTGTGGTCCAAACTGGGCCTGGAGGAGTGAGATGTGACTGACCTATGGATGAGTACTATTGAAGATTTCTCTCCAGCAACTGCTCGGAGAATTCAGAGTTCTGACAACACACGGCCGTTAGGTCAAGGGCTACACTGTGGCAAAAAGAGATGGGGGTTCTTGCTGTGTTGTAACTGGAAGAGGGTGACATGGGGTGGGGCAGACCATGAGACACCCTGAATGGCATTCTCAGCTACTACAGAGTGGCAACACAAGTTCCAGCCGAATCCTGAGTGTTCGCCTGGCACCTATTGCCCTGAAGAGACATCATGATCAAAGCGACTTATAAAAGAAAGAATTTGATTTGGGGCTCATGTATCCAGAGGATTAGGATCCACAGTCATCATATCAGGAAGCATGGCAGAGGGCAGGTAGACACGGTGCTGAAGCTGTAGATGAGAGCTTACATCCTGATCCACAAGTTGGAGGCAAAGAGAGAGAGAGAGAAAGAGAGAGAGAGAGAGAACAGGGATTGGTGTGGGCTTTTGAAACTGCAAAGCCCACTCCCAGTGACACAACTCCTCCAACAGGGCTATGCTTCCCAACCCTTCCCAAACAGTCCCACCAACTGGGCACCATGCATTCAAATACGTGAGCCTCCGGGGTTTATTCTTACTCGAACCACCACACCTGACAAGTGAGCTTTTTATGCTTGCTTCACTGGCTGTAGCAGTAAGGAAGTTTCCTAAGGGAAGAATATTCTGGTTGTAAAGCAAATGCCATGCAAATAATGTCTCAAGGAGGAAGTCCCGCTGCTGTGTGGGAAGCCAGGGTAGCCGGATTAGGGGCAGAAGTGTAACAATGGATTCTGTGGGAGGTGGTCATGGGGAGTAATGACTTCTGGGTATCATGGAGATGTTACTCTTGATGGAAAGGTGGGATGGGTTATTTCAGCGGTTGGGGCAGAATAGAGAAATACCACATCTTATATTTGGGCTGGCAGTTTCATGGGAAGTGAAAAAGAGGTAAGTGTCACAGCAGAGAGGCTGGTAATAGACAGCTGCTGCAGTGAGCTAGATACGATGTGGCAGCGGCTCACACTTGAAGGTGGCCCTAGCTGTGCTGACATGGCCTCACTTCCGGACGTCTAGAGTGTAGTTGCGTCAAGCAGTTCTCCTCATGGATTAGACATGGCCTTCAGAGACAGAGCGGAGGCCACAGTGGTCCTAAGGCTTCTGGCGTGAACAGCTTGGAAGAGCCAGAACAGCATGAGGCATTTCTCTACTCATCCGTGATCTAAGTTCTCACCAGCCTCCTTGTAAATTGCCTCACCCTTTCACAGCATGGTGCACTTAGAAAGGTCTGTGTCACTGTGTCCAGACCTCATCGGAACCCAGGAAGAGGATGCATTCACCTTCACAGGTGAAGAAGCTGAGATGAATAAAGGTTTCTAGTTCATTTCAGGTTTTTTTTTGAAAGCACACCCCAGCCCTTCTGTTTTGTCACTTCTTACCTGCACCATGATCCACTTTCTGCAATGTTCCATTGCAGACTGGGTAATTATTTAAGAACAGAAGTTGGTTTCCCTCGTGTTTCTGGAGGCTGGAAAGTCTGAGCGCTTGGCACGGGCATCCTCTCAGCATCTGCTTGCTAACACGGTGGAGGGCACCACACGGTGATACAGAACATATGCACTAACTCAACTCTCCTTTCTTTTGTTTACACTGACTCATGCCCTCTTGGCGTCTACCCCTCGTGATGTCATCTAACCTAATGCAACAATTTGGGAATTACGTTTTCAACCCGTGGGCTTTGGGGGACACATGGTCTCTGAATTAGTCAATGTACACCTCCTTTCCCAGTAGGTGTTCTAACTGTCTAAAGGCAGACCTCCACTGGGGATTCATTCTGAGTCCATCCACCCCGAGAGTATTAGGAAAACGGGAGGGCAGAGAATCTAATTGTTTAACACCGGATTTCCCTGAGAGCCCAGCAGAAGCTGCAGAAAACATGCACATGTGCAATCTTTGTTATGATTCGGTATTCCGACGTCTGGAAACTAGCTTAGGTTCCTGAGAAAGTGTATTATTCAGCAACCATTCTAAACTGCCACAATGGATGTGGCCAAGACTGTGTTCCAAAGTATGAATTCTTGGACTCAGGAGCTGCCAACAGTCAGATAAATGCTTTTTGTTGTTGTTGTTCGTTCAGTTTTGGTTTTGGTTTTGCTTGTTTGTTTGTTTGTTATTGTCGTTGTTGTTTTCCTATTCAGATCAGTTCATCCCCGAGGACCTCTGTTGGGAATGAACAGTGGATACACACATCCCTGCCTTTGGGGACGCAGCCCAGTAGTAAATCTCTGCATGAAAGAGCAAAAAGCACCACAGTTACTGTTAATCTCCTGTTTCTCAGATTGGGGCAGGGGACCCCTTGCTTCGTATTACCATGACTCCTGCTGTGACTCCTGTTATACTCCTTTGCAGTCTTCTGTTGAATTTTCTGGGACCCTCCGTAGAATATAAGCTCCAGCATGGCAAGACTGACCCTCTATCTGTTGATGCTTCTTTAGTTGTTTTTGATTGGATGGAAGGATGTGTGGGTGGAAGGACGGAAGGATGAGTACATGGATGGATAAATGGATGAATGGATAAGTGGATGTATAAAATGTAAAGTTTTCCTATTTTTTTTTTGTCCCCACAAGTTTCAGGGAGACTGAATCTCATCTTGCCTCCATCTTCTCACCCCACTCCTTTCCTCCCAAGGGGTTATGCCCTACGAGAGCACCACATCTCTGGAGGTCTTTCCTGATGTTGAGCCCTTACAGTTAGCCACTGGGCCAACCCCACTTGCTCACACCCTGGAACTCCATGGAAATGGCCCTGCTGTGCCATCATGCATCATGCTGCCTCCCCCACCTTCCTGTCCTTTTCATCCCTCTGACCTCTCTTTTTCTGTCCTTCCCTCTTGCATTAGTCTCACTTCCCTTATACGGCCTCTCTTGCCCTCTGAGAGCCCACAGCTGCTGTTCCTGGAAGCTTGGCACTACAGAGTTCAGACAGCTCCTTGCTTCTCGTCCGTGTGTCAGTTCTACCAGATTTCAGAGGGTACAGGAGAGCAAGAACCATTTACTCCTCTCACCTGTAGGATTCATCAGATTGCCAGAGGCTTTGAATTTCTGGGGTGAGGGCTGATGTGGTTGATTTGATTGCAATCCCTCTTTCTAACGTGATAGTGTATATGTGAAAGTAAGAACACACATGTGCATGTGCATGCCTATCCTGTGGGAAATGCCCACATCATTCTACGCAGGACTTACCCAGCTTGGTCCAGCTGACAATGTAAATTAGAGATGATTCTTTGATATAGAGCTAGCTCTGCAGTTATACCAGTGGTGTGTCGGTCCATTTTCTGTTACTGTAGGAAAATACCCAAAGCAGAATACTTACAAAGAAAAGAGGTTTGTTTAGGTTGCAGTTTTAGTAGCTGAAATCTGAGACTGATCCTTGGCCTTGTCTGTTTGGCAGCAGGTGAGGACTTCAGGGCCTTAAGAACCACAGTGGTGAGAGTGGTGATGACAGCAATAACAAGCCAGAGACTGGGAAGGGGCCAGGTGCTTCTTTTTGCAACAACTTTCCCTGGGGGAATAAGTAAGTCCCGTTTCCAAAAGCAATGTCCGATGACCTAACCAGCTTCCAAGGAACCCCTTAAAGGTTCTACCATTTCCTAGTGTTGCCACACTGAGGCCCCACCTGGAATGCATGAGCCACTGTGGGACACACTCAGTCCATGTGCAAATCATAGCACATGGTTAAGCAGTTTCTCTGGCCTCTTCCTATTAGAAAGTGCATTCAGCCTTCTACCTGGCCCCAAATTATGGCAAAGACAAATACCACCAGAAGGGGAAAATAGCCCCAAACTGAGGACCTCTGGACTAGAAAACTCATAATTGGAATCCCAATCTGATTTCCATTTGCTGGGTGGGATCGCTTTGACTCACTAAAGACTACACAGTGATGTGCAGCCACAAGGCTGTTGTCATGATTGAGGGAGGGCCCTACGCTCAGGCACAGCCCATCTTGGTGAGTAAGAGTGATAGGGTATGCCCGTGAAGGGGACCAAATCTCTGAGGCCAGCCTGTTTGCAGAAATCCTGGCTTGGCTCCTTCCTCACTGTGCTACCCTGTGCTTCATCTTGCACTGCCTCCGTGATCTGTAAATTAGAGATAACAGTTATACCCACTAGCAGTTGTATGGCAAAGATTTAGTGGAGGAACTTCTCCCCTCCCCCATTCTTTTATGACTATCTGTCTCATCCTCTTGTCCCTCTGCTACCTCCTCTTTCTCTTCTCTCCAGCCTCTTTCTCCCCTCCTCCCCATCTATAACTCAAGCTGGGGACCATCTCAAGTCATTTGCTTCATTGCATCTGTGTTTGGAGCTCTGCTGGTCTCTGCAGATGTCTTTATAGCTACCTTCTCTGGTGCCCCATGAGGGGTTTGCTTAGGTATCAAGGATGCAGCGCACCCACAGTCCTCATTCACACTGCTTGTATGTGTTACACTTCATGCTAGAGATATGCCCATTTCTTCTGTTTAATTAGAGAAGTTCTCCCAAGCCCAGATCAGGCTCTCAAAATGAGCTCTAGCCAATTGCATCCTCTCACTTTCCATTATTGGTTTTCTTCCTCTTATACACCATCTTGTCTAAATTCTATTAACACTTGGTATTGGCTGCAGCTTTTGTTTTCAACCATGTCAGCAAATGTCAGGGCCCCAAATGAGATACTAATCCATCCTAAAGGGTCACAGGACACTTGATGGCAGCTATGCTGGGTCAGCATCTCTTGAATCAATCTCAAGACATTTAAGGAAAAGAAGAGACTTACCTGTCCCTTGTCTTCATTCACATCCTGCCCCTTCAACAGGTATTCATGTAGAGCTCAGTCAATGCTAATGCATTTACTCTAGGCCAGCTGTTCTTAGCTTTGGGAATTCAGCCTCCCTGAGCTGCGTAGAAAGATAGAACATGAAGAAGTTCAGTGTATATTTGAATAAGACGTGATGTCAAAAATGGGCTGGTTGGAGAAGCGAGGCCTTTGGAGTCTGCCAAGTTCAAATCTTCCTTCTACAGCAGTGATTTCTCAACCTCTGAGTCATGACCTTTTGGAGTCACACATCAGATGTCTTACATATGAGACATTTGCATTTTGATTTATCACAGTAGCAAAAACATGGTTAGGATGTCACAATGAAAATAATTTTATGATTGGGGGTCACCACAACATGAGGAATTGTATTAAAGGGTTGCAGCATTAGGAAGGTTGAGAACCACTGAGCTATAGTTTTCTAGTGGTATGACCACAAGCAAGTCCTTCTCTTTCCTTTACTTTCCTTCCCTCCCCTCTCCTCCATCCTTCCCCTCTTCTTCATCCCTCCCATTCTATCCCCTTCTGCCTGTCATTCCCTCTCATTTGGCTAGGGCCTCACACATCACTCACTAATCTGTTGCTCTGCCATTAAATTACATCCTGGTTTGTGAGGTTCTCTTTGTCTCTGTCTCTTTCTCTCTCTCTCTCTCTCTCTCTCTCTCTCTCTCTCTCTCTCTCTCTCTCTCTCTGTGTGTGTGTGTGTGTGTATGTGTGTATGTGTGTGATAGATTGATGGTAATACTTTGCAGAGTTACCTGAAGATCCAATGAACTGATGCAAATGAAAGGCGTTTGCCTGTTTTCTCTTTCACTGTAACCTGGGTTCTCAGAACAGTAGCTAGCACATGGGAGATGCTCCTGTGACTGTCCCTTAAGGAAATCATAGTGCCTGTGCTTGGCCTATGGCAAGTACTCAGTAAATGTCAATCAACCAATTTATTGGAAAACTGTGTGCTGTGGCTAGAATTTAGACGTCTGAATTGTCTGTTTGTCTGTCTTCCAATCTATCTAACTTTATTTCTGGCAGGTAAGTATGTACCCTTCTTCTTGTGACTCAGTTTCCTCACCTATAAACACAGGGAAAGGTACTGACTTCTTAACATGTACATGATGTAGAGACAGGACATTTATTATATCTGTGAGCCACGGGGCTATCACAATGGCATTCAATTTTACCTTATTTCTCTAGACTTGGATTTTAAAAATTTCACGTGCATGAGTGTTTTGTATGCATATATGTCTGTTCATCACCGACATGCCTGGTGTGAGGAAGCCAGAAGAGGTCATTAGACCCCCTGGAATTGGATAATCATGGAAATTCAACCTAGGTCCTCGGAAAAAGCAATCGGTACTCTTTTTTTATTTATTTAACATTTATTAATTACACTTTATTCATTTTGTATCCCCCCATAATCCCCTCCCTCCTCCCCTCCCGATCCCACCCTCCCTTCCCGCAATCGGTACTCTTAGCCCCTGAGTCTCCATCACCTAGATCTGGATTCTTGAGGAGCAGAATACTGTAGTATCTTCAGGTAGAACTGGTGTAGACACTGTGAGTTCAGTTTCTGGCATTGATAGGCATCCATGGAAGCCTCACAACAGCTGTTTTGAGGATTACCAGTCTGGGATTTCTATATGAGTCCTTTCTGGAATGTGTGGCCTCAGGCGTCCCCAGTCCTTGGAAATATCCCTTTAATCCTTGGCTGTGAGAACAGTCTTCATGCGCTCACATTGATGTTTTGCTGCTGGTGTTCCTGGGTGTAGCACTTGATCCAGATGTTGAAGACCTCTGTGTGGATCTAGACCCCTGAGATGGGGGATGGGATCATCTGTGATGAGAAAGCTAGAGTGGATGTTGGCTGTAAGTTGAGGCTGTGGACTGTGGCTGTGGGTACTCTCCTACTTGCTTTTGTCAGTGGCCATGATAGCGGCGGCTTTTGTACTGGAAGTGTCCTCTGACCACCTCATGTTTGATTATTTGTTCATCTTGTGTGTAAGAATGTCAAGGCTCTAGTGCAGGAGTCGATTCTTCGCTTTTGCTATGTGGATCCTGGGAACGGAACTCACGTTTGGCAGTAGGAGCCGTGACCCATCAAGCCACCCTGCCAACTCATGTTCCAGATGATTTTCTGCCTTTTCCATTGTAACATTGTCAACATACAACATTGACAGTGGCTGTGCTTCTTAGAGTGAGAACAAGCGGGCTCTCCTGCAGCCTGGACATAAATGAACAGAGGGCCAGAAATAAGCAATCACACTCAGTTAAAGGGTGGTTTTCTGCCCTGGAGTTTCCTGTTAGTAATTTAGAAAACCGAACCAAAGCGGGTACTGGTGAGCAGAGTCACTTCCTTCATCTGGTTTCCCCTACCAAACGAAGGTTTGAGAACAGAGGTCCTCAAGTAAATAGAGGATGGGCATAGAGCAGCCTCAATGCATCAATTACTTTCATATTTACAACCAGTGAATCTTCTGGGGAAAATGCGCGTCTTGTTGGCAGCCCGGTTTGACTATGTTTCTGAGATATCTTAAGCTGAGAGATTTGAACTCTCTTGCCTGACATGAGTGGGCAGAGTGGGAGGGGAAGGGTTTCAGACAAAACCCACAGGAGACTGAGCAAAACTCAGTACTGATCTCCCTCTAAGCGTCTGTGCCCTGACCTGATTTGCTGCATAGGCAACTCCCCTCCCATCTGGGTGGTTTCCTTCTGTGGAAACCGCAGTTGATCCTGCAGCCCAAGGCCAAGTCAGGAGGCTGACCTCTGCATTGGAGTGCAGAGCCTGCTTAGCAAGGACGCTAGCACACTGGCATGTGTCCAAGAGCCAGCAGCCAGTGCGGGGAGAGGACTATGAGCCAGGCCATGTGTGGAGGGAATAGAGAAATGGCTTGGTTATGCAGAAGAGAAGCCTCTGAGTCGCCGGGGCTCTCTCCAGACTTGCTCTTAGACAAAGGATTAACATCACTCAGTGTTGACCCTCTGTGCCACAGACTGCAAACTGCTGGGAAGCAGAGTTAAAGGTGACGGGAAGCCTGGAAGGAGTTAGAGATGCTGAATAGCTGGCCTCTGGAGAGCTTGTAATCCTGCTTGAAAGAAACACGACATACATTGATTGAGCTCTTACTGTGTCTGGGTGCTGCTCCTGCAGCCAGTCCAGCCTTTCATGATTAATATTTGATGGCTCTTTTAGAAATCTTTTGACAGAGAATAAAACCATCCTCATTGGGAATGGGGGTGACCACACGGAATCCTGGCTAGATGGGACTGCAGATGAGGAAACGTGAAAGAATGGCACTCCCAGGTGTAACAAGGGGCAGGTTTTAGATTGCAGGTGGTGCGTGGTTAGGTCATGTGTTCATCCGGAGCTGTGATTGGCTGCCTTGTAAGGAAAGGGACTGGGTGTTGCCTTGATCTCTAGGTTACTTAGAGGAAGCAGGAAGCCTCAGAAGTAAGAGCTGGAGAATCACAGTTGGCTTACTCGTCTGAGTGCCTACTATGCTCAGGCAGCTCCTTCAACAGGAGCTGAAGCTGCTGAGGCCCAGGCTGTCTGGATTACAGAAGACAAGTGTGGGCCACACACTCACTTAGGCAGGCAGGAACCCGTCGGTTTCACTGCTCTCTTGACCTTATGCAGGGCACAAGCTGAGAATGGCACACTAGGACCTTGTGCTTGAAGCCAGAGCCAGTGAAGGACAGACAGTCCTCTTGAGCTGGGGTCCGAGACCTGGCCTCACGCTTCCTAAGCTTCATCACCTCTCCTTCCCTGAGAACTTTCCATCCCTGAGAACACTCCCATAGGAAGGTTGGAACTATAGGGCACACCTTGTCCTGGACCTCGTCCAGTACCTGAATAATATTGTGTGATAGATACTTCTTGTAAGAAAACGAGACCCAGAGAGGTACATTTACTCACCCAAGGTCACACTGCACTACATGGCAGAGCCGGCATCTTTCTGAGTCACTGAGCTCTTTTTGATGTATTTAGGGGGACATATGTTATAGAGGTGGGAGGGCAAAGAGGGAGAGAGGAGAGATGAGAAGAAGGAGATGAGTTGGGGGGGGTGTCTGTAGGGCAGAATAACCTCTGCAAAGCCTCACGCTGCTTCCCTCAGGATGTGCACAGGGTCAAGCATGGTGCAATGACCTCCCAGCCCAGGCACTGCATGATGCTTGGCAACTTTACTAACCCTTCTGTTCCTCATTTGACATATGGACATGATTCTTCCTACTTGGAAGCAGCACTATGAGGATGAAACGGGTAACTGCATGACAGGAGAGAGCTTAGAAGTATCTAGCTCAAGGCAAATGTCTGATGAACACTGGTTCTTGTCGGGATTAGTGATGGTCCACACTCCCTTCCTGGTAAGTGAGGGCTGCTTACAAGCAGTTTCTCTCCAGGAACCTTAACAACCTGTGTAAAGTGTAATTTACTCATGTGGTTCCTGTCTTAGTTAGGATTTCTATTGCTGTTAACAGAATCTTTCTATTCTATTCTATTGCAATGAAACGCTATGGCCAAAAAGCAAGTTGGGGAGGGAAGGGTTTATCCCGCTCACACTTCCACAACATGTTCATCACCCAAGGAAATCCGGACAGGAACTCAAGCAGGGCAGGAACCTGGAAGCAGGAACTACTGCAGAGGCTGCAGGTGGGTGCTGCTTTCTAGCTTACCTCACATGGCTTGCTTAGCCTGCTTTCTGATAGAACCCAGGACCACCAGCCCAGGCATGGCAGCAGCCACAATGGGCTGGTCCTTCCCCCACTGATCAGTAATTGAAAACATGCTTTATAGCTGGATCTCATGGAGGCATTTCCTCAAGTGAGGCTCCTTCCTCTCTGATGACTCCAGTTTATGTCAAGTTGACACACAAACCCAGCCAGTCCAGTTCCCCATAAACCTTTCCAGGTAGTCAGAGCTGGCACAGTGATGCCTACTTCAGCACAGAGAGAGGAAGTCTGGCCTGCAGCTGGCAGCTGACAAGGCCGGTGGGAGTAGTCTGGAAACAAACCATGGTGTCGGCAGCAGCAGCGCTCACTGCTCTCATATGGAAGGACTTGGGCTCCAGCTTTCCTGCTTAAAGGAAAGACAGAGATTTGAGGGAATGGACCTTCCCAAGAAGTCTCCAGTCACCCCACATCTGGGTGCCCTTTAAGGACCTGAGCTTCCGGTGGGATTGCCCATCCCGTCCTTGGTCCTTGTCACTGCACGTGAGCCTGTCATTCCTGTCTTGCTGTGGAGGCCTAATCCCCGGGAAGGTTACTGATGACTGCGCATCACCGAGGGCGTGCTCTATACATATGGCATCCCTCTAGTCTCTGGCTCCCTGTGGCCATTCTTCTCGTCTACCCTGCTCACCGGCACAACCCTCCCTTCTAGCAGCACCTCACAACACTTCAGGTGCTTGGTGAACTGATGTTTCTTGGTAATTTTGACTAAACACATGAATACTCAGCTTTCCGTACTCACCACACCAGAAAGTTGCACTGTTCAGTAGCACTGACCACAGCTACATTCCCATTGCCTAGCTGCAGAAGATTCCATTTCTCCAAAAATGAATCTAGTATCCATTAAGTAGTAACACCCCACTCTGCTCCAGTGTCACCATTTAGCTGCTTGCCACCTCTGTTTTTCTGTATCTGATATTTCAAATAAACGGAATGAAATGATACTTAGATGGCTCTTTAGGTCTGGCTTCTTTTACTTAGTATAACGTTTGCTTTTTTTTTTTTTCTAGAACCATCTGTACTGTAGAATATACTAGTAGTTTATACCTTTATTTATCTGGTTGAATAGTATTCCATTGTGAGCATATTTTGTTTTTCTAGCTACCAATAGCTAGGTTGCTTTGTTCTTTTAGCTTATGCTAATCGTGTCCCGTGAATATTCATGTGAATATTCAGTTTTTGTTTGAACTCTTGTTGACAATTTGGGGTGTGAGTACAAAAATGAAATTGCTGGGTCCCATGTTAATTCTGCTTGCCTTTGAAGCTCAAGCACGCTGTCCCCTAATAGCTACATATGTTTTGTTCCCATGCTAATTTCTGAGGATTGCATTTTTTCTGCATCCCTTTCAAAAAATAAACAATTACGATCATACCAGTAGGTATGAGGTGGCTTGCTGTAGTTCTGATTGGCAGTTTCCTAATTACTTTAATGCTGAAGAACTTTTCATGTGCTCTTTGGCATTTGTGAGTCTCTGAGGAAATTTTCAATTCCTTTGCCCATTTGCGAATTGGTCTGTGTTGTCTTTTTGTTGATAAAGTACAAAAGTTCTTTATAAAGGCTGGACTAGTCTAGATTCTCATTACAGATCTGATATGCTGCTGTGGGTCTCTGCATTAACCACTGCCCATTGCAAAAAGAACCTTCTTTGAAGGCGGATAGCAGCACTACTTTATGGCTATACATATAAATATCTAAAGGTACTTTGATGATCTGTCCTTTTAGTAAAGCAACATTGGTAGGTTCTCTCCTAGGGTCTGTGGCTGCCCTACCCAGGAGCTCTTTTTGTTTGTTTGTTTTTGAGATTGTAATCTAATTACAACACTTCTTCCCTCCCTTTCCTCACTGTAAACCTTCTCATAAACCCCTCTGCACCATCCTTCAAATCCATGACCTTTTTTTCATTAATTGATACTGCATTCATATATATGTTCATATGTACATATGTTCCTAAATATACCCTGTTGAGACCATACTATGTTACTTGTATGTATGTTTCAGGGCTGACCATTTGGCACTGGAAAACCAGGTGGTGTTCTCTTCCTTGGGGAGAGCTATCTCTCCTATTCCAGCTTTCCTCAGTTGCTGGTAGTTTCGTTTATTTGTTTGTTTTTGTAGAATTGAGGTCTTTTGGACTCTTTCTTGTCGACCTTTGCATGTTTGTTGGTGTCAAGCTTGTTCAGTTCACATTTTGGCAGTCGTGGTGGTGAGATTTTATGTGTGTAGCTTCTAACATTAACAGAAGACGAGCTCTCCCAGCAAGCTCTCCCATCCTCCGGCTCTTACAGTCTTTCCACCCACCTCTTCTGCAATGTTCCCTGAGCCTTAGCTGCTGGAATGTTTTGCAGATGTATCCATAGGGAATGAACTCCACTACTCTGCATTTTGATTGGCTGTGATCTCCTCTAAATGCTCTGTCTGTGGCAAAGAGAAGTTTCCTTGATGAGGGGTGAAGGCTATACTTATCTGTGGGCATAAGGACAAATGCTTCTAGATTGTTTTTAGGGATTATGCTGGTTTAGTAAACTAGTAGCCGTAGATTCTCCTTCAATATCCATAACTTCATTAACACAGAGCAGATAGTTAGGTTTTAGATACCAGGCATGGTATACCCCTTAATCTAATTAGAGAGCTGTTGGTGAACACCAAGGTCTGTGTGCGCTACTGAAGCCTTAGGGTTATTGTGCCATAATCATTAGTGTGCTTTCATTGGCGCCATAGCTGGGTAGGAAAGACTGTTGGCTACCTCCCTTTTTTGGAACCTTGCATGTGCCATGTCCTCAGGGAGGGGGAATTAAGGTCAGTTCTAGCTTAAGAGCCTCTGGTCTCTGTTTCTGAAGTACGTGGTGTCTTCAGCAACAGGGTATCTTTTATCTCTAGAGAGTAACCCAGGGCAACAGCGGTGGGTTGTGCATTGGGAGAGATACAACCTTTAGACAGCGTTGGCGAACAATTCAAAAGAGGGCTTTCTCATGGCTGGTATTGAAGTTTTTTCTTAGGTGTTTTGTTGGCCCTTGGAGGGAGCATTGTCAGCCCAGATGACAAAAGTTGATCAAAATTATATGTGTATATTTATTCACTGAATTATGTGCATTGTGGGAATTTTTAAAAAATAAATAGTTAATACTATAATTCCTTGTGGCTTTTTCAGACCTCCATATTGTTATGGCTATCTGCCTCCCTCCCTCTTCTGTATTCACCTCCCTTTCCATTCCCTAAGAATCCTGCATACCCCATTTTGCTTATTAGATCACTTGTATCCTGCCATTTGCCTTTACCCTTCTTCCACCTTCTATATTTACCCTCTCCCCCTTCCTAAGAAGCCCTCCTTTCCCATTTCCGTGATCAGATTACTTGTTCCCTGATATTCCCATCTCTATTGCTTCCCAGTCCCCCAAACCTGGAAATGGTTTTATTTTACTTTCCTGGTTTCTGACGAGATTTACAGTATCAGGCATGAGCTCCCTGAGATGGAGCAGGCCTCAAATCTGAACAGAAATCACTTTGCAATAAGAGTCATCTCACTGTTATACCAGCAGCTGTATCTTGCCTGGACGGTCATTATTGCAGATGTGGGGTCACCAATGGGTGAGACCGTGGCCTAGCAGGCTGTAGAGCACCTTCAGGCACTATGACCCCCAGCCAGCACAGAAGAAGCTCTCAGCTCAGTCACAACCTGCCATCTGCAACCAACGTATGTGGTGGGTTCCACAACAGCATCTTACTATCTGGATCTTGAGCCAATAAGAGAATGGCAATGGGCTGTATCATTTGGGTGTCTCAGAGGGACACCATCTCATAGGGGTGTATTCCATACTTGGCACTGGAATTTTTGCTTAATAACCTGCGGTTTCTGGGTAACTCTGTCCAAACACCTTTTGAAAATTTATATTTTCCATGTGTTCTTTTCATGCATCCTTAGTTTTTATTGACCCTCCTTTCTACTTTTTCTTTCTCCCATGCCTGTGTTAACATCTCTGCCCATGAGCTCTGTATACTTTAAATCACATATTTTCTACTGTCTTTCTGTCCTTAAGGCCATTTCCCCTCCTTCTTTTGGGACATTCCTAGCTTTTTAACTTCTACAAACTCTATGACACAAACACACAAAAACCAAAAAATTCGAAACTAGGATCCACATATGAGACAAATGTGGGGTATCTATATATCTGAGCCTGGATACTTCACTCACTCAGTATAATTTTCCAGCTGCAATCATTTCCCCAGAAAATTGCATCGTTTCACTTTTTTTTATAGTGGCCTTAGATGTACAAAGTTTTTAAATTTTTGGTGAAGTCCAAATTTCCTCTCTCTCTGTTGTTGTTGTTTTGTTTTTGAGGCAGAGTCTTTCTGTGTAGCCTTGGCTGTCCTGGACTCACTCTATAGATCAGGCTGGCTTTGAACTCACAGAGATCTGCCTCCCTGGGTGCTGGGATTATAGGCATGCACCACTCTGCCTGGCTTCTTTTTGTTTTATTAAAATAGGGTTTCTCTGTGTGGCCCTAGCTGTCCTGGAACTTTCTGTGCAGACCAGACTGACCTCGAATTTACAGATATCTGTATGTCTCTGCCTCTGAGTGCTGGTTTTAAGAGCATACACCACCACTGCCAGGCCAGCTTTCTACTGGTTTTTAAAATAACAGATGCTTTTTTGTTGCTGTTGTTGTATTTCTTAGTTGGGCTTATAATGAAACACCATCACCAAGGCAACTTATAAAAGAGAGCATTTAATTGGGAGCTTGCTTACAATTTCAGATGCTTAGTCTATGGTCATTCTAGTAGAAAGCAAGACAGCAGGCAGGCATGGCACTGGAGTAGCAGCTAAGGGCTTACATCTAGACCAGTAGGTACAGAGAGTGAATGAGACTGGGTCTGGCATGGGGCTTTGAAATATCAAAGCCCCCACACCTCCTCCAACAAGATCACACTTTCTAATCTTCATAAACATTCTACCAACTGGGAACCAAACATATAGATATATGAGCCTATAGGGCCATTCTTATTCAAGCCACCACATTATATATTTTAGAGGCCATGGCCAACCCAGCTCATGAAAAATTATCAATGTGTTTTCTTCCAATAGTTTTATAAATATGTGTGATTTTTATGTATTTTGAGTTAATTTTTGGAGGCATAATATATGCACCTGTTATAATTAGAATATGAAATGCCCTCTACAGACTTACTTGCTGAAAACGTTGTCACCAGCTAAATTTAAAGAGTGGTGTTAAATTTAGAGAGTGGAGCCTACCTGGAGGTCACTGACAGTGGTCCTTGGGGACTATTTCCTGTGTATGGCATCTTCTACCTCACTCTCTGCTTCCCATCTGTTGTGAGGTGAGTGGCTTCTGCCACATCCTTCCATTGCCATGGTGTTCTGTCTCACCACAGACCCAGAGACAACAGAGCTAAGGGCAGGGAAGGAAACCTTGGAAACCATGAGCCAAAATGAAGCTGTTTGCACAAGGTATTTGCCACAGAGCAGGAGAGGTTTGACCCGTGCAGCAACTGATTTCTTTTCCATCTTCTGGGTGAAGCTATTCTGTCTGTTGCTAGTAGCTTGTTGATATCTTTTAATCATAAAATGGTGATAAATTTTGCAAAATGCTTTTTCTTCATTAATTAACATGATCATTCAACTTGTTTTTTCTTTATGCTATTGACAGAAGTGTATTTCTTTTATTTGTTTGGATATTGAACCGTTCTTGCATTCCTGGGGAAATTCCTACTTGGCCATGGTGTCTCTTAATATGCTGCTAGATTTCATTTGCTGATCTCTTGTGTATTCATGCACTTATATTCATGAGGGACACTGGTCTTTGCTTATAAATTCCTTGTGTTAATCTGAGAGTACCCACACTGATTTGTGAAGTATTTATTCCTTTTTGTTTTGTGGAAGAGTTTGAGAAGAATAGGTATTAATGTTTCCTAAATATTTTATAGAATTCATACTGGAGTGACATAATATTGTGCTTTCTTCTTTGGACACTGCACATGTATGTGCATGTATTCTGTATGTATGTGTTCTATATTCATGTGGGTTTTTACACATGTGTGTTTGTGCATGGGCAGTGACCAAAGGTCAGTGTTGGATGTCTTCTTCAGTTGGTTTTCACCTTACTTCTTTTGGAGAAAGGTTCTTTTCTCAACCTAGCTCATTGACTGAGCTAGCCTGGCTTGCCAATGAACTCAGGGATCTGTCTCTGCTTCCTCCACTGGGCTCACACATGTGTGGCATACTTGCCTTTCTACCTGGGTGCTAGAGATTGAAGCTTAGGTCCTCATAATTGTTCCGTAGGCACTTTACTAACTGAGCTAGCTCCACAGGCCTCTCAGGAGGTTTTTGATGACTGAATTTATGTTTTTTTTTTTTTTTTCACGAGTCAGCATTAGTACTTTTGTTTCTAGGGACACATCCATTTCATCTAGGTTTCCACATATTTTTTATGTACATGTGTTGAAAGCCTTCTCTTATGAAAAGCTTCATTTTTTATTGAGTTCACTATAAGGGTCAGTAGGCAAAGCAGTAGGTAGAGACAATCTGCTTACAATCACTTTCCTTTCTGAAATGTTGGCAGTAATGTCCTCACGCTCATTTCTCATTTTGATAATGTGAAGCCTCTGTTTATTTTTAGTCCACCTACCTACCTATTTATCACTTCAGAAACAAACTCCTGGCTTTGTTGTTTATTGCATTCTATCCTCTAGTCAACTTCTAATTGTTTTAATTTGTATTATTTTCGTGTTTGGTTTGCTTTTCTTTTATCAGTTGCTAAAAAGTAGAAATATAGATAATTTGAGTTCTATGTTGTGCTTCCAGGTAGATATTTACAGCTGTGAAACTTTCTAGTCATGCTTCTGTGATATTTGAGAGCTTTGGCGGGTTGTTTTCATTTTAATTTGAAAGATTTCCTAATTTTTCTTGTGAGTTTTTTTAGCCATTTTATTTTTTGCCTGTGCTTTTAAATGATCCTTTGTGATGTTTTTCCACTTTTGATTTTGATATGGATCTCTAGCTTTATTTCTCTGTGGTCATAGAAGATACTGTTCATGATTTTAAGCATTTTTAACTCACTGAGACTTGCAGTGTGGCCTAACTTGTGATCTGTGGAACAGAATGTCCATGTATTTTGAGAATATGGATTCTGCTGCTCTGGATATAAGTGTTTTGTAGATGTTGGCCAGGTCCAGTTGTTGTGGTATTGGTCAATACTTCTGTTTCCCTCCTGACTTTGTGCCTAATTTTTTCTTTTCTTTGCTTTCTTTCTTTCTTTCTTTCTTTCTTTCTTTCTTTCTTTCTTTCTTTCTTTCTTTCTTTCTTTCTTTCTTTCTTTCTTTCTGTTGTTGTTTTTGTCTTTGTTTTTCTAGACAGGGTTTCTCTGTGTAACAGAACTCTGGCTTCCTGTTCTGGATTCGCTTTGTAGACCAGGCTGGCCTCAAACTTACAGAGATCTGGCTGCCTCTGCCTCCCATGTGCTGAGATTAAGGGCATGTGTCACCATGCCTGGTGTACCTAAGTTTTCCTCTCTTTCTCTCTCTGTATCTCTCTCTCTCTCTCTATCTCTGTGTGTGTGTGTGTGTGTGTGTGTGCGTGCATGAGTATATGTCTGTCTGTTTCTCTCTGTCTCTGTCTCTCTCTTTCTGTCTCTGTCTATCTCTTTGGTTTTTCGAGACAAAGTTTCTCTGTGTAGCTTTGTCTGTCCCCGAACTCTCTGTGTAGACCAGACTGGCCTCAAACTCACAAAGATCCACCTGCCTGTGCCTCCTGAGTGATGGGATTAATGGCATGCACCACCACTGCCCCGTTCTAAGTTTTTTACCCATTGCTGACAGCAGGCTAATGAGATCTTTAACTACAATCATAGGACTGCCTGTCTCTTTAATTGAATCACTGTTTGCTAATATGCTTCACTGTTCTTTGGTTAGGTACATCTATATTTGTAACTGCACCTGCTTAGGGTATGGCCCCTTTGCCAGGACAGAATGTTCTTTTGTCTAGTTTATTAAAACTTCACTTGAAGTCCATCTGTCTAATATTAGTAAGCCCATCATCATCCCTTTTTGCTTCCTGTGAGTGGAGGACATTTTCCCTCATCCTGTTTTACATCAAAACTGCTTATATACCTAAAGCTCTGGAATGTCTGGAAAAAACATGTAGGCAGATTGGGATTTTTTTTTTAATGCTTCATGCCACCCCTTTCTTTATAAAAAAAAATTAAGTGTGTGTGTGTGTGTGTGTGTATGTGTGTGTGTCTTTGTGGGTTAGTGCATGTGAGTGAGTACCCTTAGAGGCCAGGGAGGGAGCTGGGTATTCTGGAGCTAAAGTTATAGGCATACGAACCTCCCTAACTAGGTTCTCAGATCATCTCTGCAAGAGTAATATGTGCTCCTAACTGCTGTGCCTCTACTCCAGTCCCAACAACCTCTGCCACTTGACAGGAGGGTTTAATCTCCATGGAAATTTTGGAGTAAATGTAGATGAGAAGACATCTTCCCTTTATGTGGCTGTTGGCTTTTATGTTTTTGTTCTTGCTGTTTCTCAGTTTTCCGTTACAATTTTGATTTATACTTAATTATTTTTCCTTTTGTTATTTGTGCTTTAACATGGGTTTCATTACTTCAAATTCACGCATGTGTCTCTTTAGGCTTTTTTTTTTCTCATTTTCTCTCTTTTGTACTTGTCTGTATTTAATTTTTTCAAAATTAGTTTTCCTCTTTTTTAATGTTTTAAAAGGTGTTTAATTTTTTTTTTACTTATTATTTTTATGTGTAAATATTTTGCTTGAAAGCCACATATGTACAGTGCCTAGAGAGGCCAGAAGGGGGCGTCAGATCTCTTTGGCACTGGGGTGATAGATGCTTGTGAGTTGGCATGTGAGAGCTGGGAATCAAACTGGAGTCCCCTGGGAGATTAGTCAGTGCTCCTAACTGCTGAGCCATCTCTCCAGCCCCTAGAGTTGTTTTGTTATTGGTTAGCTTGGTCTTTACAATGAATTACATTTGTTTACAACAATCTGGTCAGAGCTGATATTAACTGTATTCCCAGAGTAGAAGGTATGTTCTCCTTCTGCACAGCCCTGTAGCATAACCCTTTATGATACCTTACAATCATCTCTTCATATTATGCGCCCATTATCATAGATGAATAATTGTTATTTTATGCATTAGTATACATTGAACACATTATACATCAGTTGTATTAATTCATAGATATAATCTATTAGTCATGGGTCCTATTTTCTAATTCGGTTTGGCCATTACTTAATTTTCTATTCATTTTTGAAGGAGTTAGGAAATTGTTCATTTGTAGATTTTTTTCTTCTCCCTTTAATTCTCCTAACTGCCTTTATGATTTCTAAAGGGAAACCCCATATTATCTCGTTAAATTCCCTTGTCCAGAGTGATTTCTTTCATTGCTGCTCTTTAAAATTCTTCGTTCATCTTTGTTTGAAGCAGTTGGATATAAACGTGTCTCAGAGTGCCAGACTTTGAGTCTATCCTGCCTCCATTTCCTTCACTCCTTGCTATGATGACTTCTGTCTCCTATTAAGGTTGGGTGGTTTCTGGCCATTAGTTCTTCAAAATTTTTTCTGCCCATTTTTCTGTCTTCTCTCACTCTGGGGCTCCCATTATAGTATGTCATTGTGTTTGGCTGCAACACACAGGCTTCTGATCTGTCTACTTGGGTTTGCTGCTTTCTCTTAGTGCTTCATCTTGGTCTGCTTTGATCTCGGCTGCCCTGTCTTCCAGATTACTGATTTTTCTCTCCTGCTCTCAACTCTGTTCTTTGATGATTTTTTCTTTTTTATTTATATTTTTATTAATTACAATTTATTCATTTTGTATCCCACCTGTAACTCCCTCCCTCTTCCCTTCCCAATCTCACCCTCTGTCCCTCTTCTCCAACCATGCCCCTCCCCCAGTCCACTGATACGGGAGGTCTTCCTCCCCTTCCTTCTGATCCTACTCTATCAGGTCTCATCAGGAGTGGCTGCATTGTCTTCCTCTGTGGACTGGTAAGGCTGCTCCCCCCTCAGAGGAAGGTGATCAAAGAGCAGGCCAATCAGTTCCTGTCAGAGACAGTCCCTGTTCCCATTACTATGGGGCCACTTGGACACTGAATTGCCATAGGCTACCTCTGTGCAGGGATTCTAGGTTATCTCCGTGAATGGTCCTTGGTTGGAGTATGAGTCTCAGAAAAGACCCATGTGCCCAGATCTTTTGGTTCTGTTGCTCTCCTTGTGGAGCTCCAGTCCTCTATAGGTCATACTATTTCCCACTTCTTTCCTAAGAGATTCCCTGCACTTTGCCCAAAGTTTGGCTATAAGTCTCAGCATCTGCTTTGATACCCTGCAGGGTGGAGTCTTTCAGAGACCCTGCTAGCCTCAAAAAATATTGAAGATGAATTTTTTTCGCCTGTATTTGCTGTTGTCTCTGTCCAGAGTTTCTACTGGGTTCCTTTGTGTAATGTTTTTGAGGTTAGTTATCACTATGAAACCACACTGGCCTCCCTCAAATCTTTGATTCTCCTGCTTCAGCCTCTGAGTGCTAGGATTGTAGCTGTGCACTGCCGTACCCAGCACCACTTTTATAATTTTTATATCATCAGTGATGTTCTTTACTTCAGAGCCATCATTCTTATTTCCTTTGCTTTCTGTCCCATTTTCCTGCAGTTCTTTAACTATATGTCAGACAATTGATTTAACCCTTCATCTCCTAAGTCCAGTATCTGTCCTTTCTATTGTCCAATTTTCTCTTAATTTATTCATTTCCATGAACTGGCTATACTTTTTTCCTTCTTAACATACTCACAATTTTGAATGGAAAACTAGATGCTCTGAATATTATTACTATAATGTGATAGCTACGGGAGGCAAGTCCTACTTGACCAGAGCCTGTGGTCATTGTTTGACATGGGTGGTAGTATTTGGATAGTTAGTAGCTTTATAGAAATGTTTTTATGAAAACCGAGTTATTTGTTCTGTGTAGTCACTGAAGGAAAAGGAGATGAAATCCCGTGTGTGCAGCTGCCTATGTATGCTGGCATGCCTTCAGTGCTTACTTAGGTCTTTGCAGCTAGGCTCAGGCTGACATCCTGCCTGCACGGCTGCTGAGATTCACAGAGCTGAGTGTTCATTCTTACATTCTCCACCCCCAACTCTAGCCTATTCCCACATTCAAACACAGCCCTTTAAATTCCTTGGTGTAGGCGGGTGTCTTTCCAAGCCATTGTTCTTCGAAGTATTTCAGCCCTAATCCTGATTTTCCAGGGTTTGTGGAAGACATTTTTTCTTGTTCTTAAAGTCTTTGCCTGGTGAGTCAATTTAGTTGGCTTGTCTCTAATGTTTTTGAGATTGGCTACTGTAGAGTTGCTTCTGTAAAGGGTTGTTCTGAGCTATAGCTATAACAGCAAGCTTTTAGTGTGGTCACTCAGGGAACACACACACACACACACACACACACATATCAAAATTTTTTGAGAAAAGGTCCTTCTGCTGTTTACAGCTCCAGGAACCTATATCAGAGTCTCAGGCAGCCATCAAGACTGCCGTTGCCATGGGGAAGGAGAGTACTACAGAGAGGCTGCACTATCCGCCCCTTCCCTGCACTGGCATGGGCCATCTCATGTGCCAAGTGACTGGAGAAGTCTCTGACAACTCCTGCCCCTAGGTACTAGCAGTTTGGATGGGAATGCATGCTCCTTTGGTGGCTTTTGCATTTTCTTTTTCCTGTGCTGGGAACTGAACCCAGGACCTTGTGCTTGCTAAGGAAATGCTCTACTACTGAACCAAATCTCTAGCCTGTGAGTGGGAATACGTTCCTGAATATTAAACACTCATCCATGAATCCTACGACTATTAGGAAACAGTGTGACTGTGGCCTGTGGGAAGCCTGGGGTTCTGTTTTGGTGACTCTGGGTTGATTGTGGTTGGGTAGGAAACAGGTGAGGTGTTCTGTATTACTTCCTTTTGTTGTGACAAAATGCCTGATATATTGAGAGGAGGAAGGTTTCTTTTGGTTTACAGTTTCAAAGGAACTTCTGCCCACCATAGGGGAAAGGCACAGCAGAGTGGCTCAGACTCTGGTGGTGGGAGTTTCTGGTGGTGACTTATCATATCTGGATGGACCAGGAATCAAAGGCTGAAATTAGAGAAGGATGTAATCAAAGGCCCATCCCTAGTCATCTGTTTCCACCAGCCAGACCCAACACCCTAAAGGCTCACAACCTTCAAAACACTGTCACAGTCTGGTGACTGAGCATTCTAACCATGAGTCTATGAGGGGTAATTTAGATTCAAACCATCATACTTATTAGACAAGGATGATTGTATAAGTAATGGAGTAATGGAGAGCCCTTCATGTCGGGATTTTGTTTCTGAGAGGGAGCAGATAGGGAGCAGAAGGTAGCCCAATTTAGTGCGTAAGAGTATGGAAGCTGGGTTAGAGTTTCCTGGCATTTCTTGTCTTGATGACTTTGGCCAGAATGTCTTCATTTTCTTTGCTGGGCTCACAGCTCCTGCCCGTCATGGGTTGCTGTGAGGATGGAAGGAGAAGATACACAACCCCATGCCTGGAAAACAGCAAGAGGCCAAATGTGTGCATGGTATAAATAGCCTCGTGGTCATCCAGGCTACCGTACAGGCGCAGGATCCAGGTGTGGGAAGAGGTCAGGCTCAGTTTTTGAGTGGCTCTGGATCGATGGTTGAAGTACGAAGTTGGCTTCTGCATGGGCCTTCTGTAGCCCATGTGGGTTTCACACATGTGAGACAGACTCAAGGCAGAGGCTACAGTATGAAGCAACGAGTAAAGGTACCTGGAGGTCTTCCTGACTGTCTCCATGTTCCATTTCACAGCCATCTACAATTTCCAAGGCAGTGGGGCCCAGCATCTCACTCTACAGATTGGCGATGTGGTGAGAATACAGGAGACCTGTGGAGGTGAGTCAATATTGCCTATGTGCCCCTCAGATGCTGGACCCCTCATGGAAGGACCCCAGTCACTTACAGTACTCTCTCTAAACACGCACATGAGTGACATGTTTAAATACATCTTGTTAATTTAGTACAGTCAGCCCTCTGTGCCCACGGGATCTATATCCATGGGCTCAACCAATTGCAGACAGACAATATTACACCAACAATATGTATATTCAGCTCCTGTCATTACTCCATAAATGGTACACTATTATTGTTTACATGACATTGCCATGCATTAGGTATTAGAAGTTGGGAAGAAATGATTTAAAATATGTGAGGACCTCCATATGGTTTATGTAGATATGACACCATTTTATATAAGGGGCTTGAACATCTGTGGGCTTTGGTGTCTGCAGGCCTTCCTGGAGCCAATCTCTCCAGTAGTCTGAGGAATGACTGTAATTAGAGTTTACTGAGCAACAGACAACAAAAAGTGCTTTATTATTTTAGAGATGTTAGTTTCATAACAAAGGCCTAACTGGCTGATTTGATGAGCGCTATGCTCGGCGTTTGCCACAGTCAGGGGACCATGGGGCTTTGGGCCTGTGGGTCTTTCTAGATGTAGTTCTTCATTAATATGTACACTATTGTAAAGAAAAACAAGCATCATCAAGATTCAGGAGGGTGTGATAAATTATCCTCCTGACTCCAAGTGAGAGGCTGTGCCACACAGCAGTGTTATATAAATGCAGCTCCAATGGATCAGGGACTCAAGCCAGGGCTGTGTGCTGGGTAAAGTGGCAGCTCTTTCCTCCCCTAGTCACCCTGTCATGAAGCTAAGTGTATATTAAGTTGGATCTATCCATGGTGGTGGTGGTGTGCTTCTTAACATTTGCTCAAAGACTAATGGCCTTAGACTCCTGAGACAGGCAATTGAAAATGAACATCATCTGTGTTTCTTACACACTTGATATTATGGGCAAGTCTTGTGTATAATGACTTAATGAATTTGCTAATGTGTCACGGATGATTAGCAGACTGTCTTATCCCTTATGGCCTAACTGAACTTCCTGCCTGCCAGGCAGACCTATGACACCTCCTGCAAAAGACACAGAATATAAGGAATATATGTTTCCTGTGACTGGCAGGACAAAGGAAGAAGAGGAGACTGGCCTGAGAATACACGGCCTGTATTCTCCGGCCATGTGTCATCTCCCAGAGAATCCAACAGAGGAGGCCCTGGAAAGGAGTGCAGGATGGTAGGATACAGGCATACTGCAGGGTGGGCCTCTGCTGGACACAGAAGCCAAGAGCCACCTAATTCTTCTCATCCTGGAGGGCACAAAAACCTACCTAGTCCTCACATCAGGCCACTGGCTAGATAGGGTCCTTTGCACTGCTGGATAAGCTTCACGAGGCTTCCCAGGCCATGGAGCCCCAGCTCCCTCTGCAGATTTGTGCGGTGATGCTTGCACATGTATGAGAAAAGCAAAACATGACTTTCATTCAAACACCTACAACTTCCCAACCCTGAAACACAGATGGATACAGAGCTATTCATAAGTAAAGCACATACACACAAGCATACACAAATTTACAAACAAACAGGTATGCATACAAACAGATGCAAACCAAAGAACAAGCAAATAAAAAAGCCCTTTCTTTGACAAGGGTATTTTAGTATTTCATATTTCAAGCAACTTTTAAAGGAGTGCCTTAAGAGAATCCTTTAATGAGACCTGCTTGCATGTGTTGTATTCTTTGACAGTATTTTTTGTTTGTTTGTTTGTTTTGTTACATCTAATAGAGAATCATTCATTGTTCAGTGGCCAGAGCTGAGAAACATCCTAGCCTTGGCATTTTGAAGCTTTTTGAACACAGAGGGGATAAGCTTGATGCAGGGAGTGGGCGGGCTGAAAGGAACAAGTTAGCTTTACAGGTCTCTTTATGAATTTTATACCCCATGTTAAACTAAGTTCTCTCAGTACTTTTCCAGAAAGCAGAAGGACATGGACAAAAGGGAGAAGCGGGCAAATTGAGACAAAATCCAAGGGCCCACCCTGTAGTAAAAGAGTGACCAGGCGCTGGTAATTGAGAGATAACATTGCCTAGCAGCCAACCCAGATGGCCTCAATACTCCTCTCAAATAGCCCCTGACCTTTGACCAAAGGCCCACAGCTCTGCTTCTCATGTCCAAGGCAGGATTGACTGGACCTGAGCACCTAAAACCAACCAATTATTTTAAAAGTCAACTATAGGGTGGTTGACCCTTATCCAATCCTGTGTAGCCAAGACTGCAATACCTGAGCTTCCCCGTGCTTTTTCCTTTAAAAACCCAAGGCTTTTGTCTCTCGGTGCTGTTCCTCACCAGTTTGGAGGGCAGCCCCATTGTGCAATGGCTTGAATAGACCTCTTGCATTTACATCAATTTGGTCTTCTGAGTTCCCTTCATCTACCTACCCAGAAATGAGGCTCCTACTGGGCCTAATAGGGGGAATGGTGAGGAGTGGGTGAGTGAGGGAATGCCTTCCTATAGACTTGGGCCCGTTATTCTAAATTTGCCACGCCTTCCCACAGCACAGCTCTCCTTACAGTGCTGCCCAAAGCTTCACACGTCAAATTCTACCCTTGACAGAAAAACTTTTAGAGTTTTGCTCTCTTCATCAGTCTTTATTTATTATAACATATCTATTTACACCAAAATAATAATAATAATAATAATTTTAAAATGTCCTAAGAGGTTAACAAAGGTTAACTTTGGGTGGCTGGAAACTTTGCACTTTGTGTGCTTCGGTTGTTTGAAAAGCATTTGAATCAGAAAAGTACTTCCTCCTTTGACCAACTAAGAGATCTTGGCTCAGTGACTTCACGTTTCTCACTCAAAGAGTTATGATCACACAGCTCCTGGGCTTGTTATCTGAATTTAAAAAAAATAATAATAAACAAAAAATAAACAAATAAAAGGAGGGGGGTAAGGGAAGGAGTAAAGAGAGAAACAGCGTCACATCATGCTTGACTCAAGAATGGTGTTTTGTGTTCCTTCTCCACATCCAGTAGAGCTAGCTGCAAGGGGATCTGGATGAGTACGTGCCTTTGCAACATGGTCCTTGGTGACTTAGAAGCTGAATCTTTGAGTGCCTAGAATGGATGAGGCTAGCCCCGTCTTTGCTCAGTATTATGTTTTAATTAGCAATAATCACTCCTCAGATAAACCTCATTGGCTTCGATACTGCCACTGGGCAAAGCTAGTATTATGTTTTAAATTGGATTTGTCTTCTTTGAATTCATGTGAAGGTCCAATCTCTGAAGTCTTGTGCTAATGGTATTATAAGGGTGGAAACTTAACTTTGGTGTTTTTAGGTAAGGTGTTTGGAAAGTAGAGTCATAGGATGGAGGCCCCATGAGTGAATTATGGAAGCTTTATAGGGAGTGGGAGAAAGACCCAGATACAGAGAAACATAGAGGCTGATGTGATATGCCAAAGAGGACCCTCACCAGAGGCTGCAATATGCTTTGAATCTCTAGAATCATGAGCTGTAAATATCTATGCACTAAGTATACTCAGTAAGAATGTGCAAACACAATTCTGACTGGGGGCCTTGGATATCAGTGGGGTTTATTATAGAGATAACATGTTATGATACAAACTCACATAATTCAGAAGGGCTGATATCTTTCCAAATATTTAGTGACATCCAAAGACTTCAGTGTCATATCCACTGTGATGCTCACTTCCCTCCCTTCCAAAGATGCCAAGATGCCTCTGCTTTAATGCTCCTTTTTTTTGGAGACAGAGTCTTGCTGTGTACCTCTAGCAGGCCTATAACTGGTTGTGTAGACCAAGCTGACCCTGAACTCATAGAGACCTGCCTGCCTCTGCCTTCCAAGTGTTAGAGTACAGAAGATGCTGAAAGAACGACCCCAGACCCAAGTAGCATGCAAACAAAAGACATTTATTCTGCAGAAGACCAGCATGCTGGGACCACCATCCAGGCAAAATGGCGACCCTAAACAAAGGTTCACGTGTCTTCTTATAGGGAACTTGGGGAATTTCAGGGACAGGTAGGTCATCTTTATTGTGATTGGCGCAGGTTAAAAGGAAGGGTACAAGTGCATCTATGATTGGCTAGGGCTAGCTAGAGCCTGATTACGAGTTGGGGGCCCTCTAAACTGGTCCAAACAGGCCCAAACTGGTGGGTGGCAAGGAAATCAGAAGGGTTAACTCTTGACTGGCTTTGA
Source organism: Meriones unguiculatus (assembly GCF_030254825.1). Classification (NCBI taxonomy): domain Eukaryota; kingdom Metazoa; phylum Chordata; class Mammalia; order Rodentia; family Muridae; genus Meriones; species Meriones unguiculatus. Next base: position 34,941,994 of record NC_083359.1, read on the forward strand.
GAGACCAAAAAGATTAAAAATTAGCAGCTATTATTAATTAAGGCCTGAACTATGTGAGTGGAGAAGTCCAGCCATGCCCTAAGGGAAAGAACCTGCCTTACTGCATTCTTTCCCCACCCACCAGAGATACAGTTGCTAGGAAACTGGTCCATCCCCCTAGGGAGGGACACCAGAGCATTAATGGTCTGGGACCTTCCTATAGCCAATCAATTCAAAATGTAGCATTTTGACCAATAGATGCTTGCCAGGCAGGAATTGACCCTGCCTTGGGCATGCTGGGAGGGACCAAAATCTTTAAATCACCCAACTAACCTGAGCACGGGGCTCTCGGCTCTCACCGCTTCGTTGGTAGGGGGTGTGAGCCGGAACTGCAGCTTGTAATTTGTAATAAAAAGATCCTCATGTGGTTTGCAACAGACTCGGCTCCTTGTGGTGGTCTTTTGGGGTATTGCAATTCGGGCACAACAGCTTGAGTCCAGGTGGTCTGTGGGCTACATTCTTGTATTAAGAATATTCTGCTACAAGATAAGGTAAGGCTGCCCAGAACAGATGTCCCTTCCCATTTTTGTGGTTTCTTGGGTGGGAGATTTTACGATCTTGTTCTTGAAACTTAAGGTCTGGTCCTCTCACAGGTAGCTTAGGATCAGAGGCCCAGGCTACTGTCAATCCCAAAGGTGGGAGGAGAAAGACCACTGACTCAAATCATTGGGACCAAATTAATTAAAGAAAGCTTTTTAATTTGTGTACATGGGTTACCTCCCCCTAAGGTGAGGTTGGAGAAGTTAGCACTGGATATAAGAAAGACTAGGATGCTTTCCCCAGGGTCAGATGATTGTTCAAGGTTCCTGAATAAACTGCATTGGAAAAAAAAAAAAAAAAAGAAAGATTTTATAGTTCAGGGGTAGGGAGTTTCCAAATAGGGAATTTGGCACGCAAGATAGGCAGGCTTAGAGGAGCAGAGCATATGCATAACAAGTCAGTTCTTCCTGAAACAAAGAGCTAGTTGCAAGGTGGGCATCATATCAACAGGCAGTCATATTATCTTTTGAAACAAAGGTAGGATTGCAAGGTGGTTATAAACAACTTTTTGAAACAAAGATATGCTTGCTGTTTCCTGAAACAGGCAGTACAGAACCATTTGAAGTTAAGGTTACAGTTGGGGCATAGCCCAATTCTTGAGAAAAAGAGGTTTAAACCATAAAAAGAAATGAACCTAGTTTGTCTTTACTATAAGATGGCTTTTATGCTCAAGATGGAGGCAGGCTAGACCATGCCTAGCTGTCTCCTAGACCACAGTGAAGTGTGTTCTCCTGAGGTAGCTGGACTTACGTAGAGTCTTCTTCATAAGGCATTTCCAGGGAATATGTGTCCCACACTGAGTCATTTGCATTCCCTTAGTCATGGCTTGTCTTTTGGAATGTTGGGAAAAGTCATATTCCATTTACTGATGATTGCGGATATCAGAGTGGTGGGGTCTATCCTAGTAGGAAAGGGGCATGGTGCTTGGAGACTCTAAGAAGTGTTTTGATTTCAGTAAAATAAGGTCAAGGGGAGGGGTGAGAGGAGAGCCTGCTGGGAGATCTTTGGTTGTCTTAAAGCAAGGTGATGTCCTGTTTCCTACAGAGATCATCCAATGATTCTGTTCTGAGGATGCAGTGTTCTCACCTGGCAACATCAGCAGCTCTTTAGAGCTGGCAGATGCCCACGCCTACAGGGCTGTGTAGCCACAAAGAACTCCGGGTGGGTGGTGAAGGCTTGAATCTACAACATGCAGAGAGGGGCACACCAGAGCCCACAGCACCTTTTCTACTAGCAACCTTGTCAAGGGTGATCATGACCAAAACAATGGGGACATTGTGAGCTCTTCATGGGGGATCTTTTAAAGCACCACTTTGCCAGGAGGCCTCCTTTGTTCACATCTGTGCTGGAAGCAGCTGGGGATGAAAGGGACTCTATTGTTTTGAGGGTGCGGTTCCACACTCTGGCTTCTGAAACCCAGTTTTCCTGCATTGTGAATGAGGGTGGAGCTGAGATGCAATGAACTTGAAATCTGCCTCATTTATTCTGTTGTTATGGAAATATGTTGAAAGGACATCAGTAAAAAGAAGGGTATTCTAACTATAGGTTCTGATAACAAAATAGAAAACAAGCTGGATTATGTTAGTTTATTATAACTTGCTGGATTATGATATTGGTTTAATTACTTTCTAAAAGGAGATAGTATCTACTAGCTTTTTTAATATCTCTCTTATGGCAGACATGGGAAAATATCTCTGAAAATTTCACCTATGATTATTTCTATTCAACACTTCACTTGTCGATGATCTAATCCAAGCTTTGATTCCAGAGTGCACACCCGTTTAAAATACATACATTTTATTATGTACAGTATCCATGATGCTGTGGAATACAAAGTGTGAAATGAAATGATTACTACAGTGAAAAAAACTGACATAGTTTTCTGTCTTCATCTCACAGCTACCCAGTTTTTGTTACTGTTTTATTAATAGCGGTTCTCATTCTGTACATAACATTCTAGATGTAAGGTTATGGGACAAAATTAAATAAAGACAATTAGGTGTATGACAGATCTTATATATAAAAGACAGATCTTATATATAAAAGAGGTTTATTAGGTGGATATATATTAGGTGGATATATATATATATATATATATATAGAGAGAGAGAGAGAGAGAGAGAGAGAAGGGAGAGCAGGGAGAGCAGGACATGATGGGGGAAAGAAAGAGAGAAGGGGAAAGAGAGAGGTGCTGCCCCATAGAGAAAGGACCAAGAGCGACCACATGGCCGGCTGGTCCCTTTAAGGGGCAAGGTAACCACACCTTCCAGGTGTGGCACCTGGCCGGTGATACTTGATGACATTATAAGTTGCTAGGCAACCCAGAAGCAGGTTTTATTCCCAAATCCTAACACTAGACGTCTTCACCTTACGTATCTACCACTTTGTAACTTCTGACCTTTATCTGTTCATTTCCTCTACTCCTCCATTCCTTCAACCCCCTTCATTACCATGGCTTTATTTTCTAGCTTTACATATTTGACTTTCTTATTTTGATTTTTTTTATTTTTGAGGTTATAATTTAATTACACCTCTCCCTTCTCTTTACTTACTCCAAGCCCTTCTATATACCCCTCGACACTCTTTTGCAAAATGTTGGCCTCTTATTGTATACATATTTGCATACATATGTATGTATACATAGGTGCATGTATATATTCTTAAGTATACAGTTCATATACTGTTACTTGTATATATGTTTTCGGGACTGACCCTTTGGCACTGGACAACCGATAGGTGTGCTCTTCCCTCGGGAAGACCAGCTCTCCCACTCCCAGCCTTCCTCAGTTGCCGGTAGTTCTTTTTGTAAGCCTGAGGCCTCTGTGGGCTTTTCCTTCTCCACTTTGGCATGTCCTTTGGTGTCATCCTTGCTCAGCTCACATTTGAGCTGTCATGTTGGTGAGACTGCATGGACATAACTTCTGATATTACTAGGAGACAGAATCTCAGAGCAAACTCCTTGATCCTTTGGCTCCTCGTTGTTCTTAGATTCCACACACAGATGAGGTCGATCGTAGAGTTTCCCCGCCCCTGACATGTGCTTATTTGACTTAGCACATCACCCAGGTTATGGCAGCTTGCAGAGTGTCCTTTACAAAGGCTGAGAAGTATTCTGTTTGTATGCCTCAATTCATACACCTCAATTTCTTTGTGAATTCATGATGGGTGCTTCCTTTGCTTCTTGACTTTTATGAAGAGAGCTCTAGACTATTGTGAACATGTGGGCACAGATTTCTTTAAGAACTGAAGATGTCTTTTCCTATGGTAGGTGTCTAGAAGAGAGCTTGTTGGCCTTGTGGATTCATCAGTAATCACCAGACTGTTTTCCATATCCATAGCATTTGTACTCACCTGTCTTCCTACCCCCAGAATACTTTCTTTCCTTTCCCTCTGAACCCTTGTCAACACTTATTACATTTTGAGTGCTTGAAAGTATCTTTCCTAAGAGTCACCAGGCAGTGTCTCATATTGGTTTTGAGTTGCATTACCCTGATGACTAATAATCCCAGCAAGTTTTTCTATTCCCCTTGGAAGTTTTATATATTATCTGGAGAAATGTCTTATATCCTAAATGGAGTGCTTGCTTTTGTACTATTGGGTCACATTTAAGTCCTTAATTAATTTGGGTATTTGCCCTTTATTAAGCAAATAGTTTGCAAATATTTTTTTTTCTTAGTCTCCAAGTTACCGTTTAATTTTGTTCATGATTTTCCTTACTGTGTAGGAGGCTTTGAATCAGAGCCCATACTCTTAACCTTTGATCAAATACCTTCTATTTGATCTTGATATTATTATGTATCTCAATACAGAGGAAACTAGAAGCACTCTCAGGTACTCACCACTCAGGTAAATAGTAATATTCTTGCTTCAGATATCTCTTAAAAATACTCAGATGTCAGCCAGGTGGTCATGGTGCATGGCTTTAATCTTAGCACTGGAGAGGCAGAGGAAGATAGATCTCCGAGTTGGAGGCCAGCCTCATCTACAGAGTGAGTTCCCGGATAGCCAGGGCTACACAGAGAAAGCCTGTCTCAAAAGAAAGGAAGAAAAAAAACCAAAACCAAAACCAAAACCAGACCAAAACAACAACAAAAATAGAAAGCAACCCAAAAACCTCAGATGTGATTGAAACCCACAGCTTACTATTCCCAAAGTCTTGTCTTTCCTTTTGTCAACACGAAAGCCGCAGTTATCTTGAAACTGGAATGTTTTCTTCCTGAACAAAATTCTGTACCTTATGGATGTATTCCTTTATAATCATGTTACTTACTTATTTGGAATTATGTGTTTGTGTGTGTTTGTATGGGAATGAGCACTTGGGCACAGATGCCCACAGACACCAGCAATCTCAGCCCCCCTAGAGCCAGTTATAGGGTGTTGTGATCCCCTAACATGGGTGCTGGGACCCAAACTCAGGTCTTCTACAACAGCAGTGGGTGCTGTTAATTGCAGAACTGTCTCTCCAGTCTTTATAATCATGTTTAAAAAATATATTTGTGACAATCCACTGAGGAGAGGTGTTACTTTTCTCAGATGAAAACCCTGAGGCTTAAGTGACATGACCAAGTGTTATGCTGCCTAGAAGGTGCCATCCCTTTTTTGGAATTCTTCAGTGTGGGTGGGGTTGGGGGGAAAAGAGGAGGAATGGGACTTCCCAGACAATTCAGGGGTGAGCTGGAGACTCTGCCCAAATATTCTGCACATGGCTTTCCTCCTGTCTCTTCATCTAGTGGCAGAGACCGGGGAGAGTGAATATCCTTTGTAAGATGGAAGGTACCATACAGAAGGGCTCCACCTTTATGACCTAAGTATGCCCCTAGGGTCTCACCTCCCAGTACCATTACACTAGAGATTATAAATTTGACACAGGAATCGGAGGATGGGCAAGTGATTGTTTCATGACAAAGGTTAATAAATCTTGATGTTATTGAACTCAAAGCAGCATTCAGGTTTAACAAATCCAGGACTGGATAAGGGCTGTGTTATAGAAACTAATTTTGATCATGGCCCCCTCCCTTCTGGGGTTTTGGCAACAGTTTCTGCCCATAAAGACTTGGCACAGACATGGAGGCAGCTGACAGCAGACCCAATTAGGGAATTGACATCAGAGTTAAGAGTTGGTCAGCAGGCCTGAGAAAACCTGATACCCATCTTGATGATGTTGCTAAGGGTGTTGGGATCACACCCCCTTCTTGTTTAATGGTGATATATCTGTCCCAAAGATTACTTTGTTCTAAAGATCTGTTCCTGAAAATAGGTAACCTAGTGTATTTACACAGCATACATTAGGGGCATAATTGGTGCTGAATGAATGTAAGCTTTGGAGGCAGAATATGGATTTGGGGATGAGAGTTACCCAGGAGCAAGCAAAGCTTTGAGAGTCAGGAGACCTATAAGATCTGCACATATGACTGAATCTCAAGGGTGCACAAAGCCGAAGTCCTTTGGCCCCATTCTGACGGGCACCCCGATAGAGATGTGGGCACAATTTGAGTGTGGACCATTGGTTCCCTATTAGTTGAGGAGTCTTAAGGACTCCGGCTTTGAGCTTGCAGACTACAACTGCATCTCGTGTGAGCTTGGCTCAGTACATCAATTGACATGTTTCAACTTTGCCAGCTAAACAGGAACAGAATTCCAGTCTACAGGATTCCTGTGAGTGTGACAAGAGAGAACATATATAGTGCTTCATTATGAAAGTGATTGTGAATGGTAGCTAGTAACAATAAAGGTCATTGTTTACAGTGAATACGAGTAGAATTCAAGAGCCAGATGCTTAGGTTTAAATTTCAAGCTGTGTGACAATCTGCAGGCTGCTTATTCCCTGTGCCTTTCTGTTTTCAGTCACAAAACTGTCATCAAGATTCATCTTTAACTTGGTAGGCAAGTGGTCTGCCACTGAGCTCCATACCCAGCCCACTAGACTGAAAGTTTGAAATAACGAAATCAATGCCTTTCACAAAGTGGCTGACGTATAGAAAACACTTAGAAGGATTAAACCCTCTTGTCCACTGTTAATTATTTTCTATCGTAACTGGCAAATGCCTAGAAGCAACTAAAAATAGAAGGTGGCACTTTGTGAAATAGAAGAGCTTCCATCCCAGAAGTCCTCAGTTGCAGAGTAGCTTGGAGATTAACTTTGGGGGGGCCTCTGTTGAGGGGAAGATGGCAGTATTAGATGTGAGGATTTAGCTATGTCAACCTGACACAACCTAGAGCCGTGTGGGAATACAGTCTCGGTGAAGAGCTGCCACATTGGGTTGGCCTGTGGGTATGACACTGTGGGATTGCTTTAATTAAGTTAATTGATGTGCGGAGACACAGTCCAGTGCGGGCAGTTGCATTCCCTGGGCCGGGGGATTGTGAACTGTCTAAGAATGGAGAAATGGAGCTGAGCGTAAGCAACAAGAAGCATGCCCGTGTTCATTTCTCTCTGCCTTCTGCTGTGGACATGATGTGACTAGTTGTCTTAACTTCCTCCTGCTTTGTCTTCCCCACGTGCTAGACTTGGAATTGTGAACCAGAATACCTCCTGCCCCCCAAGTTTCTTCTCATGGTGTTTTTATCACAACAGCAGGAATAGAACGAGCGCCCTACAAGACCACTAAACTCCTTCCCCTAAGACTAGAGGTGGCTTCTTCTACATCCACACATGCAGTAGTTGAATGACTCTGAAAAAAGCGCTCACTATCTCTGCGTCTCGGGTAGGCTACTCAGCTGTACAATGGAATAATGATGATTCCTGCTCCATATGGTTGTCAAGAAGATGAAAAGGTTTAATGTAGAATAGCTCCTGGAAGGACGCTTTCATTCCAAGCTCCAGAATCTTCCTCCCCAACTTCCCCAATTTCCCTTCTGTTTTCTCTGTGTTCTTTCTCTTTCTCTCACTTTTCCTCACTCAAAATAGGATCTCCATGGATTACCGTGGCTTCAGAACTTCCTTTAGATGCTGACCTTCAGCATCTAACTGGGAGGGTGACTTTGCACTTCAGTCATTTTGTGGGGGAGAGCCGGGGCTTGTGAGGATGTCTGTTGAGAATATATTCTGCTACAATCTGTCAGCCCAATAATGAGGGTCTGTTAATGAGGCACTTGGCAGGTGCTTTTTATTTACAAAGATGACAAATGCCACCACGTGGCTATGCTCCAATCATTTCAAAGGCCAGTGGACTCATTACGGCACACTGAACTCACGCTTATTTTGTCAGTCATTTGCATTTCTGTTAATTGACCTATTTATTTATTTTTTACAGTTCTGCAAATTTTAAAGGGTCCTTTAAAATTTCTATCCCTCTACCTGTTCACAGACTTCAGAAAATCACATATTAGGCTTCTTTTGCTGCTGTCGGCAATGTCCATATTATTTTATTTTAAGATGATTGTGCAGGTCCCTGAGCCCTCCCGTGCCTAAGAAGGGACTTGCAATCATGTATGTGACCTCAGGCAGGTAAATGAGGAAAGGATGGCTGGGCCTGTGGGTTTGACACATCTGTGTGTGTGATGGATGCTGAGGCTTCTCTCCAAAGGCACTTGTGACCATGAGGCAGAGCGCACTGGTGGCTTCACCAAAGCACTTTATTTCTCAAAAGGAGAAGGGGATCCTCATCGGCGTGCGAATGAAACCCTGCACCTGTAGATGTTGCTTGGAGACGATGGCAACCAATACAACATATGTCATACCGAGGGCTCCTATGTTTGTCCCGTATGGCAAGACTAAAGCTGATTGCCGCCATTTCTTGGCTAGGTGAAGATAAACAGACAAAAGCTGAAAAAAGACAAGTTAACAAAAGATACAGCAAAAAGTGAGAGAGAGACCTTTGCCTTTTGTTTTCTTTTTGCAGACTGGTACAGAGGGTATCTCATAAAGCATAAAATGTCACAGGTAAGGTCACTTTGTTTCCATCTGGGACAATGCAGAATGTCTTCCTCTCCTGGTGACTCTTTCCCTGTATTGCTCTTCAGCAAAGTGAGCCTGCTCCTTTCAGGATCTACAGTCTTGGCTCCTAATCCTGTGTCTCACTGTATATGCTCTGTCTCCACTTCCTCCTCTTTTCCCATTTTTAAAGGTCGTCTCTGGCACCCTCTTTTCCCTGCAGCCTTTGCTGACATGCCATTTGCTTATGATTTCCCTTTCTGGGGTCTCCAGGAAATAGTGCACTTTATAGTTGAAGCCAGTCTCTGCCCCTTTCTTCAGTATTGTGTGGGCATTCACCCATCTCGTCTGTGACATGGAAGGACAGGCCTAGGTGCCCTTCCAGATGGCAATCTCTCTGTCATGCCATCTCCACTACAGCAGGCACTTGCTTTGCCCATTTCATTCTCTCAACTGGTGTGCAGCAAAGTGACCACGCTTGGAGAAATCCCCAAGCAATTGACAAAGCTCTCTTGTCATCTGGGCCATGGTTATGAAGCATCTTCAGGGGCACAAGCCTGTCCTGCCCTCTCGGAGGACAGTGAGTTAAATCCAGGGAGGAGAAGCCCCACACCTCAAAGCCAAGGATTTGCTTCATACCCAGGACTCCTCCCAGTTAAGGGATGTTGCTTCCCTGGAAATGGGCAGCAAAGGGAGAGATGAGCTCTTGTCTTGGCAAGTGAGGGGCTCAGACCCCTGTTCTATTGATCTCCCTTCTTGCCCACCTGAGAGGACAGCTGCCCATGATGGTACTGAAGGATCCTTTGGGATGTAAAGTAGAGAACACTAAGACCTACACATATGGGTTTGGAATCTGTGCCTGCTCCATCTGATTCTTGGATTAGTCCTTGGAAGTTTGGTGATTTCAAAAGCCAGAGGCTTAGTAGTGGTGGTTGGGGGCACTGGTAGGACAATGAATTTGTTGTTTTTCTATGATACGTCATCCATTCTCTCTTTTTTTTTTGTTCCCTACAGGGCATTTTTCCTACATCCTTTATCCATATCAAGGAAGTGACAGTGGAGAAAAGAAGGTACTTATGGGGCCCTGGTGAGAAACTCAGTTGGTAAAGGGCCTGCCTGCAGGGGTCCCTGGGCCCCCTGGCCCCCTGGCCTAGCCTGCTTGCAAGGGCCAGGCTGATGGGAGACACAGTCTCAAAACAAAACTAAAGCCACAAAATGCAAAGGGAGGGGGTTGCCCCTGAGGAAAAGTCCCTTGGGGTTCTCTGGCTTCTACGTAAAAGGTACATGTGTGGACACTCAACTTCCCCTACCCCCCCCCCCCCACACACACACCACGTACTTAGGTTCTTTGCCAGGCTGGACTTTCCTCATGGATGCCTTTGGCTTTGGCCGTCTGAGCTGGCAGATATGCTGGGCCCAGCTCATTCAGCTGCTGTGTGGCTGTGTGTATTTGTGTACTCTTTCTCTCTCCTTCCTTCCCTCATCCCTCTCTCTCTGTCCCTCCCTCCCTACAAGGAGCTAATCCTAACTGATTCTAACAGGACTCTGATTCTGAGGGAGGATTAGTCAGTTTGAAGAATCTGACTTTTCACTAGTAGCTGCCTTTGGACCTTATTAGAGAAGATTTGACGTGAGTAGTGAACATGAGGGGCCCTCCCTCTTAAAAGAGGACATTTGAACAGGAGCCCCACATATTTGTGTGATTGCTGCAGACAGTGGGGCTTCAACAAGCCTCCTCTCCCTAACTGCAGAGCTTCCAGAACTTTCTCTGTTTTGTCCGGGTCTCAGCTCTACCTCACTTTTCTCTCCAACCCTAAATAGAAACATAGAGAACATCATTCCTGCGGAAATCCCTCTGGCACAAGAAGTGACTACGACGCTCTGGGAGTGGGGAAGCATCTGGAAGCAGCTTTATGTGGTGAGATTCGACCTGCTCCCGGGACAGTCCTGCTGCTTTCACTCAGGCTTATGCTTGCATTTAGCCCGTGTCTCAGTGGAGCTTGGAGACACAGAAGAGAGAGCACACACTGTTATGTATGAGGACATTGAGACCCAGAGAGGTGAAGGACTTTCTTTGAGGCCACACAGCTAGCAGTGACAGCTATAATCAATAAAGGTCCAAGTGGGAGCCTTGTGTCTTAAAACAGGTGCAAAAGCTCTTGAACTTGGGTTTGTATAGGGATTGCCTTAATGTCGGCTTGTAAAATAAATCCTCCAGGTTTAGGGACCTGCCCCTTTAACATTCTCAGGGGATTCAGTTTGGTGTTCTGCTGACATTCTGAAATATCCTCTTGTCATATATTAATTAACCGATGGCTATTGCCTTCAGATCTGTGAAGAAGCTTTGACCCTGAACAAACAAAGACTGCATTTCATGTGTTTTCTCTGTTTCAAAGCAAACTTAATTTAAAATCCTTCTTTGATGCGTCAAAGACCCTAATGAAAACAATTATCTAAGCAAACCATTAGGCGGAGAGCGAAAATGTCAACCCAGGCTTACTGCAAGTTTGTTACAACCCTGTGCACGCCCACTGGTGTGTGCTCGCTGTTGGGAGACTTGCCTCCTGCAGTAAATATTGACACCCATCTGGAAATCTAACACAAAGCAATTAGCACATTCAATACTGTAAACTTCCCAGAGGTTGTCAGTAAAATTTAATGTATGTATTTTTCTGCTTTTCATTACCATATGAAGAATATCCAGGCTTCCTTATAAAGAGGTGTTCCTGATGGCAGATTTTCCAGAGTGGCACTGCACATCAGCCTAGCAAGAGACAGGAAAGGTGCATGTGTGTGTATGTATGTATGTGTGTGTTTGTGTGTATCTCATCACTCTCCCTCATCTTTGATTCAGTCATTGGGGCTAGTAAACCTTATCTAATCCTCTAATACTTTCCCCAAACCTGCCCTCTTAAAAATAAAGCACAGTTGGGTTAAATTTTGACCTTTACTTTCTCACAATTGAGATAAAATTCTAATACACAAAACCTTGTGGACCATCCAAATCATATTTACACGATCAGAGAAGGAAAAAGAATCCTGTGGTTTGAGTGACTTTTTATTCACATCTGCTACTCTCCTTAAAGCATCTTACATACATGCACTGTAGAAATCTGACATTTTCCTCCAAGAAATGGCTCTATGGCAAGCCAACTGTGCCTTCTACTCTACAAATGAAAATAGTTAAGTGTCAGTCATCTCATCATTGTGTCTATGACATTTGCCATAGCTGCACACCGTGTATGTGACCCTTAATACCTAAATTTGATGTCCTTTTAGTAAATGAAGTGAATTTACATGAAGAATGTTGTAGCATGGCCTGTCATCCCAATATCACATTTCTGATTACTCCAAGCCAAGTGCATGTGTGACAATTCAGTTAGTCGCTGACTGCCCAGATGTTGTCCTTAGACTCCTTAGCCTAGTACTCACTCCAGATGTTACTTACAGCCCAGGTCCCCAGGCTGTCTGCATTTCGGTTGCAGCTGGCTACAGACTGAGGGAGCCGCACTGCCTCTCCCCACCTGGCTGACTCCTTCTCACTGTAGGTTTCAGACTTCATTAGAATTTCCCGGATCTCAGGAAAGTACTATACTTAAGATGACAGTTTTATTATAAACGGTAACATTCCAGAGCCAGCCTGATGGAAGAGATAGGTATGGCAGTAAGCCACCTTGCCAGAACACGAGTGCCCACTACCCAGGGTGCTCCTCCAGCTTATTGCTCAAGAGTCTTAGTTAAAGTTGAATTACGCAGATTCAATGCATTGTATCATCTGCTGCTGGAGAGATAAGGTAGAGCTCGGAGTGGGGCTGAAAGTTCTGCCCCCTAACCAATTATGTGGCTGGTTTTTCTGAAGCTATCTAGGGGGTCCACCAAAGTTACACCATTAGCACAAAAACCCCAGTGGATGAAAGAAGCTCTCTCAAAACCACCAGAGGCATTCCTATTGCTCAGTATATGTTTTAAGGGCTTTCTGAGCACTGCCCCAGAGACAAGGACAAAGACCAGAGACAAAGACCAGATATATATATATATATATATATATGTTTTTCATTATATCACGATATTTGCCCTAAGGGAGAGATGAATGTATTGGCACAGTTAGAAGATTATTTTCCAAATGAATTCAGTAAAAACAAGATGGATCAGGGATGGAATTTAGAGTCAGAACATTTGCCTAGGCAGGGGTTCCTGCACTGTGTAAAATGGAGACAGCGAACTGAGCACTGGTATGCACCCCCATTGTTCTCTGCTCTCCTGTTATTCGTGAAATGTGACCAGCTCCTTCAAGGTCCTGCTACCTTAGCTTTCCCAGCAGGATGGACTTTACACTTTGAATCATGAGCAGAAATAAATCCTCCCTCCCTTGACTTGTTCTTTGTCAGGGGATCTTTCTCTCTCTTAAGATTTATTTATTATGTACACAATGTTCTGTCTGCATGTACACCTGCAAACCAGAAGAGGACACCAGATCTCATTATAGATGGTTGTGAGCCACCATGTGGTTGCTGGGAATTGAACCCAGGTCCTCTGGAAGAGCAGCCAGTGCTTTTAATCTCTGAGTCACCTTTCTAGCCCTGTCAGGGCATCTTATCACAGCACCAGGACAGGTAGCCAAGACAACAGTGGAAGACAACAGAAACCAAGCCCTGTCATTAGGGGCTTGTTACAGTATCTGTCAAGAAGCTCTGAGCCCCTAACCTTCTTTCTCCGTTAAAAAATGAACGGAGCTGGGGACATGGCTCAGTGGGTAGAAGTGCTTATTGTGCAAGCAGGAGAGTCTGGGTCAGGCGTGTTGTGTAATCATCTGCATTCCCAGCATTACTGATGTGAGACAGGAGGCAGAGACCAGAGAATCCCTGGATACCCCCAGACTAGCCAGCGTGGCATACACAGCAGGAAAAACAACAACAGAGACTCTAAGGAAGAAGAGAAGCAACACCAGAGGTTTTCTCCTCTGACCTCTTCACACCACACGTGCCACAGCACATATGTGTCTGTACTCACATACCCACGTATCTGTAATATAGAAATACACAAGATAATAAATGTGTATGGCTTTCTTTTCCTGTTAAACAGGATGGAAAGAAAATGAGGACCACAAGATGGGTTGGGGTTACTTGACACTGTATTATCTTTGTCCACTTCTCCTGCAGCCTACAGAAGTCGTGTCGTGGGGATCACTGTCCTAACAACAGCCCTTCCTATGAGAGAAGCAAACCTGGCTCCTGGTCTTAAAGGACCCAAACTCTGGAGCTTGCATTAAAGCAGCTCCAGAAATCCATGGGGAATTTCTGTGTGACAAGCCCATTTGGTTGGGAATTCTCTTTACCCCTACCTTGACCAACACCTGAGAGAGATGACTTAACAGTGGCAAGATTTGTTTTGGTTCCTGGCTTCAGTCACTGGTTCTTCTTCTGTGGTTTGGCAGAGCATCATAACAGTAGGGACACACAGAGAAGAGCTGTCTACATCATGATGGACAGGAAGCAGAGGGTGGGGGATGGGGCCAGACACTTGATACAGCCTCCAGTGACTCACCTCCCAAAGAAGAGCCACTGGTGAGGACTAAGCGTTTAGTACACAAGATTTCATATTCAAATTAACACCTTTCTTGGATGCAAGTTAGAAAACTTTCCTGTCTTTGTTTCTTTAGTTATTTTGTTTATTTACCAAAGTGAAGGGGTGGAACCATTTGCAAAATGGACTGTCTTCAAGTGTCAGCTTCTGGTTCTTAAATTTATTTATTTGCTTTAGTTATTGTTTTATGTGTATGACTGTTTTGCCTCCATGCATGTCTGTGTACTACATGCATGTCTCTTCTTGCAGAGGTCAGAGGAGAGGGGCCATATCTCCTGGAGATGCAGACAGTTAGGAGCCACCATGTGGGTGCAGGGAATTGAACCTGGGTCCTCTAGAAGAGCAGCAAATGTTATTCATTGCTAAGTCATGTTTCCAGGCCTGGTCATTAGATATTGTTTAACCAAGAAGTGATTGAGAATATTTCTGATTTGGAAATTCCAGTGGCCCCAGGGAAGGACCATATTGGCAGCTCAGCATCACTTGGTCCCTTCACTGCTGGGCAAGGCTGGAAGAGGAGGCTGATTGCACTCGCCTGACAGTGGCCTTGCTTGCCAAACACCTTTGGTGTGGGTAGGCATTCACCATTGTTTCTGTCTCATAGGCCAGCAAAAAGGAACGCTTCCTCCAAGTGCAATCCATGATGTATGACCTGATGGAATGGCGGTCCCAGCTCCTCTCAGGAACTCTACCCAAAGATGAGCTGAAGGAACTGAAGCAGAAGGTCACATCGAAGATCGACTATGGCAACAAGTACCTCATACCTCTGAAAATCTATTTTGCACCCCCACCCCCACCCCCAGCCTCTCCTTTCTCCTCTTCTTCCTTGGAGAAGCCTGGTTCATTTTTAAGACCTGCAGTTTGCCACTTTCTATTTGGGAGAAGGCTGTTACCTTAGCCCTGCATGTGCATCTTTGTTATCACGCCCTGGGGCTCAGGGACACACAGGCTGAATGGAGGCTTGCTTATGCAGGGGCTATTACTGGGTAGTGCACAGATTTAGGACACTATTTAACCTACTTCCAAGGGACTGGGGAGTGCAGGCAGGCTCATTTGCTTTCAGCATGATGCCACTTTACCTCTGCCTTGACAAAACTCTCCTTTAACTCCTGGTGTGAGGTTTAATGTCCCTTCCCCCATGTGAAGTTATCCAAGCCAAATGCCTCCAGCTAACACACACAGTTACAAAAGCATTTACCAAATGGAAATAGAAGCAAGAATCGGCTGAAGTTTGAATACTCCGGCATTATGAAGAGAATGAAACAAATTGTTGAGCCAAGCCAATCCACTCATACTAATAGCACCAGCATCAGTGTCAGAACTAACTCCGTTGGAGCTTATTTAGCACCAGGCTTCATTCTGAGTTTCTTACAGGCATTGTTTTACTTATTTCTTTTAATAACTCTGTTAGGTATGTAGTTTGTTGCCCCTATTTTTATTCTTCATCTTAAAAGAAGGAACTGAGGCTCTTAAAGACACGAGGTTTGGGGCTGGAGAGGCCTCCACAGTTAAGGGCACCCACTGCTCTTGCACAGGATGCTGGTTTAGCTCCCAACTCGTGACTCATGAGTGCTTCTAACTGCAGCTCTAGGGGATCCAAACCTGTCTTCTGGACTCTGAGGGAATCTGCATTCACACATGCACACACATACACACACACACATACACATACACACACACAGAGAGAGAGAGAGAGAGAGAGAGAGAGAGAGAGAGAGAGCTAAAAACAATAACTCTTTGTTTAAGGAGTGAAGTTAATTGTTCAGAGTTGCATAGCTAGTAAATGTCACCCCAGGGTATAGACCTAGGCTGTGTCAGAAAACTCTAAAGCTCTTCCTGCTTTCAGTTTTTTGAATGTCCTCCAAACTCCTGTGTATATTTTCACTTATCCCAACATAAATGTTTGAAGCAATTATAATTGGATTGACTTTCTACTAGGTCTACGCCTAGTAGAAATGCTGCAAAATAAAAGGCCCTCTCCATTAAGGGCTACCCGGGGCTACCGTCCAGCTAAGAGTCTATTATGAGTGAACAGTTATAGATTATCATGAGCTCTATAGCTTAGGAAGTAAGAATGTTGTTCACAGATTTGGAGATGGAAGCTAGGGGAAGCTCCGTGGGGGGGAGATGGTCCTTGGGTTTTGAAGGTTAAAGGGGGTTTAAGTTGATGAAAAGTGGGCACCAAGGTGCAGGAGAGGTCATGACATGTTCATAGACTGCAGAGAGGAGAGCTGAACCCTGGGCGTGAGGGGAAGGAAGCCTCTAGAGAATAGGAAGACGTTACTCGGTAGTCAGGCTCTCCTGTCTTCATCATGTTCATTAAGACAAGGCTCCAGCACAGAAAGGTGAGGCCAGCATCCACCTGCTTCCCACTCCAGAAGCTGGTCCCACTGCTGGTCCCCTGATGGCATCTTGCAAGTGTATCCAAATCTGTTTTCACAACGTGACATTCCACAGTGACAGGGTTCGCTGTGCTTCTGCTGTCAAAGGGTCTTCAGTTGAGTACAGTTGAGGAACTGAGCATGTGGGAGTTGGGGGTGTTTTCTGCTTTGCAGAATAACCTTCAGATGTTATTTCCCCAGTGGTTTTCCTGAGAAGGTCTAGGGCAGTCAAAATGGCCGATACTTACAGGAAACCCTCCTCACTTCTTTTACTGACCCTTACTGGCTCTGATAGGTGTTCCTGTAGCCCCTAAACACCTGGACTAGCCATCATCTCCTCTGTCCTGTCTTTCCTCATGTCCAGAGGCTTCCGAAGCCGTGACTGAGTCATTTCTCTGACCCTGTGCTGAGGAGGCTCTCCCACAGTGGGTGGGTACTCCACCGCTGTGTGGTAAATGAATGAATGGAGGGTGACAATGGGACCAGGAAGTTCCGACAGCACACCCTAAAGTAGGTTCTCCTCTGTAACAGCCTCCAGCCCAGTCCAGTGTCTTCAAATACAGCCATTCCCCTTGTGGAAGTGAGAGATGTCGGATCATGGAGCCCGTGGCCCTAAGCTAAAGGGCTCTTTGCTGCTTGCTGCCCTTGTGTGCTACTTCAGCCGGAAGTGAGAGAGAACTGGGCACTTTACTATTGCGATAGTGTCTAGGGCTCCTGTATAGGATAGATGTCTTCATTGCATTCAGGAAGCCAGCACCTGGACAGATGCTGCCAAAAGAATGCCAGAGCAGTAGAACTGAGTCTTGGAAAGGTGTTAAGAACCCCTCCATTTCGTTGTTCAGATATGACTTCCACTGAACATAGGGTCAGTGTCTTTAGTTACACAATAGGATGCAAGTAGCCACTGAACACCGACGATAACTCTCTCTATATCAGGAATATTTCAATCACTTCCTACATACTTGGTCAGGTCAGCATTACAAAGGGTTTATAAGGTGGACGCTATCACGTTTCTCTGATGTGGAAACCGAGGCTCACGAAGTGACTTAGGTGCTTTGATCCCAGGTGGTACAGGTCCAGAGTCCAAGTGCTTGAGTACTGTGTTCTCCTGCTTCCAAGGGTCTGTGTGTCATAGTGAGGGAGGCAGAGAAGCAAAGAGACAATTTGGATAGGAAGGATGGCATACCGATGAAAAGAGAAGGAATAGACAAGAGGGCTCTAGGAAACAGAGTGGATGACAAGTGCCCTGACTAACAAGACTAGTGGGAGTCTTGTTCTAGTGTCCTCTCTGCTGCTCTAATAAAACACCCTGACTGAAAGCAAGTCAGAAGTGGAGCGGATTTATGTGGCTTTACCCTTCCAGGGCACAGTCCATCACTGTGAGGAGTTAAGGTTCAAGCAGGAGCTCAAAGCAGAAATCAGAGAGGAATTCAGCTTTCTGGCTCCCTCACTCATAGGCGCACGCTTACCTGTGTTATTATACAACAAAGAACCGCCTGCCTGAGAACAGTGTCGTCCACAGTGGGCTGCAGCCTCCTGCCTCAGTTAGTAATCAAGACAGTTCCTCACAGACAGCCACATGGGCCAGTGGTTCTCACCCTGCCGCGTGCTACGACCTTTTCACACAGTTCCTCATGTTGTGCTGACCCCCAACCGTAAAAAGTCTTTCATTGCTACTTCATAGCTGTAATTTTGCTGCTGCTACAAATCATAAGGAGTATATCAGATACACAAACCCCTGTGGGGGTTGCGAGCCACATTTTGAGAACCGCTGGCATAGGCTAACCTGCTCTAGGAAGTTCCTTAGTTGATGACTCTAGGCAGTCAAGTTAACTAGAGCTAATCTTGACTGTTGACTTGACTGGATTATTAGATGCCTAGGGGACTAATAATACATTAGTCCAGGTGTGTCTATGAAGGTGTTACCAAGGTTCTTGAGGGCTCTGAGTGTGTTAATCCCTTGATGGATTCGTAGTATGATGGGATTATTGGGAGGTGGGGTGATGAGGGGATGTAGAGGTCTCTAGGGGATGTGTCCTACATCTTGTACCCTGGCCCCTGCCTGGATTCCCCTTTCTCTCCTTTGTGGCTACCATGATGTGAATTGCACTGCTCTATCATTGTGCCCTCAGAATGATGGGCTGACACCTCCAAACAGGTGAGCCAAAGCAAATCCATCCTGTCTTCAAGCTGTCTCCTTAAAGCCTTTGGTCACAGCAACTAGAAAGTCTGATTAACACAAGTGGTTAGGAGAAACTTGGAGAGACAGTCAGAAGGATGGGTGGTGAATGCAGGCAGGTGCTGGTAGATGCCTTGAGTGCCTAGCAGAAACGCTTGGATTTGTTCAGAGTGTAATAGTGAGCTTGGCATTATGGGATGTAGATTCTCCTGCCCTACCCCTTCTCAGATTCATAGCATCACTTTCTTGAACAGGAAAGGAGCAATGGGGCTCCCTCTGAGGAGAACACATCAGAACGTTTCACTCTCCAAAATGAATAATGCTGGTTCAGTGTAGGGGTATCCCCTTGAAAGACAGCCTCTCTCACTTTTGGGTTCCAAGAGACAATGACAGTGGTCAAGCTCTTCCATATCCAAGCAGCCATATGGCTTTCTTCAATCCTCAAATGACTTCTCAAAATCCCAAGATAGCTGGACCTGGGAGGATGTTTTATTCACTCATTGCAGAACTGGATTCACTTTGATCAATCTTGAGAGGAAGAGAGATCTTGCGGCTAAATTATATATCTGCTCCACTCTATCTTTCCTGGGGTCATTCAAGCCTCTGCTCAGCATCAGCTGAGCACATTTATCCACCCCCCTTCCATTGGCATTACTCTCTGGGCAGCATGGACGTGCAACGGCATGAGTCATATCTAGCTGGGAGTTAATTTCCTAATGAGTGCCGACAAACGGGTGATCCTTGACTCCCTTCCATTTGTATTTGGATGAGATACGAGACGTGCATCTAAATCTGCTTCATAATAAGAGTGAAGACACAGTCTCCTTCATTTGCCCTTGATGTCCCTTCCAAAGACTGGGACTTTGTAGTGGGGCCCAGCAAGACCACTATTGGCCTTCTCTGAACCTCCAGCTCCTCCCACCTTTCTTCTAAGCATGGATGATGGAGGTTCTAACCAGCATCAAGGGCACGAGGAGCTTCAAGCTACAACCTGCCAACGTGCTCCTCCACTCAGCTCCCCCCACCTCCCCACGGCTCCTAAGAGCAGAAAAGTTTACAGTAGACAATCAGGGCACAGGCAGGAGTGCCATGCTAGCTTAGACTGATACTGGGATTTTGAGAAAATTACTAGCCCCCTTTTCTTAGTCTCTTTTAAATCTGTAAAATAGGAATGCTAGTGGAACCTGCTCTGCAGAGGTGTTGGGGGTGGGGGTGGCGCAGGTATGATCAGCTGTAAGAGTGTTAATGTTTGTGAGTTTCCTGTCAGGGCCTGGTGAGTGCTCTTGGTATCTCTGATGACAGGCGGCATGACAAGCGCTGTTGACACGGATCAATATCAAAGAAACGAAAGCCTGTGGCCTGGAAGCCAAGCAGCTGGAGAGCAAGCAGTTGGTAGCAATCAATAGATCTCAGACAGGTTCATCCCAACAATCATTTCCACACGTTTATTGAATAATATATGATTCTCTCTCTCTCTCTCTCTCTCTCTCTCTCTCTCTCTCTGTGTGTGTGTGTGTGTGTCTGTCTGTGTGTAATGAAACATTAAACAAACTGAGACATTGCACACGCCTCCTTTGACTACTCCATGTATTCTAGCTCCAGGCCTTCTACCTTTCTCATGGGTAACCCGTGTCGGTGGCTTGGTTCCTTTTTGCCTCTAGATCTTTGTTTATTGCCATTCCTACAGATGCAACCGGAAAACACATCTGGCTAGGTTTGTTGTTCTGTGTTCTGTGCTTTGATCTATTTCACATAAAATACACGATTTTTCCGTATTTTATTTTGTTCACGGAGATACTTTATCCAACATGCCGAAACTACATAGCATCTCTGTGTGTGCATGTTTTCACGTGTGCACATGTGTGTGCAGATGGAGAGATACAGTACCTGCAGTATTGTTCTTCAGGCTCCATCCACTGGTTCTGATTTGTTTGTTTTACCCAGAGTCTCTTACTGGCCTGGAACGCACCAAGTTTTCTGGGCTGGCCAGCCAGTGAGCTCTATCTAGGGATCTGCCTGTTTCTGAGCACAGGAATTACAAGCTGTTGCCACCATGCCTGCTTTTGTTATGTGGGCTCAGAGAATCTAACCCAGGTCCCCTTGCTTGGAAGGCAGCATTTTCCTGACTCAGCCATCTCACCTGCCTCCTACTGACATACTTTAAAACTCTGTTACCTAGTTTTCCATTATCGATCAATTTACTTAGACATTTTTCTCCCGTTGAGGTTTTTCGTCAACCGTTCGCTGCAGAAGCCACCCCGAAGGCCTCTCCAGCGTCACCTCCCACCCTTGCCTTACAGAATCCTTGAGCTCGATCTCATTGTCAGAGATGAAGATGGAAACATATTGGATCCTGATAACACCAGCGTTATTAGCTTGTTCCACGCTCATGAGGAGGCGACTGAAAAAATCACAGAGCGCATCAAAGAAGAAATGGTGAGCTTTGTTCAGTAGGCTTTGGCCAAGCAGAGTTGGCATTTAGCACACTAAAGTAATAAGCTAGTGAACTGTGCCGTGTTATTCAAGGGCCATCTGTCCTACAACCTGAGATGATCAGTAACAACACAGGTTTTATTATGTTTTTGTACTTAGATCTCTAAGTCATTCAGCATGCATCCCACAGGTAGTTAAATTCCAGGCAAGTTTCCCAATCTCTTGGAGCGTTTAGATTCTAGAGTGAAGAGAAAAGAAAGGTAGCAAAGATGTAAATTAATTGATTACAAATTAATTGCAGCTGGTCATAAAAGCCAATAAAGTAGGTACTGTGAATCAGAAGCTGCTTTTAGAGGCTTGGGCAAAAAAGGTCTTTTGGAGGAGTGAATGAATAATGAGGAAGCCAACAGTACGGGGAGGTGGGAGGGGGCTCTGGTCAGCCTGGTCTACAAAGAGACCCCAGGACAGCCACGGCTACACAAAGACAAACCCTCTCTCGAAAAAACACCAAAAAACAAAAACCAAAAACAGAAACAAAAAAAAAAAACAACTTTATTAAAAAAATATTTGCAAATAAAAACATCATGTATCCAAATCATAAAAGTTAGATTTGATAGTGAAAGTGTACAATACAATGTGAAACTCCATGGCTTCAGAATGGCTGTTTTAGCTGCATAGTTCATTAAGATGTATGGCTCTGGTTAATTGCTGCAATAGAAAGAGACTACAGTTTTAGATTGGTATTGTGTTCATGTAGTAAAAATTGTTTTCTCAAAGCTTCAATTGGGTGGATGTTAGTAATACATGGTGATGGATATTCCACGTGACAATTAGCATATGGTTAATGCACCTTATTTACTTCTTCATGTACCTTCCTTATCCCTAAGCCCCAGAACCCCCTAAATTGCACTCTCTTGATAGTTTTTTTTCAGAGTTTCTAAATAGAATACCCCATGTTATTTTTCTTGGACATTTTTGACTTAGCATATTATCTTGGGAGTTCGTGTTCATAAACATTTTGGTTCTTTTCGATGCTAAGCCAGTATACTGCTGACCTAATGTTGATGGGTTTATCACTGGCCATCCTGACGGTCTTCGTCACTGGCTGGTTGTAGGATGTTTGGTTAGTTTCCAGTGTGCGACTAGCATAATGCTGCCAAGAGCAATGTCTTAGGGTTTCTGTTGCAGTGACGAAAATACCATGGCTAAAAGCAACTTTAGGAGGAAAGAGTTTATTTCATTTTATGACTCACAGGACACACTCTGTCACTGAGGAAAGTCGGGGCTGGGACTCAAGGCAGGAACAGAAGCCTGAACCATGGAGGAATGCTGCATACTGGCTTGCTCCTCAAAGCTTGCTCAGCCTGCTTTCTTATACAGCTTAGGACTGCCTATAGAGGAGTCCCATGTCCCTGGGGGGCTATATCCTCTTCTCTAAGTTAGCAATCAAGAAAATTCTCAACAGACTTGCCTATAGGTCAGTCTTACAAAGGCATTTTCTCAATTGAGAGTCTTTTGTACCAAATGATTCCAGCTTGTGTCAAGTTCAGATGAAGCTAACTAAAAAACACAAGCACTAATGAATAGGTTGTCTTTATAGCTTGTGCTTTTTATGTCACTAACTTAATGAGAAATTATGGGTCAATGGCACATCTCCCAGTATAGGGAGACCCAAGCAAGTAGAGTCAAAGCGAAAACCCTCAGACTGCAGAAACTTGTGGTAGAGGTAGGTGGATGCCCAATTTTTCAGGCTTACAGTGGAGGGGCTCCTCTTACCCTGGAGAACTTTTATGTTGTTTTAAGTGCTAGTAGAATAACTCGTTATAACTTCCTTTCTCCTTCTCCTTCTCCTCCTCCTCCTCCTCCTCCTCCTCCTCCTCCTCCTCCTCCTCCTCCTCTTCCTCCTCCTCCTCCTCCCCCTTCTCCTCCTCCTCCTCCTTCTCCTCCTCCTCCTCCTTCTCCTCCTCCTCCTTCTCCTTCTCCTTCTCCTCCTCCTCCTCCTCCTCCTTCTTCTCCTCCTCCTCCTCCTCCTCCTTCTTCTCTTTTCTACCCTTCAGTCAAAAGACCAGCCAGATTATGGGATGTATTCTCGGATCTCCTCATCCCCAACCCACAGCCTCTATGTCTTTGTGAGAAACTTTGTGTGCAGAATTGGGGAAGACGCTGAGCTCTTCATGTCTCTCTATGACCCCAACAAGCAAATGGTCATAAGGTCAGTGTATTCAGTGTGTCCTGACTTCTCTGCCTGTGGGACTCTAGGGCTGGGTGTTCACAGGGGATCTTTTCTTCCCATCATTCTCTGTGTAATTCCTACCAGAAAAGAAACCAAGTCTCAATGAAAGTGTGGTAAGAACTCCTTTGAAGGGTGTGGGGGAGGATGGTTGTCATATTTGCCACTAAATGTGTTCTCTCAGTGGATTTATGGTTATGAGGATGTGTTTTGGTTACCAAAAATTGTAAGGTTCAGACAAATAGCAGTGGGTAGAATAAAAATACCTGTTGTTGAAATGGCAGCCGAAAAATGAATGGTGAGAAATCTCAGTCCTCCATCACAGCTTACATCCTTGCTCTGTTGTTTGATTTTCCTTAACCTTAACTAGCTTGCTAAACATTCTCACCCCTGAGTCCCCTGTTTGAAAACTGTGATCACTGACCTCTCTGGCTATTACTTTCAGGTTTTAATGAGAGAGAGGGAGAGAAAAAAAAAGCACACATAAACATGGGTCCAACATACCAATAGGCTCTCATCATGGCTCCTTTTCATTGACTGCTCTTGGGAACGGAGGAAGTGAGGGAACTCCTGGATGCCTCAGCTCAAGGAAGGGAAAATATTGTCAGCCCCTGGATCTCTCCCCATCACCTGTGCCTGTGGCTCAGACAATCCTTGTTTTCAAGCGATCCTTATCTGTCCCTGTGCAGTGGGGCACTTGTTACCATTTTTGACTGGATTATGATCTTTTTGTGTTTGTGGGGAAAACAGCATTTTTCCAGCTTGCCATTAGATGAAGTCATGGGCACCATCTAGTGAACGGTAGTCAACAGTGGTTCATCAGGAGATGGTGAACCATGGCACGGGCGTTCAGTTAGGAACACTGTGCGGAGCTCTGTATTTGATCTCATTTGATCCTTGAGTGATATGTGAGCCAGAAGGTGAAACTCGGACAGGTCAGAAAATGCACCCAAAGTCACACATGTTTATACATGACAGAAATGAAGCTTATGCCCTTGCCCACTTGACTTTAAAGACAAGCTACTTTCCATTTAATTTTGCCGCCCAGGTGTGAGTTGTGCCACATTCTTTGTATAGTTGCCGCCACGGTTTCAGCACCATTGTTGTGGAAAACTGGACTCTATTGAACACCCAAGTCCCTGTTACACACCTGGTTCAGTCTTGGTGTATTCTACTGGAACTAGATACTGGATCACATCCATTAGATACTAGAAAGATGTTAGCTCCTGTTCCTTTAGGCCGTTTGACACACGTATCATAGACTCCTTGCTCTCTCCTAAAAATTGCACTGCAGGCACCTGTGTAAAAGGTCTTGACAGCACTGTAAGGACCCCTGTGCCCTTAGAAACATGACAACTTGGGTCTGCATTAGTGAGGGTACCTGGCCCGCTGGCCCGCTCAATCATGAATAGCCTCAGCCAGCTTTGTGGAGGGAGGTGATAGATCATTAGGATGGCTACTTGGCTCCCTGATGTACCACCCTGGATGATATGCTTGATGGGACATGTCTGAGTGGTGCCTTTGAGAGTAGCAGGGACACAGGGCAGCACTTAGGGAGAGGAGAAAGGAAGCAAAAAGGACCAAGAGCATGAAAGTCCCAAACAGGAGAAATCCGTACACAGAAGAGAGCTAGGGAAGGGCCAGGTAGGCCTGGGACACTCCCAGTGTCAGTATGACTCAGATTATATGCGCTTTCTCTCAAAGTGAGATCCTTGGCTTCTTTAGCCACCGTTAACCTACTGTCCCAAACAGATGTTAAAGCGTCCTCTGTTGAGGCTCAGATGTGGACGGGAGTCAAGTTACCTGGGACTGATCTTTCCACATCAGGGCCACTTATGGCCAGATTCCAAGGATCCCCAGAGACCTGGCTTGGAAATTGAAAATACTTTTTTTTTTTTTTTGTAGGACAAAAATGCAGCAGCACAGGCAGGAGGCTAGTACTGAGCTTATGTCCCGAGGAGTCCAGGAGGATGGGGCAATCCCTCCTTCTCCTTACTTGTGCTGATGGCTCAAGCTTTCCGATTCCATCATCAGGTCTTCTTGGGCAAGGATGGATGGGAGCAGCTCAGCCCTCTAAATTGCTTTTCTTATTTATGATTACATTTTTTCTCAGAAGGAAATTGCTGGTGCCTGCTGTTTAGGTGGAGCAGGCTGGTCAGGAAGGGGATTGCTACATGTGATAAAAGCACTGGACAGAACCCAGGCACATCAGTAAGAGCAAACGATAAATAACCAAGGGGAATCATTAAGAATTTTTTTTTGATAGAGACTTCTTGCTGCCAATCTCAGCGTCTTATTGATAGCAAGTTTACTATCAACCCCACTGAAAATTTTAGCTTTTACAAAAAATAAACAGAATAAAATCGAACACTTAATTTGATTGCATTTTAACTATCAGTTGATGAAAGGCTGAGCTCCATGTGCTCTAGATGCCATGGCCTTCTTTTGTTTTGTTCCTGCTACTCTTGGTAACCTCATGAGTGAGTCTGGCTATGGGGAGTAGACCCATCTCACTTATTCTGGAAACAGAGGCAAGAGGATTTTGAGTTCAAGGTCATCCTCCGAAACTTAACAAGACCTGCCTCAGAATTAACAACAACAACCACAATGCTGAGGGTGTAGCCCAGTAGTTGAGCACTTACCTAGGATGTGCAAGCACCTGGATTCAATTCCCAACATTTCTAAAAAAGCAAATACATAAACAATAACTTGAGAATAAAACTCCAAACAAGGAAGCAAATATTGTTTTGAGGGTAGGGATGGAGAGAGAGAGAGAGAGACAGAGAAACAGAGAGATAGAAAGAGAGAGAGAGAGAAACACACAGAGAGAGACAGACACAGAGAGTCTAAGGAAGGCAGTTCTCTTTCACTTGGTGAATTATTTAATGCTGCCTACTGGAATGAATTTGTTCAGTTATTTTGATATTTTATATTTTCTTAATTCAAATTAATGGGCATTTATTTGGCACCAACTATATGCTTCTGGATGGCTAATGACTAATGACCATCTAATGACTCAACTCAGCAAAATGCTTCTATATTACGTTAGCGCTGGACTTCTCAATCTTCCCAGCCTGGAAGAAGCAGCTAATTCTCATCACATAGGGTGTGTCTGGTTGCCACTAGAGGTCAGATGGCACATAATGATACCTGAGTGTCGGGGGTGTCTGAGTGACGGGTTGTCACCATTCCCTCGTATACATCTTCTCTGAGCTTCCATTGCTTTGGAATGTTTTAGAAGTTGAGTTTATTTTACGTGTACACACCATGATTTGTGAAGACACCCGCAGAGTCTGGAACTGGAGATACAGGCCTTTGCAAGCTGCCCCAGGCAGGTGTTGAGAACCAAACCTGGGTCTTTTGCAAGAGCAGCAAGGATTTGTAACCCCTCATCCATCTCCCCAGCTCCCTTCCATTAGTTTGAGGGCAAAGCCAAAACCCCAAATGCCCTGCATAGCCCATTTGCTCTGTGTCTCCTTTTATGTCTTTTCTCTTACCATTTAACTCTTGAAGCTCTTTCTCAGATTCCTTTCATGGCCTTTGCGTACATCTTTACCTCACTCAACTTGATCACGTGTTTGTTTTGTTTTTTTTTTTTTGTTTTGTTTTTTCCTTAGCAAAGATGTCTCTGACCAGACAGGCTAGGGGAGGGATTCTCAGTGTGCATTCTTACAACATCCTGAATGTTTCCAGCACACTTAACATATAACTATCATGTCATTGTCAAATGGAATTAGAACAGTTTATTTAAATTGTATCACAAGTAACAACCGTACGGTCCATCTCAGTAAGGCATTCTATTAGTAGAAACAGTTGTAGACCCAAGGGATAACTTCAAAAATCCAAATCCTGACTTCAGTCTCAGAAGGAGAGAGGGCTGGAAAGGGAGAAGTGCTCTTGGCATTCTGCAGAGCCTGCTAAAGTCCTCTCTGACTTTCTCAATAACCTCCACAGAGCATGCAGCCACTCGGCAAAAGTATTAGGCAGCTGTGCCGAAGTGTTGGTAGCAGCTGGGAAGGAAAGGTGTGCGTGGATACACATATGTCCATAAAAATTCTTTTCCCCACTTAATGTCTGTGTCCCAACATAACTTATCTCTCAAGGGCAAGACACGTAGCTTTCTCAAACACAGCCCTGTCTCCGGTAGCCCCCATGGTGCCGAGAACGTAGTTTATGCGCACGCGCATCTTTGAACGGAGGCCCCACCTGTAACAGGCTGCTGCTCTTCCTCCCACAGTGAGAACTACCTGGTGCGGTGGGGCAGCAAAGGATTCCCAAAGGAGATTGAGATGCTCAATAACCTGAAGGTGGTCTTCACGGTGAGTGTGCACTCCCCGGCTGCTGAGTTCTAACTCGGGCAATGACCTGGCCTTGGGAAGTGAGGCTGGCTGGGCACTGGTCAGGATGCAGCCTGGGCTCCGTGCGGAGCTGTGTTCTGGGCTTCATATAGGGACCCATTGTTCATGGAGGCATCGTGTGTCCTAAGGATGCTGCTGGGAATACGGATCATCTCCTTTGCTCATCCCTTCCTTGTCCCTTCCTCACTCCTGTACACACAGAAAACACAGTGTTATGTAGGCAAATATTCCTCTGTGAACAACAAAGGCCACGTGACCCAGGTATGGAAGATACTATTTTGACTTTCTAGTTAATTCACAATGAATCTAATTTTCTTTCTTTGGGTCAGACCTTTCTGAAAACACTTCTAAAATACAACAGGAAAAAAAAAATAGGACCTGTCTAGAACACTGACTGCCTTA
Organism: Meriones unguiculatus; assembly: GCF_030254825.1. NCBI lineage: Eukaryota > Metazoa > Chordata > Mammalia > Rodentia > Muridae > Meriones > Meriones unguiculatus. The sequence continues at coordinate 34,970,012 of NC_083359.1, forward strand.
TTCAATTGGACATTCTGAGTATAATTAAGTTGCAGGTAACTAAAGATCTGGCAGGCCCTTAGGACCATCCTTCCAAATAACAATACTTACCAGTATGACTTATATGTAAAAGGCTAAGATCAATTGTTATTTGGATGTTATTTTTGAGAGTGAACTTGACCCTTTAGCTCTGGGTAAAGGGTACAGTGAACAGAATGAGATCAGGGTTATAGTTTCCAGCAGAGACCCCTCTCCTTTCTTTTCTTTGCTAAAGCTGCTGGCATTGTCTGCAAGCTCCTTTGGGGAGAAGACTGCATGGCTTTGTGCTCCATTGCCTGCCTTAGAGAGGGAAATTATGGAGGAGGAGCAGGGATGGGTTTGGCATTGACCAAACTGATGCCTTGGGTCCAGAAGTGACCGACATGCTAGATTAACCTACCTTGCTCTACAATAATTTTCCTGTTCCAGCCCATTAAGTGCAGTGTCTTATGTCACATTGTGATTAGATTGGGGTACAGTTGATTTATTTTGTTTGTTATTTCCTGAAAAAATAGGCTGCAGGCATGGAATTCCCTCTAAGCATAGGTCCTACTGCTTAGAGTTCTCTTGGCATATACAAATGTGCTTCAATCTTGTTTATCTATTACTAGTTGGAAGGAGGAGCCTTTTTTTATTTGTTTGACAAATAGGAGAGTCCCACAGAGCTTCCTGATTAAACCAAGAGACAGATGTTTCATGAGACGGGGGAGGACAGAGAATCAATCAATGCTTCGTTGTGCAGAGGACCAATCCATGATATGAGCATGAAGGAAAGGGCAGGAGCGAGTTTGTGTCACACAGTATTAGTGAGAATGGGATCCCGGCTTCACAGAATTCATGGCGCCACACCTCTGCTTTGCAGAACAAGTGAACTTGAGACCTTCAGTTGAGTGGTTGGACAGACTGATGCTTCCGTCTGTTGAGATGATTGACATCTTCATTTGGAAACATGAAAGATCATGGTGTTCTCATGTTTTGTATGGATTCAAGAGCCACATGTAAGCTCTGTGCCTGCTGCTAGGATACAGCAGCGAACAAGCTGATGAGGCCCCTGCTTTCAGGTCCACTCGTAGGGGGACCTGAAATAATAATAGATTGTTATTAACAATTAAAATAAATTTGATTATTTTCATTGATTTTATTTAAACACTTATACTTTGGTCTCCCAAAATTCTCACATTTTTGTGTATATGGTGGTGGTGGTGGGAAATCAGAACACTAAAACTTAAAGTAAACCTCACCTGCTATAACAAAGAGTTACATTAACATGCCTTTTATTTCCAAGACTTCTTTCCTGCCGCTTCAGATTGCAGGAAAGCAGATTTTTTAAAAAGAAAATTAATTAATATAAAATAAATAGTAGGCACATGGTAACTATGTCAGAAAGCAATCCACAATAACATAGGTGATTAAAACAGGGTGACTCGATACTGTATGACTGCAGGCTACTTTCAACGGGGTGTCACAGTGATGTTTGCTTAAGCTGGACATGAGCTATGACTTGGCAGATGGGATACTAGTTGGCCTTCTCTCTCTACCCTCCCTCTCTCTGGTCTCTTCTTCTCAAGCCAGGATTGTGCCTTCTTGGGCCTGAGAAGCTGGTATATAGAACTGGCTGATTGCTGATGTCCCCTCCATCTGCTACCTGAGTATTTACCTTCCTTGGCTTGCCCAGTCTGAAGCTACAGGAAAGAGTGGTGGAAAGTGGAAGGCTTGCTAACGCACATGGTTGCTCTTCTGCTTCCCCTTGCCCCAATGTCTGAATTTTGTCAGACCAAAGTGGAAGTGACTGGCTTGGGGACAGCCATCCAATGGAGCAGAGCCTACCTTCTCAGCTGCTCACTCACACACTGCTCATTTATACACCATCTACCTGCACTGTGACGCAAGTGTGCAGGCAGTTTGCTGTGGTATATAGAACATTCAGATTCTCTAGGGCCAGGGGTCCTCCCGAGAAGTTCTTAAATAACTGCATTTTCCTTTGAGGACAAGTGACATCTTTTCTTTGGGTGTGGAGAGAGGGAATGGTTCTCAGAGCCTTATAAGTATATCTAGTGTATTAGTTGGCTAGAGCTGATGTAACAAAGCCTCACAGATTGGCTGACTTAACAGACATTTATTTTCTCAGAGTTCTGGAGACATCCTGCAACAAGTCTGTGGGGTTAGTTTGTCTGAGGGCATTCTTTGGTTTGTAGATAGCACCTCTCTTCTGGTGTCTTGCTCATGGTCCTTTGTACATGCATTCAAATGAGTGTGTGTGTGTGTGTGTGTGTGTGTGTGTGTGTGTGTGTGTGGTGTGGTGTGTGTGTGTGATTGTATGGCTTCTAGTCTCCTCTGCTTGTAAAAACAGGTATCATATTGGATCAACCCACTCTAATTACCTCATTTTAACCACATCACCCCTCCAAAGGCTGATTTCTAAATACAGTCATACTCTGAGGGCCTCAGCACAGCAATTCTATGTTGGCTAAAAACATTTTAGGTGTCAAAGCCTCAGCAGCTCCAAAACATCTCCTAATGATACCAGTCCAGATATTTAAAAAAAAAATCTTAATGGGAGGGGAGAATGGAGTTTATTGTGAATACCCAAGGACAGAAGTCTTAAGGATGGAGAGAATTTGATCTGCACAGAGGAATAAGAAGCAGGCATTTGAGGTGGAGGTGTGTTTAGAGAGAAAGACTCAGAGTTTCAAGAGAGTATTGTATATCCCCAGCACAATAAAGCAATCTTTGTAGATAAAAGTAGAGAGAATGGTTAGGAATCAGCTGGTGAGGACAGCTGGGTTTGTTGTGTGTAGTCCCTTTCATGTCAACTTGGAAAGATGAGCACTAATAAGGATGGAAACAGGGAGCTATTAAAGTCGTTGGGGGATGAGGAATTACAAAAAAAGAAGCAACTCAAAAAAGAAAAAAAACCCACAAAAAAAACCCTCAAAAAACACCCCCAACCAAAACCAAAAAAACAAAACAAAACAAAACAAAAAAACAATAAAATAATCAACATATCTTCCAGAGATGAGTTCTTCGAAGGTTCTAGAGTGGGACAGTTGAAGGAGTCCTGCAAGCCTGCAAGTTCCCCAGGTCAAGGCAGGCTGCAGGTGCAGCAGGCTTTCTTGGGTAACCTCCTCTTTCCCCCTGCCCATCAAGGTGACCCAGTGATGGAGGAGGCTTTGTTTCCTCTGCCAGATGGTGCAAAGAGAGCCCTTCACGACTCCTGGTTTTTAGGAACAACTTAGAAAGATGTGTGCTTGAATCAATCGGCAGGGAGGCAAGGCAGCTGGAAACTCAGAAGTCCTTTTGCAGGAAAACCCAGGATTTGCTTTCAGGGCCTTAAACATGGCCTAGGGATGTTATGGAAGACAAGCCCATTCACTGAAGTTCACTGACTGAGGAGGTTCAGAGCCACATGGAGACTAGTGTTTGACTAGTCACTCATTGTAGCCTAGTAAAACTGGCACAAGAAATTTTAATCAACCCATGTCCTTGTAGGGAGTTTTAGGCCATGCCAGGGCCTTGTCTTATTCTCAGAGATTCTGCCCTCTGCATTTTATTCTTCTCACACCACTCACAGTGAGAGCCAGGGGCTGGTTGCTCTGCCCAGGCCCTGGCTCTGATGTGATCTGTTCACGTGTCCCCTGTGCATATGCTCACATGAGAATTAACTCTGATGCCCCAGCTGTCTAAGCCAACATAATAGCATGCCTTGCTGTTTCTGGTCCAGGTCATCCTAGCTGGCAGGGAGCCCCATGAAGATGGGGCACCTAAATGCACTGCAGGACGCTGAGATGCTCAGGGCATGCCTCTGCGATGTTGCTATAGTTACTAATCTCCATCCCAGAGTCGCCAAGGGCCAAGGTCATGATCCTGAGGAAACCTTCCTGTAGGGGTAGTAGAGATGCGAAAAATAGATCATGTTAGCAGTACTTGAGAGAACTGTGAGGGATCAGATGAAGATGCAGGCTGGAGGCTCCAGAGTCCTGCCTCTCAGCATCTTGGGTCTTGCCTTCCTTATCGGACCAAAGGATATGGTGACCTCGTTTTCTACCTTTCCTAAGAGAGACAGTGACACCAAAATGGCAGACACACTCCTTAGAAATGACTATTGTTTTGTCCCTATTTCACTTGTTTTTATTAGATACACAATCATAACTGCTGTCTTTCCTGCCCTTACAGGATCTTGGAAACAAGGACCTCAACAGGGATAAGATTTACTTGATTTGCCAAATTGTCCGAATCGGGAAGATGGACCTTAAGGACACTAATACCAAGAAGTGCACCCAGGGGCTGAGGAGGCCTTTTGGGGTGGCAGGTGATGACTGATGTTCTGCAGTTACATTTTATTGGAGCACACATTTTAGACGGCTGGATTCTTAAAGATTATTTCTACACCTCTGCCCCGGCAAAATCTGGGCCAAGAAGCCCTTAATAACTACATTTGTGGTGACTAACTGAAGTCACTGGTGACTAAGTTCAGATTTATGAGAAGCTCAGTGAATAATGTGGTCCTAAGGTCTGGTGCAGAGCACCCAGGAGCGCAGTGCAGTCTGGGCAGTTGGCGCCCCAGCTCCCTAGCACTTGTGAGAAAAGGAAGAACAATACAGTCCAGATCTAATTATAGGGCACAAATCATTTTTAAAGAAAAAAAAATATCCAGAATAGGAAATGCAGTTAAACAGAGTGAGTCAGGCCATCCATCTGAGTTCCAGATGAGGGCAGACATTCAGAGAGTGAGGGCACTGTGGGGTCCTTATGTGACGCCGTTGGGAGCCACTCCGCTCCACCTCTTCTCTGGCGCTAGCTGTGAGCTCGCCTGAAGCTTCATCATTCCTGCCCTACTTTTGTGGTTTATGTGCTATCTGGCTATTAGTGGAAGGAACTATTATTTACCTAATATATTTTCTTTTTTAAAATTAACTCACTTTATTTTAACTAAAGTATATTTTTTCTCAAAGAATGATTTAAAAACATTTAACAGGGCAATTGGATATACCAGGTTTTTGTTTTTCTTATCATTAGAATATAAATTGGGGAGGGCGGTGCTGGAGGGATGGCTCAGTGGTTAAGAATGCTTGCTGCTCTTCTAGAGGACCAGAGTTCAGTTCCCAGCATCTACATCCAAACAGCTCACAATTACCCATGACTCCAGCTCCAGGGCATCAGATGCCTCCAGACCTCTGCACCCACTCCTAACGCATATACATTCACACACAGGTACATACACATAAGTAAGTAATGAAACAAATATTTCAAAAACAATAAAATATAAGTTTAAAATCACGAACCCTTTACAATCCCTGTGTCTCATCCATTTGTCACCTTGGGAGACTCTTTCTTCTGCCATCACAAGTCCCCTGTCTTTCTAGTCATCCCTCGTGTACTTACATGTTGGCTATGAAGTCAGTTGGCAAGGCTCAAGGATTCAACAACTCTGTGTACGTGACATGAGCATGGTCATGAAAAGAGAGTATTTATTGGATGCTTGGGTCCAGCAGAGATTCCCTGTTTCCAGGTTTTGTGGGTACCAGGGAGATTCAGTGTACATATCTAACAGGAACCTTGCTGCTCAACTCTGTTGTGACTCTTCTAACCATTTTCTTTGCCCTCTACTACACCCTTGAGCCCTCCTTCTGATGTTTCTTCTCTTCCCTCCTCTTTTATAATCCATCATTTTCATCATCCCTGCCTGTCTTCACTGTTAGCTCACTTCCTCTGTCTTTCTAGTTATGGACATCACTGACATCATCAAGGGAAAAGCAGAGAGTGATGAAGAAAAGCAGCATTTTATTCCTTTTCACCCGTAAGTCATTCCTTCCTATGACTCTCCAAGCTTTCTACCCCAGCCTTTCTGTAACCCTGGGTGAATCGGTTCCTGACCTCAGGAAGGGGCTAGTGATGGGCTTCCTAAGAGAGCATCCTGAGATGTTAATGATCCAGAGACTTACTATAGCCCTGGGGAAGAGCACTGGACATGGTGGTGAAGCAGTGGGTGAGGTCAATGCGATAGATGGGCAATTAAGCAGATAATCAACCTAAGCTTAAGGCATTAATTACAAGTGTAGCAGGGGCCACAGAGCTGTGAAGGAGCAGCTTGTTGGGAGCCCCTTCATGGAAGCCACATATGTATCTGTGACGTGAGAAACAGGGACAATAAAAACGATAATTGTCCTTTTCTTGCTTGAAAATGACTCCACATTGAGAGCAGTTTTAAGATCAAGCACCCCAAAGATCTCCAGGTAATGGGACAGTGACCCTGGTCTAGGCGAATAATTTGATCTTACAGGAACAACTGAAGTCCTTGTTACCTTCCAGAGCAGACTTTCATGCAAAGACTTGGGGATCCTTTCTGTCTTGTGAATGCCTACTACTTGTGGTATTCATTGGTTGCTTCAAATCTCAGAACCATGCTGTTTGTGTAAAGGGCATTATATTCTCTGAGCTAACATAGGCAGCCTGACTTTGCACCTAAGTGGTTCTGGGGATCTCCCTGTGGCAATGTGGGACGCAAAAATGAAGACCCCACTGGGCACAACATAAACATTTTTGCTCTCTTTTCCTTCCTAGTGTCTCAGCTGAGAACGATTTCCTTCACAGCCTTCTGGGCAAAGTCATAGCTTCCAAGGGAGACAGCGGAGGGCAAGGTACATAGTTATCGTCATACAGATTACAAATACGATGAACTTGCTGCAGCCCAGGACCTTCTGATCCATCAGTAAATGGATCCAAGTCCTGGACCTAGACAATACAGTGGGAAGCCTGAGCGCATGTGGTCTATGGAAATACAGACTTCCCCCTGAAACACAAGACAGGTGTTTCCTTCATTCCTAATGAAGGGAGGAGAGGCTGTCTCCTGTATGTCAGGCACATGTGATTTCATCCTCACCTAAGTCCCGGATGACAGATGGCTGATCCTCTCTGTTTTAGAAGACCATGGGCTCAGAGATGGAGATAACTGTCAGAGGCTGACATGGTTATAACTTAACTGTATGTTGCCCAGAGCCCCTGGGGCTGGGTTACTGCATCTGTGAATATATCTGTTATTTTAGGAGTCTCCTAAAGGAGGAGTGGAGGAGAGGGGGTGGGAAAAGAAGGAGGGAGTGGGAGAGAGAGAGAGAAAGAGAGAGAGAATTTGAGTGTTCATGGTAAGTGTTCCTTTCCAGGTCTTTGGGTGACCATGAAGATGCTGGTGGGTGACGTCACTCAGATCCGCAAAGACTATCCACACTTAGTAGACAGGACCACTGTGGTGGCCCGGAAGCTGGGTTTCCCAGAGATCATCATGCCAGGTAGGGCACAACTGCAATGACCTTCCTCAAGGGTAGGGGCATGAGCAGCGGTGAGGAGTCCAGCTTGTGTAATTGGTTATTTTCTTTTTTTAATTTTATTTTTTCTATTAATTACAGTTTATTTACTTTGTATCCCAGCCATAGCCGCCTCCCCCATTCCCTCCCAAGCCCACCCTCCCTCCCTCATCTCCTCCCTGCCCCTCTCTAAGTCCACTGATAAAGGAGGTCCTCCTCTCCTTCCATCTGAACTTAGCTTATCAGGTCTCTTCAGGTCTGGCTGTAATGTCCTCCTCTGTGGCCTAGCAAGTCTTCTCCTCCCTCTGGGGAGGGGGGAGGTCAAAGAGCCAGTCAACTCCCTTTCTTTATTTCTCTACTTGAACAAAAGCACTGAAAACAATTCTTTTATGCACAGAAACTTCTATGCATCCTAGAAGTAAGCACAAACATGGAGATACATACTCCCTTTCTCCCAATCAGATTTTACAGATGCAACAGCTCTTTGATAAGCTTTTTATGGAGCTTCGCCACTTGCTTTGTCACTCAGTATCTCATAATGGAGGCATCTGTATTTTTCTCCACAGAAAGCAAACCCATCCTGTCTGAGGATGGGGTGTTGTCACTCTCCTGAGTCTTTAGAGTATACATTTTAGAGTCTGAGAGACTCATGTTTCTTACAGTAACATGACCAAATGGCATAGGAGGCATCCAGTTGTTAGGAGTCCCTCAAGTCTTCCTGTGTAGCTCTAACTGCCACTATTAATACAGTCAAGTATGCATGGAAGCTTTTCAAAAGGGAGATTGTATAATAACACTCCTTTGAAACATCCCTTCTTGGGCTCCAGCTCACATCATTCCCTCTGACTCATCCTTTTCTCTCCTGTAGTTGAATGGTGGTCCCGGGTGGGGCTTGTGCTGTGATTTAATTATACCTGCTTTACTTAAAAAACCCTAGCAACTACTCAATTCCCACTTTGCACTTCCTTACTGGAAAAACCTATGCCCCTTGCTCTTCATCTGTAGGCTCTACCATGCATGGGAAATCTCTCAACCCTACTTTTGTGCAACAGAAGATCTATGATTATGTGGATACATGGATCCATAGAACACCTATGGATATACATGCTCTGCGGTTGAGGGCCAAGATCATTTCATTTGGTGCTTTCCTTCACATTCCCAGAAGATGTCACTAGAGGATGGAAATTAAGTGATTATAACAGAGAAAACATGGCCAATTTTGACCATCCTACCTCGATTTCTGCTGCTGATTTTTCTAGCATTCCTGACCCAGCTACTTATGTCTCCAGCCCTCCTGTCAGGTTCAAAAAATACCCTTTCTAAACTGCTTGGATTTTCGTTGTATCAATGGTCCTTCCATCTCCTTCTTCTCCTCCCCTCCACCTCTATGGTTAGCCAGTGTCTGACTTTAACTCTGGTTTTCTCTTCCTCCTCAGGGGATGTCAGGAACGACATCTACATCACCCTCTTGCAAGGTGACTTTGACAAGTACAACAAGACCACTCAGCGGAACGTGGAAGTGATCATGTGTGTGTGCACAGAGGATGGCAAAGTGCTACCTGTAAGGGACTCCAGTGCTCTGAGTGACAGGGCCGGGGGCTAAGGGACTGGTCATGACCATATGCTCTCTAAAGGGTCAGAGCTTTGGAGAAGAGACTGAGACACATGATGTACACTGTAGCTTGCTTAGCACAGTGTCCTAGGGTGTAATCAGACCCCATGTCATTCAAGTTTTTTCACCTAAGCATTATTCACTGTATGCTTTCCCAGTTCTCATGGATACATGTGTACGTGTGTGTGTGTGTGTGTGCTTGTTTATAGGTTATCTTTTTGCAGTTAAAATGTTGTTTTCATTGAAACCCAAGCTAGTTTAAATCAGGTAAAAATCCACAGTAAAGATCAATACAGAGCCCTGGGCTGGTGTGGAGGCTCAGAATGTCTTCAAAGCAGATACTCTCAGCACTTAATCCAACTCCCCAGCGCTCAGCCAGAAATTTGGGTGGAAAGTCTTATTCGCAAATTGGTCTCCAGAGGGTTAGCAGCATGCATTCAAGAAGGCAAAGCACATGGTTATATTTACACAGCATATGTCCTGTACAATCTTTGTCATGTGTGTTTATATCTATTTACTTATGTTTCCTTTAAGGTTGACAGCAGTTGTGTCCAGTGTGTGGGAGGTTTTTGCTTCTGAATTCTTCCTCTCCGAACACTTAGCTGAAAATGAGATCAGCTCTCAGCAGAAGTTTCAGCGTGGGCTAGCATCCCTCCTGGTCCACCTATAGGGAATCAGATAGCAAAATAAGGGGGTGTGTATAGATGGGTGAGCCAAAAGCCTTCTGCTAGTGCCTGGGGCTCAGGCATGGTACTATCACCTCCTGCCCAAGCATGATGAACACTCTGAGGACGACCATCCTCATGTCAGACTGGGGGCAGCGGCATGGCATTCATTATCACCCCAAGTTAACCAAGGGAGAACAGAAACTCCTGTGGAGGAAAACAAGTCTTAGCCCTGCAGTTCACGGAGGCGGAGATGGGGATTGACCTCAGGCTCCTCATTACAGTGCCTATACATTAAAAAAGACTCTCCAGCTTATGTCCAGTTTCCAATTGAGGCTGCTAGCTGCTTCAACAAAATCCCAGGAAGACCGAGTATCCATTTTAAATGCGAAGAATTTTTTTCAACCGTCTTTTGTTCCTGAAACCACCACAGTTAATTGATATCTGTTGAGAAAAACCCTAGCAACTGCTCATCCCTCTTTTGTTGGAAACTAACACTTTTCTGAACAATAAAACAAGTGAAATACACTTGTCTTGAAAGGACGTACGGAAAGATAGGAGGATTTTTATCTGAAAGGAAAGCTTTCATTCTATGAACATGTGGATCATTGCTCTGTAGTCATATTCATCTAGTTACCTGTCCAGGGATCTTTTAAACCTCAGCCTCATTGTTAAGATGTTGGTATCACTTGCCTTCCATACTGGGAAAAAAAAAATTAGAAGGGACAGTTAACAGGCAAACTGGACATCTTACCTTGTTTTTATTCTTCTGTCTGGCCTTGCCACTCTTTCAAGGCAGACATTGGGTGAGAGACATATGAACTGCAGACAAGCATGTGGGAATCCGGAGGCTGAGGAGAAAGGGTAACCATGCTGATAATTTGCAGTTTACATTGGTGAAGTTATGGGGGAGTTTGGTTGACTGACTATTGAAAATTGATGAGGAAGCCTGTGAGAGGCTTTCCTTTCTCTGTTTGCAGAAATGAATATTATTGCCTAATTAAGTATCATGCAGCACATTCAAATGCCCCTGAGCGGCATGGTGGGTTCCTGTGAGAACAAACCCTCTGAAAATGAGGATTTCTCTCTAGCCATCTTCAGCAGAACAGACCCAGTAGGCAGTGTGTCAGCCTTACCACAGCTCCATCTGGGGACTCAAGGACCTTGCTTAGGTGGGGTCATAGCAGAAAATCTAATGAGGTGGTGGGTTCTTGGGTCAGAAATACAGAGTTCAAGTGCCAAGTATCCCTCCTATTATCCATGCGATCTTAGATAGCTTCTTTCATTCTTAAAATCAGGAAACATAGTCTCTTCTTGTGGGGCTGCAAGTTTAACACAAGAGCAGACGGGATAGATGGTGTGCTCTCAGTACCAGGTATCAGGAGAGCCGTGTGCCGAGGTGGCCGATCATGGGTAAGTAAAACTTTAGAAGGGAATTGAGGGAAATAGGCAACCCCACCTGAAGCTAGTTTCCAGAGGTTCTGCTGGGCCAAGCAGGTAGAGGTAAGGGACAATGTTACATGATTAAGACCACGACTTGTGGGACCAGGCAGCCAGGCTCCAAGCTCAGCTTATCCTGCATTAGCAAGAGGACCTTGGGCTGGTTCTGAGATCTCTCTGCACCCAAGAGTCTAGAGCCAGCTCAAAATGGGGCCAGTGGTGGCACCTTGCCCCTGTGATATCAGATGAGGTAATCTACATAATAAGTGTCCATGACTCTGGTCATTATTATTAGAAAGGCACAGTGAGCGCCAGCCCTTGTTACACCTGTAGGTGTTAATTGGCATTTTCCCATGGTGTGGCCTTGCCAGTGAGGAGCACATGCTCTCTCAAAGTTATTCATTCACATCGGTGGTATGGTACGGTACAGTACAGTATGGTTTACTATGGTGTGGTATGATATGGTATGGCATGGCATGGTCCAACCCCCACATGGCTCCTATGAAGTAATCTGAGCATGTGTTAGGACCCTCAGTTTTCTGGATGAGACATCATTTTTCAAGATCAAGTCTGCATTGAAGTTTCCTGATGCCCATAAATTGTTGACACTAGCTGTTATCATTAGTTGAGGGTCATGGGAATAACCAACGTGAAGAGTACAAACCTTGCTGAAACACACACACTTATGCATCATCCCTAAAAATGGGTTCAGTGCCTGCTCACAATTTTAAAAAATTGAAAGTTTATTCATTGGGATTTTTATACATGAATACAATATGGTTTGAGGACATCTAGCCCGGTACCTCCCCTCAATTCCTGCTGGATGCCCCTCATTACTTCATTCTTCAAACTTCATGTACTCCTTCTATTTTTAACCACAGTTCATTTGAAGCTGCTAGTGTGTGGCGTGGGTTCAGGATCATCTGCTGGAGCACAACAACCTACCTGCTGTAGAATTCCTGAAGTCCTTTAGCAAGGGATGGGCTTTGCGAGTGCTCGCTAGGGTGCTCCCTTGACACTTTCAGTATTCATTTTGGTCTCTGAAGTCTGGAAGGTGAGATGAGGACAGTTTCACCATTCTCAGAATAGCAGTGAGACCTTTTTCTCTGGCATTAGGATATAAAGATTCGTGACCAAGATAGTCTTGTGATATCCAGTTGTCTTCTATGAGGCAGTTTCTATTTCACCAGAGAAATATATACGTTTTCGGATTTTATTGGTACGTGAGAGTCACTGAGGCTACAGAAAGTGTGAGCCCATAAATGTCATCAGTATAAATCTTTGTAGGCTGGAAGGCACACCAGCTGCTAGAGAAGAGACACTGCGCAAGGAACTAGTGGGCCTGAGTGGTGTTCCAGCTTTGCCACTCAGAGCCTTAGTTTACCCAGCTGTAGAATGGCCCTAAAAGAAGAGGTTATCAGAGGTGGTTATGAGGGTTAAATTGAGCTGTGTGGAGTATAGTAAGGACTTAGCATGATATTAGACACAAAGTCCTCTCTGCGGGGTGGGAACTTTTAGGAAGCCTGTTTCAGTTTATTACTTCTAGAAGCTGTGCAAGTCTTCCTGTTGTGAACAGTAAACAGCATCTTCCTTTATTTCCAGCTCATGGCTATCTGTTCTATTGAAGGGGTATTTGCTTAGAGTTCTATGCAATGTTTTAAAATGGATTTTGTCAGAGAAACCATCATTCAGCACAGACACTATCTTAGTTACTGTTCTATTGCTGTGAAGAGACACCATGACCAAGGCAACTTAGAGAGAAAAAACATTCAATGGTGGGCTTGCTTATGGGTCTGGAGGGTTAGAGTCCATGATAGCATGGCAGGAGCATGGAAAAAGGCTGGCTAACCTACATCTTATCTGTAAGGAGAAGGGAGAGAGAGAGAGAGAGAGAGAGAGACTGGCCCTGCCCTGGCATGGGCTTTTAAAACCTCAGTGCCCACCCCCAATTACACACCTCCTCCTCCAACAAGGCCACACCTTCCAAGTCTTCTCAAACAGTTCTACCAACTGCAGACCAAGCATTCAAACATGTGAGACTTCAGGGGCCACTCTCATTTAAACCCCCACAGAAGCTAAGTTCATTTATTGCCAGTACCTTGGCAAACAGAGGAGTTTTTCAGTGTCAGTGGGAGGTCCTCTTTCCAATAGCATAGCTTTGTTCCCTAGAGGTCACAGAATACCAATCTGGCCATCTTTGGTGACTCAGTCTGGCTGCAGGTCCATTGGAACATCCCATGAAATCTGGTGAGAGGCTTTCCCTCATTTTTTCACTAGAAAATTCCACCAGAGGCACTCAACTGAGAGTTTCATTGCTAGCCATCATCACATTCCTGAAAGGCTGGATATTTGAGGTGGAAAAGCGTGGCATGAAAACCACTCCTGGACTCCTTCTGGGTAATTGTGGCTTGGATATGTGCTAAGGCCCAAACTGATTAAAAGAACACAGAGAGTGGGGAGGAGATGAGTGAAAGATAGGGAAGGAATGAGCATTCAGAGATGGTCATTTAGCTCCTTTCTAAAGCACTAGGGTGAATTCATGTGTGTGTGCACATGCATGTGTGTGTGTGTGTGTGTGTGTGTGTGTGTACAAATATCCTCTACTGACATGGATGTTCTGTGTTCCCTTTGCTCAGAATGTCCTACTCAAAGCCAGCTTAGAATCTCCTTGAAGATGCTTAACTGTTTTCACCTCCAAGGAAACTTTCCTGATTTTTCAGTTGCCCTTAAATGTCCCCCCTTTATATACAATAACCTGTCTTTCCATCCATTGTCAAAAAGAGTGGTAAACTCTCCTGAGCTTTTCCTGCACAAAGTTCCCATCACATCCATTTTGCTAGAGCAGTGGTTCTTAACCTCCCTCATGCTGGGACCCTTTAATACAGGTCCTTATGTTGTGGTGACCCACCCACAGCCATAAAATTATTTTGTTGCTACTTCATAACTGTAATTTTGCTACTGTTATGAAGCGTAATGTAAATACTGGACATGCAGGGTATTTGATACCCAAACCCTGTGAAAGGGTTGTTTGACAGGGGTCACGACCCACAGGCTGAGAACCACCGCTGTAGAGTTTAGCTTGGGTGTGGCCCCAGAGAGTGCTCCTTCTGTGTTTCACTGAATCATTCCTTCCTCAACCTCTCACTCCAGACTTGTTTTTCACATCAGGCACCTGGTGTCTCTCTGAAGCTGCTGCCATCTCCCACTGTCTAACAAATACCGCCTGCTGTGGTGTGTTAGGTTTAGGAGTCCATCAAAGGGGTTATCCCCTATAAATGTTATGGACATTCACTTTTGGGTAGCAAATAGGATGAGTAAGACTGGCAGCACGCGGCACTCTAAGGCTGGTTACCATTTACAGCAAGGCAGCCTCGTCAGTGCCTGGCGGGCTCCAGTGCATTTCAGAGGAGAAATAATAGAATGTCTGCAGTTAAGCAGCTGTCACTTCTAGGCTGGGGAGGACAGTGTAGAAATCTGTAATGTGGAAGGGCTGTCAGAATGGGAGCCTGGCAGAAGGGTTAGAGAAGGTGAGGCTGTTCTTTGATCCTGGCATTGGCCTTGGCCTTGGGGCCGAAACTGCCCCACTTCAGATGATGGCAATGTTATAGTGTTTTCTCTCTATTTTTGTCTTGGTCAGAATGCGATCTGTGTGGGAGCCGGGGACAAGCCCATGAACGAGTATCACTCAGTGGTGTACTATCAAGTCAAACAGCCACGTTGGATGGAAACAGTCAAGGTAATAATGATATTAACAGTAACACGGCAGCTGTTGAATGTTCTGCAGGAAGTTGGGCATAGTGACAAACATTTTATTTAGATGCTTCACTTATTGCTTACAAGCACCCTGTGAGTTTGTACTCTGTTTCCCTCATTCTAAAGGTGAGGGTGTGGGCGCAGAACAACCGAACAGCTTACCTACAACCCACTGCTAATCTGGGTTGGAGCTAGGGTTGCAGCCTGGGCAATGCTCAGGATTCATGCTCTTCTCTGCTGGCAGAGAGATTAGAGGTGGACTGGGTCTGCCTTCCCTTCACCAGATGTTTGGTACAAGCCATTCGGCCACTCCTCCTTTGTAAAATGGGGGGAATGATAACTGGGAAGAAGAAATTATCGGATACACACAGAAGGCTCCAAAAAGGAGTATGTTCTCAATCAATACTATTTATTCCCGGCTATCTTAGATGAAGAGAGGCAGTTTCATGGAAGCCTACCTGAAAATGACATTTCTTCAAGGGTCCAACATGCTCCTTTTAACTCACCATTCCAGGCACCTTCAGGCATTCTCTGTTGTTCCAGCTGGCTCTCTGTTGCTATGATAAACACCGAGACCAAAGGCAATTAGAGGAGGAAAGGCTTTATTTCATTCCTGCTCCCAGACCCCAAGTTGTCAGTGACAGAAGCAGGGGCAGGAAATTGAGCAGGAATATGGAAGCTGGCCTATTAGCTTATGTGTAGCTAGCTTTACAGCCCAGGACTACCTGCCCAGGAACGGTAGTGCTCTCTGTGGACTGAGCCCTCATCAGTGGAGATAATCTCCCACAGACATAGCCACATGGCCAATCTGATCTGGATAATTCTTCAGTCAAAGTTCCTTCTTTCCAGGTGACTGTAGGTTGCCTGACTGTAGGTTGCAGTCAAGTTGACAACAAAAGGATACTGATTTAGTGGTGGTGGAGGAGAAAAAAAAAATGTAGTGATTTCAAATGTGTTGAATTATGTCCTTCAAAGTCTTTCTCATATAAGTCTTCTAGTTCCACAACATTCTGAAGCTACGAAGTGATGTTTCTTTATAAAAGTACTTCCGCATTAAATAAGCATGATGGATACTGAGAAATCTGAGCCAAGTACAAGCTTCAAAAGGCAAAGCCTCCATTTCAGGTTCTGATGTGGATGTGCTCTGCAGCCTTGTAAAGAGAGTAGTGCATTTTCTCAGCTCCACTGGCCAGTGGGCTGTTCCTTTTCCTCATAGAATCACACCCTAGGCATAGCATGCAGCCGAACATACCTTAGCAATATTTTTTGTTCTAATCTGGGCAGGTACGAAGTTTGACAGACATGGGCTTTCGAACAATATGTAGGAATCTATCATGTTTATCTTCGTGTTCAATTCTGGAATCAACTGACTGCACTTACTGGAGGGATACAGAATGATGGAACCGTCTTTATTTAGTGCTGAGCTACAGAAGTCATCGTCCATGAGAACATGACATCTTCTGAGGCACCTATGCAGGCTCCAAAACAGTAACTTAGCTTGCATCTGGCAGCATATTCATGGTGACCCAATGAACTAGCCGCCAGTTATCTTGTTCACTTAGTCAAAGAGGAATTGTCCCATAGTTTTCTTGAGCAGTGCCAAGCAACCTGTATTATTTTATTCAGTAAGGAAGAGTGAGAAAGCTTTCAGGAAAATGTGAGTCTCTCAAGGGCAAAGATGGCTTTTGTAAACAGTGTTTCAGATAGGAGTGGCTGTATATACAAATTGCCAGGTCATTATAATAAGCAGAGAGGAACATCTTGTGTTAGAAGGAGACTGAACAGTGAAGCATGAGCAACGCTTTCACTCTCTTTGACAGATATCAGTAGATTTCTTCCGCAGCCTGTGCTCTGCCTACAGACTCAAGACAAATGCATGACTTCTCTTTGGCAACGGCTATTCATACCATGGTCCTTGCCTTGTTGCTTACGTTCCTATTTTCCACGGTAGGCCTCTGTGCACACGCTCTCTGAAAAGGGACTGGGTAGGTTTTGTGCTCTGTGAGCTCTCTTGCACCCTGGTTAGATTCCTTCTCTGCCAGCTATTGCCACATGACTATTATTGTCACTATTATTGTCACTTGCGTGGAACATGAGCTCTTTGGGTTCAGGGACTACCATGCATCAGCTTGGCTAGTGCCTTGCAGCTCTTGGTAACCCTCAGTCTTCAGGGAGAGGACAAAAGAGGCTGCAGGTGCCTATGAGCCTCTCAGCCCTTTTGCTCAGTCTGAAGCACAGGTAGAAGGGTGGAATTCCCCTGTCTCAAATTTTATTTATTTTTTAAATAGAAAGTGTTACAACAAACACATCTGTTTGTCTTTTAATAATTGCCCGCATGGTGCAAGCTTACTCTTCTTTCCAACCCAGCTATGGTTCTCGAAGATAGCCTAGCTTTTCTGTGTTGTCCTGAATTGTCCGTGTTCAAGAGCCAGGCTGAAAGCACTTCAGTTAACGGTGCTAGCAGGCTGGAGGTAGTTGCATTGGAGGATGATGCTGAGGCCACCTGAGGGTGACTGTCATCATGTAGTGGCTTTCAAAGCAAAAGCATCAGGAAATGTGTCCCAAAGAGGGGCTGGGTCTAGATATACATGTTGGATTAAATAAATAAATAAATAAATAAATAAATATATGCACACATATACATACATATATATGCACATACATACATATACATATATATATGATTAAAACACTTTTATTAGTTTGCATGTGAGAGCCATCAGGCAAAGCCCCTATTGGCCATTGTGAATTTGCTAAATCTGGCTGCAATTGCCAGGGCTCCTGGGGTATGCCCGAAAAATGTGCATGCTGCTGCTTGCAGTGCATCAAGTCACATGCTAAAGTTATGTGATTTTTATATCAATTTGGGGAGATTCATTTTTCCTCACTATAATTTATGGACCTCTTTTCATTGGCTGGGGATGCAATTTGCCAAATGGATTACATCTGATACTTTATTTTCTCCTTATAGCTAGTTCTCATGTAATTTATTTACAGCTCATCAGCCTTGATAGATGGGAAGTAAATCAGCACATACTGTTCTATGTTAAATGGTCAGGCTGCTGAGGCGGGGGTTGCAGGGGCTGGGGTCCGTTCAACTTAATGTCTTCTGAGCTGTCATTTCTGCCTCCTGAGGTGGCTGTCCCTATTGAAGATATGCAGAGAATCCATCTGCGGTTTATGTTCCGGCACCGGTCATCCCTAGAATGTGAGTATGCCACTCATGATACTCCTGCAGTCCCAGCAAGGAGAGGAGACAGAATTGCTGGCTGACTCTTGGCTTTTTGTTTTTCTCTTCTGCCCTTGCAATGCTGTCCCCAGCTAAAGACAAAGGAGAGAAGAACTTTGCCATGTCCTATGTGAAGCTCATGAAAGAAGACGGAACGACACTGCATGACGGGTACCATGAGTTGGTTGTTCTCAAGGTATGGTGGCCTGCAAGGAGCAGAGCAGTGGTAGCGGGATGGCTTAGGTGTTAACAGTGTGGACTCTGAAATCATACTTACCAGGGCTTGTGAGCCTGGATAAAATCTGAACTTCTCTGGACTTTGGTCCCTCTTCTTTGAACCCTCAGTGAATCCTTAGGAGGCAGAGATGAGACATTGCTGACAGACAGGACAGTGCTGAGCAAAGACCTCAGGAAGTGGAAGTGCCAATGTTACAGGAAGAAAAAGGCTCTGAACTCTTGTCAGGAATATGTGGAAACAATTGAGGGCTGCTACATTGTAGCTGTTACAATCTAGGGCTCCAGACCCTCCTGCTCATTTCACAGCTTCCTGAGTCTCCATTTCACTTTTTTTTCTTTGTTTGCTTCCTTTCTTTCTTTCCTTCCTTCCTTCCTTTTTTTCTTTTCCTTCCTTCCTTTTTTTCTTTCTTTCTTTCTTTCTTTCTTTCTTTCTTTCTTTCTTTCTTTCTTTCTTTCTTTCTTTCTTTCTTTCTTTCTTTCTTCCTTCCTTCCTTCCTTCCTTCCTTCCTTTCTTTCTTTCTTCCTTTCTTCCTTTCTTCTCTTTCTTTTCTTCATGGGAGGAGAGGGGAGGACAGTTCCAGGGACTGAATGGGGGGTGTCATTTTGAGGCAAGCACCCTGTCACTGAGTTTCATTTTTCACAATGAGTATTTTAAGTCTACTCCATGATATTCTAACAAAATACCCAAGGCAGGCTACATTGTAATCAAAGGTTTCTTAGCCCTCAACTTTGGGGGTTGGAGAATATGGGACCCACACTGCTAAGCTCTGGTGAGGGCTGCCTTGGCTGTATCCTACATATTGCCGAGAGTTTATGTATGAGAAAGAGTTCACTTCCCAAACAGAAAGTCAGATTTGGTGCAACCAACAATCCTTTCTGGAGACGTAATCAGGGTTCCAGTGACAGTACCTTAATTCCTTCCAAGGACAGTGCCACACTGGCCCAAAGATCTCCAAAAGCTCTTTTCAACTCCATGCTGGCCATCAGGTGTCCAGCCTATGAGTGTTGGGAACTGTACTCGTTGCTTCTCTCACTGCAGTGACGAATTATCTGGCAAAAACGCCAAAGGAAGGAAGGACTATTTGGACTCATAATTCCAGAGTAAAATACTGGAAATAGGAGCTTCAAGTCACACTGCATCCTAGACAGCCAGCAGGAGATAGCCATAAGTAACCAGAGACCCAGAACATGAATAACGCTGCGCTCGTCTAGGGGAGGGTCCCCAACCTCAATCAATCCAATCTATTATTTATTATTTTATTATTTTCTTGAGACAGGGTCTCACTATGGAATCCCGCTGGCCTGGAACTCCATATGTAGACTAGGCTAATGAACTCACGGACATCTGCCTGCCTCTGCCTCCTAAGAGCTGAGATGAAAGATGTATGCCATCATAGCTGGCTAATGAACTCGGACTAGGAACTCTCTCAGAGTCATGCCTAGAGGTTTGTCTCCTAAGGGATCCTAGATCCTATCAGGTTAGCAGTTGGAGCTAACCATCACATTCAAGCCACAGCAAGCGGTTACAGTGGTACGTTTGGAAACTCAACAAGATGAAGGGGGCTGTGTGGGCTCTAAAGTCTATGCATGTGCCCACTCTTCTGATTTTTAACCTTCAAGAGCTTGAGCTGGTCACAAACTGGGATGCGGAGCGTTTTCTTGGATCTTCCCTGTGTCAGGACAAGAGGATACAGCTATCAGGCCCAAGCTGGAGGCAAAGCATACAGCAATAAAATGGGCATAGCTAAGAGATCAGCAAGAACCAGACCTTCATCTCAGACTTCTCAGCCTTCAGGCCACAATTGCTCTGACACCCATGCTGGATATGGCCATCATAATCGCATCATGATACTTTTCTCTGAGATTCTTCGCCCTTCTCAAAAGGCTCCTTTCTTTTACAGCCTCCGTTTTCCCCTTCATCACAATAGAGTAATTCTTGGCTTGAAGGTCTTTCTTTCCCCAACAGTCTGTGAAGTTCTTAGGGGGTAGAAGAGCAATGACAACTCATTTTCCTTTTCACTTGACTGCGTCAAACCTCATTTCCCTCATCTGCAAACTGAAGATAGACTTGGCAGGACTGGCCAAGCTTGACCACCTATAGCAGGATATGTTTCCAATGGTTATGAGCCTTAAATGAGGTAAACTGATGCAGGAAAGGGTCCTGGTGCAAGTCCCATTGCAGAGTGAGGACCTAGTAGGTATGGTTTCCTATAATGCTTTCTCTCTGCTCAGAAGTCAGATGACACAGTTTGTGCATGATGAAGATGACCCAGAGAGGCCAAAGAACGAATCCAAGGTGATATGGACTTGAATGACAGAGAAGGTCCAGAGCTATGGCTTTTGTCACTAACCTTTAGTTTGGAATGGATTCCCTATATTACTGGCGAGCATCTTACCTTTTCTTTTTGTCTCAAAAATTTAAGATGGATCATTTGTGGTCTGGGAGTTTCAATTCCCTTATAACCCTTTAGTACAGTTTATAGAGCTACCCCGTTTCCGTTGATGCGATTTTGGATTTCTACCTGTTTTGAGGGAAAACAGCCTCGCCTCATACTGTTTCTTTGATGATTTCCTTGCTGTTTCAGGACGCCACACCTTACAGCCTATGATTCAACCACTACAAGCGCTGTGTGGCATCACATAATGTGGTCTTACCCTAGAGCAGTAACCAAAGTGTTGTTTCTAGGGAGACAGCAAGAAGATGGAAGATGCCAGCGCTTACTTGACACTTCCTTCCTATCGACACCATGTGGAAAACAAGGGAGGCACCCTAAGCCGGAGCTCCAGCAGCGTTGGGGGCCTTTCTGTCAGCTCCCGGGATGTATTCTCCATTTCCACCCTGGTGTGCTCCACAAAGCTCACCCAGAACGGTAATGGGACCACTGAAAGCTGGGTCTGCGGTGCTTATGCACAGGAGCGTAAGGCCTAGAGGAGGCCAAGTGTAGACGGTTTAACCAGTAACAAAAGTCCCTTTCTGGATTCTTCTCTTAGTGGGATTGCTGGGTTTGCTGAAGTGGCGGATGAAGCCGCAACTACTCCAGGAGAACTTAGAGAAGTTGAAGATTGTGGACGGAGAGGAAGTAGTGAAGGTCAGTGGGGCCTTGCTTGCATTCATCCTGACTTCTTAAGCATCTGAGCATCTAGCTCCATCCAGCATCTAGAGGAGCAACCATTAGGCTAACTCATTATCGATTTGTTGTTGTTGTTGGTGGTGGTGGTGGTAAGCTGTTTTCCCTTGCTCTTGGAAGTCAGAGCAGTGTCAGAGCTGCAAGGGGTGAAACAAGATTTTGAAGGGGTGGAATGGCTTGACCTCTGATGATAGCATGCTTCCCCAATCCACCATGAAGGATCCCTACTAAAAAATCCAGGCAGGCATTGAACACGGGGCATCAAAACAACTGGCTGAATTAGGCCCTGGAAATAAACCAACTTGGATGTAGATCTCAACTCTCCCACCTCCGTGTTTTATGTCATAATATTATGACTATGACACATTTCTCAGGATTGTTATGAGCCTCTGTAGTGATAACATTTAAAAATTACTCAACACAGTCTCTTATGCATAGTGCATAACAATAGGTGAGTTACAGCATGTGAAACATGGGAAATTCAATATATTTAACTAATATTCTTGTTACACATTGTCACATGTAGTAATATAGTAACAGTACGGTCTCTTAATACTATGTGCATATTGGTAGAAATACAAAAATATTTAGCTTGTGCTTCATGGGAAAGAGAAAGACATCAGGGCTTACATCTTAGTAAAACAGGTAGAAAACAATGCAAATGCCAATATTGCTTCTTCATGGCAGTAGAGAATGCAATGCTTCTAGACAGCAGGTCTAGTTAAACCAGCTCTCCTCTGCAGCACTGTGAATTCGAACAGATCTCTCAGTGGTCCTGGTGATAGTGTTTCCATCAAGAACTTGGAATAGCTAGAAAGCAGAGATCAGACCTCTTTGCGTGGCCACTTTGGGTGTAAAGGGACCATGGGAAATTTATCTTTTACCTATTAAGAGGGAAGAGGGGAATCAAGCTTGATTTAATTGCTCAACCCTGGGAAACAGTGGCAGTATTTCCTGATCAATGCTTTAAATATACATCATTGACCCATCTACCTAATTTAGGAATGGCAAAGGAATTCTCCCAGGCCAGTTTTCTTTGGGCGGCCTAGAAAAGTCAGCTTGGGGGGTGGGGTGAGATTACTTTGCCTTCTTGTTTTCTATTATTTTCTTCTTTAAAAACATTTGATTATTGAATTTTGTTATTCTTTACATACAATAATATAGCTACAGAGAACTGTCAAATGCAACTCAAAGAATTCTTACACATGTGCACCCTATCTAGCTTATAAAGGTGCAGGATATTGGTAGGTTTGCTGAAGGTTCCCCTTGCACCTCCATCAGAGGCACAGCCATTAGGCTGACCATCTTTATTGATTGCTTCTTGTCAGTTATTTTTGTTGGTGGTGGCAGTGGTGGTGATATGGTTTTTTCCTTGCTCTTGGAGGTCAAGAGCAAGAGACTGAGAATTGGCATTGTATGTCTGACTTATTTTATTTAATGCAGTGTTTTCAGAGTCTTCCTCATTGTTGTACATGGAAGTAGGTTGCTTTTCTTCCATATGGTGCAAAATCCTGCCATGGGAACTGTCCTTCTGTGTGTCTCTGTGTCATTGATGTGGGGTCATGTCATTCTAAGTCCTGTGGCTTGTGCATGAAACTGCTCTGAGCCCCTTGAATGTGGCCCACTGGATGTGTGCTCCTATTCTCTGGAAAGGACACACAGGAATGAGATTTGTGGGCTATCTGTCCTCTTTCTGAATACAACCGTCCTTCTTTATCCAGTTCCTCCAGGACACTCTGGATGCCCTCTTCAACATCATGATGGAACACTCTCAAAGTAACGAGTATGACATCCTCGTCTTTGATGCTTTGGTAAGAGAGTGGGGACAATTATTCGGCAACATCAGGTTTGAATGCTTGCCTCACTGTGAGAAAACTGAGAACATATGGGCTGTGGTTCTTTCTATGAATATTTGGAGGTTTTGGAACCTTTGGTAAACAGAATAAGTAGCTGCTGACTCTCTTCTGTGTTTCCTGAATATTTGAGAATCTGAAGCATGGCAGGGTAGATATAGGGATTAAGTGTTGAGGTCAGATTTTTGGTATCTAGTTGACAGCTCATGCGATTGTGGATGTAGAACTAGTCTGAGACCAGGTTAAAGCACCCAGATGTTACCCTATCTATCTTACCATCTCTCCTTGGTGTCTTATAATTAACCAGGGTCATTTTGCTTTTGCTAGTGAACTTTTCACCTTGGAATACCATCTGCACTTTGGTTTCCCTACCCATAGGGTGTTACTCTTGTCTCTCTTGCAACTTCAATTTTCTCCATGCTATGTGAAAGGAATCATGGGAAACATCTGGGGCTTGAGGTATATCCCTGTGTTAGAATACTCAACAGCATGTGGCAGGCTCTGGGTTTCACCTTTGCTCACTGTCAATAAATCAATGAATACATTTAATATAATTAAGAGGACAGGAAGAAAAACTGTTGGGGTTATCCATGACCAGCAAACATATGATACAGTAGCTCGGTGTCATGGGTGTTTGCGTTTTGGAGAACATATCACTCAGAGATAAGTGTGGCTTTCTTAAGTGCAATTCAAGAAGGTCCCCTAGAATGTTAGCCGTACAGGAATGTTGCTTCATGACTAAAGGTCCTTTGATTAAATTATCGATGGAAGTCCTAAATGTTGCATGAGCCTCTTGGAGATTCATAATGCAAAGAAGTGTATACCCGACTGCAGAGGTCCTGTAACAAAGAAGGTAGCCTAATGCCAACCTGAGATTTCTCTCAGTTGAGTAGGAAATCCTTTTATCTTCTAATACCCCAAAGCGCACTTTTTGAAATATCCTTTTTTCAAGAGACAATGTATTAGTGAAAAGGATTAATTATTCATTAGAGGGATTAAGTCTCGGACAAAAAAAAATTGTGACAAGGGTTCGGTAATAGCAGGTGAATAGGCTCCCGCTCTGGGTACCCTCCCAGAGCACCCCCAATAATTCTGGCTCTTCTTCAGATCTACATAATAGGACTCATCGCAGACAGGAAATTCCAGCATTTTAACACCGTTCTGGAGGCTTACATCCAACAGCATTTCAGCGCTACCTTGGCCTACAAGTAAGTAGCTGTGTGTACAGGGATTTTCTATGCACCTGAGTTGGTTCCGGCAAGATACAGGGGCACAGGGAACTTGAGCATTTCTCACTGACACTAGCTGGGGTGAGTGCTCCCTTTTCTTTCTTTCTTTCTTTCTTTCTTTCTTTCTTTCTTTCTCTCTCTCTCTTTCTTCTTTCTTTCTTTCTTTCTTTCTTTCTTTCTTTCTTTCTTTCTTTCTTTCTTTCTTTCTTGTTTTTTCATTTTTTTAGACAGTGTGTAGCCTTGGCTGTCCTGGACTCCCTTTGTGGACCAGGCTGGCCTCGAACTCACAGAGATCCGCTTGCTTCTGCCTCCCTGTGTTCTGGAATTACAGGCATGCTACACTGCCCTGCTTGAATTCTTCCTTTTCTGGTAAATTATCTAACCCATGCTTGGATGTTTCACATATCCTTAAATAACCAAAATAAATAACCAGAGATTGGGTGAACAGTTTATATTGGTAAATAATCAAGCAATTTATCGGATCATTGAGCTAGTCAACTGTTGTTCAGTGAGAACTTACCTGTGAGCACCAGTGTGCTTGCTCAGTAGCTCAGTGTTGATTGGATGAAGGAGACCCAGGGTCAAAGATGAAAACCCACAGGAAAATTCAGTGGCAGCCAGCTTATGAAGAAACCTTGAATGATGGGCCAAATATTCCAAAGTCTGACCTCCTGCTAATGAATAGCTGTAGAAAGTTTCTAATCAAAGGAGCTCCATGACAATTACAGTAACATGTCTATATAGAAAAAAAGTGGAAAAAGACATTATGACCGTCATTCTTACTCTCCCCTGATTATGCCTAGTTTTTTTTTTCCCCTCATCAAAAGATTATTTTTTACCTCACTACTTTATCTCTGCTGGCTTTTTTATGGGCAGGAAATACTTATTCATTGCCTGTAATAAATGCATTTTGAAGCAGTTATTTTTGTGCTTGCAAATGAGTCGCGAGCTTTGCTGCACTGCCACCTTTAACCTTTGATTGAATGCCTTATAATTTCCTGAGCAAACTAATTACCATGCTGTGGATTAGAGAGAGCCGTATTTTGAAAATATTATCCCTTATTCAGGAAACTGATGACGGTGCTGAAGACGTACTTGGATACCTCCAGCAGAGGGGAGCAGTGTGAGCCCATCCTCAGAACTCTAAAAGCTTTAGAATATGTGTTCAAGTTCATTGTCCGGTCTAGGACGCTATTCTCACAGTGAGTATTTGTTGCGCAAGAGTGATTGATTAGCTCTGCAAACAATACAATACAATCATATTTTTTTATCATAGATTTTTTTTCCTTATTGAAAATAGAAAAATTTTCTTAAAAAGAAATCACATGAGGATTGGAGCTCTGACATGATGGTAGAGGGCTTGCAGACCACCTATGTGGCCCTGGGATTTATCCCTAGCGCCACATACAAAACAAGACAAAGCAAAGACAGATGGGGAAAAAATATATGTATAGCTAGATTTTTATTTTAAAATAGCAAACTTGAAAATTTAAATTGAGTCTAGACCTCATAAATATATAATAATTTTAGTCTCTAAGCTCATTTGGGAAAGGCAAAAGGAATAATACCACGTGACAATGATGTCTCACCCAGTGAATGTGATTTATGGGACTTGAGTCTGTTTTGTTTAGTTTAACATTCTTCATTTGACAAGGGAGGAGCAGTCCTGCTAGGCCACAGAGGAGGACTTCGCAGCCAGTCCTGAAGATACCTGATGAAACAGGGTCAGATGAAAGGGGAGGAGGTCCTCCCTAATCAGTGGACTTGGAAAGGGGCAGTGAGGAGATAAGGGAGGGAATGAGGGAGCAGGATACAGCTGGGATACAGAGTTAATAAAATGTAACTAATAATAAAAATTAAAAAAAATAAAACAAAAAAAATTCATTTGAGTTAAGATTATTTAAGGAAAATTTCTAGGACTCTGTGTTCAGTGTTGGAGGGGCTGCTGGTGGAAGAGCGGAACTCAAGGGGTTTGCCATTAATTTGGCTCTTGCAGGCAGTGACAGCAGATGGGCTGACTGGTTTCTGGGGCTTTGCTGCCTGCCCTGGAGATTCTCACAGCTAACAAGAGTGATTAAGTGTCAGCGAACCTTAGGAGACTTTGATGGTCAAGATCAGTGTTTGGCTATCTTCCTGAAGGGCTCTGGAGATGGAGTAATTCAAATGTAACCCGCCAAAGATTTGCCTTGTGTTTATCTTAGCTGTATGATAAAATTAGGTGGTATTGATTAAATGTGTGTCAGATTAGTTGTGTGTGGTAGGAAATTTAGAAAAAAAAATCTTCAAGGGTTATAACGTCTAGACAAGTGGTTCTTAACCTGTGGGTCATGACCCCTTTGAGGGGGGGATGGGTCAAACAGCCCTTTCACAGGGGTTGCCTAAGACCATCAGAAAACACAGATATTTACATTATGATTCGTGATGGTAGCAAAGCTACAGTTATGAAGTAGCAAGAAAAATAATTTTGTGGGTGGGGTCACCACAAAACGAGGTGCCGTATTAAAGGGTCGCAGCATTAGGAAGGTTGAGGACCACTGCTCTAGACGCTTACTAGCATGAAGACTACTCAGCTGAAACCGACTTGGAGAGAAACAAGACTTAATTTTAGTTCATAATATTGAAAAGCCCAGGAGTTAGATAGGGCGTAGCTGTGCTCCTGTCCAGATGCTAAGGATCATAGGACTACCCACCACCCTCCACTCTGGATTTGGACTCTGCTTGCATTTCTTGGTCTCTTTTGAGGCAGGTTCAGCTGAAGCTGCCCCTGTTTCCTTGTCATTCCAGCAACATTTTATATCAGGAACAGTCTTAGGTCACATGCTCAGATCTTAAGCAGACAGCGTGGCTGTGGGACTCAGCGAACTGTGCGCTCGTGGTCGTGTGCCACGGGTAAGGCCCGTTACTTACAGTATAGACTTTGGCTGACAGATGCCTTACTAAAAGAAAGCTGACTTCTGGATTTATAGCATGTGATAGCGACAGCGGAAGGACGGCACAGGTTTCACACTCAACAAGGTGTCTCCTTTGGAATTTTTCTAAAACATTAAACCTTCACGTAAAGAATAAAATGATGCCCCAATCCTGAATGCCTTAGTTTGCTTGAAAAGTGAAGTATCTGTTCCAAGTTCCCTAGCTTGCCAACTAGTTAAATTCTTGCAAGTTTGGGTGATTTCAATTAGTTCGGAACCAACGGTTGATTCCTGTATTTGTAAGAGTGACTTTCTTGGAATTCAAGGAATCAGACTTTGGTAGTTCCAGATACAGGGGTCAGGATTTCTCATCTCTTCTTCTGAGAGAGAACATTTGATCTGTGAGCATAGGTCATACCATTTGATTTATCGTATCTTCTTCCAGTATTTTAGTATATTCTCCTTTTCTTCCTCTCTCTGTCCCTCTTTCTTTTCTTCTTGTGTTTTTCCTTTCAGATGTCTCTTCCATGTCCTGGAACAGTCTTTCATTTTCTTTCTTTTCTACCTCCAAGCACACCATCTTGTAGCATGTATAGCCCTTCAGGGTAACTTTGGTACTCAATGGCTTCTGGTTTTCTAGGGTGTGGGGCTGGTATTTCTTGGATCTCAAGCATATGAGACGTGCACAAACATTTGGGTAGAAATGATGTCTTTATGGCAACAAAGAAATAATCTCAAATATTTTGAGATTATTATTTATTTTTATTATTATTTTATTATTTTTTATTTTTACTATTATTTTCAGATTATTATCTGAACTAAAACGCACATTGACCTACAGAGTGTCTGCTCTATTCCTGCAGAGTCGTTAGCAATGGTCTGTTTCTCCTGAGTCTGTAAGGGCATTGGGAGGTTGTGGTACTTTCCCATGAGGGACGTATTACTTGGAAACCAGAAAGGAGAATACAGACAACTGTAAAGGAGTTCTACAGACAACTGGAGAAGAATAACATAATTATTGCTTTGAAGCTCATTGTTTCTAAGATACTCCTTTGTTCTTTTATTCTCTGTGCATAGTTGCTGATCTAACTGCCAGTATTTGTTCCCCTACCATTTCTCTTTGTACGTACTTCACTCAAACTCTTGAGAGGGTGAGAATTCTCCAGTATCAACATACAGGGTGCAGCTGGGTATGGACAGAAGAGAAGACGTTGATACGTGGAATGTTTATTTTACTATGTTTCAAGGAGTGGGGGAATGATTCCCTTCTATATCCAGAGCTAAGGAAGGTGAGGTTCTTGTAGCCTTTTGTTTCACTAGCTGCCAAGTTCAGGGTCTGGGGCAGGCATCTCTGGCTGGACACAAGTCTGAGCTGCAGCGGTAATGGAAGCTGGTACAATGGGTCCTAGCTTCTACCATGGGAAATCCCTAAATGTTGATGCATGTATCCAACAGATCCCAAGTGGCCATAAACATTCATACCCATCAGCCTTTTGTAGACTGATTGATTCCTCAGGTGGAATAAATAACAACTGAGAAGCACTCGGAAACACTGAAAGGACTGTCTACTAAATATTGACCTTCTTTGCAAAGTCCCTTTCAGCATCTTTTAGTCCTGAGGCTCAAATAGCCAGCTGTACCAAGCCATTAGGTTTCTGTGATGTGGCTTTACATGGAGTTGGAAACAGGTTGTATTCCCTAGATCTGTGATGCACATTGTTCAGGCAATTGATCAATGAATCTGCAGAGCCTGTGAGAGAATAGCTCTCAAGGGGAGGAGATCCTGAGCCTGGAGCTATAACAGCCTTTGGTCCCATTCATCCTTGCTCCTCGTAGATCTGAATGCCTCTAGAATTCAGGAGGCATTAAGTGTGATGTCCTGAGCATGTGGTCATGTACACAGACCTAGGGGACATGTCTGTCACAGGAAGCACCCGCTTGAGGTACGGACCGAGCCTCTCCTAACTTCAGTTTTCTTATCTATAAACAGTGGCCCATCTTTTAGTGTTTTAATGAGGGAATGAGATTGTTCAGAAAAAGTGTTTCCTGTGGGATTTCATGAATGTGATACCCAGAGAGACAGCAAGGATATGGCAATGCTGTTACCTAGGAGATACAAAAAGCCTGGCTATGACGGTTAGTTTTTGTCACCTTGACACAATCAATGGTCACATGGGAAGAGGGAATCTCAACTGAAGAATTTCCTCCATTGGATTGGCATCTTTTATTCCCATGTACCACACTGGACTTTGCTAGGTACATGGTCCTGCCTCAAGCTCTCTGTACCTCTCTGCAGGGGTTTGCTTGCTAATTTCCTCAACTCTTTCATACCTTCGCTCAAACATCCTTTTTTTTTCTTTAAAATTTGTATAATTAATGTACACTATAATGGTGTTTATTACGATATTTTCACACACATATCATCAAATCTAGCTCATATCTACCTTTACTTTCACACCCCATTGGTTCCTTTCTTCCTTCAATAGTCCTTCTTCTGCTGTCATGTCATACACACATACATAGTGTGTTGGCTCATTTTTTGTTAACTTAACACAGGCTAAAGTAATTTGGGAAGACGAGGCCTCAATTGATGAAATGCCCCCACGAGACTAACCTGAGGGCATTTTCTTGACTGCGGATTGATAATGTGGAAGGGCCCCACTATCAACAGTGCTTTCAACCCCACGGCTGGTGATCCTGGCTGCTATAAGGAAGCAGGCTGAGCACGCTGAGAGGAGTAAACCAGCAAACTTGCACCTCCCCTTGGTCTCTGCTCCAGTTCCCACCTCCAGGTTCCTTCCCCGAGTTCCTGCTCTGGCATTCCTCACGCTCTGTTATCCTAGCTATAGAAACCTTAATGAAGATATATAGGTTGTATACATATATCTATGTATAATCTAGATTCTACATACAAGGAAAAACAAGGCATTTTGTTTCCTGCCCCAACTCCCCTCTCTTGTTTCTCCTTCATCCCTCTCTTTTGACAGCTTCTCCCTCATAGTTTCCATGTACTTTCACATTGTATGTGTGTAAATGTGTGTGTGTGCATCTACACGTATGCGCATGTGTGTACGTCTCTGTTTAATCCTACATTTGGCACATGAGGGAAAACAGGTGGTGTTTGTATTTCTGGGTCTGGATTATTTCACTTAACTCAACCATCTCCAGCTGCGCCCTTTCCTGCCAGTGCCATAATACCATTCCTCCTTATTGCTCCATCAGACATCGGTGAATAGCAGGAGGCCTTGGGAGGGTTTGGAAAGCCACCCTTGCTATAGATAAGACCCCACAGGCAACCATGACTTTATCCACACTCCCAAGAGTTGAATCAAGAAAAACTGCCACAGAGCAGCTTCCTGGGAAGAGAAACACACTGCATTCCTCAGGGAGCTTCTGCGGTGTCAACCCAGAGCTCACCCAGGAGCCTAGAAAGGCTGCTGTGGTGTAGACGGTATTTTGAATTACGTTGGTGCCACCCATTAATACAGGCTGTAGGAGCATGGTGCATAGCTCCAGGCAGCAACTCTGGTCTGGCTCATCTTCCTGGGCTGAACACTCCCACCCTTTCTCTTGATGTTTTTAGTTTCAGCGGGAACCAAACCCAGGCTCCAGTTCTCAGCGATCCCTTGGCATTTTTATTTTGTGGCTTGCTTTATTCTGCACATATCCTGCCTCTTTGGCCTCTACTTACATGTCCCTGAAGCCCAGGTTTCTCCTGTGAAAATAGCCGACCTCAAGGTCATAGATACACTGGATAGCAGGGTTGTCTGAGCAAAGCCTGAGCATGCCCAGTGCAATCTGTACTCAGAGGGAATGCTTAAGCCTCTGTCTTCTTAAACAAATATGAATTTAACTTGCCAGTGTGATTTGTTTTCATTGTTCACGTATGAATAAATATTAAAATGCAATCATCTGTTTATGCTGAGCCCAAGCTGGAATGCCTGTCACACCACTACGCCCATTTCTCCTGCATGTAATTTGTTTGCATGTTAATGCCATTTATTCCTATGTAAGCCTCTGTTTTTGGGTTTGAATATAATTCTACTTTTTGATGACAGTAATGGCTCTGTAAACTGCACAATTGCAGTTAAATGGGATTATTTTATGATAACATTAACTTGGCATCATATCAAGATGGGAAAAAAACCCCTGTCATCAAAGGGATATTGTCTAACAGTTACATCTCTTTAATTTATTACGTGTTTTGTGAGTTGCTGAGCTGCTGAGGAGGAGCTAACAGCCTGTTTCTCATAAGCAAACATGGAAGCACTTTGTCAACTGTTGAATAAGTTGCTGGTGGGATAAATTGTGCACATGCGTAGACTCTTAAGCAGTTCTCTTTTCCTTTGTTTTTGGAAATACCGGTAAACATTTGTTGAGTATGTTTTATAGGGTAGGCACTCTGCTAAGAGTTGTGATATTAGTAAGTCGTGGTGATGCGTTGGGTATGATAAACATGCCACCAGCCATCAAATCTGTACTCAGAGGGAATGCATAAGCCTCTATCTTCTTAAACAAATGAAAGGCAGACGTCAAGAATGAGCAGTGTTATGAAAGGCAACCGTGGATACTTGCAAGTGGTTCACAAAAGACAGACAGAGGTGGCGACCGTGCTTCACCTGGGAAACTTCAGTGATTCGTTTCACGGGAGATATTTTAAACACTGAAAGGTCTTTATGAAGGCAGCCATTGGGAGAAAAGACAGTCCTGCCTTTCTGAGGCACCCTTGGTGTACAAACCCTGGTTACTCTTGCTCCTGCTACATGTGATTGTCTGTTACGTCTCTTCTCTGTGTTTGACTCTACACCACCTGCTGTCACAAACTTACAAATCAGCATCATATTTATTCTTCAGAGGAGGACATGGGGCCCAGAAAGGTACAGGAAATGGCTCTCGGCCACCCACTGGATGTTGGTGGGAGAGAGCCTTGTCTCTTGTAGTATATTCTGTTGTATGTGAATAGCAGGCATGGAAAGGATAGTGCTGTGATTCGGGTAATGTCCCCCAAAAGTCCATGTATTAGACACTTGGTTCCTATCCTGTGGTGCTTTTGTCCAGGGGTAGACCCTTTAAGAGGTGGGGCTTAGTGGGAAGTCTTCAGACTTTTGGGGAGATGCCCAGTGGGGAGGACTGTGGGGTCCTAGTGTGAGGGAATCCTTTGTTCCCTAGCCTTGAAGTCTCCAACTGTGAGCCAAAACGAACCTTTCCACTTTCTAAGTTGATTGTGTCGGGTGTTTGTAACAGGGAGGGACAGCTGGCTAATACAAGTAGCTTATGGGTAAAGTGGCAGTTGTAGATGTATGGGGACTACAGTTCATCTGGACAGATGGACGGAATCCAATTTGTGAAAAACGTAAACCAGGGAGCTTGGGTTTGTCTTCACGTGTGGAGATTTTTGCCTAGGTTCTGTTCTTCATTCCTGGAAAACATGCTGACTGACCCAGTGCGTGGATAAACCCATCCACGTAAGTCAGGCAGAGATGTTAAAATTCCTTTACCTGGGTAAACTTTATAAGTCAATGAGCATCTATTGGGAGTCCTGATTAAGTTGTTTTCCTGTGGAAACAGTCTCAAAACCCCTGCTTTGCGGGAGAGGAAGCCATTGGGGGTCTGAAGCAGCAGATTAAGCTGATTAGGTTCATGGTTTAGACGAAGCGCTGTGGAGTTGATCTGAGGGAGAAAGGCAAGGGCAAATTGAAGCTACTTATTGCAGCAATCTGGGTGTGAGGACTTGAACTTGGGTTCAGTGGCGGAGTGGGCTAGAAAAGGAAGCAAGAGGTAAAGTCTGTAGAAAAACAAGCTAAGCCCTCTGTTCCCTACTGTCCTCACTTTAGATGCTGGTTCCAGCTCCAGCCATGGGTGTTTCAGCTGTGCTTCTGGCTCCCCAGCTATAAACTGGGGTTCCCACAATATCCCTCCCAGATTGAAGAACTTGCTAGAGTGTTTTACAGAACTAAGGCTTACATTTACCAGTTACATAGCCCACCCCAATGATACAAGTGCATGTTGGGTAAAGAGCTGGCTGGGCAGCTTGCATATATGTGTCAATTAAACCCTTTAAGGATAGCCCTAGAGACACAGAAATACATTGGTGTCCCATTAAAGAAAGAAATCAAAGCCCTTTTCCTTGGACTAATTTGACCAGGAGCAAGCCCAGATTTGAATTCTCCACTTCTCTCCCTGTGTCTTCTGTAGCTCATGGTTTCTGGCTTGTCCGTAGTCTGCCTTTGTGTGTCTATACCTGCCTCATGTCTGACTGTCTTTCACTTTGTCTGAGTCCCTCCCTAATAAAGAGCTTTTTCTCTGTATCTATTAAGCAACACAGAAAGCATCATAGGGGAAGGAATGGCGGATTCTTACAGAAATCTTTAACAGAGTTTTACAGGGAATGAAACTTACTGACTCCATGACCCAGAAGCACTCAGAAAGCAAATGGAACAAGACAAACAGACTTAGCAAGCAATATCCACATCACTTTCAACATTTATGGTGGATATTTGCTTTATAAGGTCACTTTCGATGTGCTCACTGTTTTCAGGAAATTATTATGATAGCACACATACATACACAGCCATGGCTCTCTGGATCAGGGGCATGCAAGGGTGTGTAGCGTAAGATTAGAGCTATGCATTAGCTTAGGTTGCAGAATCTGATTATGTGGGAAATCCAAGGCAAGTCAAATTGGTTGTTACATTGTTCTCTTAAAAGCAGGTCAAACAAATAGGCTGAGCGCACAGCAGGATAGCAGTTTTAAGTCTGAAGTGACCTCAACCTGTGCAGTATTAATTTGCTGTAAGGTAAAGCAGAAGTTTCGTCTGTTTTCATAATAATGTATTGCCACCACACATATGTGTTTCACACTGCCACCTTCTGGGACTCCCCAAATGCTCAGCCGTCTAGTTCTCCCTTTGGGGGCTTCTGGAGGCTTCATTTCATAGAGATGAGGGTTAAGGCACAGAGTATTGGTGAGTGATTTAACCTCAGGCATCTCTCATCTGCTTGGAGATTGAAGAGCAAGGCTCAAGGTCCCAAGCCAATAATCTTACCTTGGTCTTCCCAAGGATCAACCCTTATCTGGTTGATCCAGTCACAAGGCATCTCATTAACATACAAGAAGACACCCATCACTTGGTGATTCCAAGCAGGAGGAATGCAAAGCATTAAGTGTGCTTTAGTAACCTTGTGTATGTGTGTGTGCGTGTGTGTGTGTGTGCGTGTGTGTGTATGTGCGTGTGTGTGTGTGTGTGTGTGTGTGTGTGTGTTTGTGTGTGGTTTGGGGTATGAAAAGTTTAACATGTCTTCTGGCACAGCTTGCTGGACATGTAGTGCATAGAATGATCTATACAGAGGTCCAACAGAGATTTGATTTGGATCCTGGGAGAATGGAGAATGAATAACGGAAATAATGTTTTTGAGCAAATCCATCTGAAGTTGCCTTTGAAGCTGTAACACAAGCTAAGGAATGTGATAAAATTGAGGCTATGACCCAGGAACTTAGCCCATTGAAGCGGTGGGCAAAAGGGAAGAGTTCCAAGTAAGCAAGGCCAGGGACACAGGAGAAGAAGCAGGAAAGTGCTGCTTTCCGGGAGCTCTTTGAGGGAGCAAAGGGAGGGAGAATCGGCGTCTCTGGCTGAGGCAGTGGCATCATGGTGCAGGGAAGCTGCTGGGAGCTCTCCCGACTAGCCGGCTGTTTCCTGGAGCTTAGCGTTATTTGAACTTGTCTTCTTTCACTATAACAAAACATCCAAGGCCAGCTCGCATTTCCGGAGTGGTGCCTATATCAGCTCAGCTCTGGTGAGGTTGTACGGTGGCTCATTTCACCATTGCAGAAGCTAGTCAAGGGTGGAAGAGTCATATAACCAGACAGAAAGCTAGAGGACTGGGGAGCAGCCAAGCCTGTTGCCATACGACAACTACCGAACCCCTTCTAAAGGCACAGTCCAGTGACCTAAGGACTTCTGGTGGACCCTACCTCTTGGAGGTTTCCACACCCCTCACTACCACCACACTGATGACCAGGCTAGCAACTTATGAACCCTGTGGGTGGGACCTGCACAAACCACAGTCCAGGCATAGCAGCATCTTTTCTAACATCCAGTCTAAAGGCCACGGAGAAAGCCGAGTGATCAGGGCGCCAAATGCAATTGATTTCCCATCATCTGCGTGGGAATTGCAAACATTTGAATTGTCTTGTTCTGAGACATGGTACTAGGCCTACTTCTCTAACTGTGGCCTTCAGAGGCTGGGTAAACTTCCTCATATTCTGCTCACAGCCATGTATAAGACACTGGTCCTGTCTGTTTCCATTGTCACCTAAAATGGCTTAATTTTGTAGAACAAGACTATCTGCTTTAGACAGTTAAGAAAAAGCTGTGGAGGGCATGAGCTGTACTTTCTTCTAGGATGAAGCAGTGGGTGATTTTTTTCTTGTTAACTCCTTGTTATGAGTCGGCGAGCTAGCTAGATGAATCCTCATCCAAGAGCAGAAATGGCTGTTTCTGACAAATGCCAAGGCTCACAGTTGCTCGGAGAATGATGCAGATGAGAGTGTTATCTATGGAAGAATATGGAGATTTATCAAATGTGTTCGCAAATCCGTTGTAACTAAATATGAATATTCTGAGTAAGAAGGATCTCGTATGCCAGAGGGGTGAAGGTCAGCAAGCTAGCACAGTTGTCAGGGATGCAGAGGTTCATTAGAATGTCTGGATGAGCTTCAAATGCACTAGAGGTAGGTATTGCCTGAAGGAGCATTTGTTTTCCTAATAAAAAACAATATGTTATTCAGTTATTGGATTTGCTGTTTGTTATGTCTTTAGGGTAGAAGAAAAACCATGAAGTCTTGTGAGGAGGCACAACTGGATTCAGTCCTTCAGGTCTCTAAACCCCTCTTGCATCTTCTAGAAATATTTCCCCAATGCAGCTGAAATAGAGACACAGGGACCTCCCTTTCCACAAACCACCCTGCTGCTTCCTGTTTGGAGGTCCCAAATGCTCAGACAGGAGTTCTCCTCCTGTTACCTAGGTCCCATCCTTAATGCATCCATCACTTCAGCTGCCACCTCTCTGCAAAGACCCAAGTACCAGATCCATGCATTCTCCTTTCCTCTTTTCTCCCCTCCCTCCCTCTCTCCCTCTCCTCCTCCTCTCTCCTTCAATGGGAACTCAAAGTTAGCATATTTAGAGCCAGACTTACACAGTGTCTGCTCTCACAAACCCACAACTCAGCACAAAGCAGGAGGCAGGACAGAGGGCTTTGCTCTTGAGGCCCTGTTTTCTAGTACACTGATCCACAGCGGAAGTCTGAAGTGCATCCCCTTTTCAGAAGCCTCAAAAATCATGTCTTGCCATCTTTACTCCGACTTCCTCCCCTTCCTTCTCATGGCAAATTGGACCACTGTCCTTCAGCACCCAGTCCTCCCCCTCCTCCGGCCATTCTCTGCAGAGATTTCTGGATTCCCTCAAAGGTTAGCTAGAGCATCTGCAAATACTGAGAGGATCATTTCTCATTCCAGCCCGAATTCTTTTTCTCCCTGTCCTACAGCTCTGGCTAGGATTCTAGGTCAGTACTGAACAGAAATGGTGTACACACTGTACCTTCTCTGTCTATCACGAGCTTAAGGAATTATGGGCTATCAGTCATTTGATGATGGTATTTGTTGTGACTGGCTAATAGATTTTATTGTAATAGTTTGGATTTATTTCGACCATCTTTACTATTCATTTTTCCCCCCTGATTTTGTCCTTTCTCCTCCTTTTGGGTGGTTTCCAATTTTTTTTTTATTTCCTTCTTCCCTTTTATTGCTTTGGAAGTTATACTTTATATTCGAATTTTAATGGCTACCTAGGTATTCTATCATACACATTTAACTTAATAAAGTTCAAAGTTAATATCTTTTATACTCCTCCTGAATAATAAAGGGATTTTTGGGGAAACTCACTTCCCTCTTAAATGCTGTGTTCTTATTTTTAAGCATTTTAATTTGATTTTTACAAAGTATCTCCACAAATAAAATGCTGTTATCATTTTAAACATCTGGCATGTTTGTACATTTTTACCAGTGAAAGTTTACCAATACTATTGTATTCATGAGCACCTACCAGTACCATACCTAGAAAGTAACTGAGGAGAGGGGCGAGAGGGAAGGGCCAGCTGGCTCTTCCTAAAGACATGGCTTCCATTCCCAACACCCACACGATGACCCACAACTGTTTGTAACTTCAGTTTCAGGGGATCCGACTCCCTCATCTGGCCTCCACCAACATAGACATACATGTAGGCAAAACAATAAAACACAGAAAATAAACAGTCTTTTCTTTTGTTTCTTTTTTTCAAGACAGGGTTTCTCTGTGTAGCCTTGGCCGTCCTGACTCACTTTGTAGACCAGGCTGGCCTTGAACACACAGAGATTCTCCTGCCTCTGCCTCCTGAACACTGTGGTTACAGGCATGTACCACCACGCCTGGCAATAAATAGTTTTTTTTTAATTCTTTATTAATTACATTTTATTCACTTTGTATCCCCCTGTGGTTCCCTCCCTCCTCCCGTCCCAATCCCTCCCTTCCTCCCCCCCTGCACACATGCCTTTCCCCAAGTCCACTGATAGGGGAGGTCTTCTTTTCCTTCCTTCCGATCCTAGTCAATTAGGTCTCATCAGGAGTGGCTGCATTGTCTTTTTCTATGGCCTGGTAATGCTGCTTCCCCCTCAGGGGGAGGTGATCAAAGAGCAGGCCAATCAGTTCATGTCAGAGACAGTCCCTGTTCCTATTACAATGGAACCCACAAGGATACTGAACTGCCATGGGCTACATCTGTGCAGGGGTCTTAGGATATCTCCATGCATAGTCCATGGAGTATCAGTCTCAGGAAAGACCCCTGTGCTCAGATTTTTTGGTTCTCTTACTCTCCTTGTGGAGTTCCTGTCCTCTTCAGATCTTACTGTTTCCCACTTCTTTCCTAAGATTCCCTGTTCTCTGCCCAAAGGAATAAATGGTTTTTTAAAAATAGTTAAGGATGTAAATTTTATGCTTTTAGTAACCATTTTTAAAAGAAGTTCTCCACTCCTCTGTGGCCTTGGATACTTGTTTTTCTGTTTCTGAGAGGAATATTTTAGAGTCGCATTCAGTGAGTCCTGTTTGCAAATTGTTCAGCGATTGACTTTATTCGCAAGTGTAAAAGTTTTCATAGATGTAGACTCAGCTGCCTTTTGGTTTGTTGATAACTAGCTGTTAACCCTATTGTGTCATATTGCAGTGCTTTTTATAAACTATCTTTTTTTATAATTTTTATTTTTTATGTTAATTACAGGTTATTTACTTTGTATCCCAGCTGTAGCCCCTCCCTCATTCCCTCCCAATCTCACCCTCTCTCCTTCCCTCATCTCCCTGCCCCTCTCTAAGTCCACTGATAGGGGAGGTCCTCCTCCCCTTCCATCTGACCCTAACTTATCAGGTCTCATCAGGACTGGTTGCAATGTCCTCCTCTGTGGCCTAGCAAGGCTGCTCCTCCCTCGGGAGGGGGGGGGGTCAAAGAGCCTGCCAAACTGTCTCTTTTAAGTATCATTAATTTTTTTTTTCTGATGCCTTTTGGGCTAACTTCCTTGTCAACAGAGTTCTGCAGTTTCACTGGGATTTCTGTAGGGAGGAATTCGCTTGTTGTTCTAGAAGCAAATCTTCTCTGAAGTGGGTTTTGGTATGCTCACTACCCATTCAAAAAACACCCCCGTTCTGGTCTTTCAGAATATGTTGTTTTCCCCATGTCCCATTTTACTGCATTCGAGTATACTGTGCCTCATTCATATTCTTTACATCTCAAAAACTCTTACGTTTCTAACCTCCTCCTCCTCCTCCTCCTTCTCTTCCTCCTTCAGCTCATTCTTGATAATGGCTTGGGTCTTTTGTTTTGTTTTTATTTTCTATTCTTTTGAGACAAGGTCCTGCTATGTATGCCAGGTGTCTTGGAATCCACAGCAGCCTCGTGCTTCAGCTTCCTGGAAGCTGGGTGTGCAGTGCTCACGCCGGGCCTGGCTGACAATTGGCTGTGAACCTACTTTCTCCCTTTGCCCTGTTTGATACCGTGTACTTTTCAGAAAGTCCCGGTAATGTCTGTCTTGAAGCGTTTTCTTCTAGCTGGTTTCAGACCTCCAGGTTTTATATTAAGGTCCTTGATCTAGTTTTCATCGATTTTGTGCTGGATGATGTGTGAGGATCTGCTTTCATCCTTCCACACGTGGCTGCCCAGTTTTCCCACAGCTACTTTTTTGAAGAGCTCAGCCATATTTCTTGAAGCTAAGTTTTCCTTAGCAGTAAATTTGAGTGTGCTGTGTGTATGTCTGTGTGCATACTCATGACTCCAGAGTATGCTGTTTGTGTTTGTGTGTACATGTATGACTTCAAAGTATACTCTGTGTGTGTGTGTGTTTGAATGGCTTCAGAGTGTGTTAGGTGTGTGTGTGTGTGTGTGTGTGTATTTATGCATGACTTCTGTGTGCTATGTGTGTGTGTATGTGTATGCATGACTTCAGGTATTATGTTCTAGAGAAATCAGAATTCTCTTCTATCTGTCAGGTACTGCCACTTGAGGGCATTTCCAACCAGAGCCCTCTTTAAGCAAACACCCTGCTTGTGGACACAGCGAAGAATGTGAAAAACATAAACACAGAGCCCAGGGGAAGACGAGCTTGTGATTAGGAATCCTCAGCAGAGATGTGTTTTTCTTCTCCTTACTTACAGCTAAGGACTGGAACTTCCTTAGTGTTCCCTTCAGTGCAATCCACGTCTTTCTAGTCTTCCTTACAGAGAAGGTGTAACAGCCTGGGAGAACAGCTGTCGGCTAGGGTCTCTGTTGGTTAGTTATCCATCCCTGACCAAATACCTGACACAAGGCACTTAAAGCAGAAATTATTCCTTTTGGCTCATGCTTCCCAGCACTCTGGCTAATGGCTAGCTGGTTCCCTTGATCTCAGGTCTGTGATGAGAAGGAACACTGGGGAGCGGAGCTGTATAGCAAGGCAGACCTCTCGTTTCACAGCATGGTGGCTGGGAAGGAATGGGGCAGAAGGGAGGCAGGCCTAGGGTAATATATCCCTCATGGATATGCCCCTAGGGACCTACTTCCTTCCACGAGGCCCCCAAAGCTTCCACTGTTTCCCAATAGTGCCATCAAATGATGACTCAATAGATGAACTAATCCAGGAGATTAGGTCGGTGCCCACCTGACTCCATCACCTCTCCATAATTGGCTCCACCAGCTCGGGTCCAAGCTATTAACACATTAGTTTGTTTGTTTGTTTGTTTGTTTGTTTTGTGTGTGTACTCTCTATATAAACCATAACAGCCTCTAATAAGCAGGCTCAAGGATCCATCACTTTGTACATATT
This sequence comes from Meriones unguiculatus, assembly GCF_030254825.1. Lineage (NCBI taxonomy): Eukaryota > Metazoa > Chordata > Mammalia > Rodentia > Muridae > Meriones > Meriones unguiculatus. Next base: position 35,010,762 of record NC_083359.1, read on the forward strand.
TCCCAGTAGCCATCAGCACTGTGTAAAGACTACTGGGTTTGGCAGAATCCATCATGTCGAGGCTGGGTTTATTATTTTGTTTTACATTGGGTTATCCTATGTGGACCCCTTGCTTTCTTGACAGTTTTGTGGTTCTGTTTTTTTGAAGGAGAGGTACTTATTTTAATTTTATGTATCTGAGCGTTTTGCCTGTGTGTATGTAAGTGTGTCACATGCATTACTGGGCCTTTGGAAGTCAGGCAGAAAAGAACGTTGGATTTTCTGGGGTTGGAATTGACTGTGAGCTGCCAATGCTGGGAATGGAACCCGGGTCCTCCAGAAGAGCAGCCAGTCCTCCCATTTGGTGAGGCATCTGTCCAGGCACTTGCAATTGAATGTTAAATCCATCCTTGGCAGTAGTTTGCATTTTCAAGTCTTCCTGGGGTATTATGTCCACCAAGCAGTCGGCGGTGGAGATCTTCAAACTTCATTCTGTGATGTAGCCAGAGGGATCTTTCTAGAGTTAAGTTGCTGTCTCCCTATCCATAGGGGATATGGTCTAAGACATTGCAACTGAACAGAGTACTGAACGCTGTACAGTTTTTCCATACATACATATGATGAAGTTTAACTTATAAACTAGCATAGTAATAGATTTAAAAACAATAACCAGTAATAACACTCATCGACTGGAACAGTATACTGCAATGGAGGTGATTGAACGCGCCCCCCTTTTTTCCTTCTCCCTCTCCTTAACTCTGTCTCCACAGAGTTAAGGTGGTTGAACCTGCAGGCAGTGAGACTTCAGGTGGAGGGGTGGGGACGCTGAACCCCAACTCCTAAGGTTAGTCTCTTTGCGATCCTCTTGGGATGAAGGGAGCTAGCAGCTTGGGAGTGCTGCTGTGCTGGCCCCGCAGCCTGCTTCTGCCAGATGGCCAGGCTTCTCTCCTGGCCTGGCCTCCACCCCTCCTGCTGACATCTGTGAACTTGATGTGCCTAAATCCTTCTTCTTCTTCATGGGCTCCTTTTCTTCTTTCTTATCCTGCTTTCTCGTGTCACCATGAGCTCTGTGTCCTGTCATCCCAGTCTCCTCTGGTTTGGTCAAATCTTCCTGTTACATCATCATTGTCTACGTGATTTACCTGTGAAGTACATGTCACACTGCCTGTTTTACTTGTTTGGTTGTTGATTTTTATTTCCCATCAAACACGGACAGCATAGCCACTGTGCAAAATGACGGCATACTTACTGCATAGTGACTGTGCATGGTGGCTACACAGTGTTTCTGAGCATTCCCTTCCCTATGGCTTTCTCCCCGAGGTGGCTGCCTTGAAGTCCTCATCTGTTTTCAAGCCAGGTGTGTACTGCTGAGTCAGCAAGATCCAATGACTAAAGCTGCCCGCCCTGGGCTGGAAGGCTTGGGTCAGGTATCTCTTCCTCTATCAATATTTCCTGCTTTGACTGGATTTTATATGAAATCTGCTGCCTCCCCGTTTACAGTAAATGTTAGAACTCGGTGTCTCCTGAACTCCGAAAGTCCACACTAACGGCTTTCCTGGCTTACATGCTGCAGCCTTTATCTGCTGCATGCATTTCAGGCTCCACCTTCCCGAGCCTGGGCTTTTGCCATCCCTTCCCTCACCCCGGCTTCCTCAGGCATCTGTTGGACAGGTAGATGTCAAGGCCTAGAAGTAGAGATGAGCAGTCTTTCGGTCTGTGGTTATTTCTCAGGAGCTTCAGACCTGCTCTTACAGCTGGCAGCTTCTAAGGCTCTAAGCATTTACTTCTCCTAACTCTCAGCCATTGCAGTGTCATGACACAGTATACACCTGCTCTGTGTGTTAGCCCATAAGACTCTGCACCTCTTTTAAGTACCTGCATTGATAACACAAATTTCCATTTCAAACAACTTATAGTATCTGTCTGTAGTACCAGCTTGGTCACCACTAGCAGTGAAGCACTGAGCTTACTGAGCAGGGCACCATGCTAACTAGCTACAGGAATGCAGCCATGAACTGGGTAAACTCACAGTTTCCATAGACTTTTTAGTTTGCTGGGGAAGAATCATTGAATACATAATCTTGTGGGCGCATGTCAATCAAGGGGAGGCGTGTGGTAGGTATCCTAATGAGATCAGCTTTGCCATGGCGTTTTGGGGTTTTTCTGATCAAGTGCCATCCAAACTGTGGCCTGAGTGCTGAGCTTGTGCTGTGGGGTGAAGTGGAGGAAGTTACGAGAGGTGATAAAGCCAAGAGTTCCCTGAGATTTGGGGCTTTGACTGTAGCTCAGCAGTAAAGCATATATGCTTGCATGAATGTGAAAAAGGTCCTGGATTCATTCCCTAGAAGTGGGGGTGGGGGAAGGGGAGGGGAAGGGAAAGAGAGAATATGAATGCCAGAGGTTTAATTCAACAGTAAATTTGGAGATGGGGGAAGTAGAGCTCAGAGTTGAATGACCTACTGAAGGTCACAGCCTTGAGGAACGCTGGTAATAGTCTATTACTCAGTCCTGGAAACTCAGACCATCATACTTTTAGCTAAGTTTTCCTCTGCTGGCAAATTCCTGGCCTTCCTTTCTGTTGCTGTTGAAGAAAGGCCTCCCCAGTGATGCAAACTGCAGTGTGTCTGAACTTGATTTTCCTCGGATGTCTTCAACTTTTACTTACATGCTGCAGCCTTTATCTGCTGCATGCATTTCAGGCTCCACCTTCCCGAGCCTGGGAAGAAGCAGGTCAAAGCAGGAAATATTCTCAGTAGAATTCTCAGTAGAATGCGCAGGTGTTTTTTTGTGATCCAAGGTATTAGTAGGGAAGACGTTAAGAATTGTTTTTAATTGCACATGCCAAATGCCAGGGCTCTCAGTGGAACAGAGCAGGGAGGCCGAGGTTTTAATTATCCCTCTCAGGAAGCCAGGACTCAAAGAACAAGGATCTCATGCTCTAGGCATGACCACAGCTTAGAGCAATAATAACTTGACATTTCTTGGGTAATTGTCTGTCTAGCGGCAGCCACTGCCAGAAACCAGGAGGCAGGAGAAGAATCAGATTCTCTGTCCTGTGAGCATCCAGGGATTCTGCCTCTGGTTGTGTGACTTTGTGCTAGAGCCCAGCACCAGCGATGGTTCCCCAGTGAAATGAGAAAATCAGGAAGGACTTTGCAGAAAAGGAAGGCTGTAGAAAGGGAGCTGGAGGGCAAGAGACATTCACCCCCCATCGCCAAGAAAGAGTAGCTTTCCCTGTGAAAAACTGCCATAGTCTCTTAGATACCTATCAGTATGTTATGCAAGTGCTTAATGGGACAGTTGTCACTTAGAATCCCTGTTCTAAGAGGTATCTAAATTACCAGCTTAATACATTTGTCCTGGCTGCTTTTTATGTCAACTTGACAGAAGTAGAATCATCCGGGACTAGGCAACCTCAGTTGAGAAAATGCCTCCATAAGCTCCAGCTGGAAGCAAGCCTGTAGGGCATTGTCTTAATTAGTGATTGCTGTGGGAGGGCCCTGCTCATTGTAGGTGGGCCCACCACACCCCTAGCCTCATGGTCCTAGGTTTTAAAGGTGGCTGAGGAAGCAAGCCAGTAAGTAGCACTCTTCCATGGCCTCTGCATCAGCTCCTGCTTCAAGGTTCTTGCTCTATTTGAGTTCCTACCCTGACTCTCTTCGGTGATGAACTGTGATACGGAATTGTAAGTGAAATGTCCTTCCCTTGTTAGTTCAGTCATGGTGTTTGTATCCCAGCCACAGAAGCCCTACCTAAGACAACACTGGTCTCTAGTTTTATTAGCTGTGCATCTGTGAGTAATCACTTTAAAACATATTTTTTGTTATCATTTAAGAAATCATAGAGACCTAGTATGCTATTAAAAGAAATAGTTATTGGATAAGATGGTAAATCAAGCAGGAAGTAACTAGATTCTTTGAGGTACCCATACTTTTACACCAACTGGTCCACAGAGCGTGAGCTTAGACACTGATGGCGGTTAGCTTCTCTTTTAAGTCACTGATGCAATCTAGATTTTTCTCAAAGTGTCTTGAAGCATGAAAGAGTATATATGTGTTTCTATCCTTAGAAACATTGTTTGGGAACATTCAATTTCTAATTATATCAGAGTGAAGATGCCCGGAATACCATTTTTCATGCTAATGGAGAAATTTACTTAAGAGCAGAATTATGTGACTCAGTGGTTCCTGCCAAATGATGTAGAGCCTGTGGCTTCTCTCAGTAGAATGAAGGATGGCACGGGACACACGTCACAGTCTGCTTGTGACTTATGGCTCCTTCCAAGGCTTTGCTCGTATCTTATTACCTCCTTAACTATTAATTTATCACACAGGGTTGCCATAATTTAGAAATAAAGTGAATGCTATGGATGGACTGTTTTTCTTTCATCCCCCCCCCCATATTATTAACTTCTTTTTTTTGTGTGCTGTTATTTAGACTGTTTACTCTTCACCTGAGGTGGTTTTTCTTCGGTGATTATATTAATTTTTATGTGTTCAATCTAGACATTTTTCAAAGCAGATTCTCCACATGTTGAGTTTGTCGTCTTTCCTCCCATCCACAAATCATTCTCCCCTGGGGTGATTTATAGAAGGGCTCTTTAGCGATGCTTCCTTGCAGTTTGCCCTAAGGGGTGATCCTTCTTTAACTGTCACCCTCTGGAGAAGCAAGGGCTCAAGCACAAATAATTCTGTCTTTGACAAAAGGACTGGCGCCAGGAGCCAGTTTGAGCCCTGCCTGCTGGCCACTGTTGGTGTTACCGCGAAATAATGCCAGTGTGGTGGTCTCTCTGGCCAGAAGGTCTGTTTGACAGCTCACATTGTTATCGACTGTAGCATATTCATCCCAACCTCCCACCCCCCCCCCCCAGATTTCTGCTCGATTCCTTCTCTTCTGGCGGGATAGAAGAGTAAATGGAAAATTGTGAAATGTAATATTCTGTTTACATTTCAAGCGTATCGCTCTTCAGATGAGATATTCCCTGGCTACTATGAAGCAAAATACCAGACTTCTAGCTCATAGTGCCAAAATTTCATAAATCTTGGTGCTTAGGAAAGGGTAGGGTGGTGCCGGTGACCTTCCGTGGAGGAGGCGGTTAAGAGTGGGACCTCACTTTCACAAGGGTTGCATTTCTTGCGGTTGCACTGATGTTAAGGCTGCAGAATACATTTCATTTGTTCTATCAGAAGAATTGATAAGTGCAAGGATAATTTCCAGACAGACTCAGACGGCTTGTTTTGCTATAACTATTCTTAACTCAGGAAGAGAGATACAGACAGAGAAGGAGAAGGCAGGGGAGGTAGAGAGAAAGAGAAAGTACCCTTGGCTCTGGTCTCCTGGAGCAATCACTCCTCAGAAACTAGTAGCTGATAACTGGACAGGCTCTCCTAAGGAAACAAGTGTTGGGCTGAGACGTAAGAGCACGGCTAGGTTACCTTGGACTTGAGCTTCACTAGAAGAAGGCTAGAACCAGTTATCCAGATGCGTTCGTTAGTCCTCCAAAGCCATTCTGGGGCAAACGATGCTCCCCCATGTGCCCAACTGCCTCTACCTCTTATGCTGGCCAGTGTCGGGCTCTGTTTCTTAGTGGTTACATTATCTAGTGCATAAAGGTGTGACATGTAGAGCCGGGGACACTCATTGGCACTAGTGCCAGCTGTGTCATTCGTTACTGAATGAAACCCAGCTGAGCGTCTACATCAGTGGGCCTCAGCCTTTCTAATGTGGTTGCTCTTCAATACAGTTCCTCCTGTGGTGGTGACTCCCATCCATAACGTTACCTCATCGCTAGTTCTTGACTGTAATTTTGCTGCTGTTATGGGTTGGAATGTAAATATCCGGTATGTGAGATGTCTGATACATGACCCCCGGGAGAGGATGGTTGGGACCCACCGATCTACATCCTTATTGCTTAACCGTGGTAGCCACTGCGTTGGAGGATTGCTGTGTGGATCAAAACAATAAAACCCACAAAGCTCCTAGGAAATACTTAATAAGCAGCAACTTCTGGTAGCTGCAGTTATCAGGTAGTAAAGGGGATATTGACGCACGCTGTGTAGCCCAAGAGAACTCTTCAGGCCATGCTTGAGAGCATGGAGGGCCGCTCTTGAAGCGAGAAGGACGCAGCTCAGTTCTGGCTTACCTAGACATTATCTACAGAGCCACAATCAAGGGGCAGGATTTGTTTACTCTGTGACCTATCATTTGCTGCTAACTTGCTCTCCCTGGTCCAGATCTGCTGCTAAAGATGAGAGTCTTATGACACAAAATGCTCTAGTCTCTGTCCTGGGGATTCTGTTTTGGCAGAGAAAGCAGGCACATTGGTAATCGTGAAAAAAACAAAGCTCCAGGACAGTGAGATCTTAGGTGCCTCGGTGATGGAAATGAACGGTGTATGGAGTGTGTATCAGTCAACATGGGGACACTCACAGTTAGGAAGCGACCTCTCTTCAGCATGCATTGAGTGCCTTGTGTCCTATCCTGGAGCCCAAAGGTAGCCTGACCTTGTGTGCAAAATGGCACAGTGATCTCACCCTTTGGATAACTTTACCCGGCTCTACGGAAGATCATGATATTATTTAAAATAGTTTTTTTTTTCCACTTAAAAAGCTTCCGATTAGTTTAATCTTTCCCCAGACACCCGTGAAAACAGGAATATGATAGGATAAGAAATGGAAAGGGTGCTGGGCAGAGGGCTAAATTTGGGGTGTATTTCTGGTACTGCCAAGGAGGAGAGGGGGTTGTAACAGACAGGCGGAGTTAACATAGGAGTGGACACAAGCCAGAGAGAAGCTCCCAAATGGGTGAAAGCACCATCCAGCGCTCAGCCTACCTCAGAGATTCACACCTCCTTAAACCCTTCTTCTCTGCCACGTGAGATGCTGATGCTGACAGGCCTTGTCAAAGGAGCCAGTCTGCAGGAGAGACACAGCACAGTGCCTCATCACACTTTTATTATCAGCTTTTTCTCAGTGTGTGGTGGTCAGTAATTGCGTGTGGACGGTGGCGTGACGTGTGGGCTCTCCGTGTTAGTTTTCCCCCTGTCACTCTCCAGTGCAGTGCCTGGTACGTGGTATATGCTCAGTGAGGGACAGGCTTTCCGGAGATGCTGACCCCTTTCTCTGTAAGACTCAGGAAGCTTCATAAGATGGACCCAGAAGAGAAACTGAAGGTGTTGATGATGGTAGCTAAATATTTACCAACTGTGCACTGTGTTCTAGACCGATGATGGTTTTTATGTGCACAGCGTGGTTCATCCTAACTTCTAAAATCTCAAATGTTCCAAAATCCAAAATTTTCTCAGTGCTAACCTAACTCGGCAAGTGGAAAATTCCATACCCAACATTTCGTGTTTTGCACAAAATTATTTAATGTGGTATGTAAAATTACCTTCACAATTTGTGTATAAGGTGTAGATAAGCTGTAATTGACTTTACTGTCTAGGGGTAGATACCATCCTCAGGATATCTCACTATTTATAGGCAGAAACTCCAGAACGTATTCTAAATCTGAAGCACTTTTTTCCCACATCCCATTTGGGCCACGGTGTATTCCATTTACATTTAATGTTTGGAACGCCTTACAGAGCAGTATTACTTCACTAGTTAGGAAAACCGAGCCAAGGCTACCACCTCATAAGTGACAGACCAGGGCTTGGGACTCAGGAAGTCTTATCTGAGGATCTGTAGTTCCTCAGAGAAGTTGTTAGAGAGGTGCCTGAAAGGATGGTTTAGCCGGAGCATCTATACATAGCTGAGATAGGAAAAGAAAAAGACCCTTTTTCTTTGTCTTTTCTAAGCCTGAAGCTGCTCTTTTTAGGCCGCCCTTCCCTGGGCATGGGATCTTGAGTCTGGGAAGAGGCTTTGTGTCCCTGTGGAGAAGGTGGTGTGTACCATGCACGCCATATGGGGCCTGTTGCATTGAATGAGTGCTCAGCTGTGCAGTGTCCCCCAGCACGCTGCACTAGTTACACAAGCCCAGGAGCAGCGCTGGCTGTGGTTGGGCTTGCACACTTGGCAGCTCCGCCTCACTGGCTGTTCTAGTTTTCCTTGTGGTCAGGGCCTCGGGGCCCTTCAATAGTTTGTTTTCCTGGCCGAGTCAGCTAGTTCCAGATGCATCTTTCTAAGTGTTCTAGGCCAGAAAGAAAAAAAAAATGTTTCCTTCACGAAGCCACTATGCAGAGGAAGGACTAGAACCGAGGCAGGGAGTCCATCTGCCATGCCCTTGACTTGAATGCCCTGGTTAAAGCCTGTCAGCTAGATGAGGCCTTAGTTTTCCCTTCAAACTTCTCAGCGAACGCCCACATGCCTAACCGCCTCATTCTCGTCTGGTTGACTCTTCCATACAGTCTAAAACTCCTTTTTCCTCAGTCCCTAATTACTTGAAATATTCTATTTACTTATTTATACTCAAATCAGAGAGCGAGCCAACATGAGCACATCTGTTGAGCAACAATGCTTGCCGACTGTTTAGTTAAGCACTTATTAAGTGTCAGCTAAAATATTAAGCACCCGAAACACATCTCATGGTTTTGTTTTGTTTTAATCCTCAAAATAAGTAACTTCTGTGGGGCTCAGCAGCTAAGAGCACTGACTGCTTTTGCAGAGGACCCACATTCCCAGCATTTACATGATAGCTCCCAGCAGTCTGTAACTCCTGTTCAGGAGATCTGACGCCCTCTTCCGGCCTCCACAACACGAGGCACACAAGAGGTGCACAGACATACGTGGAGGCAAAACACTCATATGTATAAGATAAAAATAAATAAATAAATATATCTGAAAAAATAATCTTTGCATGAGAATTATATCTTCTATCTTATCAACAAGAGGACTAAGAGTTCAGAAAAGTTTTTGCCAGTATAATGAGGAGCATGACTCTACCCAAAGCCATTTCCAGGAAGTAGATTCTTCTTTTCTTTCTTCTGGCCTGTAGTAAGGTTGTCCACCCCAGCTATTACCTGAATGGATACATCACCACTCTACATCCTTGGTGAAAGCCCGGCAGGTACAGCGGCTGCTTCTATCTCTGGCTTAAGTGTGGTACATAGATACTTAGCTTTGATATATGTGAAAGGAGCAGATTTGATTCCCACTATGGCAGGAGCCCCACATCTTTGCTTCATGGGATTAGCATCATCAGCCTTCCCCGTTTAGATTCCCAAAGCATAGCAGGAGAATGCTGAGCCCTGGTTCTGGCCAAGAGTTCATCCTGTGACCTACCGTGAATTGCGTTGCTTGCTGGTGGGAACTAAATTCAGCGTCCTGCAAAGGCCACGTTCAGGTGGGGATTCTCGGCTTGCTCTGAAAGTCTCTTACCCTTCCCACTCAATGAAAGTGATTCTGAGCAACTTGCCCTCTCTGGCCCCTTGTCTCTTCGTTTGTCTGGTCAGGACATTGACTAACAGCTCACTAGACTTCCCAAGAGCTCTTGACTTTGAACCCAAACCCAGAGAACCAAAAATACAAAAGAAACAACAACAACAAAAATACCCTGCACTCTGTGAAGTTCTGACTATAGAGAAGTTGAGACAAGGGTGACTAGGGCTGCTCTCTGCAAAAAGGAACTTTATCATAAGGGCAGTTGTTCAACTGACAAAACTCGGGAGACATAATGAGAAGCAGCACAACTGGGAACTCGATGGTCCCTAAGATCTCCTCAGGGGCTTTCATCTCTGGAGTCCTGCTATTTAAGATGACTCAACAAAGCCCATTTAAAAAGATTTATTTTTATTTTTATGTGTATAATTATTTTGCCTGCATGTATGTTAGTTTATCACGTGTGCAGTGTCCCCAGGGATCAACACAAGGCATTAGATCCCCTGGAACTGAAATTACAGATTTTTTTTTTTCAGCAGCGGGTGCTAGGAACTGAACTCAGGACCTCTGCAAGAACAGCAAGTGCCCTTAACCACTGAATCATCTCTCCAGCCCCAACGAAACCTATTATAATATGTGTTTTTCCTTCCTTAAATAAATAAAAGTGCCAAATCCCACAGGCAGGAGAAAGAATTTCCATGCAACCACTCAGTCATTGAGAGTAGAAGGGCCATTCATCAGGAAAATATGGCTAGAAATCATCCTTGTGAGTGGAGCAGGAGGGGTTCAGGAAAATGACCTGCTCAAAACCACTTTCATCACACCTACAAATATGGGGGAGGGGGTGTGCCTTATAGAAAGAACCCACATCTGTGTAGAAATACTGGCAGCCAAGTCAGTGGGTTAAATGAAGCTGAGAGAGAGTGAACAAACTCAGTACTACAGACCAGAAAGAGCCACAGTGATGTAGTTTAACTGACGATTTCCAGGCATTTATGGGCAGAGGAAAGAGTAAGAGATGGGTCAGTGGGAAAGGAAGTGAGGAAGAGGGACAGAAGGACGAGGACAGAAAGAGAGTGATGGCATTGGAGGAAGAGAGAAGGGGGATAGAGATAAAGGCAGTGGTAGACAGACACAGGCCCACAGAGAGAGAGAGAGTGGGTCTAGCTGAAGAAGGCAGGCTGAGACACAGAGCCAGAGAAAGGTAGGATGAAGGTGAGGGGCAGGTGGAGGTTTCCGGGAGACAGTAGAGAAGTGGCTCTGATTGGCTGGCCTGTTGGGGAAGAGCAAACAAACCCTTTAAGTGTGTCAGCGCTTTATCTCAAGAAAGCACCTTTAGCAGAACAGGCTCAGGCCGGTTTCTGACACGTGGACTGTGACAGGAGAGGCGCTCTTTATCTGAGCCGAGGACAAGAGTGCTCTTGTGTGTGCTTCACACTGGGTGCCACAGATTAGGCCTCGGATATTTCATGCTTGCCAATAAAAGCTTGTTCTGGAGAAGCTGTGGGCTGAACGAGGCTCCTAGGCTCGGGGAGGGGCTCAGGTTCTGTGAGGGGGTGGCTTCCAGGCAGCATGTTTGTATTAGGAGAGGACCTGAATCTTTGGAGGGTACAAACACCAGCATGTTCACAGTAGCTGATCTAGGTTGGATGAAGGGGGGGTCTGTTTTGTAAATTACGCATTTCTGTTATGTTAACATTAGTTTTTATATTGCTAACATGGAATCTTTATAATCAGAGGGATACAACTTTGAAGTAGGTAATAAGTGCACTCCTGAATTGAGCCAGTGGGAGAGCATTGTCCCTGACCCCAGGTCTGACTGTGGGGGTTCAAGTGACCAGCGAGTGGTGGCTAAGTAGAAGGGACCGCACACTTAAAAATATTTCTCCTTGAGGTTTTCAGGAGTCTTTGAAAACCCAAGGTCCACAGCTCAGATGGCATTCTTTTCTTTGTGGTTCCTCAAGGTAAAAGAAAAAAAAAAGGCGGAAGAGGGGCAAGCTTATAATGCTCTGTGAGTCCAGAGAGGTCTGTTCAGTGCAGAACACCTGAGGTTCTTCTCTGAAGGCTACAGTGTCAGCTTCTCCCTCTCCCCACAGACCCTCATCTCCCTCCCCCTCCCATTTTCTTTTTACACTGGAGAGGGAAAATTATGGCTAGTGCATATTTCAAATGTCTTGCCAGCTGGCTTGAGAAATGACCCAGATGTGTCCTCTTACAGGCTTTATGAAGGCAAAGAACAGATGGAGTTTGAAGAATCTATGAGACGGCTCTTTGAATCCATCAACAACCTGATGAAAAGTCAACATAAAACCACCATCCTTTTGCAGGTCGGTTCACGCTACAAAAAGATTCCTCTGTGTTTGCCCTTGGGCACCCCATACTGACAGCATGCTCAGAACTGGCTGAAGTCAGTTAAAAGCCTGGGCTGGCAACCTTTTAGGATCCTAAGGACCATGGGCTCTACGGATGAGAGGAAACTTATTTATCACTTGTTTCACATGGATGTCCCAGTATGTCCCTTGGGAATAACTCTGAAGCTTTTCTTATCTGGATAGAAAGAAGCCAAACCTGGCTATTTCTAATGGTGAGACAGGAAGGCAATGGTCTTATCCATTGGGACTCCAATAGCCTACTTTTAATTCTCAACACCATCAACTCGAGTATCCTTTTGGGATTAAATGGTCCCTCGGTGGATAAAATAGAGGATGTGTCATTTAACAGTGGTTCCTGGTATTTACCCATTAACCATGCAAGCCTGTAGACATGGGGGACAGACGCTTGTGAGTGAGGAAGAGTTTCACAGAATTAACTGTCAAGGACTGTTAAAAAAAAACAAAAAACAAAAAACAAAACCATTATCCTTTTAGTTGCTAATTTAAAGAGCCATGCTGCCTTCCCTTCTGCCCAGGATTGCCTAGCTTCTGGTTAAAATTAATGAGAAAGGAGCATTCGGGGAGAAAGGAGGTGAAGAGACAGAAGTAGCATCTGCCGAGGGCGTGTCTGCTGCTGATACCTTGGGCTCCAGACTTTGCAAATTAGATCCTTAATACATTCAGATGCCTAGTTAACAATCATTGGGTTTTTCTCATTTAGCTGGTACAGAGTCAACAGGGGTAGGTGGAGGGATAGAGGCAGGGAATGGGGGCAGAAAACGCTCCAGGAGATTTCAATGTGAAGCAGAGTTTGCGAATTGATGTATTATTGGATCCTTTTGGTTTAATGAATAATGAGAAGGTCTCTGAGTCATGCATCCTTATCTCCTTAGCACCTAGGAGAGTCCTGCTATTAGCACTTAGTAAAAGGCTGGGGAATGAATGAATGAATGAATGAATGAATGAATGAATGCACAGCATCAGTGGGGAAGCTGAAATGAAGCTGGTTGACATGACTTCCTTGAGTCTTCATTGCTGGCAAGTGGGTCGGCCAGAATTCAGATCTTCCTTCCCAGCTCTGAAAACAAAGCTCTAACAGTTGCATTCCAATTCCACTGTGTTTGACGCCATTCATTTAGTGCTCACCGTGAGTATAGATATCTTTGGAATTAGTTAAGACCACTAACTTTATAATTTTTAGATTCCTTTCTTTTTTACTAGTTTAAAAAAAAACAAAATCAAATGCCTTTTCAATATTCCCTTCACTACTTTAGAGGAAGGAAGGAAGGAAGGAAGGAAGGAAGGAAGGAAGGAAGGAAGGAAGGAAGGAAGGAAGGAAGGAAGGAAGGAAAGGAAGGAAGGAAAGGAAGGAAGGAAAGGAAGAAAGAAAGAAAGAAAGAAAGAAAGAAAGAAAGAAAGAAAGAAAGAAAGAAAGAAAGAGAAAAGAATAGTTTCTATATTCCTAAAACCTCACTGTAACAAAATGTATAACTCAGCAAGGGATAGCCTGAAATGTGGCCTGGCTGGAAACTTGTCTCTCACCCTGGCCTGTATCACACAGAAGTTGCACAGTGGTGGGAGCAGCAGGGGGAGTAGGATATCCAGTAAGGGCCAAGGATGATCAGTTACCATGAGAAAGTCTCTAGGGAAGATGCTGTGCAAAAAAACAAAACAAAACAAACAAAAAACCCCAAACAACAAACAAACAAAAAAGGCAGAGATGATGAGCAAACAGAGAAAGCAATTTGGAGAAAAGTAGAATGGAGCCAAGGCCTAAAAAATGTAGAAGTGTCAGAGAGATAGAAAGCTGGTGTGAGTTGTGTATGTGTGTGTGTTTGGGGGGGATCCTGTTATCTGAGGAGTAGGGAAAGGGAGAGGGGAGGAAAAGGGAGGGAGGGCAAGACTGGGAGTTGAGGAGGGGGGCTACAATGGAGATGTAAAGTGAATAAATATATAAAGAAAAAAAGAAATTAAAACCTGCCCAATAACAATAATATACGGACATAGGTAGATCATACAACTTCTCAGCCTGTCTGTTTCTTCATATATAAAACGTTACTGTTTGATGATGTTGCAAGAAACAATGTCTGCCAAAGAACAGTATAAGATGCTGCACAGCTCTGTAAAGGTAATGCGATTGTTACGGCTTGTGCATAAGTCATTTTAGTCTGGTTCTTATTGTCTGGGTAAACGGTTAGGAAAGCCTCACTTTCCCAGATTACACTGGTTTCTTCTCAAGATTTCTACCCCTACGCCAATGCAAAGGGCCTTTATGTCATTTTAGAATTTAGGGCCAATTTTAGCTTTGGGGATTTGCATAAAGTCAAAGGTGCTTTGCAGCTATTTGTGTGGCTTCTGAGACGTTATCAGGAAGAATTTAGAGCCATCACACATATTAAGAGCAGTACCACTGGAAGAGAATGTAAGCCCATTTTACGGTGTGAGGAAAGGGCTAAACATAGGAGGGAGGTCAAGATCATGCTGGCAAACCCTACACTAGGAGTCTTCTATAGTCAATGACCTTTGCAGTAGGAGGGAGAGATGGGACTGTGATGGGACTCAGATGGGATGCTGAGAAGCCTGAGTGAGGAAGTCAGTCCCCTACCCAGGGGCATGCAACCCTCAGCATTAAGCATATCACTTCATTTTCTGGGCCTGGGTCTTTCCTTTTGTAAAACAAGAAAAACAAATGTGAAGTTGCAAGGAGACTGTGGAGGATTAAAGGAAGCGATGTGTGGAAAACGTGAAATGCTGGTCTATTATATCATTTAGCTTAAATAATTGTTAGTCACGGTGCTGGCTAGTTTTGGTCAACTTGACATAAGCTAGGCTTATCTGGGAAGAGACGATCTCAGTTGAGAAATTGCTTCTGTCCTATTGGGTCCTGGACGAGTGTGCGTGAGAATGCTCACAGTTGACATTCCTGCTTCTAAGTGAGCACTTCCAGCTGGGAAGACACTTATGGCAGGAGCCCTCATGCTTGACCACCTTAGTTATAAATGAAGTGGGTCTGGTTCAGATCTTGGCTCTCTCCATTGCGAGTTCTGGGGCCTAAGCAAGTTATTTCCTGTTCGTAAGGTTTACCCAGCTTGGTGAGATATTTTCTGAGGTTTTCTTTATTCTTTGTTGGCATGGCAACAACTCACTGGTGAAGTTAAAGCCAGTTGTTCAGAGTAGAGAAAAACAATGCAAACGTCTTCGATGGGCTGAGTACCTAATATATGCCTGACACAGAGCTAGGCTCTTCGCATTCGATGTTCTTAATCCGACCAGAAATCTGCAGGCACCCACAGTCCGCAGTGTTCATAGAGGCTGATACAGTAATCAATTCCTCCGAAATTAGACCTCTCTATCCAAATTACAATTTTGAAGCCTCCTGACACCAAAGTCAATGTTTCTTCTCTATACCACAGGAAGGATGTAGGCCAAAGGCTTCCAAGTGTTGTTGTTTTTTTTTTTTTTTCAATAATAGGTCACATGTTCTGAAGTCTCAGTGTGTACAAGCTGTGTCTTAAGGGTTGATAGAAACTGAGGGCAGAGTAACAGGCTCAGTACATTCACGCTCCATATGAACCTTCGTTATGAGTGAAGGGACTATGGTGATTATTGAATGGAGAGATTGCCGCCTTCTCCTCAAAATTCCTGATACTTCATGATGCCCGTTTTGACGTTACCGGGTAGAATTGAGTGAAGAGATGCTTTACACACTGTGCTGTCTTGCGTGCCCCTCTGACACTCATGCTGCCGGTGTGTCCAGAAGGGTAGGGGTGCACCAGTAGAGGCAACAGAAACTGTCCATTTGAACATTTGTGGGACGAATGGAAGTGTAAAAGCTGGCTTCTGTCTTGCTCTTGCTGTGTTTGGTTTGTTTCCTTTGTGTTTTAGCATTTATTACATGCCACGCTACTGAGTTAAAAACCTTGCAGATATTGTTGGTTCTTTTGATCTTTGCAACAACACTTTGTAATGCAGATACTCATCTCTGCTTTTAAGATGAGGAAAAGGAGACTCGGACAGGTTGGGTGACTTAACCGCAGCTGTGAAAAACTTACTCTTGGCTTTGAGTGAAAGCTGTGGAAGAGTGGAGCACCATCAGTACTACTGGCATCAATAGTAGCGTAGAACAGTTCCACTAAAGATCCAAACCTTTTGGCAAAGGCCTGTGAAAGCTAGACGAGAGAAAGATGGACAGATGTCCACAGCCATGAAGGCAAGCTGATTTACAATAGCTCTACTTTGCCTTTCAAATTGGTGTAAAATGCCCAAACATCCAAACAAAGAAAAAAACAAAACAAAACAAAAACATAGCCTCCTCCTGAGGTGTGACTCACAGATTAACAAACTGAATTCCCAGGGCAGGGAAAATGAGATTTTGAACGAAAAGCAAAAAATGGGAATTTTCCTCCAGATCTTTAAGTGAGTAGTGACTGTTTAATCATGTCCAATTTCTCAAGCACATATTCCATACTTGGTGTAATGTTTGGTAACGACAGATTCTGTAGCAGGCAATTATGAAAGTTTGTTCCAACTAAAAAGTTGAAGTGATACCAACAGCTTGGGATTTTTGTTTGTTTGTTTCTTAATGCAGTCTTCACTTGATATCCAATGGTTAGGCGACTGCATTCTCTTCATTTTGCTGGTTAGGATACAGGAGCACAGAAGCAAAGCTGAAGATGTCTTTGAAGTCTTTTGAGGGCAGATGGCCTGCCTTTCCATGCTGCTGCTGTGGCTTTCCTTGCTTCTACTTGTCCTCCCTGCTCCCCATGCTAAGGATCAAATCCTTGGCCTTGTGCCTATTAGGCAAGGATTCTGTTGCTGGGCTACATCACTAGCCTGTACCCCGCTACTTTAAGCACTGACTCCTACTGCTTCCTACCAATCTTGGGGGCCAATATTATATTTCAGTTACAGAAAACATGGAAAAACACATGTCCAAAAGTGCTCTGGTTCTATTCTCGGAGCCTAAACCAGGAAGCACATACAGTTTAATGAAAGGACACCGTTGCTTGGCAGTAATTTGGTGGCAGCCAAAAGCCTCAGCTCTCATCATATGAAGCCTAGCTTCACACCCAAGGGCTGCAGCAATGAGCAAACTTGGAGATGGCAGGACATTTGCTTTCCTTCAGGACAACACAGTTTCTCCAAGGAAGCTGCCTTTCTGTGGACATGCTGTGGTGGATTCCTGTGACACTGTGTCTTCCATTTCCATGTACCTTGACCATCAGTCTTCTGACTAAACTAAAAGGATTGAAACTTGGCAGGGAGAGACTAGTGTTTTTTTGGAAAAACCTGTGGCTCTGGGACCAGGAGGTGTCAGGCTTTGTTTTGTAATTGTGTATTCCTCCTACACATGTCCTGTTTGGAAATAAGTCTCTGTCTGTTGGTAGCAATGATGGCCACTGGGGATGGGAGGTATAGAATTAATATAGAACTGGAAACGCTCAACATACAAGTGCCTTAGAGTTTGGAGACCAATTATTTGGTATTGTTTTCACCGTTTGCATTCAGACCAAGGTGGTGAACTCTATCTTCACCAGTGGTTCTCAACCTTCTGTGACCCTTCAATACAGTCCTCATGTTGTGGTGAGCCCCCCCCCACCATAAATTATTTTCTTGCTACTTCATAACTGTAATTTTGCTAGTTATGAATCTTAATATGTGCATGCGTGCAGATGGGTGTGTGGGTGTCTGTGTTCCGATGTCGTTAGATAACCCCTGTGAAAGGGTCTTTTGATTCCCAAAGGGGACATGACCCACAGGTTGAGAGCCACTGATCTAGACAGAGCTGATTTCCAACATCCTCTTATGCCTTCTGTTTGAGGTAGAAAAACATTGAGTGAGGTTAGGGTACGGTTCTCTTTTCAAGGGTTGTACCTGGCCTTTTAACAGAGGAAGGAAGGAAATCAGTTGATGCCATGAGACTGCTTACTGATCTGATGATTTCCTGATGGCCATTCTGTCAACTGTATACACAGGTGCTGAGGAGGGTCCTTGACTTAAGGTATATCAGTAGAACCATAATTCTGTTCAAAACTAAAAAGTACAAAATGGAGGTATGGTTTTAATCTGTTTCTTCCTCAAATCAGTCTTCTGTTGCCTACAGAAACACCCTCCTTGCCAAGACAGAATGTCTTTCCCTTGGCATGAAAGGCAGTAGAAAAGCATGCTGGTTAACAGTCATCTGCAGCACATCCTGGCTTGTTTCTATAGCCACTGGCAAATTATTTAACATCTATGTACCACAGTTTTCTCACTTAAAAATTAAGATGACATTCTACTCAGAATAGTTGTAAAAATTAAGTGAGATATTACATGTAAGGTACTTTGTGCATAGGAAATTTCCAGTAACGGTTCCCATTTGAAAACCCTATGAATAATAACCCTTTTAAGGGAGTATATGGGTAGTGTATCTATGTGTGAAAATGTATATATGTGTATTTAAAGTAATGCTACAAAATAGGAGCCTATATGATGGAATGAAAATAAAAACTCTGCAATATCATTTGTTATGTATAACAGTAGGAATAAGGGAAGCAGCAGTAGGAGTTACAGTTGAGCTGTCCTGTGTCTAGACGGCTAATAGATCTACCAAGCTGGTCTGCTTCCAGTTTCCAGGCCTCAGACATGTGACAAGTAGAGGTCTCCAATATGTTATGTGACTGACCTGTTCCTTCCTAAGAGTGGTTGGGAGTAACACCTATGGTCATCAGCTCATGTCTTTCAAGGGAAGGCCATAGACAAGGGTTTTGTGATCAGTACTAGGTACGACAGTGGTCTTGGCCAATTTCTCATGTAGGCTGTCCCCACCTGTCAAGAGAACTACTGGCTTTCCATTGCTTGGTGGAGATGACTGGACCAAATGAACTTTCCCACTTCCTGTGGGTCAGCGGTGGCAGCTATACAGCCTGGTTGAATTATTACCACCCTAGGACGGGGAGCTCAGAAGGTGGGGTCTTTGAGCTCAACTTTTCCAGCTCCTTAGAGACCTCCTGTGTGTAGTTGTTTGGGTCTCTGTCAGCTCCTGGAGATGTGGACACTATTGGATGACTCTAAACCTCTAAAGTGAGGCTTAGCACCCTGAATTTGCAGTAGACACTCATATCCTGTTTTAGCTCAATTTGCTGAGAGTTTTGTGTCTTAACTATGATGTCATATTGTGCATCTAAGCACTGGAGAATGAGGGCAGTATGTGGGAGATGTGATGTGTGGAGTTCTGGTTTAGTTAGTGGGGCTGAACATCATAATTATATACTTTATATGTCACCATTCCCCTTTACCCTACCTATGGTGCTAAGGCTTGGGCATATGAAATAGGCCTGATCTTATGCAGGGACCAGTTGGGAAGTTGTGATCCATAGCCAGGTCTTTGTGGGTTCTACGTTTCTTGACCCAATTGTGAATGAAGAACTCGTTTTCTATGAGTGCTCAGACGAGTGTTTCTCAGCTTATACCTACAGTTTGAGAGTCTTTTTATAGACTTCAAGAGAATGCAACCAGTGGTTGTGTTTTTGTTGTTGTTGTTTTTGTTTGATTTTTGTTTTGTTTTGTTTTTCTGAAATGGTGTCATAAAAACTAAGAGTGACTCATTACTTTCAACCCTCTGTGCTTTTCCCCATCATCCCTTCCTCTTCCGTGCTGCTCCTGAGGACATCTAATTTTCCTAAAACTGCTTGATGCTTCCTGATCAAGATGGTCCTTGACCAACTAGGTTGTGATTTCCTGTGTACTTGTAACTGCCCAGAAAGATGTCGTGATGATTCACAGCACAGTAAAAACACTAGACTTTTCTGCAGGTGAAAACAGCAACAAAAATCTCCCTGGTTTATATTTGCCTTAACTACTGTTTCTTGAAATTGTTTGATCACAAGCCTCATTTTTCTTTATAGAATACTTACACAATCCTGTGGGGTATAACTGCCCGTTAAGGCGTAATTTAAAGCATTGGCTGTTTGCTCTTATGATCTAGAGTTGAAAGAAAGAGTGAACTCTAGACCCCAGATTCAATAAATATAAAGAAAAGGGTCTGACACATTTGACAACATGTGAATTTAGAATATCACTGTTAAATAAAGGATATGATAAACAAAGCTAAAATATAATCTCAGACAACAGGAAAAGCTACAGAAAACTGCAAAACATGTTACTGTGAAAAGACTTACTGTTGATGCATAGAGAATTCTGCAATCAAGGAAGAAAAAGGATCACCTGAAAGAATGGAAGAAAAGATATGAATGAACAAGTTAGAAAATATGGATATTTATTAAGTGTAGGGAAGATGGTTGACAGTGCTAGTAACCAAACACAAAATTTCACTGGTAAATCATTCATCACATTGACAAAAATTAAAAAGACTACAAATTTTGTGTTAGCAAGGACTTGGGGAAGAGGAGATGTAGTAAAGAGAAAGTGCTTACTGCTTCTTTCAAGATCATTTGGCAACATCTAAAATTTATATGTATATGTATATTTTGATGCTCTAATTTGTCTTCAAGCAATTTGTTCTGTAGGGATCCTTGCAGGGTTGTGTACATATTTTTAAAATATGAACTGTCTCCTGAGTGTGCTTTTTATAATTAGGAAAATGGAAATAGCCAAGGGCTCATGAGCAGGGGAAGGTGAAGGAGGCATGGTGTACCCATTGGGTATTGCTGAGAGGGGGTCAGAAATGAAGAGAATGTGCTTTAGGGGACAGCATGCTAAGGGTTTAATGGGAAATACTTACCTGCAAAACCAAGTGTAATTGAATACATACACACATATGTGTATGAAGAAGCACGTGCCTATGTACATATATGTCTAAGTAGTGCAGAAGAAAACGCACCATGACATCAACAGTGTTTTCTTCTGGGGAATCGAGACCAAACATGAGATGAAGATAAGGGATTTGAGGGCCATTTTCACCCTTATTTTGTGTGATTTTCTTTTACTGTAAAGCTATAGTATTGATATCTAAAAATCATAATCATGGAGAAAAGAATGATGGGCTGGAGAAGGGTTATTGTGTGAATAAGGTGGCCATGCTGTGCCTGAATCGAAACCCTGACTCTTCAACTCACAGGGCGTTACTGAATCCTGCTGCAACTGACCATCCTTGTCTTTGAAAATCCCATAACCCCCACCTGACTGTGATTAAGAAGATAATATGTTTACAGTGTTTCTTACAATACCTTCCCCATTATAAATTCTCAGAGAAGAGTCAATCATTATTTAAGAAACTCATTTTATATAGCTAGGGGTAAGATATTTTTAAATCATATTTTTACTTATTTTGTGTGTGCGCGTGTGCATGTGTCATGGCACAAGCATGAATGTCAGAGAACAGCTTGTAGGAGTCAGTTCCTTTTTCCCACTGTGTAGATCTGGGGGATGGAACTCAGTCATCAGGCATGGTGGTGTACCTTCCCAACCATTTCACCCAACCCACGGTATTCTTGAAAAAAACTACAATTCACTATGTTTAGTCTAGACTGATCGCTCAAGGACAATATATACTACTATCACAGAAAGCATGGAGAAAAGAAGATAAAAACACACATTTCCATTAGACCCTTAGTCATTATATTCCCTCCCTGTGAATTATGGCTCCTGCTGAAATGGTAGTTTGCCCACTGCTAAGATGGTTGACAGTGCTAGTAACCAAACACAACATTTCAGTGGTAAATCATTCATCACATTGACAAAAATTAAAAAGACTACAAATTTTGTGTAAGCAAGGATTTGGGGAAGTGGAGATGTAGTAAAGAGAGGAAAGGGAAAATCTATCTTAGCACAGTTTTCTTCACACAGCCACTGGGTCAAAACATACTGTTATGGACTTTGCACTATTTTCTGTCCACTATGGTGACCACAGACAGAAAATCAGTTCAGATTACCCTAGCTATCAGCAAATCAAGTCAAGTACAGCACCTAGCAATAATAGAGGTGTCCGTCATTAAGCACCCAAACATGCTTTAAGCCCTGCTTTGATGCCTCATCTATATGCATGTCTGCCAGGGGATGTCTTGATTGTTAACTGATGCAGTGGGCCTAGCCCACTGTGGGTTAGCCCTCCTGTGGGCAGGTGGTCCTGGGCTACGTAAGAAAACTAGCTATTTGTGAGTCTGTGAATGAGCCAACAAGCATAATTTATCCATGGCTTCTGCTTCCTGCTTGAGGCCCCACCTTGAACTTCAACAATACACTGAAACTTGTAAGGTGAAATAAACTCTTTAAATAAAGTCATTTTTGGTTGGTGTTTTATCACTAGAACTAGCCTTAATGCTCACTGGTTGGCTAGACAGTGAGAATGTAGAGTCTCTTTGTTTCCATATTCTCAGAGCTAGGGCAGGTGTGTGCTGCCTTGCCTGGCTTTCACACAGGATGCTGGGGAACCTGTACTCGGGTCCTAATATTTGTGTAGCAAGTTGTTTACTGGCTGAGCCATCCTCCCTGATGTTTTCCAGTCTCCTCCTGAAGGCTTGACTGATGATGGCAGTGTCTGGGAGGCAGGGTCACTCTCTGATCTGTCACAAAGAGCCTCACCAGTACAGACATGTTGGATGTGAGCACGACTCATGTTTATTTCATGTTCCCCCCAGGTGGCGGCTTTGAAATACATCCCATCTGTCCTTCACGATGTGGAAACGGTCTTTGATGCAAAGTTGCTCAGGTGAGAGCTTGGAGGGAACTCGGTAGGAGCGTTGTTCAGGGCCTTAGGGTGAGAGTTTCTGGGCCCATGTGCCAGGCTTCAATGATAACCTGTATGTAATGAAAGCATCATCCTTCTCTGAAGATACAGCGTGTTAGCTGAATGTGCAGGTTTGTTTGAGGCAGAACATGTCACAGCACATGGCCTATGCGTTGTTTGTTTGTTATAGGTCTCGTCATTTGCCTAGTAAATCCCATAGCTGCAAATTGGAAAGAGACCGTGGGAGACTGGCTTTGTTTTGCTCTCTCTTTCTTAGCTCCATTCCTGTCAGGGATGAACAAATGATTTTAATGTGATTATGCTGTGGGAATGGGCCATCTGAGGCTGACACATACCCTTTACTTTTCCATAAATCCACTAAAGTTCCCAGATAGTATAAAAGATGATTTAAAACAAAGCAAAACAAAACAAACAAACAAGCAAACAAAACAAAACAAAAAAAACTTTCTACATGGAAACATGTTCAGCTTTAAGAGCATTCCTGTGTAGCTTTCCTGCGGCTTACTACCAGCACTGTAATAAATGATTGAGATTAAGAAATTGCCATAGGTGCTGTTCTTTGAATTGCATTCAGGCCCTGGCAGGGACAGCACCAGCAGGTGTCTTTTTGTTGTTATAGTTGTTTGTTTGTTTTGTTGTTTTTTGCTTTTTTTGAGACAGGGTTTCTGTTGTAGCCTTGGCTGTCCTGGACTTGCTTTGTAGACCAGGCTGACCTCAAACTCAGAGCGATCTGTCTGCCTCTGCCTGAGTGCTGGGATTATAGGAGTGTGCTACTCCACCCAGCTTGTTCTTGTTCTTTTTAATTACCTTTTCCTTCTCCTGTTGTAATAAACAAAATAAATGAGTATTTTGGGGCTATATAAAGTTATTATTTGCCCTAAGATTATCATGGTGATATTAGTTAACCCGATATCACAAATAATAAGACACAGACACCTGTTAGATTTATAATTGCCTTATTTACCTTGGACCCAGCAAATATTTCACTTATACTGTTTCAATAACCTCACCATCCTTCTCTTAGCCCCCATCCAATGCCATCTGCCGTAATCATCCTCATCTGGTCTACCTTTCATCCATAATCCCATTATATTTGCTTATATTTTTCATCTGTGTCTTTTCATGCCATTATTGGAGTCCTTTTTTTTTTTTTTTTTTTTTAGCCCAGGTGGTTTCTTCTCTACTCTAACTCATTATGGCGTCCTCCTTCCTCCTCTCTTCCCTTCCTTTTGTCTCCAGCGATTCTCACGTGAACCCAAAAGCCTGGGAACCTTACCCACACCTACCCCATTCTGCCCTGCCAAGGTATAGGTTGTTTAATCAACCAATCAGATATAAAGACTTAGGCACAATTATACAACAAGAATAGGTTTACGTGAGAACGGCTCTTCTGAACAGGAACAAGATCTTGGGGGCCAGTAACACTCATGAGACCAACCTCCAACATTCTCCTTTCTATGCAATGTGGCTCCTCCTCATTCTTTAGTCTTCAAGTGTCTCCTGTTCAGGGAAACAGCCTCTGTCTATTACAAATAAATTCCTCCCACCCCATACGTTTTTATTATACCCCTTGCCATTTTTGTTTGAAACTCTCTACATCCATTGTATCTATTGCATTAGTATTGATTTATTTGTTTTGTGTTATATGCTGAACGTTAGGCTAATAGTCACCAGGTCTGGCTCATTATATTCCCACTTCTCTGCATATCGTCCATTGCATACTATGTAAATGTTTACTTAGTAGGGGGTGGATCACTACAATGAACTGATAGAAACTATAACGGGAGGGAGCATGTTAAATTGGAACTTTAGTGAGAAAGAGCTACATTCTGACGTCCTGTACCGGTTCTAACCCCACACCTTTTTTTGTAGCCTTCTGAAAAATACTAAGGACCCCTTTTTGGTCTTGAGATTTACTATAAAGGATTAACAGATATAAGCCATTTCAAAATAATTTAGTGACATAGCTTAGTAGCTATTTGGCTAAAGTGGCATGAGGCTTGGGGTCGAACCTCTGGCAACTCCTGTTTTGTCTTGCCTTCAGTCAGCTCCTGTATGAGTTCTACACCTGCATCCCTCCCGTGAAGCTGCAGAAGCAGAAGATTCAGTCGATGAATGAGATCGTGCAGAGCAACCTCTTCAAAAAGCAAGGTGAGCGTGGGCCTCCAGCTGGGTGGGGTTCCTCTGAGAAGCTGGAGCAAAGAGCCAGCCTGTCAGACATCACAGCGCCTCTTTGCTTGCAATGTTCTTCCTCCGCAGGCGTAAAAAGCGGCGAGCAGTTTAGATATTAGACTCCGCATTGATTTTAAGAAAGCTTAAGCTGCATTGTTCGTTTTTCTTGAGACAGTTTAATGAGTTGGGAAGTTTGGCATCTTCTGCCGACTGCTGGTTTTCCCCCTGTATCATTGGCTATCATCTGCATCACTGCTGTCTTTCACTTGGAGGGAGGTGGGCAAAGTTTCTTTAAATAGAAAGAACCTTTCGCTGAGCAGCTCTCCAGATCTTGCGTGTGTCAGAATAAACTGGAGAGCTTGTTGAAATGCAAATTTCTGGGCCCATCTTAGCGAGTTTGATTAAGTGGGAATTAGCAGCATTTTTGAGCTTTTAGAAGAAGTGCAAATTGTTCTTGAATAGGTAATACATCTACATGATCAAATGTGAAGCATGAAATGTGCCACATAAAAAGAGTCCTTCAGACCCTGGACAGTTCCAACTTCTTGCATTTGCTCATTGGATTGTAAAATGGAATCCATCAGCACATGGACACCCTCTCTCTCCTTTAATATATATATATATTATCATTATATATATATCATTATATATATATTATATATATATAATGATATCATATATCATTATATATATGATATATAATTATATATATATGACCTCATCTCATGTAACGTATCGTTTGCCTTTTTTGTTTAATGATAATTTTGGGAGATTGAGGAATGAGAAAAGATTTGGGCAAAGTTGTGGTCAGTGATTCCACTCCATTATGCTCCCTAATAGTCACTGTGAAGAAACGGAGGCTCCCTGTTTTGTAGTTGGTGAAACAGGGTCCACAGCCCTTCCCAGAGATCAGAGAGTGAGGTTTAGACATTCACATTTGTCTTCCATGTTTTTTCCAGCAGCTTTGCATTTCTGGATCACACTAAACCCATCATGCATTTGCTACACATAAATTCTTTGTCTGTCTAGAAACTCTGCATTTCTTCACTCTTTCCATGAGAAAGGAAAACAAAACAACAACCGAAAATACTTCAGAGGTCAGCATTGTTTTCCCTGCCCTAAGACCTTCCTGCTTTTAAATTTCTTTGTTTACACTGATGTCAATTCTAAAACCAGAAGCAAACTGTGAAAGACACAAGAGGTTCTTAGAATACAGGGGATCAGCTGTTACCCAACTGGAATTTATTCAAGGAGCAAAGCTTGAATATTTATGCAAATTACCCCATAATCACAGAAATATTCAGGAACCGCTTCACTGTAAAGATGATTTTCCCCCCAGTGCCTGGTTAACAAGGTGCATGCACAATTGCTATCCGAATCACCGGCCTGGAGAAAAAAGCACATTCATGTGTATCGCCTTCTTGACATTTAGACAGATGTGTGGCCACAGAGTAAATCAAGACATACATAGCTTATGCAGTGAAGAGAGATAAATTCTCATAGTTGTGTTTTTTGTGTTGTTGGCTTTTCAAAGGGAGGCTCCTGTGTTTTTAAAAGCCCCAACTCCATATCCACATGTGTTGGTTGCCCTGACTCTGAAGGTTTTGAGACCCTTCCTGTCCTGGCAGCCTCTAGGACTGTGGAGGGTGTCATTGTGAAGAGAACTTGAATCCAGACTGAGAGACATGGCCAGGACAGCACTCACTGCCATAGAGAGTCCTGCACGGGCACTAGAAAGTAGGCTACTTGGCTCTTCTGTGATGCTCAGAGCTTCCATCACTGCTCAGAACTTCCATCGCTGTCTGGGGCCCGGCTCAGCACAAAGGACAGATGGAGTGCTAGCAAGGGCCTAAGCTAGGCATGTCACATTTGTGGAAGGAGGCTAATTCTTTTACAGGAGCCCCATCTCCTGGACCAGGAGGGGGCTCCTAAGGGTTCAGAGAATCACAAGGCAGCCTGGATGGCTCCTTCTATCTCTCCTGCTGTGTGTCTAAGGTTTAGATTCAGTAAAAGTGCTCTGATTAATGCCAACTGACACAATGCCAGCCATGGAATTGCACACAGTTACAAAAGAGATACAAAAGTCTTACCTTCAAAAGCAAAGTGTCCTTTAGGGGATCCATTTTCCAGAGTATGCAAAGAATGATTTAGTCATTCCACCCTTGGTTCACAAATGAAAACAGTAGGCTCTTACACCTGGCTTCCTGCTACCTCTCCCAGGATGCATTTGGCTAAGTGAGCCCTCTTAACAAAAGAAGCCAGGAGGGAAGCTTCGCCTCCTAAGCTTCTCATGTCCTCAAGTTCAAAATGCATCAAGTATGATACATGGGAACATCCTGGGGTCCATTGCTCTTGGGTGAGCATCTCTCTTTCAACCCCTACATAAGGTGAGTTTGATTTTCTGCCTTTTGAGTTGTAATGAAATCCCTGGTATTCACCCTGTGGAGTGTCCTGTGCCTCGGGATGTAATTTGCTTTGAGCTTCACTCATTTAACTGCCAGATGTACTAAATTGCCTGGAGTATTATCGATGGCATTAACTTGTATCTGCAGTCTGGAACATTTGTATCACCACCAAGCAGAGGAGCTGGAAGACTTTTAAGCCCTTTGCTGAGCTTTTGATATATCACTTTATTGGATCCTGTGGAAAAATGGTAGAATATAGGGTGGAGGAAACTGGTTCAGGCGCCATACTAGACCATAGTTTTATTCCTGGCTCAGTCTCTTGTCAGCTGTGTGAGTATGGGTGATTTTCTTAACCTCTCTGGTCCTCAGTAAGCTTATCTGTGACTTGGGAATAATAAAAATAGTGCCTATCTCAAAAACTTGTCTTGTAAGGTACGGACATGGACGAGCCATTTAAAGGACTCACACAGGATTAGGCTGAGCAGGGTTGGTTGGAGTTGTGGGTATTTTTCCTTCTCCTGGCATTATCCCAGCTTCTGCCCTGACTTTCAGATTTTTTTGCAATAAGGACGTCTCTTTGCATTTTATACTTGTCAAGACTCTGGGTTCACTATTTCTCAAGAAACAGAAGAGTTAGTGAACAGAAGCTGTGGGTCTGTATGTTCTCTCATTCTGGATTTTGGATGTCTTTTTCCCCCCTTTTGTTTGTGTAGCTTTCTTTTGTTGTTTGTTTGTTTGTTTTGTTTTTCTGGGGTATTTTTGCAAAAGCTCCCTGTGCTGTGCACATAGGAGGCCAGGTCTGGGTCAGATGCAGCGTTTGAGGTTCTCCTTTTTTCTCCCCTCACATCTTATAGCCACATGGTTTGGTTCATTTGGCAGCCATCCTCTCTGGTTTACCACATAGGATGCTTTAAAATGTACATCAGTGTACAAAATAATAGGCTTCATTATGACCTTTTCATAGGTGAATATAACCTATTTGGATCCCCCACTGGCCTTTCCTGTACCTCAAGCTTCCTTTAAAATATACACATAAGAGATCTACCCCCAAAATATACTTTGTTCTATGAAAATCTTTAATCTCCATTAGCATCAATTTACTTGACCCATGACCTTGAGAAACTCGATTTTAGTGGGCTTAATCTCCTCACCTATAAAGTAGGAATGCATTCCTAGGTTCTACTGAGTTGTTGTAGAGATTAGGTAGCATCTTGCGGCTTGTTACCCTGGGCATGACAAATGTAGAGTCCCATAGCTCTGGCCCACTGTGCATGGCTGCCTCCTGTTTTAGAGGCTTTACTGCCACAGGACAACCCAGAATACTGATTTGGATCCTCTTCAGCACAAGCTCAGACTTGCCTGGGGATATGAAGGGAGGAGAAGTAGTCAGATCTACCTGGACAGCTTGCAAGGGTCTGTGGGAAAGCCAGCCATCTGTACTGGTGGAATGGCTCTGTCTATGCAGAACTAACTTCTCAGGCAGGCTGCCATTCAGTCTGAGGCCAATCACATGCTCCATCTGGTCAATGTAAGTTGCCTGAGTATCCACGCTGCTCACTTCTCCAAAACAGAGGAGGGAGCAAGAGGGAACAGATGGGTCAGGAGTTGGAAGCTCTTTACAATCTAGCTTCAATCTTTAGGTCTTTTCCTGGAAACTTTCTGGAGAGACAGAATGGAGAAAACAAGACGCCTGGTTGTCCATTGTGGAGCAGCTGCCTTTGAGTCCCATCCCTGTCCTTTGTCAAGTGTCTAGGGCTACCATAATCTCAAGTGACAATGCACACCCAATGCCATAGGTATTTCCTTTTCTCTCTTCTTCTTTCTTTCTTATCTGCTTTGTTTTGTTGTTTTTTTGAGACCAGGTTTCTCCATGTAGCCCTGGCTGTCCTGGAATTCACTCTATGGACCAGGCTACCCTCAAACTCACAGAAATCAACCTGCCTTTGCAAGTCCTGGATTAAAAGTGTGTGGCACTACCGTCTGCCTTTCTAACCATCACTCCCCCATAGCTTTGGCAGAGCAGAAGGAGTACCAGATCTCTTACTCAGCTTTTACAACTTGCTGGCTGAACTTAGGAACACCTGTGAGCCTCCAGTTTCAGGTCTTAAGAGTATGACTATAAATATCATTGAGCCTAAAGGACTTCAGTCTAGAATACCCTCATCACTTACTTGCTGTGTTGCTTTAAATGAGCTGCCTCTCTTAGCTTCAGTTTCTTCAGTGGCAAAACTGCACAAACGTATATGAGATAAGGAGCAGGAAACCCTAAGATGGGCTAGCCGCATATTAAAAAGTACTTGCTGCATCTGTTGTGTGATAGTAATGACCCTAGCATAAAAACAACATCCTGCTGGAGCGGAGTACCAATTCAATGCCAGCCACGGACACTGGAGAGATAGCTCACCAGTCAACTGTGCTTACGGCTCTTCTGCAGGACTCAGGTTTGGTTCCCAAGACTCATAGCAGATGGCTCACCACCAACTATGACCTCAGTTCAGGGGCTGCAATGTCCCCCAACCTCCGCAGGTGCCTGCACACTTGTAGTGTTCATAAATCCATAAATCCATCTAGGTACACACACACAAAAAAAAAAAAGCAGCAGTTTTTTTTTTTTAAAGTCAATGATGCTTAGAACAGAAACATCTATCATATTCTTGTAACTTGATTTATGCATTATCATTTTTGTCTTATATTTGGGATAACTGAAGCCTAGAAAGTCAGGACATGTTTAAGACAATGAGAGCAAAGGATGCACAATATATATTGGTGTTTTAGAACGTGGGTCTGGGATAACGAATCTCCCTTCACACCCCAGGGGTTTGAATACTCTGAAGTTGTATTTCTCTAATGAAGGTCACAGGCTTTTTGTCCCCGTAGAAGTTAAATCAGTTGGTACCTGATGCTTCACAGGAGGAAGACAGCAAAAGGACAGAGCAGAGTGGCACTTATCCATCTCAGACTGCAGCAACATATCTGCCCATTCCACCTACAGCCTGCGGGGTAAAGCCACATTAGGAAGGACACTCAAGGAGCCTTTTTGTTTTGAGCTCATCCTTGCCTCTTGCTGCTACTATGTTTTAAAACTGGATTCAGAGCACAAGTCATCCAAAAATCAAAATCCATCTTTTATTCCTACTTTGCTGTGTTTTGTCTTAATATTTTATTTGGTTATACGTTCTTCCTTTTTTTATTTGAAACCATGTCTCACCAGTTCCCCTGAGGGACTTTGTTCTCTTCCACTGCCCCCTAGCCAGCCCTGTTCAAAGTTCTGGGCATCTCACTCTGATGGATGAGGGCATGTGTGGGGTGGGGGGAGGGGAGGGCTGGGGGATGGGCTTGTAAGACTGAGCCTGCAGCTCATCTGCAGCAGACAGTCTGAAGAGGCTGCTGACATCAGGCTTGATCATGAGGAAAATGTGTGCATGGGAGATCCCATCCCACACCTAGGACAGGCTCTAGCTTTATGGCGGGCCTGCTTTCTCACCTGCCTTACACACATTTGCATACTTCTCCTCTTTGTCTACTGCCTGGAGTTTTTCAGCCTTCCTATTCCCTCCTGTCAAGGCCTGTCCACTCAGTGTCTCTGCAGAGTTCCCTGATGGCTCATGCAATTCAGGTTGGTCCCATTCAACACTTTCCCTGTCCCTACGGTAGGCCAGATGCAGGGCTGTGCTGGGAGGACAGCTCTCACAACTGTGCATATAGTGCCCCGTGCCCATCTGCAGAGAAGATGAAACAGCTTGCTTTAATGTTGGTGGTTTTCCTCTTCCTTCGGTATTGCCTTGTCTTTGTACAATGGCAACTTAAAATTACAATGAGAAATGCTTCATGGCTCTAGGTTAAGCAAAGTAGTCCACTCCATCTCCCCCAAATGACATCTGAGCCCTGCCATGGGTATTCATTTAGGACAGAGAAGACAGACTGCCTTTGGCATTTCCTTTAAATTTTATTTATAACAGCTTCTCCTGAGGATTTCGCCTAAGAAAGGATTTTAGATACACGCATGTCTGTGGCTCTGGCTCTCCATGCCAGATGAAACAGCAGCTGGTCTGTCCCTTCTGTCTTATGCCCTTCCTTAGCCCTTTCCCTTGGAGCTATGATAGTAGACCAGAATGGAGGGAGAGGCTTGACAATAGAAAGTTTAATATGCTCAGAAATGCATCTAGGATTCAAAAAAAGGGAGCAAAGCAAGATGTTTGGTCTTTGAGATAGAGTCTTCAAAGCTTAGATACAGCTGAAACCTTTGCCTGAATGATAGCAGGGACCCTGTACCAAATATGCAGGCTCTAAAAGTCTAAGGAGGGATAGGCGTGATGCCAGTCCTCAGGATTCTAACAGAGAGGTTGGGCCCCTATCCAGGGAGAAGTACACATGGTCAGCACCTGCAGACAAGCTAAGAAAAGGTTCTGGTAATTTCTTTGGGCCTGCTTTAAAGAAGGCATTATCATTACTCTGTATCTGAGGTACTGGGTCCTAAAGGTGATCAAGCTCATATCAACAACACACATTCGCTCAGGGCTTCACCTGCTCTGCATGCTCCATACTCTGTTTGTTTCCACTAATAACGCAACGAGCACCCATCCATCCCATACTCCCAGCAGAAACTAGAAAGTTGGCAGTTGCTTCTCTATAACCCTGACCCTCCCCTTCCTAGTGAGCAGCCAGATTCTTGAATCCACCCATCATCTTGCCGCTTTCCTTCTCATGCAATTATACTGAATTTATAGCTATTGCTAGTGTTTTAGTTATTTGAACTTTTGAACTATTGGTAATTGGGAAATTTTTCCATTTAATATCTCCCGAGATCCACCCATTTCATAAGCTGCTGTAGTTTATTGTTTGATACTGGAAAGATCTTTTGTGTGAGGAAATCAAATTTATTCACTCACGCATTCCATTTTAAGCACGGGTTTTAAACATTTGTTGCCATTTTTTTTTCTCTCTTGTAAGGTTTCCTGGTATGAAAAGTCTTATTCAAGTATTTTGTAAATACTGAAGGATTTCTCTGGGGGTTATAAATACTGGATGATTTACTTGATCGTAGGAGGGGTCTGTCTGAACATTTTGCTTCAGCAGATGGTGTCAAACTATTTGCTAAAGGTGGCTGTACCAATGCATGTTTCCACCAGCAACCCAGGAGACAATCCATGAATAGGTACACTCTTCTGCATACAGCATTAGCCCATTTCTTAGTTTTGCCTTAAAAAATAAATAAGTCCTCATTCTTTTAGTGTTTGTTCCCCTGATTAACCGTGCCGCTAGCCATCTCTCCTGGTATTTCTGTGCTACATGTAATTTGTATGCCCATTTGCAAATCGTGTCCATTTTCTTACTGGGTTAATTGTTGCATTGTTAGTTATTTTCCTTTCTGCTGTGACCAGATATCTGGCGAGAAACAATTTATATGAGGGGGAGTTCATTTTGGCTTACAGTTTGGATGGTCGCAGTCCATCATGGTGGGGAAGGGATGGATGGTGGCAGGAGGGTGAAATGTGTTCCATCACATTTAATCAGCAGTTGGGAGGCAGAAAATGAATTGAAAGTGAGGACATACCCTAAAAACCCAGTGACCCAAACCTCCAGCAAGGCCCTGCCAAAAAAAAATTTCCTCCATCTTCCATGATAGGGCCACCAGCTGGGGATCAAGAGTTCAAATACATGAACCTATGTGTTTGAACCTGTGGACTTCACATCCAAAGCCTAAGATTTGTATTTCTCTTACTGATCCTGGTCTATTTTCTATATTCTTCACACTCTTGTTTTGTTGACTTAGAAATATCCTATTCCTAACCATTCTCTTCATTTTGAAATACAGTTTTAGGAAGAGAAATTATTACTTCATCAATCATTTTAATAGCCAAATTTCTTTATTTCACGCTTCAGAAATCTTTCTCAATTACAAAGTCAAAAATGTATTTACATATATTTTATTAAGAGTTTTATAGTTTTATTTATGACATCTAGGTTCTTAACCCAGTCTATACTTGGGGAAAATCTCACACACAAATATGGTTTCCTTTTCTTCCGACCCATCCATGTTACCCCCGTTTCTCCTTTTGGGAAGTCTCTCCTTTTCAGTGCTAAAATAATTTTATGTTTTGGAGCCATTGTCCTACTTGGAGGCTGAGAGCAGGGTTTTCCACAGCTGGGACTTAATCCCCTGTCCACAGTATGCTAGCTGCCCTGGTCCTTGGCACTATGGTTGGTTGAGCACTAAAGGGTCAGAAAGTTCAGAAAAAAGGGACAGTTTCTTCCCACCAAGACATCTACGTATTAGGCTCTGGAGTGATACGAGCACCATGGGAATTATGTACCAAGACATAACACTTAACCTTCTGGAGGCTTAGACTTGCTCAGTTATGAGAGAAATAATTTTCCTTATGCCAAAAAGCTAGCTGGAGCCCAATAGGGTCAGCTTCATCGAATTTCTTTACAACATTGGACTGGGACTGGGGAAACCTCTGTTGTGATAGCAACAATTTCATCAGCATCAGCAGCTGAGATTTACTGAGTGCTTACTATGCAGCAGGCGTTGTGTTCCACGGTCACATGTGTTATCCCAACTAAGCTCCTGTGTGAGCCTCAGCAGATCACATGACCCATTCAATGATGAGCTTTGACAAGGTCTTCCAGAACAACTCCAACAATGAAAATCTGTCTAAGCTATCATCCTGTAACTCACAATAACATCCCCAAATTTCTTTCACCATTTAAGGCAAGGAATAGGACCATTTCACAGAAGCTGCTTCCCCTGAAGAGAGATTATGTAATGTCTTTAGTTACCATAGCCCATCTCAGGACCCCGGAAAAGTTCAAAGGCTTTAAGTATTAGAGCCAATTTTGTTTCTTCAAGAAGGTGTCCTTGAGTTTTGAGGATTTAAGCTTCTCATCAGAACGTTTAAAGACATCAAAGATCTTCAAATAGGGAGGCCATTTTGCCCATCTTCACTGCTGTTAAGTCATGTCCAGCTCCAGGTGCCCCCATCCCTCTGCAGATCTGAGAACTCTCCCTCCCATCTTTTCTTCCCGTTTGTGACTGATTGCGGAGAGTCTCACAGAGAAGCCTTCAGATCTAGAATCAGAGATGAGAGTGGTTTAATAAGCAGCAGAGCAAATCCAGGAGACATTTATAAAAGTGTCTTCTGGGGGAACGGCGGGGGCTGAAGTTAAAAAATATATCGGAGTTAAATCAAAGACAAAAATCCCTCTTGAACTCACAAAAATACTTAGAATGGCATGTTCTAATGACACTGTGAAGCACAATTAACTTAGGGAAGAAAAATATCCCAGGTCCTGTCTTTAATGGCAGTTCAGGCTACCTCTTTTAGGGTGGTTATGCCTTTCTATTCATATTACACAAGAGTCTTTTTTAATGTTGAAATGATTCTGTTAATGGAAGCATCATGTGGGAGTTTACATAAATGCTCATGAGATTTTGTGTTTACCCCAACATCCTGGTTTTGGTTTTTACTGTAAAATTCTACTCATGAACAGTTTGAATTATAGTGAGGCAGGTTTTAGAACATTCTGAGACTTTTAAATTGACCATTAATGTTTGCTATTGCTATTTTTAATTCCTGATATTTTTCTAAATAGAAGAGTTCTTAAGACTACAGTATGATCGAATTGAAATCCAGCAACTGCTTCATTTGATTTGAAGTAATATTTATTTAAAAGCCTGACTTTTTTTTAATATTTGGAACATGTAAATATAATAGAAATTCCGAGACAAATGATTTTATGGCTACCATTTGTTTGATTATTATTTTGTGACATGCTCTGCATAGCTTTCCACACATCATCTCGTTTAACAACCTTGGTGGGAAGTCACAGTACAGGGAAGTAGGATTTTGTTGTTGTTGTGTTGTTGTCATTGTGTTGTTATTGTTGTTGCTTATATTTTCCTCTAAGACACTGTACCATATGGCCTTCCTTTGATCCTTCCCTGTATGTCACAAATGTCAGTTTATATAGGAATAGTTCTCTAAGGGAACAAGAGTAGAAATGGTCAATGATGCTTAGCTAGAGGAGAGTGAGGAGGGCAGGGGACAGTCAGTACCCATTACTTGCTGTCTTGTTCACACTTTTTTTTGGGGGGGGAGAGTAGTTCCATGTGAGTTTTTAATTGAAATCTGCTGATTTGCTTTTTTAAAAATTAATTAATTTACTTTACATCTGGATCACAGCTTCCCTTCCCTCCTTTCCTCCCAGTCCCTTCCACTCACCTTCTTTCCCCACTTCCTCGCTCTTTCCTTTCTCTTCAGAAAAAGGGGAGACATCCAATGGATGTAAATCACCTTGGCATATCAAGTTACAGGTGCATCTTCTCCTACTGAGGTTAGACAAGGCAGCCAAGTTGGGAGATAGGGGTTCAAAGGCAGGAAACAGAGTCAGAGACAGCCTCTGCACCTGCTGTTAGGGTGTCCCACATGAAGACCAAGTTACACATCTGTTACATATGTGTAGGGGCCTAAGTCTGTCCCATGTATGCTCTCTGATTAGTGGTTCAGACTCAGTTATCCCCTATGGGCCCAGGTCAGTTGATTCTTCAGGTTTTCCTGTGGTGTTCTTGACCTCTCTGGCTCCTTCAAGCCTTCCTTCCTCACCCCCTTTCACAGGATTCCCCAAGCTCCACCTAATGTTTGGTTGTGTGTCTCTGCAGTTGTTACCATCATTTGCTGAGTAAAGCCTCTCAGATGATAGCTATACTAGGCTCCTGTTTGCAAGCATAACATAACATCACTAATAGTGTCAGGAATGGGCTCTCTGTCATGGCATGAGTTCTCAAGCTGGGCCGTTCATTGGTTGGTCATTCCCTCAATTTCTGCTCCATCTTTACCCTTGTGCATCTTGTAGGCAGGACAAATTGTGGGTCAAAGTTTTTATGACTGGGCTGGTGTCTCAGTTCCTCCATTAGAAGTTTTTTTCTGGTTATAGGAGATCATTGCAGCTACTATATCCCCCAGTGATTGCTAGGAGTCTTAGCTAGCTAAGGTCACCCTCATAGATTCCTGGGAAGTTTCATTGTCCCAGGTTTCTAGCTCCTCCCAGAGACACCTCCTACCATGAATTTCATATCTCCCAGTCATCTCTCCCTCCAGCCTCCCCCAATGATATCCTTCCTATTCCCCTCTCCCCATGTTCCTCCACCCAGTCCCCCCAATGTCTATTCTCTGTCCTCTCCTCACTAAGATCCAAGTGTCCCCACCTTGGGCCTTCCTTGTTTCTTAGCTTTTTGGGGTCTGTAGATTATAGCATGGTTATCCTGCACATTAGGATAATATCTACCTGTAAGTGAATACATTCCATGTTTGTCTTCCTGGGTTTGGGTTTCCTCTATCAGGATGCTATTTTCTAGTTCCATCCATTTGTCTGCAAATTTCATGATGTTATTGTTTTTAATAGCTAAGTAATATTCCACTGTGTAAATGTGCCACATTTTTCTTCTATTTATTCTTGGGTTAAAGGACATCTAAGTTGTTTCCAATTTCTGGCTATTATGAAGAAAGCTGTTATGAACATAGTTAAGCAAGTGTCCTTGTGGTATGGTGGAGTACCTTTTGGGTATATGCCCAGGAGTGCTATAAAGCTATTCCCAATTTTCTGAGAAACCACTAAACAGATTTCCAAAGTTGTTGTATAAGTTCGCACTCCGTGCAATGGAGGAGTGTCCCTGCTCCACATCCTCACCAGCATGAGCTCTCCCTTGAGTTTTTGATCTTAGCCATTCTGATGGGTGTCTGATGGAATCTCAAAATCATTTTGATTTGCATTTCCCTGATGACTAAGGATGTTGAACATTTTTTAAAGTGCTTCTCGACCATTAGAGATTCCTTTGTCAAAAATCTTCTGTTTAGGTAAGTACTCCATTTTAAAAATTGGATTATTTGTTTTGTTGCTATCTAGTTTCTTGAGTTCTGTATATATTTTCTATATTACCCCTCTGTTTGTCGTAGGGTTGGTGAAGATGTTTTCCCATTCTGTTGGCTTCCTTTTTATTTTTATTTTTGATAGTGTCCTTTGTGTTATAGAAGCCTTTAAGTTTCATGAGGCCCCACTTATTAATTGTTGATCTTAGTGCCTGAGGTGTTTGTGTTCAGAAAGTTGTTTCATGTGCCAATAAGTTTAAAGATGTTCCCCACTTTCTCTTCTATCAGATTTAGTGTTTCTGGTTTCATGTCGAGGTCTTTGATCCACTTTGACTTGAGTTTTGTGAAGGGTGATAAATATGGATCTATTTGCATACTTCTGCATGCAGACATCAGTTAAACTAGCAGCATTTGTTGAACACGCTTTCTTTGTTTCATTGTATAGTTTTGGCTTTTTTGTCAAAAATCAAATGTCCATAGGTGTGTGGGTTTACTGCGGGGTCTTTGACTCAGTTATTTTGATCAACCTGCCTGTTTTTTATGCCAATCCCATGGTTTTTGTTTGTTTGTTTGTTTGTTTGTTTGTATGTGTTTTTTACCATTGTTCTATAGTGCAGCTTAAAGTCAGGGATGGAGATGCTTTCAGAAATTCTTTTATTGTACAGGATTGTTTTATCTATTATGAGTTTTTGGTTTTTCCATATGAAGTATAGAATTCTTTCAAGGTCTGTAAAGAATTGTATTGATATTTTGATGGGAATTGCACTGACTCTGTAGATTGCTTTCGGTAAGTTGGCCATTTTTTCTATGTTAATCCTACCAATCCATAAGCACGGGACATCTATTTTCTGATGTGTTCTTCAAGTTTTTCTTCAAAGACTTAAAGTTCTTGTAATATAGGTCTTTCACTTGCTTGGTTAGAGTGTCACCAAGATATTATATATTATTTGTGCCTGTTGTGAAAGGTGTAGTTTCCCTAATTTCTTTCTCAGACTGTTTGTCATTTGTATACAGGAGAGCTACTGATTTTTTTTTTTTTAGTTGATTTTGTACCCAGCCACTTTGTTGAAGGTGTTTCTCAGCTATAGAATTTCCCTAGTAGAGTTTTAGGGGTCACTTACATATACTATCATATCATCTACAAATAGAAATACTTTGACTTCTTTTTTTCCAATTTGTATTTCCTTGATCTCCTCTAGCTGTTTTATTGTTGTAGCTAAAACTTCGTGTACTATATTGCGTAGATACTAATGGAATGGACAGCCTTGTCTTGTCCCTTATTTTAGTGGAATTGCTTTGAATTTCTCTCTATTTAATTTGATGTTGGCTATAGACTTGCTGTACATTGCCTTTATTGTGTTTAAATATATGCCTTGTGTCCTGATCACTCCAAGACTTTTATCATGAAAGGGTGATTGATTTTGTTGTAGGCATTTTCAGCATCTAATTAGATGATCATGTGGTATTTTTCTTTCAGTTTATATGGTGGATTACATTGATGGATTTTCATATGTTGAACCATCCCTGAATCTCTGGGATGAAGCCTACTTGATCATGGTGGATGAGGTTTTTGATGTGTTATTGGATTCAGTTTGTGAGTATTAAGTATTTTTGCATCAATGTTCATAAGGAAAATTGGTCTAAAATTTTCTGGTCCAATCTATTTGGGGTTCTGTAAGTTTCTTTTACATTTATAGGCATCTCTTTCTTTAGGTAGGGGAAAATTTCTTCTATGATTTTGTTGAAAATATTTTGAGGGGGGAATAGACTTCTTCTATTCCTATTATTCATAGGCTTCATTTTTTCATAGTGTTCCAGATTTCCTGGATATTTTATGTCAGAAACTTTTTAGATTTAACATTTTCTTTCACCAATCTATTGATTTCTTTGCTTGTATCTTCTAGGCCTGAGATTCTCCCTTCCATCTCTTTCATTCAGTTGGTGATGCTGAAATCTGTAGTTCCTGTTCTTTTACCTAAGTTTTCCATCTCCAGGATTCCTTCACTTTGTCTTTTCTTTATTGCTTCTGTTTCCATTTTCAGTTGTTAAACTGTTTTGTTTGTTTTCTTTACCTGTTTGATGATAGTTACCTGTATTTCTTTAAGGGGTTTATTCATTTCCTCTTTAAAGACCTCTGTCATCTTCGTAAGATTGGATTTAAGATAATTTTGTTGTGCTTCTCAGTTGTGTTAGGATATTCAGGGCTTGCTGCTGTAGTAGGATGGCTGTGCTCTGTCGGTGCCATATTGCCTTGGCTGTTGTTGACTGTGTTCTTGTGCTGGCCTTCGGTCAATCTGGGTTTTTGTGGTTATTACAGATTCAGGTGCTGATTTCTGAGTTTATCTTTTTTTGGATAGGTATATTTTTTATTGTTTTCCCTTTGGTTTCTGTTTCCTCTCAGTCTTTTGACCTGAGTGACCTGAAGTTCTGGTGACCAGTGAGTCTTCAGGTCCAATAGGGTGTCTCTGCTGAGATTTTTGTGGCCTGTGTGGTTTCTGGAATTTGGGGTGCTAAAGTTGACTCTGGGGTCCCTATTACTAATATGGCCTGGGATCCCAGGTGCCTGTATGGCCTCTGGGAAATCAGGCTGAGTTGTGGGGTAGAAAATGGAACACAGAGTATAGGGTTCAGTTTATAGCTGTTAGGTATGCTTTCAGGGGATTCATGGGCACAGTCTTGGGGCGAGTTCTTACCTGGTGTATGTGGTGCTGGCAGGTTGCTGAAATAGCAGGCAGAGTTGTTGGATGGGAAATGGAGCACAAGATATGGGGTACAGTTTATAGCTGTTTGGTGTGCTTTCAGGGGATTGGCGAGCTAGGCTTGAGGTAGGTGTCCCTGGTGCTGGCAGATCTCCAGGAAAGCAGGTAGGGTTGTCCTGTTGATTTACTTTCGAATGCCACTGAGCAAGACCCACACAGATTCAGGATATCAGCTGCCTGGGTAAATTTATAATCATTGTTTATAAGGCTTTGATAAATGTGTGGAATTTTTTATACATTTATTATGCATTCATTTTTAATGTAATTTTACAAATTATGTTTATTCTCTAAGAATGACTATCAGCAGAATTCAGTGAGAACAGGGATTTGTCATGTTGGAGACAGGTTTACAGAGGAGGTAGGGTGATGCCCAGACCTAGGGAGACATGAAGAATGTGAGATGGGTGCCATCTGGACAACAGTCTGGAGGACCCTGGAAGGTCAGAGCTGCAGACAGCCTCCTCTCAAATCTCAGGAGAATTCAGGGTTTATTCTTGCTTGGCAAGGACCCTTAATGTTGGGCCTCAGACCACAGGCTGGCTCTGTCAGGCATCTCTGAGATGTTCTCCTGAGCCAGAAAAATGACAACTAATAGAAGGTAGTGTTGTTACCCAAACATTGTAAAATTTATATAGACTATTTGGAGACACATTGATGCATCTATGGTGTCATGGTTTGTAACTAAACTCTGTTTTATTTATCTTGAATATTTTGCATAACTGAGGCATAGTTTGACAGTCTTGTCCTTATCTGGGAACTACAGGGAATGCGTTGCCATTATAGCAGTGGCCCATAAGTAATAACATATTTTGTTATTTATAAACATATAGATTCATTATGTCATATGCTAGAAACCTACCAGCATGCATACCTTTAACAGATAGGTCATCATCCTGTTTGCTCATTGGTCATAAATGTTACCAGATTTCTCTGGAACATCTGGGGTTTTGAGTCTTCCTTATTCCACCTTGTTAGAAATTCTCTCTGGTACACATAACCTGAAACTTCCTCACACCTGCGCATACAGCTATGTATTTGTGCGTTGTGCGTCAAGTGCACACACACCATCATGGAGGCTTTTCTCTTCTCGCTCTCTCTATCATAAACTCAGCACAAAGCAGGCTGAGGTTTTCTTGAGGTGGAACTGAAGAGCTCCAACATGAAGGGCACTGAGAGTCCTCAGTAGTCCTGGGTAGCCAGAGGAGGTTTGCTGTGTGGCACTAGCCAGACTGGAAAGATTGCCGAGTGGAATCAGACAGCAGAGGAAAGAGGAAAGCCAATTACCCAAAGGCAAATGAGACTCTAATTAAAGCTTCAGCTGAAGAGGGGAAATTTTAAAACAGACACTTTCCATTCTCCAGTTAGGCGCAGTCCAGAATGGTTGTTCAAAACAAAGGCCGGAATCAGGACCTGATGTTTCCACCTCCACCAGGACCCTTTACCCCTAGCAGCATCTGGCTCTCATCTATTGGAGGCAAAGGCAGCATGGATTCCTCACTGCTTTGCTGCGCATATTAAGTGGAACAGTTCACACATGAGGGAGAGGCCTGGCAGTTAGTAAGGGTCTCATAGGTGGAGTGTCACTATCCTCACCATCAATAACTGTTTCCTGATGTGCTCATTTTTAAACTCTATTTTACTTGGGATATTTATACCTCTACCTCCCTTCCACAAACCCTTTAACCCTAGGTAAGAGAGAGAAGGTTAGTGGGGAGAGGGTCTGCAGACCCTGTTACTTATCCCAGCTCTTTAGGGTCAATGGGTTCTTTTGGGGGCTATACCAACCCCCTTCAACAGCAAACATAGCAAGCAGTCTCCTCCATCTATCTCCTCCAAGCTGCTGGTCCACAAAGTGTCTCTCCACGCCTGCACACCTTCAGTTTCCGTTCTCTCCAAACTGCCACCTGCTCCCTTTCTCTCTCTGGGATCTCCTATTTATCTTCCTCATAGTCCTAGGCCACGTCCAGCTCCGTGCTGCATGAGGCAGGCCGTTACCAGCTGGCACAGACCACGCCCCGCAGGAGGCAGTTATCAGCTGTGGACAAACTAAAGCCCAAACTAAAACCCCATACTCCGGATTAAAACAAAAATGTATTTACATGATGGAACTGAATTTTTAAAGAAAGTAAAACTTCCATAACAGCTTCCAGCCCAGCTATTACCTGTATCAAAAGGCTGTGTAAAAAGGTGGGGCTGGAAGTCAGTAGCGCTGTTTTCTATCTTGACCATTCCTACGTGTCACGATTCATTGAAGTCATCCCTGATACTCAAGCAAGAAAACTGATTGAGGGATGCCTCAGCCTACTTTTTTTTTTAAGATTTATTTATTATTTATATAGCATTCTGCATGCTTGTGTGCCTGCGCACCAGAAGAGGCCACCAGATGTCACTATAGATGGTTGTGAGCCACCCTTGTGGTTGCTGGGAATTGAACTCAGGACCTTTGGAAGAACAGCTAGTGTTCTTAACCTCTGAGCCATCTCCAGACTCAGCCCACTTTTACCCCAGGCTCTGTGGACTGAGCTGACCACCCAGAGGTTCAGCTTCACGTGACTACGTGAGCAGCACACAGCATGCGTCTCACAGTAAGTTCTTCTTGATGGTGGGAGCCAGACGTCTTAGCTCCCTTTGTTTGGTGCTTCCTAACCTGTCAGAGTTCACTGTGCTGAAAACCATGGGGCATCATCTTTATCCTCACACGATCCCTATGTATTCAGGGCCTTGTTGCCTTGTGGAAGCTGCGGAAATTGAAACTTCGGAAGCGGGATGTGAATGCAGCCTCTCACTGTCCATACTACACCTAATCGTCCCTGAGTCGTCAGCAGTTGGAAATACACTGTGCCTGTACAAACTCACAGTCTATACTTAGGCATTGGGAGAGAGAGCTGGGATGCCGAGGAAGCCCAGAGACCTGCCTTTGTTGTATACTTCCTGTTTCTGGCATTTATTCCGTCTCCCCAAAGCCATAGGAATGGAGGTTAAAAGGACCTGTCAAACTTTGGGGAAATCTTCTGATACTTAAGCTCTGCCTAACTTTCACAGTAAAATGAATCCAATAAACAAGGGCCTACCTGCCTGTGGGGGTTATTTTGCAGAGAGAGAGATGGGAGGAAGGGAGAAGCAGAGGAAAAAGAGGAGGTAGAGAGAGAGGAAGAATATGAATTAAAGAGGTTAGTACACTGGCCATGTCAGTGTCTGAGGTAGAAGGGTCCCACAGACAGCTGATGAAAGATCAAGCCAGCAGTTCAGAGAAACTTTAAACGGGCTTCAATGCACATAACAGTCTAGTTGCTCCTGGCATCTCTGGTTGAACAGCTCTCTCCATCCCAAGAAAGCTCAAACAAAATAAAGGTCTTAAATCTAAACCAACACGTGACATGCATTTCCTGTGCCTGGCTCAGCTGACTTGCACAGTGTAGAAATGAAAGGGATTCTGATGGGAACTGGGGGTTGGGCAGGTTCTGTGCATGAAAACAGGGGGCATAGGGGGAACTTTGCTTTGAGAACACACAGCCCAGTCTGTTTCACCAGCCTCCTTCCATTTGGTCCATGTTCAAGTTGCCTTGAAAGATTTGATTCTCTGTGGTCATAATATGAGAGGTTCTACTGCATCATTATGCCACAGCATCTCTCTCTCTCTCTCTCTCTCTCATACACAGACACACATCCTGGATCTAAGGGCATCTCAGTGCACTAGGGAAGTGCCGGGAGACTTTGTTTTCACTGCTTATGGCAGCCCGTGCCAGTGAGGGGATGGTGTCCAGCATGGTTGGCTTGGCTTTGGGGTAGCATGTCTCTGCATAGTGGTGGCAGCAATGGGCTGGATTCCCATGGTAGAGCTTATGTTCAGGTTTCCTGCTGTATGGCTGCCAGCTGTATATGCCTTTCTCGTTCCTGTCTCTCATTTACTCCGTCATTTCCTCCAGCCCCATATCATCTCCTATAGTCCCCTCTGTAAACTTGATGCCTTCAGTCACCACCTAAAGATCTTCTACCCGACCCTTGCTTTCATCTTAAGTCACAACCCATTGTACCTGCTTCAGTTGTCAGCCAGGTCTCACTCAGCAGGGCTCTCTGCTGTCCTGGCTCTTCAGCTCTAGGATGTGGGGCATATTAGGTGACTTCCTGTAGCCCCCGCAGAGAGAATGTGGGCTGGAGCAATTCATCTCATTACACTTTACCTCCTAGAGAGTGCTCCCAGCAATTTTCTTTCTGGGTCATCTAAGAAGGCACACCTAGCCAAGGTGAGCTTGTTTTTCTCAGACACAGCACAGGCTAATCTCATTTGGATATGCATATTTTTCCCTTAATGTGGCTTTGGCCTTGATTCTTTTGTATCTAGGGACCCTACTGCCTTATTTTCATCAAGCTTGGACCCAGCTTGCCTGAGAATTGCTTCATCTCTCTGGCTGGAGATGGCCCTTTTATCTATAGGAGATTGTATTGAGTGTGATGAGAGGTTTTTTTAGTCCTAAGCCTTCAATAAAAATGAGCATCTGTGTGTCTGGCTGTGTGCATGTTTAATGTGTATTGCTCACACGGATATGCCCTTCTCTGGTGAGATCTGTGAGGAGGGAAGCTGGTTGGAAAATTGGTCAGTTTTTCTTCAGTATTGAATTAAGAAATTCTGGTGCCTATTACAATACCTCCAAACCCCAACCGTCACTGGGCCAGGAACTTTTTGTTGTTAATGCTTTGTTTATTACAATTCAGACAAATGCAACAAAAACAGGCATATTCTGGACCTAAGGAGCTCTTGTGTTTCTTGGATATATTCACCGTGTTCAGCTCTGACATCTACCCTTCTAGTCAGGCACCTGCGCCTCTCTGTTTATCTAATAACTGGCACCGAGTAGGTGGTCAGGAAAGGGATGACCTTCTTAACAAAGGAGATTTCTCTAGGAGGAAATGCTGTCTCAAAGATTCAAAAGATTTAAGCTCTATTTCAAGAAAGTTAACGGTCAGTAGTGTAACCTCAGACAAGCCACTTTTCTGGGCTCTGCTCTGCTCACCATGTTTATGACTGGAGTTGGATCTCTAAGGTCCCGTCAGAAGGTCTGTGTTGCCAGGACAACAAAGAAAGGCAGCAGCTTCATGTGCTATACGAACTCCTTGGAAAGCATTGTTATCCCAGCGCTTTGAGGGCACTGATGTCACAAGGGACACCAAAATACTGTGTTCAGAAATACTG
The DNA here is from genome assembly GCF_030254825.1 of Meriones unguiculatus. Classification (NCBI taxonomy): domain Eukaryota; kingdom Metazoa; phylum Chordata; class Mammalia; order Rodentia; family Muridae; genus Meriones; species Meriones unguiculatus. Next base: position 35,055,513 of record NC_083359.1, read on the forward strand.
TATGGCTTCACAGCCACGGTGTTTGGCTCTATGCCGTGCTGGAAGAGGGGCCCAGCAGGCTGTGCTCTCTGCATGGGGCCTTATTGGAGACCTGCGATCATCAAGCTGCTAGCCCTCTTAGAGAGGAAACAAAACAGCCATCAGGACAGCATTGTCCTCTCCAGGGAGCAATTCCTTCCATACAAACGCCCGTGTGGGTCTTGAAAAGGCACCTTCCATCAGGTTCATGCTGCCTGTAGCCCCGATTTACCTATGTGAACAGCAGGAATGCCTTTTGAGCTTGGGAGGTTTATGTGGATTCTGGGTTTCATCTCTGGTCACATTGGAAGGCTTATAATCAATTGCAATCCTGGTAATAGGAGATTCACCACAGCACTCTGCTGCCTGTTCAAGGGCTGTGCAGAAAATCAAATAGGCTCCAGTTACTGCTCGGGAAAATTTGTTGTATTTCGGGGGCCCGCTGTGAACTGCAAATCTTGGTAAGTGGTGGGACCTGTTTATGCACCATAGAGTAGTTTGTATTGTGGGTCTGTGGGAAGAGGAGAAAGGAGTTCTCCAAACTCAAGATGTGTAGCTCCTCTTCTTGTTTACCATGAGATTGTAGTCACATCCATCCAGAGACATATCCAGGGTTTGAGGATGAGCAGAAGGGGTGGCTGTTTCCTGCTTCTGTTCCTGAAAGGGCAGCAGTGGGTACGAAGGGGCCTCTTCCTCGTAACAAAGCCCTTCTTTAGGTCTCCACCTGGTTGCCTGCCCCTTTCTGCCTCGGCCATCCTAGAGGGAAACCCTGGGTGGTCCTCAGAAGAGCCCTTGCATTTGATCTTGATAGATGGGAAGTATGTGCCTTCAGAATACACCATGTGCCTGCAAACCTCTAGATCTTTGTTTCTATAGGGGTCAGGAAAAAAAATGAGGTACACTGAGGAGAAAGGGGCAGTTACCATGTGAGAAAAGTCAATCACTCGGCAGCCTTGCGCAGCTCCTTCCCCACAGCCTTCAACTTCATTCTCCCTGTTCTTGCCCAGTGAAAATGTCTACGCAATGGCTCAGCCCAGCCAGGTTGTTCAGTCATGAACTTAACCTCACCCTCACTATTTGTCTTTACCTTAAACAGCTACCTGCCACATCATATTTCCCACCGAATAGATACTAAATGGAGAAGTCACTTTAAAATGGCGAACACACACACACACACACACACACACACACACCCCTAAGAAACAGTATAGTGCTGTCACAAGGAGACTGCCTGTGTTTGCAGGGTGGTCGAACACTCTGGTTGGTAGAGGTCTAAGCAAAGTGCCCTGGGGACTCCAGGGGATTTTGAAGTCACCTGCTGCTTACAACACATTATTTAAGGAGCTGGAGAGAGTGCTAGGCGGTTGAGAACACTTGCTGCTCTCTGACTGGGGCTCAGTTCCTCTCATTCAAACCAGGTGGCGAGGAAGCTGTAGTGTGTCCCACAGTAAACCCCTCTGCCCACACATCCTCACTTTCCAATGTTGATTGCAATGAGTCATTATTCTGGTTTGAGGCCTCTGGCTTCTGCCCTCCATCAATATTAGATCCTCACTGGGACTCCTCTCGGATATCCTGTTGGTGCCCTGTGTCATTAAGATCCTGCTGCTTTGGAACAGCAGGACTACCCGTTTCATGTGCTTCAACAGTTCACAGATGATGCAGATTTTGGGGTAGACCAAGTCAAAGCCCTAGATCTGACTAACTGAGTTAGTCCACCTGCCAGTGCTTGCTTATCCGCACCACCAGGGTGAGCTCTCCAGCACTGCTCTGGCTACCACCTAATGCTACCATGGGCAAGTGGCAGAGCCAGCTCTTCTGCTCTCATGCCCCCCCAGGCTGGCTCACCTGCACCCACATCTCCAGAGCCAGCTCCACTGTGCTGTCCAGCCAAGGTACAGGGCCCATTCTCTCGAATGCTTCGGCCAGCAAGGTGCTTAACTGCCATCAGGACCAGCTCCACTGTGTTTCCCAGGAGAGGTACAGGGCCTGCCCTCCTGAGTGCCACAGCCAGTTAGGGGTAGGGCTAGCTCTGCATAACCCTTCCGATCCTAGCTGCTTGCATGGCCGTGAACCCAGACATGGCCCTTAGCAGTAGCACAGTACTGATACTGCACCATGGCCTCAGGCGGCAGGGCAGGCTATTCCTTTCCACCCCAGTGTTTCTGTTTATAATGCTCCAACTGTTCATCTTCTCTTTCTCTCCCATCTGCCCACCACATACTTGCACATTGTACTGGCTTCTACTGCAGGTGGAACACATGTGGTGCGTCAGCAAGCCAGCTTCTAGGTGTCTACAGCCTGCCCAGGGGGTGTGGTGGCAGACGGCCTCTGTACATCTCCCGATTTTCTTTACCATCTTGACTTAACCCCAAATGTGTAAAGAAGGCTTCCCCAGCTGTCTCCTTTAGAAGGTTTTTTTGGGAACCGGGAAGCTTTGCCACCGTTTTCTCTGTTGTTCTGTAATTTCTTAAGTTATAACCATCAGTGACTTTGGAAAAGTCATGTCACTTATTTTTTTTTTCTTAAAAATCTTAAAAATGGAAGTAGCAATGGGGTTAATGTGAGCATTAAACGCAATGACAGTATAATTCCTGCACAATGAAGGGAAGTTTCATTGAAATGAACATGATTATTAGTTCCACCTTAATTATTCATTTACCATTACTAGGTTCACTTTTATCATCAGTTCAGGGTTGGAGCCAAGTAGTATATTAAAATAAAATATTGTTTAAAACAACATTTTTCAAAATATCCTGACTGGAAAAGAAAAACTGCATGAGAGAAGACATGCATGCCTGGCACAATGATTATGATAACAGCTTTCTTCTTTATTGTTATTTAATTCTTTTTTATCTGTTTATTTATTTATTATTTTATTTGTATTAATTACAGTTTATTCACTTCGTATCTCAACTATAACCCCTTCCCCCATCCCCTCCCAATCCCATCATCCCTCCCTCTTCTTCTCCCATGCCCCTCCCCAAGTCTAATGATAGGGGAGGTCCTCCTCCCCTTCCCCCTTCCATCTGACCCTAGTCTATCAGGTCTCATCAGAACTGGCTTCACTGTCTTCCTCTGTGGACTGGTAAGGCTGCTCCCCCATCAGGTGGAGGTGATCAAAGAGCCAGAAACTGAGTTCATGTCAGAGATGGTCCCTGTTCTTATTACTAGGGATCCATTTCGAGACTGAGCTGCCACGGACTACATCTGTACAGGGGTTCTAGGTTATCTCCATGCATGGTCCTTGTTTGGAGTATCAGTCTCAGAGAAGACCCCTGTGCCCAGACTTTTTAGTTCTGATAACAGCTTTCTTATAGGAGCTTTATAAAGTAGGTTGTCTTCATCACTAGGCAGGGAATCTTTATGACAGATACTTTAAGCACGCTTGTAGATCCATAGCTAATTTTAAACCACTGACTTTTGTTTTGGTTTTGATTTCCCTTTTACCATTCATTTTTGTCATAGTAAGAGGGAGATAAAATTGACCATTTGAACACCATATCCTCTCTCATAGACTACTGTTTGGTTCCAGCATGTAATAAGGGAGACTTTGTCATAGCTGTTTGAAGCAGTGCCCTATTTCTGTCTATAGATGCATCAGCCTACACCCTAGAAGGTCACCTTCTGTTGTATGTAGACTGCAGTCAATTGCATTGATGCATTGCTTTTTTTTCCCCCAGTACTGCAGTTTTAAGAGTTCCCTTCCCCCCCCCAGGTTGCTGATCTTTTCAAAGCTGTGCTATTTCTTCCCAGTCAGACTGTGAGATAACAGGGTAAATTGCAATTAACAGTCTCGCACTGAGGTGTTGGGAAGAGGTTATTGAAGACATTTGGATAGTCCACACAACACACTGCAGGTGTAGTTGGGGCTCTTCTCGGACAGACTAGAATGGCTAATCTCAGGAGCTGTCCAAGGTCACAACATGAATCCACCAGCAGAGCTGGGATCAGAGGCCAAGAATGCCAAAAAGTCTTCTCTTTTCCTAGTGTTTCTTGAAATACGGACCTGCCCCGTAGGTGCCTGGTGCATTCAGAACCTCAGGCGTGCCCAGGAGAAGTGATAGGTCCTGGAAGTACAGCCCATTCATGCTGTTTTAACCCCCATCCTGATGGTAGTGGGCTCCGGATAGTCTGTTCTTAGTCTATTCCTACTAATCAGGCAGCATTTCTGGCTTACCCTCTTCTGGGTATTTCGTAAAATTATTTTGTCTCCATTGTACTAGTTGTCATCCTTACATTCAGTGGTAGGAAGTGCTGCTTGCTTGCTTTCTGAGATAGAAAAAAAAAATGCTCTAAAGCAAATATGAGCAAATTAAAATAAACCTATGTTTAAAAAAATACCCATAATAGTGGATTGTAAGCTAGGATGGGCAGCTGGTGGGTTTCCTGTTGATAAAAGTGGTGAGTAGCTAAAGCATGGGAAATGCTTTATTCGTCTCTGCCCTCTAGAATATTCACCATCCTTAGGGAAGAATATATAGGTGAATCTCAGCTTTCTTCTTATCCATAAAATAGGTAGCCAGAAAAGCAATCAGTAACCATAACATGAAAACAAAGACCTAGCCATGTACCAAAGATCAGCGTGTCAATAGTCTCATTATTGACAGCATATAAAATTGACCAGAGAAGTCAGGGAGTTTGATCAGTAACTGCTTTTAAGTGTTTTCGTTGTTGCTATTGTCCTGTGTTGTTTTTCTGCATTGTTTGTTTTTGTTTTGCCTGTATCCTGAATCATAAGCCAGGCCCTGTTGCAGCTGTGGAGATCAAGAACTAGTTTTCTGCTTTAGGCACTGTTGCTCTATTTGAAGATTATATTTTAGTCCTTATTCTCCTCTTTCTGATCTCCCCCTAAGAAGCTCTCTGATTACCTTATTATTCAATTAGAGGAAGTACATAGAAGAAAAAGATGGCAAGATGCAATTTATCAAGCATTTCCCTACTGTTACTACATTTTAAAGATTAGCATGTATGGCTAAGTGAAATGGAATATTAAAGCTATTTATCAAAACGGGATATAGAACTTACCACTTTAAACCTGTAATTTCCCTATTTCAAGTGAACACGGGGACAGAAAGATGTACTACATCACAAGATTTGGATGGTTTCCTTACTACCTTTTACTGTCAACCTCCAAGTACCACTTAATTTGTTTTCCTGCTCCTTTAAGCAGGCATTTCCTCACAGCTGTGTAATCCAGGGTTCCTGAGTTCAGAAGACCAGTTCCTAATGGCCTGAGGTGAACCTGCTTCTCACGAACATCTCCCTGATCCTGCTCCTGTCCCTTTTCTCTGTGGCCCTCCCGCTGGTCAATACGTTTCCTGTGGAGGGCTCCTTTTGTAGAGATGTATTCTCATTTAGAGGAAAAGTGGGGAGAGAGAAGGAGGGGCGCTCAGTGTCTGGTTGGTTACTTAAGGGGAGTTAGAGTCAAATGGTTGAAAAATGGGCCTCTGAATCAGCAGAGGCTTTACAGAGCGACTGGAAAGACTGCATACTGATAGGTACAACTATCGAGAAACCAAAAAATAACGCTGATGAGATACCTGCTAATAAAAAGACTGCATTGCTAAATGCAGGGCAGCAAGGTTAATGATGATACATTTTTTAGTACCAAAGATTAACATGATAACTTGCTTATTAAAGTTAATTCAGATACACTGCTAATGGAGGAGGCATACAAAATTAATTTCTATAGCACCCCATAAATTATGAGCGCTTTATTTATTTATTTATTTTTGGCTTACGCTTTGTCTATGCAAGCATTGTATACATGCCCTAGGTGGGCATAATGTTTCAGCCACAGGGCATCCTTGGTCCCTGAGCAACGTGGGGAGCTTGAGTATGTTCCTCTCACTGCTAGCCTTCTGCTGAGTGTTTTCCTGCTGAGGTGTGTGTACTTCATCACCTTCCAGGTTCCAGTTTGGCAGGGATCTTGGTGTTAATCATTAATGAGATGGTGAGGCTGAGCAGAGATGAGGAAAAAGTAGAAGGTAGGCCAGAGGAGGGAAGAGCCTCTTCCTCTTTCCATGGGAAAGAACTCTCTGAATGTTATTTGAGAAAGCATCTTTGGGTAACTGAGTGCTGTCTTCCTCCATCTTGAGTACCAAGGTTCAGGGGAACCCAGACTTTAAAAGCGTAGAATCTGAAAGATGAATACAAATGTGTCAGTTCTGGCACTGTACCCTGGGTAACTTTCTTGACTTTCTGAATCACTTTGTGCACCTGTTAAACAGGGAGGATTAAAACATGTAATATAAAACAGTTATATATATATATATATATATATATATATATATACACATATATATGTGTATATATATATATATGTTACTATATATGCAACATTTATATGTATCCTTAGTAATGCACTTATATATTACCATATAATATATACATTTGTTTTATTATATAGAGATACTTAATCTTAATGTCATTTATGTACAAGAACATCTTAAGTATATAGTCCTGTGCTTTTATGCATACGTATTTATCTATTTACCCATTGCACATATCAGTATAATTTCAATTACTTAGACAGTGAGGTACTTGTATCTTAAAAATTAAGCAATACTAATTCTGGTACTTTTTAGTGCTTATGGTCGGCCAGGCATGTGGCAGTAAGTTCTTGGTGAGCAGGATTAGTGATGGCAAGCCCTGACTGCCAACTCGATTAACTAGAAAAGCACCTAGGAAATTTGGAGAGCACAACTCCCCAGTGAGGGAGACGTGACCACATCAAGATTTTAGTGGGTTATTGGACAGTGATGGAACTTTGGTGGGTGTGGTCTACTTGGCGGACATGGGTCATTGCTGGTTGAACCCTTAGGGTTGAACCTGGTGCCTGGTCCCATTTTGCTACTCTTTGCTTCCTGGCTGTCACATCAAAGCTTTCCTTGTCATGCCCTTCTGCCATGGCCCTGTCTCGCCACAGACCTAAAAGTAACGGTGTCAGCTCTCCAAGGGCTATAAACCAAAATGAGTCCTTTCTCCATATGTTGTTCTTTCCTGGTATTTGTTAACAGCGCTGAAAAGCCTGCTTAGCTCACTGTTGTATTTCATCTCTCAGACTTGTGTTGGGCGTGCTGATTTTATCCCACAGATGAGGAAACAGATGTATAGAGGACTTAAGAAGCTTGCCCGGGATCAGACAGATGGTAACTGAGGCCCCGTGCTTACACTCTTCTTGAATACAGAGTATTTCTCATGTGTCACGTGGCCCGTTATTAGGAATGTCAGAGGAACGCAAGTACAGCCTGCTTGATGGCTGGCATTTCTCTTCATGTCTTGACGTATCTGTCTTCCTGTATGTGTGGGCAAGCAGGTGATGCTGAGACACTCACCAAGTGTCCTTGAGAGAGCAGGCTCTTCTCTCCCTGCCCTCTGGTTGGAGGCGCATAGAAAGAATTGCAGCAATGGCCAGTGACGGTCTGTTTAGTTCCCACCCAGTTAGCATTACTTGGGGACATGAAAATGTTTAAGTCTTGTGCTAGCCTAAGCACCTCAAGTGAGAATCTCCCATATTTCTGAGCACCTGTTGCTAAAAACCCCCTGTACATTCATCTGTACATGGTGCTTCAAGTACTGCTTCTTTTTCCTTCCCTCTCTCTCTCTCTCTTTTCCTTTGTGTCTTCTCTTACCTACCTTCTTATTTCCTCTCTTCCTTTTCCTTCGGTTTCATTTCATTTTCATCCTTTTCTACCTCTTCCTTCCCTCTCTTTTCTTCTGTTCATTTCATCATGGTCACCACCAAATAAACCTAGGCAGCTGTTCTGCTAAGAGTCTCATGGCTTCCTGCTATGAATTATTGTTGGTGGGAAACAACCACATTCGCTGTGTCTTTCATGTAATTAAACATAATGAAACTGGTGTCTACCCATTACACTTAGATGCATTTAGCCAGTGGGGCCTTTGGCATGCCTGTCAGGATATTTTATAGGTCCTCAAGCTATTTCCATAGCAGCATTTGTTCTGTTCTCTTCAGTGCTGTTTCTGCTATTAGCCAGAGACCTCCCTCCTACTTTCTTGCATTTCCCACTCTCCTCTCAGCCCATCACTGAAGCCTTGGCATCATACTTGTGACTCTGGTCACATCTGTCCTTATCACCTGTGTCCTGGTCCTATGCCTTAACATTTATAGATGTTTAGTATATAATGGTTCACCATAGTAGTTGAAGCACCAAGGATGAGTGCTCACTCATGAAACCACTTCCCTTTGTTTTGAACTTTATTTAACTCTCTACATCTCTCATAGAAGCAGATGGCACAATTGAACGAGCTGCCAGCACTTGCCTCTCTCTGGTTCTTTTCAGAATGAACATTGTACTGTCTGATGTCAAAGGCAGCTAATGACTACGTGACTCAACATAGAGCAGTTAGCATTCAAATTCAGTATGAAGAATTTTCTTTTAAAACCTTAATGTCAAAAACAAACAAACAAAAACAACTGTGTTCATGGGGGTAGGGTGGGATGTCTTCTTTTGCTTTCAATGACCTCAAAAGTTTGGCTTATTTTTTCTTCATTGCCTCTCAGAGGGCATTTGGAGCCTGTGTGTTGACCTTCACTTCTCACACTGTGTCTCCTTTTTTATTCCGTTGGACTAAGGTAGCATATGAAGAAGTACACTTAGCTAATAATGAATATATGAACAAGTAATGCCCCCAAATAAAATATTAATATCAATTTCATAGAAGTACAATTTGAGATTCATCCTCAGGGACTGGGCATAATTGGAAATGCAGCGTGTTTCATTGTGTGTGGTTTTTATACTGTTCCTGTCAATTGACTGCTTCTTTCTTTATTACACTCGGACTGCCCTCCGGGTGAGGACCGTATATCCTTGTTGCTTTGTGCAGAGAGCTCATTACATGTCATTGTGGGATATTTATTCTCCTCACTTCCTTCTGTCTCACACTTTCCCCAGTTGCTCTTCTATTGCTTAACAGTCCAAGCAGTGTCTCTTTGATTTTCTTATTTAAATATTGGGCCTAAGTGTGTGCTTCATTAAATCACTCTTTGCTTTGGGCTATCTGGGGCAGGATGCACAGGGGCTGGTGGCTCGGTTGCTCAAATACAGACAATGAGAGGCCCTGCCCCTCAGGGGGAGCTCGGCTCTCCACCTTCTTAGCCCACACTTAGAAAAGAAAAGCTGAAGGATAAATGCTCCCATTTCCATTTTTATTTCTAGGGAGGAAAGTGGTACAGATTTTAGACCTTCCTTTTTGAAGTTCTAACTTGTTTGTAGCATGTGACATGTCTCTGATTTCTTTTCATAATAAACAATGGTGGGAATAAAAGTTTGGAGCTGTAAGTGCAGAAGTCCCAGCTTCCCTCCTTTGCAGCTGAGGTGGGGAAGAGGGGAGAGGAGGGAGAAGGAGCCAGAGGATGATTGAAAACAATTACCATTCTATTTCACCAATGCTTAAATCCAGGCGCATTTTCTCATTTAATTCTCTGAAATGAAGAGCCCCTCTGTTAGCCTTAAAATGCAAGCAAGAGGCTTTTTTAATGTGCGATTTTCCCAGAAATGGAATCCTAGTGCTCCTATTGATCTGAAACATCGCTGTTGGGTTTTGTTCTTTTTTGATATTTGTAAGTTTGTGATGGCAGTAGCAGAAGGCTCCTGTGTGGCTGGAGGATTGCCTGTAAGTGGCATTATTACTCTAAGTTGCAAAGAGCAATGTAAGAGGTACTCAGAGAGAGCATGCCTGAGCCCTATGCAGTCTGTTCCCATGGCGGGGGGTGGGGGGGAGAAGGGGAGGATAAAAATGCAAGGCACACATTACAATCATTTTGATTTATTCCCACCTTTTAGAAATCAGTTTTCTAGTTTTGGTATTTTTCCCCTACACACACACACACATACACACGCACGCACACAGTCGCACACGCACACTGTACTTTGAATGATGCAGATAGTCATCTTTATCACAGTGTGCTTAGAGCAGATGTTTGGTGAGGTATATAACTTAGCTTCAGCTGAAGGGCCATCACACTCTACCATGGACCTAGAACTTCTTAGACTCAGCATCTGATCTGGATGGAATGTAGGCATTTGCATCCCCATCTATGGAGGAAGAGATGAGTCCTCTCCAAGGTCACACAGTGGGGCAGTAGCAAGGGTGTTCAAGCCTAGGTCTTCCAACCCTAGCTCCCGAGCTCCTAGCTCACTTCTTCATACCTCCCTTTGCAATAAGGTAAAGCCTCAAAAGGGTAAGATATTACCAGAAGGGCTGACCCCGGAGGGTGAGGAAGACAGTATATAATTCTCTTTCATTGCACAGTCCCCAGATGGGACCACCTTGTTTCCTTAAGGAAATAAATAATATGTGATACCCCAACATGAGATAGTGTTTTGGTCTTGAGAGTAGCCCTAGATTCAGATAGGCAAGACTCCTCTGCTGTTAGCAGACACTCATATGTACACCTCTCACTCCACACACCTCACACTGTGTGATCAAGGTTGTGCAGTAACTGTGGGAAATGTGACTCGACTGAGATTGGATATTTTCATGTGAGCTTCTCAAGTCTACCCAGGAAAGGGTTCCAAACCACGCAAAGGTCACAGCTGCTGCCCACTAGCTGAGTGAGATGAGAGAGGATGACTCAAAGTCAACATTTCATGCTCTCTTCTCTTATCTCCTGATAGCTCTGTCCCTTATTGAGATATGTCTGCCACAATGCCTCTGCCTGCTGAGGGAGCCCTCTTCAGGTATATTACTAAGGACTAACTTATAGGAGGTTGCCGAGTTGGGATCCCTGGTTAAGGAGAGTTTGGGAGTCATGGAAGCAGAGGTACAGGTATGTCCAGAGGGGGCACGATGGGGAGAGAGGTGTTTGGAACTCTGTGTAGAAGAGAGGCAGAGGGTCAAGAAGACTTAGCTCTGGAGGAATGTGGAGGTTGCTGACTGAATGTTCCAGAAGTGGCCCACATGCTTCTGAATGGGGCTGAGCTGCTTGTGCTGCTGACTTGGAGCCAAATGTGGTAGAGGAATGCTAGAGCCAGCTCGTGGCATGCAAGGGGCTACTGAGCACACTGCTCTCACGTGTGTCTGAGGCGCTGCGCATTGTTTCCTTAGTATCCAGAATTACCTAGGACGGAATCACTTCAGTTCAGCTCTAAGCTCTCCTATTGGCTCCTCCTAGTTTGGCAGCGTGTGGGACAGGGTCTTTTACGGCCTGGGGCTGCTTCCAGCCAGTGTAGCATGGCACACGTGATCGTTCTGAGCATAAGGGGCCTAGCAAGTCGTGGAGTACACTCATCTTGCCCAGGTTATATGTTCATTTTCCTAAAACCATCTTCTGTGGAGCTGTGTGGTTTAATGGAGAAGCTTCAGAGAAGGGACAGCTTAGCATTTGCGGTGGGTTAGGTCAAACTAAAAGCACAAGAACGTGGTAGAACATGACTGTCCTAACAGCTTCGGAAGGTGTGAGGAGAGGGAGCCTCTGCAGCAGCCACTTCACACCTCCTGCGAGGCGTTTGCGGGAGCCTTTCATTACCTGCTAGCTGAAGCAAGAGGCTTCATGATTAGATATTAATTTGATAAGCTCTACAAGGAATCTGTTCCTTGGTATCCGACACTCAAAGATGCTTAGGTTCACCACTTACTGTACTGGTCCATCTGCATGTCTTGATCCAGCTTCTAAAACTTAGCCTAAGTAAGTCCATGTTTTTGTCTGCTACCATTGCTATAAAACCAAAGAAACAAAACAGACAAGCTTTCCGTCTTCTTTCATCTGTACTGCTCTAGCAAAGTAGGCAGAGTTCACAAGTTGTGAACATTGGCTCTTGAGCCCTGTTTTCTGGGTTTATATCGGCTCTGCCACTGCTCACTGTTTAGTTTTAGTCAAAATACCGAATGTCACTGAACCCTTGTCCACAGAAGAGATATGAGATTCTCCACTTAAGAAAGAATGGCCACGCGAGAGTGCAGGCTCAATACCCTTTCCTTTCCTCTCTACAAAGCCCCTTCTGCTTATTGCCTTTCTTTCCAGGGCCAACCCCCAGGTTCCCAGAAAAACCTTGTTTATTTCTGCATACTATCAACTCTTTACCATAGCCCAGATGAGCTCTGACCACCTCCCCACCTGTCCAAATTTTCTATCCCACCGTACAGTCTGCTACCTCCAACACTATCTATACTCCTCTCCAGGAACATTTCCAATGTCAAACCTGCACACAAGGCCATGCCCTCCTATTCCTCTGCTCCCGAATGTTCTGCCCTGAGATCTTTGTGCTCTCTTCCCCATGTAGTGTTTTCATGTCAGTTCTGGTCTTGGCCTCAGACACCTCTTTGACTGCATTCAGGAAATGGTCCTCCCATAGCACACTCTCTCTATTGTGTTTGACAGAGCCTGTGTCACCACCTCACCCCCATCCTCTACCTGGGAGCGCAACCAGAGCCCGTTTCTAATGCTACAGAGCCTGTTCCCTGTCAGGAACCTGCTTTACCTGTGGACTGGAACAGAAAAATGCCCTTGGGCTGTCCACTCCTGGGTTTGAATGCCCTAGGTCAGTGGATTTTAACCTGTGGGATGTAATCTTTTCGGGGGAAGGTTGAACAACCCTTTCACAGGGGTTGCCTAATAGCATTGGAAAACACAGATATTTACATGATGATTCGTAACAGTAGCAAGATTATAGTGATGCAGTAGCAATGAAAAAATTTTGTGGCTGGGGGTCACCACAACATGAGGAGCTGTGTTAAGGGGTCCCAGCACTAGCAAGGTTGGAATAACTGGCCTAGCCTCTCATGGGCTGACCCCTGAGAGGTCATTAGAAGTCTGGATTGTGCCCTCTTCCTCTTGTTCCCCTCTTGTCCTCATTTCCCATCTCCCACTCTAGGGGTTGCCAGGACTTGCAAACTTTGTCTTGGAGCTGCCCCAGTGGAAGCCAATCTGGAAAAGCCAACTGATATTTTCTTTCTTTGTTTATGGCAGCCTATGGAATGGAATGTCTGTGAGAACAATGCTGGTCGCAATAAGTATCCATCAGCTACGTGTTTCTGTATGTGGAGACACACAGCACACAGTAAACAATGTAAGGCATACACTTTGTATACAAAGGACACATACATATTACAGGCATATATATTTTTGCAATACATAAACCTTCAGAGATTTCAAGTGTATCTACAATCAGTGTGAATTAGGGATGCGTTTGTATCACCTCCTCTTAAAAGTTCCTGCAACGTGGAGCTCAGAAGATGGTTCAGAGGGAAAGTGTCTGCAGCAAAAGCTGCAGGACCTGAGTTAGAATCCTCAGCACGCACGCAAAGCAGTGGGAGTGATGGTGTATGCTTTAACCCCATGCTACCCAGCCTAGCCAAACTGGAATCCGAGCTTCAGGGGAAGAATGATAAAGACACGTGACATTAACCTGGCAAGGGCACCTGTGCCCACGTGCATGCACATGCACACTGACCCATTCCACACAGAGAGGCAGGGGAGGAAGAGAGGTGAAGGAGAGGGAGAAAAAAGGAGAAAAGGATCGGGGAGGAAGGAGTAAAAAAATTCTGTAATTTCTGTCAGTCTATTTTGTGGGATATCCAGGCATTATAGGGCTTTTGCTTGTATTAAAAAAAGTCCCATTTTATGTTAACTATAAAATATATGTGATAGACAGTTACAAGCCTTGAATGTTAAATATATGCGATCAAAGTGGTAGCTTGTTTGGGAATTTCAGTGGGTGTCCAGACTGAAGCCGGAGAATCATGACTCTTCTGGAGTCTGTACTCCTGACTAATTAGGGCCGCTTCGACTGAGATTCCTGAAGCATGTCAGTCGTTGCTGAGTTGTAGGATCTCTACATATCCTTGTTGTCTGGCTGGGGTTGGGGGAGGCACACTTTGGCCTGTAAGTTCAAAGTGGGGAGATGTCATCATAGTGAGGGCTGGAGTGGGGCGTGATGATGTGGATGCTTTAATTAGGCATGTTTTCTGGGAGTGATGGATGAGCTGCCACTAAAAAAAAGAAAAAAAAAAAGTTGCAGAAGATGTTAGCAGAACCACATAAGGCTCATAACCCGATCTGGAATATGATGTTTGTGGGTAGGAATTGATTTCCCTCGGTGGGTGGAATGTGTTTGCTTTGTGACACGCTGGCTGGAGGAGGGAGGTTAGGAGCAAATTGCTGACTGTCGGAGTCGTGTCTGTGGAGTGCCTCCTCTTAGTCTAGCTGATCCAGCCGAGTGGCCTTTCACATCTGTAGATGGTTCATGATCCCAAGGGGAAAAGGCAGCTAAGGGAAGCTGAACTGCACTTCCTGCATTCAGCCCTGTCTGGTAGAGCTGGAGTTTTAATCACGGGCTTTCCCAGGATGCCATGACACACCAGGGAGGCAGAGTGAGCCTTGACAGCCGTAAGCTCTTTGGTTCCCCAAGAGGGTTAAACTGAGCTGAATTCGCCTCACAGTCAATAGAAACTTGGCCAAAGCCCAATGAGCTTCACCTTAAAGTCTGTGAAATATTGAGCAGGATTGAACAGGTGATTAACTAGTGTGGTGACAAAGTGAATGGCTGGCTTGGAATGAAATTACGGACACAGTCGCCACAGTAAGGCTTGCAAAGATGGGCAGCCATGTGAAGATGCAACTGACAGCACATAACCCTGTGCTGTGTCTAAACACCTTCTCTGAGTTCACCGTCTTCTAGAATGTTCCACATCATTCCCACATGATGCACCAAAGCGGTACCTGAGATCAGAGACTGGCAAACATTTCTCCATCAGGGACGTGAGCTGCCAGTCTTCTTTTATGAGAGATTTGTTTGCTTTTCCTTTCTCTCAACCTTAGTTTCCGAGAGAAGGGTTGAATTTCTTATGTGTGTGTACTGCAGTGTAGCCAACGGCTCCTAAAGGCACTCGCTCTGTCCTGCAGTGAGTGCATCGCCATTGGTATTGTGCTGGTATAGAACTGGTTTCTGCCACAAATCTGAAAGGATGCTGCTGCACCCCATCCAAAAAGAAGAGGTTTAGAATGAGTGATGATTAAGCATCTGTTGTCCTCATTTGGGCCTCAGCTTCATTTCTGGGGTGATCAGTAAGACTCTCATTGGCCATCCAGTTCCAAAGATAATGATGACATCATGTGATTTGTGACAAGATAGAAACACATTCTGGGTACTACAGGGACACAGGAGACAGTCACCCCAGTCAGAAGTAGAGCACCAGGAAAGCTGTACTAGAGGATTTGACCTCTAACTTCAGACCTAGGAGGCATGAGTCTATCAAGTGAAGAGCACTCCTGCCAAAGAAAGCCACGTGTGGAACATTTCAGAAGCAGAGTGACAGTGATGGGTGGGGTGGAGTGGAAGGGGGAGGAGCATCAAGGCATGGATCCAGAGAAGTAAAGAAAGGGTGTAACAAAGGGCCTGTAGCTGTAACCTGGGGGGCTATAACACTCAACTAGGGAGCAATCAGAAGTCACTGAAGAATTTCCAGACTGCAGTGATTGTTTATAAATAGAAGGGCGGTAATTTAGGACATGTGACCCAGAACATGGAAGACGCTGATTCATGTCAGGTTGGATGTTGATCTTGAGAAAGTATAAATTGTTTGACTGTGATGGGTGTCTTCACTCTGAGAGGAAGCAGGAGAGAACAGACGTGTAGGAAGCCCCCACGCGCAGATGTGGTTCATGGTAATGCTTTCCTCTGAAGCTCAGGCTGTGGCTCTGGTCACAGATGCAATTTTGGCTCAATGTTCTCCAAGGTGGCTTTTCAACAAAGAGAGACTCTTCTTTTTTTTCACTGGCTAATGTGAGGAACAAGTAAAGAAACAGATGATTTTTTTTGAAGTGTCCTTGGGTAATAACATCACTGAAAAGGCATGTCACACTTCAAAAAGGCTATGAGATCAGGTAGGCAACACCACCCACCACAGATCAAACTTTCTTAAGGAAAAAAAAAAAAGCTAAACCCAGGAATGGTGCATTTTCCTCTGCAGTCCTTTGGACAAAAGGAACTTTCGATTAAAACACAGAGAATTGAATAACTATGCAGAGTCCTTAGCAGTGGTCTGAATTATAATTTGGACTTGACACCTGATGGCAGATCGCCCAGCCTTTGTCAGCCTAAGTACCTGAGGCAAAAAAATCTCACATAGGGATGCAGGTCTGTGGTACCCATTATCTCTGTCTACAAAGATTCAGTGAAGGCTTTGCGAGGTCTGTCTTTTTAAACCATTTGCGTCTGTTTTCTTGACAATCAAGCAACAATTAAGGAATGCTGCTTTCTGAAGCTTTACTGGCTAATGTAATTTCACAGTTCCAATTACAAACCAGAAAAATTATTTCATCCCCAAAACAAGGGAGCCAGACATTTCTGAGAAATCAGAATTAACAAGAAGACAAAGTCCTTTCTGCAAAAACAGGCCACAGTATTGATAGCTTCCTCATTGAGAATCTTGCCGAATCTCAACATGAGCAGCCTGCATCATCCAGGGAGCTGGTCCTGCCAATACATAAAACCAACTCCTTTCAGCTTGAAGGAGCGCTGCTTCTGCAGGAGTCTGGTCTAGTCTAGTACAAACATGTCCACTTGTCCATCCTTCCTCCCGACACTCCTGTGAATCTCTAGTTTATGTGGCTGTAGAATTTTGAATGAGGCCTTAACAATGATTCAGTTCGACCCTTTGCCTGACCCTTCACCTCACTTTCCCAGTGTGTAGACAGCCACCTGGTGCTTAAACACTGCTAGGAGTGGGGAGCTCATCACCAGACTTTCTAAGAGAATGTACTACTTTAGCGCAGTTTTAAGGAGGAGTTGAAGTCCAATTTCTTCTCATGATCGTTGTTAGTGTTTAGCCTCACTCACCAGGCTTGTCCCTTGCATCCAAATCTCCACAACAGGACCAGATGGAGATATTATAGAGGACAAATAGGATGAAATTTAAAGGCAACACCCTAAAACACACACACACACACACACACACACACCTGTGCTATGGCTACTCCTAACACACCACTATACAAGCCTCAGTGTTTGTATCTTCTTTGTTTTTCCTATCTTCCACACAAGTCTTATCTCCTTTGGCTTGAGTGCTGATAGGTGGTTGGCTGTGGTTATCCATTTCCACTTCAGAGCGGTGGCTGCACATAGAGAACCCCAATCAATGCAGTTGCATGACTGACTAAATGAATGTGTGAGTGAGTTAGTTAAATTGCACAGATGGGTTAGTCCTTTATCCGACTTGACATCTTCCTGCAGGTCCTATTGATCTCACTCTACAAATGATTTTAAATTTTAAGTCACAAAAGTGCTTACCACGTTGGTTTCCTAACCTTCTCTTGTCTTGATCCTGGGACTGAGCCAAGCCCCTTGTGTATGCTAAGCACAAGTTCCAGCCAGCGCTACATTCCCAGCTCTGGTCATATTTTAAACTCAAGGTAACTGACTATTCTTAATCTGTCTTTTCCTTCCTTCGAGGTCTTTGGAGACCTTTAACCTCACAGAATAATACGAGTGTTTTAAGTCAGAAGTGAGAATCTGCTGTAACAATGCAGGACCAATGAACACTCTGTTCTTTTTCTCCCAGCTGACTCACTGGCAGTTCTGTGTTCTTCAGCTCTTGGACTTCAATTGCTCCTGCCTTTCTAAACATTGCAGTGACAATGACTCTCCTGAAGGGATATTTTCAGTGACTCTTTTTTAGATAGATGTAGAGGAGGAAGGCATTTAGCTGTGTTGTAGATCTCCTTTGTTATTTCACGGGCAAAATTAAACTTTTTTCCACAGAAATATTTGAATTAGTTTATTTATTCACTTTATGTTCTGATCATAGTCCCCTCTTCTCCTCCTGGTTCCACACTCCCTCTCTCTTTCCCCCTCCCCTATTCCTCAGAAAAGGGGAGCCCCCCCAACCCACCACAGCTTGTCAAGGTGCATCAGGACTGAGTGTGTCTTCTTCCTCTGTGGCCTGGTAAGGCAGCCCCACCAGGGGGAAATGATCAGAAAGCAGGCAACAGAGTCCATGTCACAGACAGCCTGCAAGCTGCCCATAGGCTACATCTGCGTAGGTGGCCTAGGTCCAGTCCATGCATGGTTCTTGGTCAGTCTCGGCACCTCCTCTGGGCCTGGATCAGAACTGGGGAGAGCAGGGGCAGGAAGACAGAGGGCCTGCAGAGAGAAGAGAAACCGTGGGTGGGGGCATCTCTACAACAAGCCGGAGACCTCCTTCTGGGAGGATATGGGGGTGACGCTAGCTGAGACTCCCACTAGCAGGAGTCATGGAGACTAAAGAGGACACTCTCTAACTAGACAGGACTCCTCATAGAGGGAGGGGAATACCAATCCGCCCACAAAAACCTCGACCCAAAATTGATCCTGTCTACAAGATGTGCAAAGATAAGAGAGAGCAGAGATTGAGGGAATGTCCAACCAATGCCTGGCCAACCTGAGACTCACCCCATGGGAGAGAGCCAGCCCTTGACACTATTAACAATACTATGCTATACTCACAGATAGGAGGCTAGCATAGCTGTCTTCTGAGAGGCTCCACCCAGAAGCAGATAGAAACAGATGCTGGGACTTGCAGCCAAACATTAGGTGATTTGTAGGGAGTCTTATGGAAAAGTGGGGGGGGGGGAATAGAAGGAGGTGGCAGGACCAACAGAACAAAATTAATTTTTGGAGAGAAAGATTGTGCTTATCTTTCTGGGGTTTAAAGATGGGAGCCAGAGTGAGGCATAACTGGGACATGAAACATCCTGATATTGAAATTACCCATACTCTAAGGAAGAGCTTCCTTCCTTCTTACTTGGTTTTCCCATCCCCTGACACCTGTGATTTCCTTGGACAAATAGGAAGTTTCAAAGTTGTAAGTTGATACCCCTTTTAAAAATGCATTTTGAAACAAACTTCTAAACAAATATGAGGACGTTTCTTCTCTAGCTCTGCAAGCAAGAGAAACCTACTTTGGAAAAGCTACGTCTAAACAGATGTATTGAAAAGATGGACCCTGGAAAAGCTGTAGAACTAGTCATCAGAAGGGGCAGAGCCAGGATAGTTCTCCGAGAGGGAACAGAGACCAGCATATATGGCCTTTACCATGCAGATGACAGCTGAACTCCATGAGGTCTGGTCTCTCCATAGGACGGTTCAGAGTATAGGCTGTGACACCTCTGGATCATCACTTCCTTACCTGTATGGGCAGACAATCAGCAGAATGGCGAGATAATAACACCTTCTCCCCACCCCAGGAAGAATAACTGAGTTATCTCTTGCCAAATGCTTCCAATGATTCATTTGATCCTAGCATACTATAAGCACTCACTATATGTTAGCAGTTATGGTACTGTCATCTGTTACCATTATAAATGTCCCCTTGAGATTCTGATGTCATGGCACCACCTTGTTTGGAGCTCAGCCCTTATCCTAAGGAGTGCAGACACCTTCTAACAGTTTCTCCAGGTTAGTGCCCATGGTGGGATGTCTTCCCAGAGTCAGTCAGGATGCTGGCAGAAGATAGGAATGTAGATGTTGGGATGGAGAACAAGAGCTGTGCTTGGCCCCATTCACCTTTACCTCGATTTAGCCTCTGCCCTTTCTTACTGTTCATTACCTAATGGGAAAGAGCCATCCCTGTACCTTTAGAATCTAGTGTCTCAAAAGATAAAGGAAACATTCAACATCTAGTTGTTGGATTGAATTTAAGTGACATTCTGGCATGTGGGATTCATGTCTTAGCTCAAGCGGCATTTGGTTGTGGATGGTTTAAAACAGTTTTAGATCTTTTTTTTCTTTTCCTTAAAGGTTTTTTTTTTTTTTTTAAGGGAAATGTAGAGATAAAATTGTGTGAGCCTTTAGAACACTCCTGAAATGTCCTGAGACAGCCCTGTCAGAAAAGATTCTCTCCTCTGAGAAAGTTCTAATTTATTTCAATATGAAAGCAACGTGCACAGGAACGAGCAGAAGGTTGTTCAATGCCTGTATAGTTTTGTGATTTGTAAATTGTCCAACAGTAGGATTATGGCCAAATAAGAAAATACATCCATGATTTGAGAATGCTTTAATAGTTAAATAATTAAGTTAGTTGTTATATGTAATATGATATAATTTGCTCCAAGGAATATTGGCAAGTGAATGGTACCAAGAAAGTAGGCCTCATATGTAACTAAGCCTCATTTTGAAAAAGCAGATATAGGCAATGACACTCTAGGATTTATTCTGCTTATATAGAGAGGGTCATGCACAACGATCATGACAGTTTATAATACTCTGATATGAATTAAAGTAAACATAAAATACAGATGAGACTAGGAAAAATTTATACTGCAATATTTGAATATATGCATACGTGTATATTCATTTACATGTTTAAACATATAAAATAAAATGTCTAGCTTATTCTAGAAAATGAGTGTCAGGGAAAAAAACAGAATTGTGAATTATATTCTAAATAAATCTTTTTTTCTTTCTAAAGAAATCTTTTTTTAAATATTTTTTTTTAAATAATTTTATACATTCACTTGTATCCCAGCTGTAGCCCTCTCCCTTTTTCCCTCTCAGTCCTCCTTTCCCTCCCTCATCTCCTCCCCGCCCCCTTCCAAGTCACTGAGAGGGGGTGTCCTCCTCTCCTTCCATCTTGCCCTAGCTTATCAGGTATCTTCAGGATGGTTGCAATGTCCTTATGTGTGTCCTAGCAAGGCTGCTCCTCCCTCAGGGGGAAGGGGAAGCTCAATGAACCAGACATTGAGTTCATGGCAGAAACAATTCCTGTCCCCCTTATTAGGGAACCCACTTGGATACTGAGCTACCATGGGCTATGTCTGCGAGGGGTTGTAGGTTATATACATGCGTGGTCCTTGGCTGGATAAATATTCTCAGAGAAGAACCCTGTGCCCAGATATATTTGGACCTCGTGGGGCTTCCTGTCCCCTCTAGGTTGTACTAATTCCTCCTCATATGATTCCTTACACTCTGCTGAAGGCTTGGTTATGGGTCTCAGCATCTGCTTTGATACACTGCTAGGTAGAGTCTTTCAGGTGCCTTCTGTGGTAGGCTACTGTCCTGTTAATTGTTTTCTCCTACTTCCAATGTCCATCCCTCCTACTTCCATCCCCTTTGTCTTTCTACATGAGGATTGATCATCTTACCCCTGGTCCTCTTTCTTGTTTCTCTTCTTTAGGTGTACATATTTAAGTATGTTTATCCTATCTTATAGGTCTAGTACCTACTTATAAGTGAGTATATACCATGTGTCTCTTTCTGCTCCTGGGATATCTCACTCAGGATGATTTTTTTTTCTAGATCCCACCATCTGCCTGTAAAATTCATGATTTCCTTGTTTTTAATTGCTGAGTAATATTCCATTATGTAAAAGTACCACAATTTCTTTAGCCATTCCTCCGTTGATGGACATCTGGGTTGTTTCCAGGTTCTGGCTATTACAAATAAAGCTGCTACAAACATGGTGGAGCAAATGTCCTTGTTGTGTACTTGAACATCTTTTGGATATATGCCTAGGAGTGGTATAGCTGGATCTTGAGCTATACTATTCCTAATTGTCTGAGAAAGCGCCAGATTGATTTCCCTAGTGGTTGTACCAGTTTACATTCCCACCAGCAATGGAGGAAGGTTCTCCTTTCTCGACAACCTCTCCAGCATGCGTTGTCTCTTAAGTTTTTTATCGTAGCCATTCTGATGGGTGTAAGGTGAAATCTCAGGGTCGTTTTTATTTGCATCTCTCTGATGGCTAGGGATGTTGAACATCTCCTTATGTGTTTCTCTGCCATTCTATATTCTTCTGCAGAGAATTCTGTTTAGCTCCATACCCCATTTTTTAATCAGGTTGCTTGAATTATTGCCTTTTAACTTCTTTAGTTCTTTTCATATTCCAGATATCAGCCCTCTGTCAGATGTTGGGTTGGTGAAGATCCTTTCCCAATTTGTAGGCTGTCGTTTTGTTCTGAGACAGTGTCCTTTGCTTTACAAAAGCTTCTAAAGAAATCTTAACCTAACCTTCAATACTTAATCTTTTTACAAAGAAAATATATTTGTTAATTATGACCTGATGAAAAAAAATCATATAAGTTGTTAAATTCTGAAACAATATAATTATAAATCTATCATAGAATAGATATAGTATAAATAGATAGGACACACTATTTATTTACAACTGTATTGTAATATAAAGGTGAATGTTCTCATGAGAAAAGATAGAATAATATGTTTTCTATATGTTTGGTACATATATAATACACATGCACACATATATAACATATCTGTTATATATAAATACACACATGTGCACATGCGTGTGTGCGTGAATGTGTGTGTGTGTGTGTGTGTGTGTGTGTGTGTGTGTGCGTAAGGAAACTCAACAGTAAGCCCACATGTCTGTCACTCGTTTGCTTCCAGAATGCCGGGACATTCTGCTTCCTGTCATCACCAAAGAGCTGAAGGAGCTGCTGGAGCAGAGGGATGATGGTCAACACCAGAGCTTGGAGAAGAAGTACTGTGTGGAACTGCTCAACAGCATCTTGGAGGTCCTCAGCCATCAGGACGCGGTGAGTCCTCGGGATGACATTCCTGCCCTCTGCTCAGATCCGGGCTCAGCTGATTAAGCTGTAAAATATTGATGCTGAAGAAGAGCATCTGAAATATGAAGAGAGAAATCAACACCTGATCAGCAGGCTAACTCTTCCAGTGATGTATTCCCCATGGTTGTGAAGGATGGAGCTGGGATAGACAGCTGTTAGGATTGCAGCATGTGGCATTTTGTCATCCTGTGTCCTGATGGACAGGTTCCCCCCAGTTCAGGAATGGATATCATTATAATCTTTCTAGGTGGTTTGCACATGGATTTTCTGTTTTTGCCTCCCCGTTTTGCATGGCTGCTAAGGGGAGCATCTTAATGTCCACATGTTCAAGAGAACAAGCTCAGGGGCTTCATGCTGAAGGGCTTGGGTCTGTTATCCCTAGAGACCTCTTATAATGATAGGAATGGTTAAGACTCTTCCTGCCTCAGGCAATTTCCCAGGCTCATGCTCTAGAGAAAGGGTGTGGAGTATGACTGTGGGAAGGACAAGGCTAAGTGTGAAGCCAATGAACATTTGCCTGTCATTGTTCAGTCATTTAGGGACAGACGTGGAACCTAAAAGAAATATCTCAGTGGGGGGGGAGGCTTTCTGAAGGACAGACCCTAGAAAGAGTCATGCAGGCTGAGAGACAGTGCTGAGCTACAACCCAGATCTGCCGAGAACCTCAAGAGCAAAGAAAGGGCTCTTGGCTTGGCTTGAGTTTTTATGGAGAGATCGCACGATACATTGCCCTTATATGGGGCTGGACACAGAAGACTTAGACCCAAGTAATCAAAAAGTCTTTGCTGAGTGTTTGTATAAATGCTCCCCCTCAATACTTTCTCTTCCTGCAAAGTTCTCAGAGAAGGGCTTTGTGAACGAACTCTCTGTGGTTTAAACATCACAAAGTGGTACTCCCGTCCTGCTTGTAGCTCATAGTCAGTCATGATTCTCCACCTCCCAACATGCGATTTCCCTTAGTTCTTCCTCCTGTCCTTACCGTCCTAATTAGCAGTCTTATTCTTGTTGGGTGAAAACAGAGGCTTGTTTCACTCATTCACTCACTCACTCACTCACTCATTCATTCATTCACTCATACATAAAAGGTACTACGCATGTGCTAAGCATTGGAGATATAAAGCATGAAATGGTTATTCAA
The DNA here is from genome assembly GCF_030254825.1 of Meriones unguiculatus. Classification (NCBI taxonomy): domain Eukaryota; kingdom Metazoa; phylum Chordata; class Mammalia; order Rodentia; family Muridae; genus Meriones; species Meriones unguiculatus. Next base: position 35,079,203 of record NC_083359.1, read on the forward strand.
GAACGTGATTACAGAAATGTAAATAAGCAACTGGAATATGGAGACTTAGCATCTGTAATCTGGATTCCAAACTCTGAAATGCTCCCAAACTCAAAACTTTAAAGCATCGTATGTTAAGGTCACAGGTGGGAAGTTCTAGTCCTTGAAATCTTGTTTCATGCACAAATTATTATTATTAGTAGGTTGTTTATTAATTATATAATCAATAGGTGATCCTTAAGTTATGACTATTTTGGTTAAACATCTTACTAATTGATTAACAAAATTGTCTAAAATAATTTTTATGATATATATATAGTATATGTGAAAAGTAAATGAATTGTGTGTTTAGACATGGGTCCTAAACACAAGAGATTTCATTTCATATATGGGATAAAGATATCTTAAAATCTAAAAAAATTGTAATATCATAAAGTACTAAACCTACCAAGGAGAGACTAAGTGTATGTGGGAACGCTAGGAGGGGGCTCATCAAGGAAACATTCACAAAGGAAGTGAAACTTCAGCTGACGGTCAAAGGTTAAAATAATTATGATGCAAGCTAGTTGCTGTCTCCTAGGCACTGTGCAAGATGCGGTCCATGCATTCTTATTACTTTGCCCCTAAGTAGTAAGGCTTATTATTCTCACTTCATGAAAAGTATTGAGATTCATAATCATTTATTGTTTAAGACCAGATGAAGTCATTCAGGCTGAGGTTCATCAGACTGTGTCTTTGTGTAGTTGTGAACATGAAAATACAAGGGCATGGCTGTTTCCTTCCTTTCTGCATCCTTGTTATGCATGGAAGCTTGAATACTCAATAGTCCTTCCAGTGTTGAGATTGGGATGCTGGTGTTTCTTAGGCACATCTGCTTTCCAGTTGTTCAGTAGGCACTGGGCTTTGCCATTTGATCTCTCTTTATTGTTATTTTTAACTGGGGAAGGGGTTTGGTCTTGCAATGTAAGAGTATGGGATCTGGCTCTTCATTTCTTCAGAAATATCTTAATGTTTCCTTTCTGTTGAATAGCAATTTGTCACAGTTCTTTACATTTTATTATGAAAAACGCCGTAGCTGTTTGGGAAATCATAGTTTGGGGAAGCACAGTTATAATAAGCATACTTGCTACTCCTATTCCTGATGGTAGGTAGTACCCAGTGCTTTGTATAGAGCTGCTGAAGCTCTGTCCATCTCACAGGAGTGGCACTTCCAACTCTGCTCAGCATACTGGCATCACTTTGCAGCTTCAGTAACATTGCAGACCCTGCCTCCCACCTGTGAGAGACAGCTGCTTGTGTCACCGAGCCTCAGGACTCAAGGCTTCAAAGCATACAGGGAGTGGGAGGCGCTGAGTAACTCCTGAACACAGTGCGTTGGAGGCGTGGTATCACCTTCACAGTCTAAGTTGCTTTTGTAATGAGATCCAACTAGAGACTTGGCCCACTCCTCTCTCAGGATGAGCAGGTGTCTACTGGATGAGTTATCAAATGACATTATCATCACTGAGTTGGTACAAGATTCTCATCTGGGTGAGCTCCACACCACACTTCCAGTTCATGAGGGTGGAAATGTGTCTCTGCCGAACAGTTTCTTCTATGACTCTGTGGACATGAGCACAGTGAACCAAACTGCAAATCAGAAATCCCAAACTACCTTATCAGAGTCTCTCTTGTTCTAGTTGCTCTGACTCTCTGGGCCAACTTTGCCTGGGGAGTTTTTGAAAGATGACAATGCTGATCCTTCCCACCCCCTCCATGGCATTGTGATTTCATTGCTAGGGGACTGGTGGAGGCTTTGCAGCGAGAAGTTGCTGGGTAATGAAGGGCAAGCCAAGGATTCCAGTGCAGCCGGTCTCAATCTTAAGCCTCCACTCTAGTGATCTGTAGGAACATTGAAGCATAGTTTGATCATCAGTTCTAGAGGAGGGGATCGGACGCCTGATGGTTTGTTCTTCTCATCAAGTGCACAGTTGGCTTCTGTGCTGCTCAGCTGACAACCTTACTGGAATGTGACGCATTTTATTTTTCTGCAGTATTTTCTTGAACTACATCAGTGCTTCTCAACCTTCCTAATGCTGCCACCCTTTAAAACAGATCCTACTGTTGTGATGACCTCCAACCACAAAATTATTTTTATTGCTACTTCGTAACTGTAACTTTGCTCCTGTTACAAATCATAGTGTAAAAAAACCTGTGGGCAACCCCAAAGGGGTCACGACCCACAGGTTAAGAAATGCTTAACTAAGTTCATTCTCACTTCTTTACCTCCTTAATTCAAGGGCCCTGTCCAATCTGCATTTAGTAACCACAGGATAACAAAGACTTCTAACCCATTCACTCTACTCCAGAATTCATTTCATGGAGCGTGCAGAGACCTGACTTTGAAAATCCAGACGAACGAACAACAGGATTTCATGAAGTCATTACAAAAAATGAAATCCTGACATTTGGAGGAAAATGGAAATCACTGTCAGACAAAATAAGCCAGGGAAGATGAGTGCCGTATGCGCTCTCACATGTGGAAACTAAATTTAAAATTATGTATACACATATGTACTACTTTATATTTATGCTTATATATGCACTTGTAGGTTACAAAGCTAAAAAGGAAACCACAATGAGGGAGGAAAAGGTCTTTAGGGAAGGAGGAAATAGAGAGGGTAATGGAATGTATGCAATGGGAAAGCAGAAGGCCTGATTAGGGATAGGGAAGGAAGCTGGAGGTCAGTAGATGAGTGGAGTGAATGGAAATAATGTATAATAACACATATATTTGAAGCTGAGTCCCATTACTTCGTATGCTTACCCACAAAATCATTTTTAAAAAGGGAGGGAAGGCACCCAGATCACGGGATAGCATGTTTGGTTTGCGTAGGTGCCTCCTTCTCAACACATGGACTTTGAGAGGCCACCCAGACCACCCTCTTGAATTTTTCTTCTGTTTGTTTAGACCCTTCCTGATAAAATTGACTAGCCAGTTGTTATAGATTCTTAGTTGATGCTGTGCAGCAATTCCTTGTCCCAGCCCAGGCTTAGATAACAATGGCCACCAACTGGAACCATTCCTGGTGAAGAAGCATGTGTGGAAGTGCAGCAGCTAGTGTCCTGTGGGATACCAAGATTTCTGTTGGTGTTGTGGTGGGGAAGGATACTTACATTCAGTTGTCACTGTTGGAGTAATTACAGCTCTACCCAGGGGAGCTACCAAGCTCTCTGTAAACTTATGACTGTCTGCCTTAGCCTGGGTATGAATCAACTCCATTTTTAATTATTATTTATTTAAATGATAGTGTTAAATTTTCTCACACAGCTGCCATACTTGCACTCAGCATATGAAAGGTGCCAGCTCAGGAGAGGAATGAGCAGTCTGGCTTCTATTTCTCTTAGCTCCTTTTTCTCTTTGTCACTGAGCAAAGTTGGGCTGTCAGCTCCACTGAACCCCCAAAGGTGGCTTCCCAGGGATCTTATTCTGTATTTTATAACCTTCTGAGGAATTTATACAATTTAATTTTGCACCTAAACTGATTGGAGTTATATTTTTCCCTCCTATACCAGGGCATCCATTTTTATGTTCTATTCCATGAGGAGGAAGGTTGAGCGTTATATGCCCCGTGTAGCAATCATGTGGGTAAAAATGAGTTTGCATTCTCAAAAGGGAAAAGGATCATTCATACCCGAATCATGGATCTAGAGGTGCTTAGAATCACCATTTTTTTAAAATGAAAGGTGTGGTGACCTGCACCTTTAATCCAAGTACTGGGCAGAGGCAGAAGGATCACTTACAAGTTCATGATCTGCCTAGGATATGGGCTGAAGCCCTGTCTCAAAGAGGGGATGAGGAAGATGCTATATAATCCCATACATCTTGAGCCTTTGGTCCTGCATCAGCTTCAACACTGGAAGAAATTCTGCACATGTAGCTTCTCTTGCCTGGAGCATTCTTCCAAGTCCCCATTTCTTCTTGGTAGGGAAGACCTCAAATATCTGTTAGCCATCGAGATTTTTTTAGAGATTTCTCAATTTCATCCCCTCCCCACTTCCTCCTATCCCCAGAGAGAATGAAAAACTTTCTTATCTCCATTTCTGCATTTTTCTTTCCTGTGTGTCACCTGAGATATTCCCGTACTAACTCTTTTGTGTTACTTCTTCTGCATCAACCCATCCAGGCTTGGAACACAAGCCTCACTCTCCAAGTCACAGAGCAGAGCTGGAGTCAGTCTTGCTCACACTCCATCCTTCTGCAGCAGCCCTCAGCTTCCCAAGCTCTGCTGCACTCCTTTCTCAGCTCCTGTACCCTCCTGGCTTTGCTTGAACATAACCGCTGTTCTTTGCCTAGCTAAATCCTACCTAAGGCTAGTTCTGAAGTCACATGAATGTCACTGACCTTGGGGAACCTTCTCTCATCCTCCTTCCCTCCTCTGCTGTGGTCCTGGGAGCCACTTACTTGCTGTACTGTAAACTTGCATGGTCATACTCTGAGGACTAGCCTGTCTGCTTCCGGGCTGAAGTGCCCTGAGATAGAGATCAGCTATGCTTGCCTCTACTCTTGCCATCCAAGCAGCAAATGTTTCCTGACGCTGCCTAGGAGGATAGTGTGCTCAGTGCACTGGCCCTCCTCAAACAACAAATAGCAGGCCCAGGGCTTTCTGTTCTGGTGCTGGAAGAGTTTTTTCTTTGCTCTCTTTGGCCATCATTTGCAAAGGGGTCCAATTAATCCCACTTCCCCCCTGGTCTGCAGGAGACCTCTTGTTTTGTCAAAAGCAAAACTGTATGCAGTTGATTTTAGAGAACAGAATTGGTTTTTATTAGTAACTAGTGAGCCAGACAGTGCTCTTTCTGAACAGTAGAAGGAATCCCATGGGGTGTGGCTGAACAGCTGGTTTGTGCAGAGTAGGCTGAGCTGCCTTGAAACAGAACAATGCAGAATACTGGTTGGTTATTATGACACTTCTTCAGGTTACTTCCTATTAGGATTAAAATGGAGGGGGGGTGGAGTTTTTTTTTTTTTTTTAACAAAAGCTCATTCTAGTTGAGCTTTTCCCAATTGGTTGTTCTGACTCTCTTGTCTTCCTTCTTCCTTCCTTCCTTCCTTCCTTCCTTCCTTCCTTCCTTCCTTCTTTCTTTCTTTCTTTCTTTCTTTCTTCCTTCCTTCTTCTTAATGGTCTCTTTAGGCATTGTTGTTGTTTTTGATGATGATGTTACAGGGCACTTAGTATTGACTGTTTGGTCTGCATTTTTGTGCTTCATGCAGAATCTCAGTTCTGACAAGTGTCCTCCTTACTTTCACCCAATGATTTCTTATATTTTTATCCTCATCTTCCACTCCCATTTCTCAGAGAGCCCAGAGCTATGGGCAGCCTGCCTGGAAGAGGGTCAAAGGAGGAGGCTATTGCTGCCTCTTGGCATTACCATCTACTTTCCAGGAATCAATACCACCCTGCCAAAGCAGCAGGGGTTTCTTCTAACCTACCTGGGCCCCTTCCCAGTATTCAGATAAAAGGCATCTCATGGAGCAGCTCACAGTGGCCAGACTTAACGTTGGGAACCCTGAACCCTCTTTCCCTCTCGTTCTTCTTCTGCTTCTGTGGTATGAAATGTGCCCTCCCCAGGCTGCTGCAATGGCTTTTCAGAAAGGGTGACACAGTTATCATTAGTGTGTATCCATCACATGCTGAGATGGGGTTCATGATCTTCCTTATGCTACCGAGGAAGCTAAGCCCCCCCAAATCAGTGAGTTAACATTACAACTCCAACACAAGAACAATTCTATCTCAGCCCACATTTCCAACCTCTCCTTCTGCCTCCCACCACGATATACTTATATGCTGTTTCTCTAGCATTCTTGCCCTAGATCACACTTTGGAGCCAGGCTACACCCGTGGCTTATTCCACTGGTGCCACTGGTGTTTGGAGAGTTCTCAGCACGTGCAGTAATCTACATACAGTGCCACCAGTGATCAAAGTAGGGAAGAAATCATAGCTTTGCTTCTCTTTCACTCTGGGATCCTGGAAAATCATCGTTAAAATGAGACACACTTCCCAGCAGTGTGAGAATTACAGTAATGAACGCCTGTGGAAAGATCCAGCACATTCCAGACCTGTAACCCATGATGTTTACCTTCTTCTGTAGTGTTCCCTGCCTCTCCTGTGCTCCCTACACTATTACAGGCTGAAAACAAACACATAAGCCTTTTAAAGACAACCAAGGGCCAAGTTGTCTGCTGTGGAAATGACAGACAGGAACCGAGCCCAGAGAAAATGGTAGCCTGATTGACCTGGAAGAAGAGCTCCAGGCTGGGATTAGTGGTGGCAGGTGTTTCTTTCCCTTTCTGGCCAGTGGGAAGGCTTTCCAAGGAGCAGGGAATGTTGTTCTGGGTACATAGCACCAGGGCACAGTCCTTTAGGGGAATCTTAAAGGAAAGCGTCATGCTGCTATTTCAAGGGTTCCTTTGGAGAATTCCAGAACCTCTGGACTTGTGAAAGCCATTTTACCAATTGTGGTATCTTGGAATTACCTTATATCAATTCCTGGGTGCCATATGTTGATCTCCTAGGAATTTTGTGAGACAATTGCTAAGTAACTACCTTGATTAAACATTTATTTCTGTCTATAATTAAGTGGACCACTTTACAATCAAAAGTAGTAGATACTCAACACATTCCTAATTAGCTTGTAAGGTTTTATTTTTACCTATGCACTTAAGGTTATTTATACCTATTGTGTCCGAGTGGCAGAAATTCAATGGAATGTTTGGTTATTGTGCCTAGAAATCAACCAGGAAGAAAGTATTTAAAGGAAAAATACAGTGGGTAAACATGGTCAGCGTATAAAAATTGATTTCCTAGGAACCTGTTCACAAAAGTCTACTTGCACACCACTGACAGGGATCCAGCAGGATTACCCCAAATCAGGAAAACCCCAAAGCCTGTGGGTGCTGCGTAGGTATACTTTTCCTGTCTGGATCTGTGGATGTGCATTGGTCCTCATAGGACAGCTGGAAGAGATTGCCTTCCAGAGATGTATTGATTTGAAGACAAACTGAACATCCAACCTTAGGCCAGGGAGGGCAGATGTGGCTCATTTCTTGTGACAGTGCTTATTGATCTGTGGAGGCCTCTTCCCTAAGAGTGCTGAAGATTTTGAAGTCCTGTGTAGGTCACTGCAAAAAAAAAAAAAAAAAAAAAAAAAAGAGCCTAGAAAGCAGGGAAGGAGTGGAGACGGCAGATTTGCTGTGTCTCCCCTTGCTGTTTTATCCTAAAGGTATGGAAAAGTCAGATTTGATGTGGGAATTATCTTTACCCTTAATGGCAATATAAAAGTTGATCTTTTAATTAATTGAGCACCAGTGTATTCACTGTTAATGGGAAGTACAAATTATGAGAAGCAGAATGTTTGAGGAGTCTTAAAAGTATTTTTGTTACGTATCTAATTTTTTTGATTGAAAATAAGCTTTTTCTCTCATACAACACATCCTGACCACAGTTTCCCCTCCCTATACTGCACTCTTAGCTCTGCCCCCAGAGTTGGTGTTGGGGTGGGGAAGGATACTTATATTCAGTTGTCACTGTTGGAGTAATTACAGCTCTTCCCCAGATCTAGTCCCCCTCCATTTCCTTTCAGAAAGGCACAGGTCTCCAAAATAAAACAACCAAACATGACAAGACAAGATATAATAAGACAATGCAAAAGCCCTTATCCTGAGGATGGACAAGGCAAACCAATAGGAAAGAAAGGGTCCCAAGAGCAGGCAAAAGAGTCAAAGACACACCTGCTCCCACTGTTAGGAGTCCCACAAAAACACCAAGCTAACAGCCACAACATATGCAGAGGACTGGTGCAGACCCATGCAGCTCCGTGTTTGCCAATTCAGTCTCTGTGAGCCCACATTTTCCCTGTTTGGTTAAATTAGTAGGCTGTGTTCTCCTGCTGTCCTCAACCCCTCTCAACCCTACAATCTCTCCTTCTCCTTTTCCTCGGGCTTCCCCGAGCTCCAAGGGGAGAGACCCAATGGAAACATCCAGTTCAGGCACTCTCTCACATAATGTCTAGCAGTGGGTCTCTGCACCTCCTCCCATCTGCTGCCTGAGGAAGTCTCTATGACGATAACTGGATAAGGCACTGATCTATGAGTAAAGTGTATTTATTTATTTATTTCATTTGCATCCCAATTGTAGCCCTCTCCCTCCTCTCCTCCAGGTCCCACCCTTCTTCCCTCTTCTCCATATCTTCCTCCCCTTCCCCTCAGAAAAGGGAACCCTCCTCCCCATCTACCCATCCCAGCACATCAAGTCATATCAGGACTGAGGGCAACATCTAATGAGATAGCCTGGCCAGGCAGACCCTCCAGGGGGAAGTGATTGAAAAGTGGGCAGCAGAGTCCTTGTCAGAGACAGCTCCCCATCCCCACTCCCCTTGCTAGGGGAACCACATGAAGACCAAACTGTCCATCATGTACATATGTGTAGGGGGGCCTAGGTCCAGTCCATACATGGTCCTTGATTGGTGTTTCAGTCTCTGCAGGACCCCCTGGCCCCATATTAGTTGGCTCTATTGGTCTCCTTGTAAAGATCCTGTTCCCTTCAGGTCCTTCTGTCCTTCTTCCCACTCCTCTACAAGGGTCCATGTGCTCTGCCTAATGTTTGGCTGTGAGTCTCAGCATCTGTTTTAATCTGCTGCCGGGTGGAGCCTCTCAAAAGACAGCTCTGCTAGGCTCCTGTCTGCGAGCTAGAGCAGAGTGTCATTAATAGTGTTAATGGTTGTCTCTCTCCCATGGTGTGGCCAGGCATTGGTTGGACATTCCCTCAATCTCTGCTCTATCTTTATCTCTGCACATCTTATAGGCAGGGTAAATTTTGGGTCAATGTTTTTGTAGATAGGTTGGTGTTTCCCTTTCTCTACTTGGTGTCCTATTGGTTAGAGAGTGGCTTTTTCAGTCTCCATGTTCCCTGCTAGTAGGGGTCTCTGATAGAGTCATTCCCATATCCTCCCAGAAGCCTAACCTGTTGTAGGTTTCCATCCTGTCTCAGAGATGCCCCAGGCCATGAGTTCTCTTCTCTCTGCATGCTCTCTGTCCTCCTTCCATGCACTCCTGGTCTCCCCACATCAAATCCCTACCCTCATTTCCCTCAGCACTTCCTCTCCTATCCTGTTCGTTCTCTTTGAGCACTCCATCTGTCTTTTTTATTTCACCTTCTCAGTGATATTCATACATCCTCCCTTGGGTCCTCCTCGCTTTTTAGCTTATTTGGGTCTGTGAATTATAGTATGGTTATACTGTACTATATGGCTGATATCCTTTTATAAGTGAATACATACCATATGTGTCTTTCTGGGTCTAGGTAACATCACTTAGACTGATCCTTTCTAGTTCCATCCATTTGCCTGCAAATTTCATGTTTTCCTTCTTTTTAATAGCTGAGTAGTATTCCCATTGTATAAATGTATCACTGTTTCTTTATCCATTCCTTAGCTGAGAGACATCTGGGTTGTTTCCAATTTCTGGCTATTACAAATAAAGCTGGTATGAACATAGTTGAACAAATGTCCTTTTTGTATGATAGAACATCTTTTGGGTATATGCCCAGGAGCGCTATAGCCAAATCTTGAAATAAAGCTATTCCCAATTTTCTGAGAAACCTCCAGAATAATTTCCAAAGTAGTTGTGTAAGTTTTCACTTCCACCAGCAATGTACAAGTTTTCACCACATCCTCACCAGCATGTGCTGTCATTTGACCTTTTGATCTTAGCCATTCTGACAGATGTAAGATGGCATCTCAGAGTCATTTTGATTTGCATTTCTCTGATGACTAATGGCATTGAGCATTTCTTTAAGTGCTTCTCAGCCATTTGAGATTCCTCTGTAGAGAATTCTCTGTTTAGCTCTGTCCCCCATTTTTAATTGTATTAATTAGTTTGTTGATGTTTAATTTCTTGAGTTTTTTTTTTTTTTTACATATTTTGGATATTAGCCCTTTGTCAGATATAGGGTTGGTTAAGATTTTTTTTCCCAATTCATAGGGTGCTGTTTTGTTCTGTTGACAGTGTCCTTTGCCTTACAGAAGCCTTTCAGTTTCAAGGGGTCCCATTTATTAAAGTATCCATTTTTTAATGGTAGGGAAAAACAGTAACTTCTGAGTGGAAGGACAGATATGGTTAGTAGAAAGTAAACTCTGGCTCTGGTACTTTAGTAACACAGGACACTTTGATTCCATGTTGCAGGGATGGGCCCCCACTATGTAAGCAATAATTCATTCAACAAACACAAGCTGGGTACGCCCTAACTCTGTCTTTTTCTGCCTGGGGGGCAGAATGAGATCCTCCAGGTTTAAGGGCCAGTTCATGTTTGTCCCTACTTCTGAACCTAGTTGCCAGACTGAAATTTTTGTTGTTGCTCTTGTTGTTTGGAGACACAGTTTTTCTGTGTATCCCTGGCTGTCCTGGACTCACTATGTAGACCAGGCTGGCCTGGAAATCGCAGTGATCTGCCTGCCTCTGCCTCCCTGAGTGCTGAAATTAAAGATGTGTGCTACCAAACCCCCATGACTCAAATTGTTTTACTTGTGCTTCTGACTGACCCATATAAATTGGGGTTTCCCACCCTTCTTTGACTTAATTAATATCCTGAAGCAGCAACTAGGACTCAGGGATACTCTTGTGTTTACTGGCTTACTAAGGGGATGAAGACATTAAGATCAATATAACAAGGCATGGGAGAATGGTCTCCAGCTGTCTGGGAATGGCGCTCTCTAGAACATAGGTTCTCAACCTGTGGGTCATGACACCTTTGGAAACGGTATATCAGATATCCTGCATATCAGATATTGCAGTTCATAACAGCAGCAGAATTAAAGTTATGAAGCACCGAGAAAGCAATTTTATGGTGGGGGGGTCACTACAGCATGAGGGTCTCAGCATTAGATAGGTTAGAACCACGGATGTAGTGGCTCGGCAGGCACCATAGGACGCTTTGTAGAATACTCTGAGGAGGACATACCACCTCTATGGGAACCTTGCCCAGAGGACAACCTTTATCTGGCCGTATGCTAAGTAGGACAAAGAAGCACATGAGAGCCTTCAGAAGTTCAGTTTCTAAAGTCAGTGAAGGTTGAGGCACTGATGGAGGGGAGAGGCTTTAGGAGGCAGTCACCATGGGCCCTTAAGAGGCCTCACGGACCAGAAAATGAACAAAATGGACAATAATTGGAAAAAAATTCAGATAATAATACTCTGTTTATATAAAGTCTTAGAGGGAACACTGGGTCAAGGTGATAGAGGAACTCTATTACTTTTGTAACTTTTCTGTGAATCTAAAATTATTTCAAACTGCAAACATTTTCAAGTTCAAGGCTTTTACATGGGGACTCATGACAAATAGGAAGCTCAGAGAGTAGGGAGTTTCTCCGGGTCACCTGTCCCAGTATGAAGAATAGAGGCTTGCTCTGTTTATAAACTCAAAACAACAGAATCTGCTAACCAAGGGCAAACCTTACAAGAGGGATGCAGTAGTGAAATAGCCATCAGCCGCTGAGCTCATGAAGAGGCCAGTGGACTTCCATAACGATGAACAGTCGGATAATTGATTAGAGAACACTTACCCAAGACTGAACTGGGACTGGTGACTTGAGGAACATATGCCTATGGCCTCTTCCCAACTTCCCATGCTGCAGCAGGGCACGTGGGCTATTTGGCAGCCCCATCCTGGCTGCAGTACCTGAAGCAAGAGCGTTCAGCTTGAATGTCTGTTACCTGCTCTTTGCCTGACAGGCTCAGAAAATGGGGGATTTGCCTTCATTTCCCAGATGGTGATTGGGTCATTTGTTCCTAGGAGATCCATTTGGAAAATAAGAAGACAGCTTTGGGAGATGCTTGACTAGAACTTCTCAATAAAGTTAATAACCCAATGTTTTCTGTCCCATCCGCACCACCTCACTATGCTTCCTGAAGTGTTCAGGTTTTTTTTTGTTTAATCTTCCATAACCAAAGTTTAAAAGGTTTCTTTGCCTACAGCCAAGTTGGGCTCTCTACCCCTACTCCTCTCTTTCCTCGGTCCCTCTTCCTTCTTGTTTCTCTAGCATCAAGGACAGGGTGACAGGGGTAAGGCACACATCTGGGGATAAGAACCAAGTGCAAGTAGGCACCAGAAATCCAACCTGGAAGAAATTTCAGTGTGATGACACACTCCTATAATCCCAGCACTTGGGAAACTGAGGCAGAAGAGTCACAAATTTTAAGCCAGCCTGGGCTCATAGAGAGACCCCATTTCAAAAACACACAAAAATATTATTAAAAGGTAAAAAAAAAAACTTAAATATTGATGCAACCGTTAAAATATCAGTATTAATAGTATTTTATTCATCATGCATTTTTCTTATTATTAAATTAAAAAAAAAGCAGTGCATAGCATTTTGCTTTCCTTGACTATAGATTTTATTTAGGCACGCTTCAATTTCTTCCAGTAGGTAGATGCCTCACTCATTCTTTCTTTTCTCTCATTCTTGCAAAAAAGACAAAAGAATCTCTCCTCTACAATGCCAAAGTTGAGCTGTAACTTAAACAATGAGTGTGGCAGTGTGAGTGGGCAGTGGAGAGCCTGCCTCTTCCATCCCCTGAGACAGCTCTACTTCTCTGGAAGAGGTCTATACTCAGGAAACCCTTGCACAAAGGCCCTGGTTGGAAAGAGCTACCATTTATACTAAACCTTCACTGGCTGGCCACTGGCTTTCTAAAAAGTATATTTTGCATAAGTAAAGTGTGTGATGTGGGGAGGTGTGTGTATGTGTTGGGGGGGACTTGAGTCATCCCTCTGTCTGTATGTGTGTGTGTTTTGGAGGGGGGGGAACTTTTGAGTCATCCCTCTGTCTGCAAGGCCCCAGCTGTCACATCTCATCTGGGGACAGAAACCAGGGACTATACCAGGGAGCTTTTGACAAACAGTTCAAGAATTCTAGAATAGACATTTTCTCAGGGATTTATGGGGTAACTTTTGCCGTGGAGATAAACATAACTGATCGGGGAGCCCAAATTAGAAAGGAAGTTTAGTTCCTGAAGTTTTTCTGAGCAGCCTGGCATGCTAACCTCCTCTGCAATTCTCTGTTCTCATTTCTCCTGCCTGGAATCCAAGTTCTGCACACAGATTTTCTCTCTGACCCTCTTTCCTAAATTTTTAATTGGCATTTTACATCCCAGCAAATGATTCTCTTGCACCCCCACAAAGCTTGTATGGCTCTTCTCCTCCTGTCATTTATCCTGTGTTTTGCATTGCCTGAAAGGCACCTTGCTCTTTGTTTTGCCTGTCCTGAAAGCCTCCAGATGGTGATGCAACTCCTTGATTACACAAATATATTTTGTTTTGCTTGTAGATTTACTCAACAAAGGCCACAGTCCCACATATTGCCATTGTTTCCTAGGTGACTGGATTCGCCCATTCTATTTTCTGCCATTCCCCTCTAGATATCTGAATTGTGACCCCTGAGCTCTGGACCTCACCTTTCCTGACAGGACTAACCTGATTTTCTTGTCCATTAAGAAACCATGTGATTCTTCGATCGCCATTTTTATAATCATATCTACTGCCTTCTGATAACACTGGCTGAGTGCTAGAATTCAGGAAGTGGCCACGTGTAGTTTCATACTTGTTCATGTGGCAAATTCCCCTTTCAACTAAAGCAGTGTCATTCTATATAACCGCTAACTGAGTGTTAACTGGGCAGCTACTGTTTCTCAGGCAGCAAGTTGGGAGTGAGAAGGCAAAGACAATGAGCTGCCCCAGAAACTGCATTTCCCAGCATCCTCCAGCTCCAGTCTCCAGCATCAAGTCTACTGAATATTCCCAGGAGGACTATATTGCAGGCCTGGAACCAGGGCTAGTAAAGTGACTATAATAAATTTTGCTCTGAGTATTTAACAATAGCATTCTTTTAAAGCCTTCTTCACCGTCCAATCCATCCAGCTCATTCCCAACACTGGGATCTCCCATTGTCTCTTGAAAATGTGACATAGGCTTTCATTTACTAAAAGTACTCTTCGGAAGGGGTCATATATTAGGTCTATAGACTTTACAAGAGAAAGGCTAATCCTTCCCTGTGTTTTGCCTACATGTTTACACTTCTTGGCATAGTTTCAAATTTTAAGCAGTCCTTCCATAATTAATCTCTGTGGTTTGATTGCTCTTTCTATCTTCAATTAGTCTGCTTCTTAGAAAGACATGCTGACACTAATTTTATAGTTGATGCTCAGCAGAACCTAATGAGGAAGGTAAATCTGCTGCCATTGCATTAAACGCTATATAAAAAGCAGGTACCAACCTTGAGTGCTGCAGTGACCCAAAAGCTGTTGATGCATTAGTTTAGAGCACTGCATGCATTTTCCATCAAGATCACATGCCCATGTATACTCAAGAGGGCTCTTCAAGCACTCTTAACTTACTGAGTAACTAAACTCTGGGATTAGAGGTTCCCAACCCTCTTCTTTACCTAAACAGCTTATGAATCCCGTGTGCACTCTACCATACGTGATGTGCACATCACATTTGGGTTGCCTTTACCACATCTCTTTTCCCAATAGACAAAAACCCAGGAGCATAAAGTCAGCATCTATCTTGTTCCCTGTCACATCTTTACACAACACAAGACACATATTGAATGGTCAGTAAATATTTGGTTTGTATTGAGTTAAATTCTAGCTGAAAGATTAAGGGCGTTGGGGATGCACTGACATACATTTGAATACAGCATCACCACAAACCAGCTGTGGAGCCTTGAAGGAAATGTCACGATTCTCCGAATTTGTCAACAGTAACTATGACGTTTCTGGCAGTAGCATTAGTGTTCTTTATCTTTCCTTCACAACTTTAGTGCAGCTCCTCAAAAAGGTCTTTGATGCTTCCCCAGGGAAGAGGCCCCCAATTGGTTATCAAATATTAAGTGGTTAACCTGAGATTGCATACATACAAGTAACATTCTACATATGAAATAGATTCCATGGCTGTACTTAGGGACATATGTACAAATACACATATATACGTAACAACATTTGAAAGTCACAAATTTGAACAAGAGCAGGGGGTTGCATGGGAGGTGCTGGAGGGAGGAAAGTGGGTAAATTATATACACCTAGGTTCAAAAAAACTACTGTGACATAAATAAATGCATTTAAATAGTTAGTCAACAGTGTCTGAATAGTCTTGGTTGAGATTCTGGTATCAGAAAGAGTGATGTTTGATATCAGGGCTTTCTAGCAGCTTTTGGAATATGTGGGTTTTGTTTCTAGTTTTATGTCCAATAGACTCTAATTGGACGATGTAGTTTGTCTTCCAACTTTTTCATTTAAATGCAGATGAGTGAGAGTAAACACTCAATGTTCTGGGATGGCCCCCAAATTTGAGTTACATGCTTTATATTACACTTCACGATCGAGCCATGTGTTAAAATATTAATATAGTATGTATAAGCCAAATATACTGCCAAGAAATTTATGTACAAAAACATAACAAAGAGGTTTTACCACAATCCTATAGGTAAGTGTTACTGATGAACAAAATGGAGGCTTAAGTAGTTAAATAGTCTTGAGCTACAGGGCAATTTTGTGGTAGAGCCAGAACTTAATCTGTCTAACTCTAAACTTTCTGTCCTACCCCTCTTCAAGAGCAAACAAAAACAAAGAGGTCCCTTATCTATCCAGTGTGTTCATAAAAACCCTTCTGGCATATTAAGTGGAAAAGCAGAATACAAATGTCTACATGCTGCATGGGGAGTCCAAGCACATCAGAGAAGAATGAGAAGCTGTGAATCCAGAGCTTTCATATGTATGACTTCATTTCATTTCTGGTAATGCTTGTACAGTAAATGATAGATGTTTTTTAAAAGAATACCCTGAATAATTCAGAGCTGTAATCTGAATAGATAAAGAAATGGCTGACTTCACTAGATATTGAAGTTTATACCACACATTCCCCCCCACCCCAGGGGGGATCAGAGATGTAGGAATGTTGCCAAGGCTGATACTGTTTATGTCTCTGAAGACGAGTCAGAAAAACCAATCATTGCAGAAGTAAGATATTTTTTTTCCCTGTGGATAGAGCCAGTCCTTAGGGGAAAAAGAGGGTGCCTTCTTATCTGGGTGCAAGAATTACATGATCCAGTAAAAGTCAGAGAGAAATAATTTTAATCTTCCTAAAGTACGCTCTGATTCTTACTATGTATATATTTGAAATCTGTCATGGAAGACAAGGTGCAATGCTACATCCTCATAGTTACATGGTAAAAGCTGAAAATGAGGTGGTTCGTACAAAAAAAAAAGGTTGCTAGCATCTTTAATCTTAACATATGTCTTTTGCATCAAACTCTAAATTGTTAAGCTATCAAGTAGACATGGGGAATTTCCTTTCATTTGTCTACTCGTTCTTTCATTGGCCCATCACTCTCTGTTCATCACTGACAGATGATGGTCATGTATTTAAAAGTATGTATTTGGTAATTACTAATGAATACCTGAAAGTGAAACTGAAGCACTTTTTGGGAGCTCTCCACATCATTTCTGATAGGCGGATATGGTTGGCTTTTATGTCCCCCACTCTCATGCTGTGTCCAATGCTAGAGATTCAGAGACAGAGAAAAGCAACACCTTGATTCAGAGACCACACTATCTCAGCAATGTGGTTGGCTGGAGTGGCAGAAGCTCAAGAATGTTTCTTGAGGTGTTGTGTTATAACAGACGTCCTGACCATCTCATTTTAGTGTGGGCAGGAGGTTCGGTATTATGATAGCTTTGAAAGGATCCCAAATCACCTCATATCTCAGAACACAGAAGGAAAATCACTGCTTCCAAACAATACATATTCCTTCCAAGAATGTTCTTAATGTTCTTCCAGGAATGAGCACAGAGGTTTGGTTGAGAAAGAAATTGGTCATAGTCAATAATTAGGATGGCCTGATGCTGACTGAGCATTCAGAAGAAAGACCTTCCTGCCCCTGAGCTGGTCGGAGAAGGGTGCAAGCCATGCATTACACGTAAGGGCATTGTCTTAAACCTCTGCAAGTCTTGTGGGTAAGGCCACGACCTCTATTTAATTGATCTTTTGCTTGATCATTTTGGTTTTAATTTTTGTGGGTTTTGGGGTTTTTTTTATATGCTTCTTGTTTTTTTTTGTTGTTTGCTTGCTTTTATATTTATTTTTGTTGGTTTTTAAAGAGGCAGAGAACATAAAATTGGGGAGGGTATAGTGAGGTAAGGAGGATCTGGGATGAATTGGGGTAGAGTAAAACACGATCAAAATGTGTTGTGTGAAAAAAAAAGGTTTCTATTAAAAGCCCCCAAAATGTTTTTAAGTAGAGACTTTGAATATATAGACTTAGAAATGAGATAGTTAGCTCCTTTTTACAATTAAAAAAAGGTCCAAGAAAATATAATAGAATTAGAAAATTGTCATGACGCCAGGAAAAATAAAACTACGTCTAGCTTTTCCTAATTTACCATAGGTGAATAAACTGATCATATAGCAAGGAAGAAGTAGAGGAAATGATGCATACTACCTAAATGTCGCAGAAGGAGCTGGGTGAGGGTGGTACAATTGGTAATATATCAAAAATCGAAAGATCATTTTTAAAAACTATCCAGTAAAAACTTAAAGGTAGAGAAAAATAAAGCACATAGAACCAGTATTAAAATGAAAACACCCTCTTTGTGCAGTTAGGAGGGAGAGACACTGAACCTCTGTAAACAAGGAGAAATGCCTTTTGTCGGCAAGGCTTGTTTTTCAGCACCACGGACAGGGGCACAGCCGCGCAGGGTGTTCTTTATAGACATGGCTTTCTGGGGAAGGCTTTAATTATATCCATTCTTGAACGATGGTGATGTGTTTGTGTAAGGGCAGAGGAAAC
This sequence comes from Meriones unguiculatus, assembly GCF_030254825.1. NCBI lineage: Eukaryota > Metazoa > Chordata > Mammalia > Rodentia > Muridae > Meriones > Meriones unguiculatus. The sequence goes on from NC_083359.1 coordinate 35,097,060, forward strand.
ACATTCATTCTGCAGCTTTATTGGCCATTTCTGGCCACTTCGCACGCTCTTGAGATTGGCATCTTTCTCCAGTCCTGTCCTGGAGAAAGAAAAGTCATTCAGGGCTCTGATTCCAAAGCCTCTGTTGCTGGCAATTTCTCTGCAGTCACTGGCACAATCGATCCCTAAGTGGACTAGTTAGTAAGAGCCCTGAGTTCCACCTGGGTGTAGAGATGTCATGTCTGCCTGACTTGGAAAGAATTTGTGGGAAGAGCCTGTTGTAAAGTGTGAGAGCTATAGAGTTTTAATTTGTGGAGTTCCTGCTGTGGAAACTCTATCAGCCATCGCCAAATGAGTTGCTGATTCCTATGTTCTGTCTCTGGAGGATGGTGGGATGATTAGGGGTATTTTCACTGTAGGACAGAGAGAAGATGGTGTTGATTTTCGTCTCCTCTGTTTCCCCCTCAGTCTTTTGTGTGAGGTCAAGCTGTGTTCCAAAAACAGCTTAAAAAAAAATCTGTTCCTGATTCTGTCTCCTCATTCAAAGAATCACTCCTCATTCTCTCCGCCATGACTACTTTTCTTCCAGTAGATCTTCCAATTAACTAAATAAGATCTGTATCTGCTTGATAAAATCCTAGCAATTACTTATTATGTGTAAGCTACCCATGCTAGGTGTTGAACCTAAAATAATGACATAGACCCAATTCCTATTCTCCAAATGATTCTAGGATGACATGAAGGGTAGGCAGGGATGGGTGAGGGGGTAAGCAGGGATGGGTATCTTATAACCTGTGCCTCAGAAGGCTTGTTTTCTTAACACTCTCTATGGGCTACATTATAGCAGAAGAGTTACAGTGGGATCAAGAAAGGAGCACTTTCTATGGAACTTCAGGTATCAGAGTTACAAGTATGTTTGGAATATGGGAGAATGTTGGTGTTCACAGGTATCCACATGGGTACCACAGTATAACTCAGTCTGTACAAGAAGCAGAGATAAACGCTGATGATAAAGCGGGCAAAAACAAAAATTCAGTGGAGATGAAACTCAGTAATCAGTGAGGGGACAGAAAGAAAGGATATAAGTCTTGAAGGGAGACAGGAGACTCATGGGAAGTGGGATGTGGAGGGATGGAAGCCCATCTTTGCTAGCTTTCTGTATGAGGAGTTTCAAAGGTCTTCAGCATCAGAAAGTTCTTTTGTTACCCTGTTTCCATGGATGCATGTTTTTTTCAACTATATCATCTACCAAGCAAACAGCATGCATTACAGATTAAGTAATTTGTTTACTCACTAATAAAAATCAATACAGCATAAGCATCATTCTGAATTTTCTGACCAAAAAGTTAAGCAGGTTTCCTCGTTCATTATGTTCTCTTTCCAACGAGTCTTGACATTTTCGGTAGCCTGTGCAAGAATATTGATGAGGGATGAGTATGCAATTTCTGTTAAGTTTCTGGAGCTATTACAAATAATCTACAGAGTACCATTTTTATGGTAGAAAGCTCAGAGGAGGCCATGGCTGCAGGGCCATTTGCTGTTTTGATTCAGTTTGCACTTAAGCTTTGAGAGTTTACCTTTCAGAACAGCTTAAAGAAGCCCAGACTATTTGGAAATAAATGATGAATCAGCACCAAAATAGAAAACAAATAATTGAAACTAATAATTAAAACTAATAATTGCTTAAGTAACTATTTAAAGGTTAACAGTACATTAGCTAATACTCAATTACGACTCAATTCTTGTGTGATTGTATTGATTATCTTTTTGCTAGAAGGAATTTTCTTTTTAGTAGCCTTGATACACGTGAGATGGTCTTTCAAAAGTAAGTCTGTCTAAGCCTGTTGCCTTGCCCAAGGAACTCTGAAAAAACAAAAAGCACAACCTCAGATTTGATGAACTCAGGCTGATAAACCTGTTTTTAGGGTGGAAAAATTGGGCTTGCAGGTCCTCTGGGTCACATACACTTATTATTCTTTGTTGTGGATAAGCCATCAGTTTTGCAACAAGATGATGATGGTAACAACAATGTAAATTCTTCTTCTTCTTCTTCTTCTTCTTCTTCTTCTTCTTCTTCTTCTTCTTCTTCTTCTTCTTCTTCTTCCTCCTCCTCCTCCTCCTCCTCCTCCTCCTCCTCTTCTTCATCATCTTCTTCTTTTCCTTCCTTCCTTCCTTCCTTCCTTCCTTCCTTCCTTCCTTCCTTCCTTCCTCTTCCTCCTTGTTATTTTATGTAGGGTCCTCCTCACTATGTAGCTCTGTCTGTCCTGGAACTCACTATGTAGACCAGAATGGCTTTGAACTCACAGAGCTCTGCCTGCCTCTGCATGCTGGGGTTAAAGGCATGCACCACCACACACAACTGCAATTGGACAGCTTAGGCCTCATGTGGGTCCTCTAGTAAGGGTAAAAGGGGATGTCTCTGACATGGACTCTGTCGCCTGCTTTTCAATCATTTCTCTCTGGCAGGGCTGCCTTGCCCGTCTCAGTGAAAGAGGATGTGCTCAGTCCTGATGTGACTTGATGTGCCAGGGTGGTTTGGTGGTGGCAGATCTCTCCTTTTCTGAGGAGTAGGGGGAGTAGGAGGTAGGGAAAAGAAAGAAGGAGGATGGGACTGGGAGGAGTGGAGGGAGGGGACTACGATAAGGATGTAAAGTAAAATTTTTAAAGATTCTCAATTTGGGAACATTTACTTTGCTTGTTCATTTGGATATTATAAATTGTGAAGTGTTGCTATAATTAACTAGCACAGGAAGAAAAATATCCTTGCAACTAGAGAGACATAGATTCTCCTCCAGCTCTCTTACCTACCAAGCCTGGACCAGTCATATACATCTCTCTGTTTCCTTGCTTGTACCACTGGAGCCAGTGTGGCAGATATGCAAGCTTTTTCTCAGAATCCTGAGAGATTCCTACACCGTCTGCTGTGTATCAAGTGCTCACTATAAACTGAATGATAATAACTAGAGCAGGTCCTATTTTACGCCTTAAAATAGGATAGTACTTAGCTCCAGCATGTCTGTCAAAATACATTGAGATAAATGCGGAACACACAGCCCATTGCCTGGAATGCAGTCAAAATTTAACAAATGTTAGTTGTGATCTTTATTCTTTTCCTTTTATTCACTCTCCATAAAGGACTCTTATTTTGAAGAACAGAGCACAAATTTTAGAGCATGTCAGATATGCGTGCTTATATACGTGGCTTTGTTCAGTATTCATTCATCAGCATTAAGATGCTGGAGTTACACATTGAGAAAGGTTTGATTTTTTTTTCTCTCTAGGCTGCACCTTAGAGATTCCAGTGTGTTTTAATAAAAGCCCTCAAAAAACAGTGCTCAGGATTTGCATAAAAGAAGCACACAGTGAAATTTGCATTGTTTGTGGTTTTATTTATTTAATTTTTTTGTTGTTGTTAATTTAAGTACTTTTTAAAAAATATGTCAGGAAATGGAAGTTAAAATCAATTTGTAAATGAAATAAAACATTTCATACCTGCGCCATTTAGGAAAAAAAAAGTTAACGCATGTTAGTTTGTATTTCTGTCAGATGAGTGATGTTAACAGTAACCACCAGTGTGTGAGACCAGGGTTATATCTCTGGCTCCAACGTGGGGGAGGTCTTTGAACAGGTGCTGGTGGAGAGCGTTCCCACATCACTTCATCACCCAGAAAGTGAGGCTGAGGGCTGCCATGGAGAACTGTAGTCCCTGAGATGAATCCACTCTATCTCTTGTGAGTTCATTTACCTAACAGTACAGGTTGTCCTTTGTGATAGAGAAAGACTTATCTTTCTTCTGACGTCAATTATTGTGAATTTTTTCAATGAATCATAGCGCATAAATTGTTCCCTAGAACTAGTCAGAATTTCTCAGAGAGCTCTGGCAGGGTGGCGCCATTGTATGTAACATATGGATGAAGATCCTGAGGCCCAGAGAGCCAAGGTTATTTAGGTCAGAGACAGACAAAGGGAGAGCGTGGCTAGTGGCGACTCTGTAGTCTCTGCAGTGAGATACTGTTTTTGCACAGCACTGCTCATAGCACTGAAGACATCTGCAATAGAGTCTTGGAGGGCTGCAGACAGCATCACACTCTGAAACACTGAAAGAGCTTGAACCAGCTGGAACAGAGCTTGGACAAGAGAGAATCATATTCAATGATAAGTCATTGAAATAGGTGCTGGTCCTAGTGCTTTATATTGGGATCAGAGCAGAGCCCTCTATTAAGTAAAGTGAGATATTTAACAAGTTGCCAGATCTCCATGTATAGGCCTTGATATAGAGTAAGACCTCAAACCATGTTAACTGACAACAATGTCAGAATTAGAACCCATATTTTTTCCTTTGACCATATCCTTTGCTGCTGCTGACTCAAGTTCTCCTTTCCCCTAACAGGCTAATTCAGTCACAATTCTCAGCAAGTATTGCTCAAATTTTATACAGAAAATGGGCAGTCAGCCTGTGTTGTGTTAGAGGCAGAAGTGACAGGATCTGACAATACTGCCTACTTTTTCTTGAGCGCCACTGCACTGAGTCCCCTCTATCACTGACTGTTTCTACAGTTTGCTTTCTGAAGCCAGGTGTTGAGCCAGCAAACTCTTCCAGGACAGCATCTAATCCAACTAGGAGGAAAAAGGATAGACTATCAAATTAAACCTCAAATTCACGAAAAATCATATCTCTAGTCGCCAAACATCAGTTTCAGCTAGATGATAGCTATTACTATCTCTTCAAAGTTAGGTATTGTGATTCTTCAAGATATGAATGAAAATTGGAAAAGCCTCTTATATATGAACACAGCCAAGAAAAATGCTAGCCAGCCATATATTACAACTGTGTTTCTGGGCAAAGAATGAATTTATATTCTCTCTTTCCCTCCCTCTCCCTACTCTCTCAACGAGCAGTTAGATTTAATGCCATAAATATGATCCTTTATCCTTAATTTTGTCTCTAACCCCAGCCTTTGAGGGTTGGATACAGGGGAGAGAGACAAATTCCTGAAACACTTTGGCCTGAATGGGTGAGCTTTGACTTCAGTGAGAGACTGTCCCAAATAATGAAGTCAAATGTAAGTGAGGAAACCTCTGGCCTCTGTGGGTACAAGCACATATGTGCATGTGCATATGCATATGCCCATTCCAATGTATACGTATAAATACACATTTATATACATCCATATGCATACACACACAAACATATATTTACATATTTGCAGACAGAAAGACATAGCTAAACATATACATGCACACACACACAAAGAAATAAGAATTTGTCATGGCTTGCAACTTGGATAAAGTATCATTTATATGTTTAAAATGTTTAAATATTAAATATTAACTCTAAAGGTCAGAAGGAGGAATGGAAGTATATGTGGGCCTGAGGAGGAGGAGAGTGAAGTATTATTTATCTTTCTGTCTAGATAGTGAACACATAATGCCACTGTCAGGTCCAAGAGAAAGTCTGCGGTGCTTATTAGCATTCCAAAGTGCTTGCTGGCCTCTCGGCTCTCTCGGCATCCCAAATGCATGTTTCAGAGTCCATGCTGGTATCCTGGCTCTTCTCAGATCTTCTCACTCTGCCCTCTACCACAAAGTTCTCCAACTCACTAGCTCCCCTCTCCCCAGCTTCTCATTCCCTTGTAATCTTGCCATACCAGCAATGTCCTTTCTTGGTCCCTGCTCTCTTTTATCCTCCCTTCTTGGCCCCCCTCTCTCTCACCCTTCTCTCTCTGTCTCCTTTGCCCTCGCTCTCTTGGTCTTTCCCGCACACTCTCCCCCATGCCCTGCCATGGCCTGATCCAGTCTGCAGGCCATGTTCAGTTTGCTAATTTCTCTCTGTGTTGTGGTCTCTTACAGATGCCACCGGCATCTACCTCTTATCGATAGTAAAATCCTTCCCCCTCAGCCATACATCAGAGTGGTCATGTCCTCAGTTTATGTAGCCACCAAGTGAGGGAAAAAAGAAAACTATTTCACAATGGAACGGTGTAAGCTTATCATAGGTGACATGCTCGTAAATATTAGAGTCACAGCTAGGACAACTGAAAGAGTATAAAGGTTCTGTGATGGAGGAGAGACTTGGGATTTTGTTGTTTTGCTTCAGATGAAATTTTTTTGGAAATTCTGAAAACTATATGCATTTATAGTTTGCCTAAAAATCAATAATAGTCTATAAAGCTATCCACTTGTAAGTGTTCATTCGGCATCCCCTGTGTCAATGTAGGATTCTCTGTGTTAAAAAATACCAGGTTATCTCATTACAAGCTGACACATGTCAAGGCTTTACTTCACTGATGAAAAGGGAAACAAGGGGAATAGCAAATGAGCCACCTAAAAGTATATAAGCCTTAGTGCCTGGAGAGATGACTCAATGGTTAAGAGTGCTTCCTGCTTCCCCAGAGGTTCTGTTCCCCGGGTCCATATTGGGTAGATGACTCATGACCACTCGATACTATAGCTCCAGGGGACCTGACACCCTCTTCTTCCTTCCAGTACACCTGCATACACATTCAGAGAGACACACATAAATAAAAAGAAAATAAACCCTTAGTAAAAGCATATAAGCCCTGATCTTTTGTGGGAGAAGAGACAGAAAATTGCCATCAGATCTCAGATAGATGACGCTAGCACAGAGCAATAAAGCTGTATCCTTTCCAAAGCAAAGAGCCAACACCAAATGCTATCGTTCACCCAGTGACCTCTCACCCCTGTAGAATTCTGTAGCTCTGCAGAGAGATAAACTCTTGGTGTCTAATCAGCTGTGGATGATCTGTAAGAACTGCATTTCCCAAGAGAGGCCCATCAGTTATTTTATCAGAAATATTCGATTAAAATGTCATGTTGTCCTTGTTTTGCTTTCTTGTCAGGTTTTGGGATGTTTTTTTTTCTTGCACATTTGTCATAAAAAAATAACTAACCTTAAACCCCGATGAAAACGAAGCAGTCTTACTAAGAGCTGACTAGATGCTATTCACCGCCTGCCTGCTCTGACCCAATGGGACACCCCTCTTTAAAGGGGGTACTTACATGAATAAAAGAACAGAATTAGAATCACACCAGAGGGACATTTCCCAGTTAAGATCATCAGAGGGGTTGAAAGAAAGAGCAAAGGACACACCATTCTGCAGCTGGGTTGCAATTCAGTGCCATGTCTGGTTCTCCTACTAAAACTCACCTCAGAGGTGATATGAGCTCCTGCTGTTGTGGAGAGACTATTTCATATTTGAAAACAACAAGGGTTCAGGGCGAATCAAAAAGATGGGTTGTCCCTACCTCAGCCCATCCACCTCCAGCTGTCTTCTTCTTCTCACTGGCCTCATGCAAGAGAGATCAATTAGAGTCCCTTCCAGATATCATAGTCTATAATTATTAAAAGAAAAAAAATCACTGCAATTTGCAATGTGTTTATGTTGGGTGGATTAATTTCTTTGCCAGGACCATAATGGGAAGACTGATTTTGTCATTTCAATTACAAGCCAGCATTTAGTTTGGGCCTGGAAGACACTTCTGTTGGGTTAGCCTCCACTTGCCTGGCACTGGAGCAATTAAGAGCGGCTGATTTGTGGCTGCACTTTTACTGCTTAGCACAGGTTTATCATCTTGAAAGTTTTCCATTTGCATATAAGCTATACATTCTTTGGGTGACATTTCCATATCAGCCAGGGTTTATATTATGCATCGCCTCAGACTGCACTTTCTGCTACGTGCAGGGAATCTGCAAGCTTGGCCAGGATGCTGATGCAGACTAAAGGAACGTTGAGTCTCAGGATCCACTCAGCACTTGTTGTAGGGGGATGCTTCAAACCTCTGGGGACTGAGTTTAGCTCAGTCTCTAGCTGAAAAATCAAATAAGTAACTAAAGTTTTTTATGTTGGCCACATTCATACACACAGAAGCTGCAACACAGAAGGGAAAAGTGGTTTCCCAAGGTTACCCAGTTCAAATTAGGAGAGGAAGGATACAAAGTCAGGTCCATCTGCTCTCAAAACACTCCCCTAGACAGTCTCCATAGTGTGGACTTTCAGAGCAAATGAATGGAATGTGACAGTTTTGCACTTTAAATACCAAACTTCCAAAACAGTCTAATTGATGCTCTTTGGACTAAAAAATAGATATTTTAAAGATGCCAGGGTCAGGAGTTCTAGAGGAAAGGAGTACTTTTAATATCTATTTTGGTAAGGCAAGAGATGTAGTCCTGGGGGAAAGTACGCTGAGTGGAGGCCATTATATAAATTTGATGCAATTGTAAAGGAATGAAGAAAAGATAAAAGAGCAGTGAATACATAGCATTGAGGATATTCTAAAAGAGAAAAGATCAGAAGTCACAAAAGAAGCTAGAAGTTGGCCCATTTTAAAACAGAATATATTCATCTTGACAGATGGGCAAGACTAATGAAGCCTCAGCAGCAAGTTGAGATCTATCACCCTGTCCTTGTTGCTCCAGTGAGTGTGAAAAAGGAGCAGACCCAGGAGTCAGACTCCTAGAGTCAACTCTTTCCCTGACTTCCTTGCTGGGTAACCCCAAACAAGTGGTTTCACTTTTCTGAGTTTCCATCTGTTCATCTGAATAGTGATGGTCATAATGTTGCTTATCTTGATGAGAAAATGGGTGAAGTGCTTAGCTGAGTACCAGGTGCTTAGTAAGTACTGTAACCATTTAGTGTTTATATGATGCAAGCTATAGGAAGTGATAAGCCAACAAAAAAAAATGTAGAAATAAAGAGGTCAAGAGAGAGCTTTCCTGTCCCTCCTTCCTTTGAGCCTTGGAAGGACATAGGGATGGAGAGTGGAGAACTGAAGTCCAGAGAAAGACTGAGGTCTGTCTGGGCTTGATGGAACCAGATAATTTGTGAGGTGCATTAGCTATGTTTAGTTCCTACTGTCCATGTCTTTGGAAGGATGAACTGGTCTAGTGTCACAATGATAACAATTTTGTCTCTGGCTGCATTGTAGGCCTTCACCTACGACCACATCCTAGAGATCATGGTCCAGCTGCTTCGCACAGTGAACCGGACAGTCATCACAATGGGTCGAGATCACGCTTTGATTGTGAGTAAACCTTTCTTCCGGTCAAACAACCTTAAACTCTTCAAAGCCTCAGAGTGAAGGTCTTTGTTGAATGTCATCACCGCTTCATTTTAGAAAGAAGGATTGTTCGTTTTTTGTTTGTTTGTTTGTTTGTTTGTTTTCCCCCCTCATCTGAGTTGGAAGGTCATGAGAGCTAACTCAAGTTGTCAAAATAAAGTATGACTTAGGCTATGTTAGAGTATACCAGCAGGATGGGGGGTCGCTAGTCAACAGAGAAAAGGGAGAACGTTTTTATAAGTGAATACGGTAGAATGTTCCAGATACTTGTCTATGTTTTCTTCTGGCCTTGTTCATGTGGTGCTAAGGCCCAGGGTTTCATCATTTTCTAAATGGCTTTATTGTGTGAGCTCTGCCTATGTTGGGTATCAGGTGGTGCAACCAACAGTCCACACATCCAGAAATGAGGATTACAGGAGGATTTCTGGTGGTTAGACAAAAGCCAGCATTCCTGGGGAACTTGTAAAATGGGTTCTTATCTGCCAAAAGGAATTATTCCCCTTACCTCTGGCAGAAGGAACCTATGGCTCCACTGGCATCCACCTTTGGTTGCAAACCAAACCCCATGCTGGTCTCCAGGCTACCACTACGGCTACCGGCTACCGTAGTCCCTACCCACCAGGACTTGTTTTACATTTCAAACCTCCTACCCTAGCATTCTGGCCCTTGTCACTTCCCCAGACTTCCCTCTTCCCAAATACCCTTTATAATGACAAGGATCCCCCCTCCCCACAGCTATCCTCCCTCATCTTGCAGATAGCCCTGGCCATGTCTAGTCTGTTTTTCTTTCTCCCTGCTTTGGACTCTTCCAGATGCTTCTGGATATTTTCTCTCTTTTATCTACAGTAAAAACCTTCCCCTTAACCAAACCATGGAATGATCATGTCAGCATTTTCTTTGCTGTACTCACTCACATACAGAGGTCAGTGTTAGTATGGGGATGATTTTTCTGCATAGATACTTTATTTTGAAGCAGGGAAGATTGCTACTCCATGGTATGACTGTCTCCCCTCCCAGACCAAGCTAGCAAGCAAGCAAGCAAACAAACAAAAAAACCTATCACTAACACTATAATCTCTCCCCATCTTGCTTAAATAAGAGCCTAAATTTTGATTCCTTACAGGGAAAGGAAAAAGTTACTAGCAGACAGGAGCACGTCCAGCCATGCTGTTCTGCTCAAACCTATTGGCAGTTTCTCATCTCAGGCAGGAGAAAATTCAAACCACTGCTACATCCGAGGGCCCATTGCCCCTTCTTCATTCCTTTATGGGTTCCTCCCACACATACACAGAATTCTATTCTATGTCTTCAGGCTGGTTCTCTCCCTAGAATCAGATTGGCCAAAGGATCACCTAGCCAGAGAGGCTTCCTGGTCCTGATCCCAGTCTGCAGTGCCTGGATTCCTCCATCCACTCCAAATGCTGTGACACTGTTCTTTATCTTTTTCCACAGATCTCTCTCCTGTGCCTTACTTGGTTATAGTCTTGTTCTAATTGTGAGAATGGGAGTCTAGGAAAGCAATTTAAAAAAAAATCCCCGCTGTGTTTTTGAGTCCCACAATAGCACCCAACATAGCATAATAAATATTAAAAAAGATGTGACTGAATACTGAATTAATTAGTTAGTTAATTAATTAATTAAGTGCACCAAATAGAGATGCTAATGTGTAAAGACCAGTGCTACTGAGCTCAGATTAACGGGCGCCGCGCTAGACGGGATCGTGACAGTTCACAGAATTCATACTTCCTTGAGGGAAGAGAAAAATCATTCCGTAAGGTTTGTGATGGTTGACCACTCTTGGGCATGGGGCCTGCTTTGGAGTGTGCTTGACATACATGGTGGCTTTCCATTGGAGAAAACAGGTTTTCCCTTTCCTAGCAGGTGTCGCTTGCCAATAGTGTCCTGGGTCGGGGCAGGACTTTGTGTCTTTTTCTTCCTTTCAGTGCTGGGATCTGGCTGGCTTGACCATGTGCTGCCATGGTCTCCATAAGTTCCTATGTGCTCCAGTCCTGTTTCGTCCAGGGCACACTGTTTCCCTGCAGTCATCACTACCTCCAGCTCCTGCACTCTTTGTACCTCCTCTTCTACATAGTTCTCTGAACCCTGAGGGGTGGGGTGTTGATGGAGACATCTCGTTTAGGACCGGGAGCTCCAAAGTCACTCACTCTCTGCACACTGTTCAGTTGTTGGCCAACACAAAACAAACTCCATTGGTTTGGGGGGGAGGGAGGTGGTAGGGGGTGGCTTTTGCTTCATTTTGTTTTGTTTCAGCTTTTTTTTTGTCTTACTGTTTTGTTTGTTTTGATTTTCTTTTTTTTTTGGGTGGGGAGAGAAAGAACCTAAAATTGGGAGGTGGGGAGAATCGGGGAAGGATTGGAAGAGGAAAAAGCATGATCAAAATGTATTAAATGAAAAGTTTTAATTAAGAAATACTGTGTGTGAAACTTCCTAACATTTAAGTACTAACAGAATTTGATTCCCTGATAACTGGACTCAGCCTTCCAAAAGCACAATGGCATCTCTGTTTTACTGTGGTTCGTTAGTAGCCATAGTTGGAGATATCCAATGATAGCCCACTTCATGGATGCAGAGCCCAAGTTACTGATTACTGTTCTAATGGTGGCTGGGGAGACTGTGATCCTTAAAAGGAGCCTTAGTGCCACAGTCCTCCAGGAATTTGGCTCTGACTACACCTGTTTATTTATTCGCTGTGCCTGTTTACTTACTGTGTGTTAAATACATCTAAAGAAGCAAGCCTAGGCTTGGTGTGTGTGAGGCCTGGGGTTCCATCCTCCATCCTCCATCATGCAAAGATAGATAGATGGATGGATGGATGGATGGATGGATGGATAGATAGATAGATAGATAGATAGATAGATAGATAGATAGATAGATAGATGATAGATGCATAGCATATAGATGATTGATAGATGATGGATGGATGGATGGATGGATGGATAGATAGGTAGATAGGTAGATAGATGAAAACTGAAGATTTGTTGGCACCCACAGAATGCTGCAGTGCTGGGATCTCCTGTCTCCCTGGGCTGCACAGTCTTGTAAACACTCTGTCATTTTTCTCACTTACCATCCTCCTGGTGCCGAAGTACCACCATTTCTTACTGAGTTAGAAGCCTCCTATTCGTGGCTCCCTGAGCGCACCTTAGATAAGCATTTTATGACCTTCCTAATCTTTATTCCTTTTCTTTGGAATGAACCTGAAGGTGATCGTCAATCCATTTGGCTCATTCTGTATATAACAGGCTCTTAACTCCCTGCCTTTCCTTGAGAGCAGCAGTCTGTAGAACAGGCTATGAACTGCAGAAAGCACTAAGTAAGTGGTGTCTATTGTTATTTTCCTTTCTATCTGATCCGATGCGTCTCTTTTCCCCATCACCCCGCCCTGCATTATCAGCTCTGGAGACTGATGGCAGAATGGGCCTCATTCGCTCCTGCTTTTTTATGGGTCTGTTCTTGGTTGACTGGCCTTTCCAATACATGTTCCTCTCACTGTTTGGGATGCTCTGCCAGGACATGCTACTCTTCGATGATCAGTGTTTTCCTACTGCCTATAAATGGCTCATACATATATATTCACATTAGTCTCACCTTTTACAGTCTGCTGTGGCTTCAACTACTCTTTCTTCTAGCTTTCCATCTGACTTGCTGTCTAAATGTCCAGAAAGGTGTGTGGATGGGTATTGCCTGCACATACCCAGTGCTCTTGTTTCTGTACTGCCTGTGCATCTTGTGTTATCTACCATGCCTTCCTGTGCCTTCTCAGCCTGGTGACCTTTCACCTACCTTTCAAGGTCCAGGATAGACACGTGCCCTTAGGAAGCTTTCCTGCCTAGAAAAATACTTTAAAATGTAACCATCAAACTCATTAGTTTTCATGAGACCTGGCATTTTAGTACAGTCATATGAGCACCACAGCAACTCAGTCTGGATCACTTTCTTCCCCGCCTCATTATTCATTTCTTGTGGTCATTATTCATTTCTTCCCTACCCGTAAGCAACTGTCTATACTCATTTGCCCCTTTGGGGGACTTCATAAGGTGAAATTATACAAGTTGATTTCTCATGCCTGACTTCTTTCCTGTGCGTGTTCTGCAATCTATCCATTATTTGGAACATGCTATGTTTTGTCCCTTTTTATTGGTGGATAACATTACATTGTATGGACATGATGTTTTCTTACTCATGTACTAGTTGGTGGGTTTGGGGGACTGTCTTCAACTTTGGGCTATTATAGATTATGCTGCTATGGTATTTACTTATAGGTTTAGTATAAACATATTGTAATTTCTCTTGAGTAGAAATCTAGTAGTGGAATTTATAAGGCAATGGGTTTCTTTCTAGGAAATTGCCCAACTGTGCTTGAGTGGCTGTGCCATGCTACATTCTATAAGCCACGACTGAAGGGTCTGGTCCCTGCATTCTTGCATAGACAAGACTGCAGACTGTCAATTCTAATGGATCTAGAACAGGTCTACAGAGACCTTTTCATGTCATCTGCCCTTTATGCTGCTGTTGTTTTGGTTTTGAGTCATATTTTGGTTTTGAGCTAGCCCTACCTTCTCTGTGTCACCATAAGATACTTGAGAGGTTGTGCCTGCCTGTCCAGCAGTTAATACATCTTCACACAGTTGCTGTGAGACATTTGCTTATATACCGTCAGCCTTGGACTCATGTTCACATACCCAGAGAGTACCCATGCACTTCTTTGGCTTCTTGTGAGAACCTGTGGTATCCTTCGAAGAGGCTCAGATGTTGCTTCTCTCCTGCACTGTAAGAGCCCTAAGGGAAGGGACTGTGCTGTACTTCTCCTTTTAGCCATAGCAGAATGCCTTGTGAAGAATGGGTATTCAGTACATACTCAGGAAGCAAATAAACTGACAAATGAATGAAATGTTCCCTGGAAAGGCAGGAGAGGCATTCCTATGTACTTCCCCAGACTGTCTTTTCTATTAGCCAAGTGTGCTCTTTCAATAACAAGTGCCCACATTTTAGGGAGTAAGGTATGGTGGTGTGGGGAGTGTAAGGTTGACCCGTTCCAAATTTCTCTGTCCTTTGGTCTGGCCCTAGATCCTTGTGGAGGTGCTATTGCAAGCTAGTTTTAGTCTTGGTAACTCTCATTTGCTGATTTAACTACAATGAGGAGAGAATTGAATAGAGAACAATAAGAAATCGAAAGAAAACCCAAAAGGAGTTTTCTTATGACAGCTCCATTTTCACAAAAGGGCCTTTCTAGCAATTCCAAGAATAGAAAGACCTCCTTCAAAATAGAGAAAATGATGTTGGAAAGTAATTACTCAGGGGTCAGAGGTCCCTGTCTTAGTGCCCAAGGCCCCAATTTAATTTTAAATTGAGATTTGACAAGGAAGAAATATTCCCATTCCACCCTTCATTTTTAATTTTCCAGGCATGATTTTTATTGGTTAGTTTGCATTGCTTGGGAATATTAAACAATCAATATTTTTGACACACTCCATTCATGTCTAGGGCTTCTGAAATTCCAAACAAGACCTTGATTAGGGAGGGTAGGTGGCGATTGCAGCATGCCTCTTTCCAGGGGTCAGACAGTGGGTCCTTTGGCTCAGCACATTGTAATTATCATTCGCTATAGATGGCCACTCCTGATTTCTGTAAATCACCTACATGAACAATGGATTGTTGGCGATGACAAATGAACAAAGAAAAGTTTATAAAAATGACAGTCAAGGACTCAGAAGGCCTGATGCATCTGCATTTCTTTTTGCCACATTCTAATTTGACAGAAAGCAGACTGTTGACATGAATTACCAAGGAGTTTGACTTTGATGGTGAGAGGGTGGCTTGGTTTGGAGAAAGGGACATTTGACTTAGGGAGACAAGGAAATGAGCTCCATACTCTCTCTGCAGAGTATTAGCAAATTGTGGCAGCATCTTCACGTCTTTAAACCTTGGTTTTGGTTTTGTTTCCCTAGCCTCTGAATCAGGGTCTGTGCTGTCCATGCCTGTTCTTGTTGGTTGGTAATGTCTGCCTGAAATGCTGTCTTGAGAATTATAGGAGCTCCTGGTATGACTCAGTGGGAAGAACTAAATTGATTAGTGATGTCTGTCATAGCATGAAATTGGTAAACAGTGATATACAAATGATATTTGTAAATATATTCAGTCAATGTGTACATTGGCCTCAACTATTGGTGTTTCTGTTCTGGCTAGTCGAAAGTGTTTATGTAGCCAATTTTCTCTTCTGTGTCTCTTCTGTGAAGGCTGATGTAAGATAAATGGCAAAAACAAACAAACAAAAAAACCCCACAGAATCTTGAGGACACATTTTACATAGTAACTTCCTATGTGAAATGTGATGTGTTTCTATCCAATACACAATAATACACAATGTGTATCTTGATTTTCTGTGGCCATACAACACAGAAGACGCTACTGTACTGTAGTGCCTGTACTGTGACATCAAGTGTTACCGTTCAGAGATCTTAGCACATACAAGAAAGTTTGACCCTGTGGTATATGAAACCTATCTTGAGTTCTCAGACACAGGTAGTTACCATTCTTTTCAAGGTTAGAATAGCTACTGTGAGTCAGAGGATGGAAGTGCCAGATTCCAAAGTCACATAGCTAGAGACAGTGAGACAGGATGTGACTGGTGTCACAGAGTTTCTTTCCAAGGGAGACATTATCCCACCTGAGGGTTTCAGAGCAAGGTACCCTTGCAGGCCTGTTTATTCCAGAGAGGGCTGATCCCTCTCCCTACCTCACTCAGGCTGGGAATAGTCATCCCACAGCAAGAAGCAAGCAGAGAACACGCCTGCTGCCAGGAGTTCTCAGAAGGAAAGCGATCTGGTAATTTTGTTGAAATTGGGATCTAGCTTTTTATTTCTTGTAGTTAAAATAAGCCTCTGGGTGATATATTTGGGGCCTAATTACCCCGCTTTTCACAGAGGAGTCTGTAGAGTGATTAAATAAAGGTAACTGCAGTTGGCATTCAGAGCAGTTTGTTAAAAGGGAACCAAAGGGGAAAATCTGGAAGTTACCCCTACTCCACTGCCTCATGTAACAGGATCCCCGGGAAACCTGTGTCACGTCTCCAGAGCCTAAGCTCTGGCTTCACATTCTATTCATTCTTATGGTGCTGTGTGGGAACTCCTCTCCCAGAGCATAAGCCAGGGACCCTGAGTCTTGCTCAGAGCCACAGTAAGACCCTTGGAGACACACGCTCCCACCTCCAGCCCATTGTCCGAGGAGAGTATGTGTATGACTCCCACCTAGACCTTCCTTCACTCAGCAACCCAGCACCTTGTTAAAATATAGTGTTTACAAAGCTCTGTCACTTACTGAGCAGAAAATCATATGGCAGGCAAACATCTTTCACTGCACCTGGCTTGCATCAGTTACTTCTGTTGTATAGTTGACAGTTGAGGCACAAAGAGGTTTTATAATTTGCCTGTAAGTACACAGCATCCGAATAGTGGAGGAGCTAAAATCTGAAACCAGGAGTGACTGTTTCAGAATCGCAGCTCCGAAATGGTGGGTTGTATCCTTACCCTGTTAGCCTTTACAGGAATGTGTTAAAATGGCATCTGCCATTTTAAAGGTTCTTTATGAGCATATTGAACTCACAGCTGCCATTCTGCCTGACTGGGAACTAATGAGGTAGCCCCATGGGATGGCTTTTCAGAACCCTTCGGAAAGGCTTAGAATTTGGGGTAGATTTGGATGACAAAGACATATTTAGAGATAGTCTCTGCAATTCTGGCAATTAAATCTCAGAACTAACACTAGGAAAAAAGACCGTTTTTGTTTATTCAAATGTTTATTTTGTTTACTGGGACAGAAAAGAATAGCCATCCAGCTTAGCAGTTAGAGGAAGTGGCTGGGATGAGATTCTTAAGCACTGGTGGTGATGATGGTAGAGGGGAGCTCTTCCTTCACTCACCAGCTGCCCATCTAGTCCTTGAAGACCTCCTCAATGGAAAATGTTTCTGAGCTGGGGTGGAACCACCATCTTTCTCTTTTCTGCTTTTGCTACATCTCCCAAGAACACACATGACCTCCCAGCTTGTCCTTTCCAGTTCTAGTCTTCATCCAAAGGACTCCGCCAAAGAACTTTCTAGATGAGAAAGTGTCTGAGACTCCACAACGATAACAAATGGAGGCCCAGCTGAGTAGACCCTCTGAAAACTCAGTGTCTATCTCAGCCACAGTGTTTCCCCTCCCCCTTCTATCAGTCCAGTGTAATGTCTCCTCCATTACCCATAGATGCTCCCTTTCTTTGAGTTCTACTGGCCAGCCCCCCTCTCCCTTTTCTTTGACAGACCATCTAGTTGTCTACCTTAGAACTCTTCTTCTTCCTTTGTGTCTCTGCTAGAGAGAGATATACCTTGACCTACACCCACTCACTCCATTTAGGTACCCTGCTGATGCATCCATCACAGTGTTGTAGGAGTATTCTCCCTGGTACCCTACAGCAAAGCTTATAATGTTCTCTACCCTATCTTTAGGAAATGCTCTGGCCCTGGCTTGTGGATACCAATAAGCATCATTTCAATGAAAAAGAAAAATTCTCTGGTTTGTTTTCATGTACATACAAGCTACCATTCTTTTACCTGGTACTCCAGTGTCAGTGTTTTTCCCTTATGGTATGGTTAGGCCAGGAGACTCAGGGTAGAATGGGCAGTGCTCTGAAGTAAGGACTTTATGGGAGAGGAATGAGAAGGGAGACGCACGTGTGGCTGGGAATAGCCATGCACACTGATGGAACACTTGTATTGGACCATGCACGATGAGAAGATAATCAAATTTGATCAAAGCTGTCTGCTAAAAATTAATTATCTCTCTTACAGAGGATACACTGCCTAGGCACTACAGGTCTAGCAAGGAGGAAGTTGGAGCATATATTGTAGTCAGCTCTGCCAGCCTCAAAGCCCACAGTGGTAAACATTTCGCTGTGTGTGTTTAAGAAGTGGGTTTCCTGACTTAAAGTCCTCTAATTAAGAAGTTTCCTAAAATGCAGAATGTGAGCATATCCATGTATGTGTGTGTGTGTGTGTATGTGTGTGTGTGTGTGTGTGTGTGTGTGTGTGTGTGTAGGAATTTTTATGCCTAGGTATGTATGTTTATTAGGCAGAGATGATCAAGAAAGTTGTTATAAGAAAATACTAAAAATTATGCATGGGACCTGACTTCAGGTTGGTAACCCAAAGGTGGCTTTCTTAGCTCAGGGTAGTTCGGTTGGTGGTGTTGGGGAGTGGCACAGGTCCTATGCTGGGAACAGAGTGCTCTGATATGAAGTCTCATAATTGCATATTAGGGAATAATTGGGCATATAGATGCACTCATGTGCACACATACATGCACAGAGACATACACATACACATAATCTTTCAACTTTCAAGGGGGCCACTGCATATAGGACAGGAGTCATGTATCAAGGTTGACATCAAAGAACTGAGTTCGGGGTCTTGAATACTATGAAACCTTTGGGTGGGTGGATTGGAAAAAGCGGGGAACTCAGAGTGGGTGCTAGGTGGACATAGGACTCTTTGCCTTGTCTTGTCTTATGGTCTTTGTTTTTCAAGCATCGTTTTTGGTGACCTGTAGTGTTGCAATTCCATTATTTTCACACCATACTGCGATTTTCTTTTTTCCTGTCTGTGCTTCCTCGCAGGCTGTGATTCCTGGGGGAAGGAATTGTGTCCTAGTATCTTTGGGGTTCTTGTCCCACTGTCAAGGATTTTAAGTGTAGCAGATGCTCAGTTCAACCTCAGAGAGTGGATTAATGGAAAGAACAAACCTTTTCAAAGGATAAGCAGATGATGAATTTCTTTTTATAAAGTTCTGATTTTAAAAATAGGTGAGAGAAGGCCTGTTTTATGCCAGGCTTCCCTTTAAGGATCTTCTATATATATAAAATCCCACAATTCTGCTTTAGCCCTGTGAAAGAATTCTTTTTGACAGATTGGAGAAGAGCCTGGTTCATCCTCAGAACCATCTTTCTGATCCCAAATCAGCCTCAAAGATGGGAAATCAATGGGAGGGGATTCATCAGCATGCCTTCTCCCTGGTCAGTCCACAGAGCAGCCCATGAAGGGACAATGCCCCTGTTTGGTAAACTGTTGCTGCTACTACCACCACCAAGGATCTTTCATATTTGGCCAAGAACTGTTGCCTGGAGGTTTTGCAGAGCAGGTCAGCCTGGGATCTGGGGAAACCAGTATCCCAGTAGAACCATTGCTGGACACACCAGGGCTGCAGCTGTCAGCACCAGGAGAGAGAAATACACACAGAAAATTTGGGAATCATTCAGCAAATGCTGGGAAACATACTGTTACGTCATCAAATTTTAACAAAATTACCTCCAAATAGCCTAGTGCCTTTTGGCTTCTGAGTGGAGCTATGCAAATCTGATTTGGGGCAAGAGTTTTTAAGTGTGTTCTTAAAGATAAGATTCTGCAGAATCTCATGTCCTGTTTCCTGGCACTGGGGCCAGTCTTTAGAACAGAATGTCTGCCCTTGGCCTTGGCTGATCATCATCTTAGCCAGCATAGCTTTCAAAGGGCAGTGAAGCAAGCTGTGGAGTCTGAAGGGATCTGACAGGTGGGAAACTGACACCTTCCTTTCCCAAGGAATGAGGAGACTATTTAATGATCCTGGGTCCTTAGTTTCTTCATTTGTAAAAATCAGCCAGAACAAATAGCAGGCCTGGGGAAGTGAGAACTGCCTTCCTTTTTCTTCTCTTCTCTTCTTCTTCTTCTCCTTCTCCTCCTCCTCCTCCACCTCCTCTTCTTCTTTTTCTTCCTCTTCTTCCTCTCCTTCTTCTTCATCATCTTCATCTTTAAAATTACATTATGTATGTCTTGTATTTATATGTGTACATATGCGTGGGCATATGCTATGTCACATGTGTAATCACAAAATCACATGTTGTAATCTACTGTGAGTTCGACTAGAACTCACAGTAGAAGAGATCCAGATGGGTAGACTTGGTGGCAAGCACCTTTAAACCCAGAGCCATTTTGCTGGTCCTCTTTTTTTTTTTTTTTTTTTTTTTTTCCATGCTTAAGTTCTTTTTCCTGACTTGAAATGACAACAGGCTCAGGGGGTTTCATAGCCCTTTTTTGGGATGTTCACTGGACATGTAAGTTGCAGGATGTGTCCCTCAGCTTTGCATTACTATAACAAAGTGCCTAAAGCAGCATAACTATAAAATAAGAAAAGGTTTAAATAGCCCATGTTCTGAAGGATCTAAGGCCCAGCGCCCCTATTCTCTCACTCATTACATGAGACCTAAGGGCAATGGGTAGATGGCTCTGATAAGGACAGATGCTTCAGCAAGTGCCCACACCCCAAGCGAGAAAATACAGTTGGGAGGCACCGAACCCAAGACTTTAAAACAATCCTCTCCTGAATGCTACTAAGGAAGCCATTAAGAACTACCTGCTAATGGCATGTCCCCAGTCACCTAAGGACGACTCCCCATGGAGAAAGATCAGACCATTGGAACATCTCTGTCCCTGTTGCCCCTCCAAGGGCACAGCTATTCTTGAGTTACTTGAAGGAATTAATTCCCTCAAGTGGTCCTTTAAGATCAGGACACACTTTTCTAGACTTGTTGCCAAAATTATTCAGTCTTTAAGTGGCCTCTGCCAGGGTTTTCTCAAATAACCGATAATATTCTGTGACTCATTGAGAAGGGAGAACCATGGGATCAGAGCACTATGAAAGTCATCAAGGGGGCTGAGCTCAGGCAGAAAGAAATTCAGTGCCTCCCCAGATCCTATGGCCTTCCAGAGGCTGGCCCCAGGCACTAACCTGGTTATGTTCCACATTTTTTTGGAGTTAGAAGCACTCTGAAATAACTTCATTTTCTTTTTATGATCGGAAAACCTCAAATACCATTTCCTTAAAAATAGAAATTACATAGAAAGCCCAGCTTCCTGAAGCCCCTTCTTGTGTATAACCTCCCATCTAAAAGCATCGCAAACCGGGAGAGCCCAGGGCTTCATTTGAAAGGTAGGGGTGTGGGGTGGGCTGCCGGCAAGATCTGGCCCTGTCTGTCTATCTTCTGAGGCTTTTCCTCTCAGTCTTCTCATAGGCACATCTTCTCCTAATTCGCTCAACAGACCTTAGAACACATTTATGGCATTTTGTATGATGTGGGAAGCCAGTGGAGGTTCCCAGAGATAGAGTGACAATTCCTATCTCCACGGACATTGCTTCCTGGTAGAGATGAGCGTGAGAGGTTGATGAAAGAAATCCCAATGTAACATGAAAGTCACAGCCCTGTGCCGTGCTGTGAGCACTTGGGATGGATTGACTAACACCAGAGCAGGGACGGGAGATGATGAGAAAGTTACAGGGAGGAGATGATGTTTAATTTGGTGCTTGCTGTTGTCAGGGAGGTTTTAAGAGCCCTGGCTCCCAAGTTTGGCAGACATAACAAGGACTTTATCCTCCAACCCCCACTCCCACCCTCCATATCTTGGACTTTGACAAATTGCTCCCTTCTCCTCAAGCCTCCATACATTCTGCTGGAAAGTGGCAGTCATCGTAAATCCCCTGTGGGAAATGTTTGAGGAGCGAAAGCGGTGAGAGCGGTGAAGTGCTGGTAATCATGCACTGTCACTTCAAGGAAACAGGGAAGCGTATTATTACTGGGTTTTTGTTGTTGTCTGGTCAGTTAGTTTTGATTTCCTTTGATGTGGAGTCTCATTTTGTAGCCCAGATGGCTTTGAACTTGTTCTCTTCCTGTCTTGGTCTCATAGTTCCTGAGATTTCAGGCGCCGACCCATATCTACACTATTAATATGACACTGCAAACCCCATCTTTTGTTCTTCCTCAAAGTGCAAATTACTCCCTGTGATAGATGGGTGATGGATGGTGTCCCAGGCAGTGGGATGAGAAGATGCAAACAGAGATATTTAGCACCCTCTGACTTCTCTCAGTGGTGATGAGATAGGAAGGGGCAAGGGAGCTAGCAAGAGGTTGGAGTTAGGGGGTAAAAGATAGGGGGTGGTGGTTGAGGTTAGGGTTAGCTTAGAATCCAGTTATGAGCCTTGTTTGCCATGGAAGTGAGCATCTGTGCTCTGAGGTGATGGTGGGGTATAGTTAGGGAGACGAGAACCAAGGACGATTTGGCCAACCATCTATCTCAAAAGGCTCACTGAAGGAGTTTACCACGCGGTGGAGGGAGGAACAGGATGATGGGCAGAATCCCAGGAGTGTTTACATCCTCCTCTTCAGATCAAAGGAGAGTGGTGTGACATCTAGATAGAGCAAACCTGGGAGGGTCCTCTACTTCTGTGGAGCCGCCCTCATTAGACCATATGCCCTGTGAGATCAGGGTTGTATGTGTAGTTTCTCAGTGTCCTTGGCAGTAGGCAAGACACAGAAAAGAGGCTCAGAAACTATGCATGAATGATGGACTAAGGTTCATCTGTTTCTTCAGACCCCATTAGGTCTGAAGAAACTACCTATTACTACCTATTAGTAGAGAACAGACGGAGATCTAACCCTGCATATCGTAGTCAGGCTAGCAGTCTGAATTTATAATTGTTGACAGTTTGAGTTACATTTTGATTTTACTCTCTTTAATCCTCAAATCTAAACCACTGAAGATATAATATTCTGTATCTGAAAAAAAAATGGAAACAGAAAACAATGACAACAAATAACTCCAAGATCCTTCTGCCATTTGTCTATGATTTCTGTCTAGGATGGGGTGGGGTTCAATTATTTGGTGTGCTCAGTGGCGAGTCTGTGGTAAATATTCCAGCAATTGAAATACCTCATCGGGTTTGGTACCTGTGAGAGAAGGCTGCTTTGTTAGCATAATCAGATGTCATAATATTGAGCGTGCTGCCTGGGCAACCGGGCTGGTGAGCCAAGTAGAGGTCACTGGGCTAGAGAATGGTCTAAAAAATGTATATTCAGGTTCTGTCAGGAAGAAAATAATGGGTTTCATTTGAATAAAGTTTAACATACTTATGGATTTTGAAAATTTTTTGAAAGCCTTTTATGATAATAAAGCTTTTATTTGTTTGGGAGCAAATAATCCTTTGGTGTGATGTTATTATTGTCTTTTTACTTTAATCCTGGTTGAAGCCACGGCAGAAATTCTTCATTTAAAATGCTCCTTGAGTAGACAGCCCCTGTCTGTTTTAAATTGCATTGTGTCTGAAATGGGCTAGGTCACATGTAATAAATGCTGGCATTTTAATAGAAACATTACAGCAAAAATAGTTAACAATCTGCTTTAATTTCAAAACTCATTTTCTTCCTCACACAGTTGGGCAGTATCTTAGTAAAAATGTGCAGAATGCATTGGGATTTAATTATGATGGCAATTTGTTCTGAAACAAGGTTAAGTAGGGCTGTCAATAAAGGTGCAGGGTGAGAACAGTTGTGTCCTGAAAGCCAGGCTGACCAAAGAAGAGTTGAAGGCCTTGGGCAGTGTTTTGGTTTTTGTTGTTGTTGTTGTTGTAGTTAAAGCTTCCAATTCTGGGGATGCTGATACAGAGGCTGGGTGCCAGCAGTGTGCCATCCCTTGCAAGTGCCCATCCCTCAGGCAGGGGAAAAACAGGGGTTGAGAGTGAGTATCTCCTTCACTTCCATTTACTGCTTAACTTATTCCTTCACCATCTAAGCCCCACTGTGCTGAGTGCTGGGCATACATAAGCAGAGGACGATAAGCAGGGCTCCTGCCTCAGGAAAATTATAGAGACAAATACACTCACTATAGAATGATGGAAATATATGTTCAAGGACCGTATGTCATGGACTCTGAGGGCAAGGTCCCTGGTGGAAGTAAATGATGAAGAAAGACATCTGCTGTAGTTTGTGGTCATGGTAGTGGTTGGGAAGGATAGCCTTACCTACGATGGTCAGGGAGGGGTGTGGTGTGGAAGGAAGAAAGGTTCTCACACAGCCCTCAGGGGATATTACTGTGGTAGGCAAGAAGATGCCTGCCATGGAGAAGCTGTCTGACATGAGGGAGAAGCAAGCTATATGCTGTCTGAAGGTGAGTTTCTTTCTTTCTTTCTTTCTTTCTTTCTTTCTTTCTTTCTTTCTTTCTTCCTTTCTGTGGGCTAAGGGCTCCATTAAAGGCAGGAAGAGATCATAAACTTGTGAATCTTTGGTTTTAGGGGTGGTAAAAAAAAAGACATAGTCACTAGGTATTTGGGCTGTCAGTTGGTTTAAGAGAGATGGGAGGAAATTGAAATGGAAGTACTCAAAAGGCTGATTATGGTCATTGCATTGGCCAAATGTGTATCATAGCAAACAGTTGGCATTGACTTTTGGAGGTGTGTCCCAGCCTCAGCCTTTTCCTGTTCGATGGGAGTAACAATCATAAAACAACACTGTGGCTTGGAACTTAAAAGCAGACATATTTTCAGCATCCGTTAAGTTGCCCGGAGTGATCTAAACTTAGATCCTTTCCGAGTGAAGATCATGCTGGGAAAAGGGCTCAGCTGACAAGGGTAAGAATGGACTTCAAGTCCAGCCTTGGCAGTGGCTGAAATGGGCCAGCTCCTCACACACTGCACACTGACATTGGTGCTCCCAGGACCCATTTCCCCACTACTAGCTGCGCTGGGCAGATCATCAGGTTATACCTAGCTGCCTCACACTGCATGCAGGAGGGCCTGGCCCTCAAAGGCTTTTCCATTTTGGGGAATTTAATGCTATGTTACAACAATCCTTTTTTTTTTTTTTTTAACCTAGAATGCTATACTAGGTACTATTGGCCCACGTGTTCCTCTGAGCCACCAAACACTACTTAGCATTTATTGTCCAGCTTGCTAAGGTTTTGATAAGCCAGAATCAGTTACTTCCTGGCCCTGGGAGGAACTTCAACCTGCATCTGACACCAATTGCTGCCTCATGGAAAAACCTGCCCTTCTCCCTCCCAATTTACTTCAATGAGCAAAGGAATGAATGTTTATTTACTGGGTGCCTGCTGTGTACCCTACACTGTGTTTAAAGCTTCCTTCAGCTAATTGACAACTGTTCTCTTAAAATGGGGGTTCTGGTTCATAAGACATGAGATCAAAAGCTCAGTTGATGAGATCACTCAGGAAAATGAGTGCTGTCAAACCCCAAACTTCTGATTACATGTCCAGGGTATTGCTTTGTTTTCATTTCCTCTAAGTTGGTATTTTCCAGAGTGGGAGGCTCATTCTCCAGACAGAAACAAGACTTCAGTGACACAGCAGAGCAAATGCTGACTCACTTCATGAGTGAGTTCTTTTCATTTCTCTCTCTCTCTCTCTCTCTCTCTCTCTCTCTCTCTTTCTGACTAGTCAAATAGAAAACGGGTTTGGTGTTAATGTGCCACCATTAGAACATTTTAGATATTTGCAAATACCTTTTCAACAAATAAACAGGTCTCATGCTTAGATCCCTCAACTTTCAAAAGTGGGAACTCATTCGAATTTAACCAAACAATTTTCTCAATACTAATTTTCCCAGTATTGATGGTACAAAGGTATCTTTTAAGTTAACCTGCTCATTAGAACATAATTAAAGGGAAATATTAACCAGTCTGGAATCGGGTGTCTGTGCATACAGGTAAATCTTGAATGAGATGTGAAAGCAGCTGGAAATGGTTCCTCCCCTATGGTCAGAACACAAGGCTTCCATGATTGCTGTCCCAGGTATTTATGGATCTGTTCTTTGTTTATAAACAAATAAGTTAAGCATCATAACTAGCTTTGTCTTTGGGGTGGCCAAGAATTTGTTGTTGTTGTTTTGTTTCTACAACTCAACTCAACCCAAGCTAATAATGGAGTCTTTAGACCTAGAAAAAATACTTAAGTTTATTGCAAAAGATAATATCCCATTTAAAACAGTTTAGAAATTTACAAAACCTTACAGTGATACATTGTCTTCAAGAAGGCGCTCTACAGATGAGCTGGTATTAAGTTCCAGGGATACTGAGTGTTTTAACTATAGAGGGAAAAGCTACATTAAACCCCTGCAGTTTAAGCAGTCCTTTCCATTTCATAAAAGTAATTTTTTTTTCTAAATTAATCTCTTTCCATAAAACCATATAACCTCAAGTATAACATTTCTGTAGAATATCATTTTACATACTATTTTACAAAGAAACACTGCTATTCAACACGAGTAGCAGACAAGAGAGTTTTGGTATATATGAGTACGATTTTTTTATTTAATGTGGAGATGATCCTTTTTGTTCAGCAGGCTGGTGTTTATCAATCCTTTTCCCACATACTGATTTTCAGGATTCAATTTCCAGAAGGGACCTCCTCTCCAGGTGTAGATTGGTGTAGCCTAAGCAATTCGATGTGGTGGTGTGCTTTGGTATAGAACCATATAACCTTGGTTGGGTTTCTTTCTAGGAATGCCAACATTTTCCAATCTCAGTTTCGTCTCACTCAGCTCAGAGTTTATGCAAGGTCCCTAACTCACCATGTATAGGAGCTACCCCAGACATCTCCTATTCTTTCCAGGCTAGCCAGGGCAAAGGCTGCAGTTAGCTCTCACAGCTTGTAACCCCACACACACACACTGAGAGAAGGTACACATAGCTTAGAAGTCAGGGGGAGTAGTCATTCCTCAGCCCGGTCAACGAAGGACACAATCACACCACTTTCTCCAGGTTACTGGAATAGGCTATCCTATTGCCTAGGTCTCTGGAATCTAAGTGCAAGAATATTCTCACTCCGTCCTGATGTACTGGAATATAAACTCATTTGAAATTAGTGTAAGCAAAACAAATTAAGATGGAAGCACCGCTACAAGAATAAAATTATGTAAGAGATCCCAAATGATTTTGCTTTATTGGATTATCCTCTGCACTGTTTTTTTCCATTGCTGGGGCCAACTGAGAGTTGAGTGTGTGGATACAGAAAGATCTGTGGCTTTTGGCCAGTGGTAACTTATCTAATTGAAATATGGTTTCTTAAGCATGACAAGTCTATTTATCTTAATTCTAACTTGACGTTATATATTCTGGTCTCACTTTGTGGGTTTAAACATTACACTAGAAGCAGAGAAAGAACATCTCGAATGACAGCCCAAGACTTAAATAGTGCAAGCCCACATTCCTTGCCAAATTTCCCTCGCTCTCCCTGAAATAGCTTTTGCACTGCAGCACTGTGACAGGGGAAGTGCAATTGTTGGGGTGGTTTGCTCAGTCAGTCCCAATTTGCAGTGGGGTATGCACATCGCACGTGCACAGCAGACACTCACACAGACACCGGGTCTCCGGCAAGGGAGCAGATACAAAACGCTTTCTTCATTTAGGTGTGGCTCACACTTTTTTTTTTTTTTTTTTTTTTTTTTGGCAGTGTCAGTCCAATCACGGGCCGGCAGAGCACTGAATTTAATGCAAGGGACTGGAAGCCTTGCCTCACCCAGGCTGAGTGGGTGTGGAACAATCACTTAATTACACTGCTTTAGGAGTTTGCTTGCCCTGCAAGCTTGACCAGACATCCGAGAGTGGAGGTCTTATGAACACGATGAGCCAGATCTTAAGGAACTCAAAGCTTGTGGAAGAAGGAGCTTTCATCTTTGTTCTCAGTCCTGCTTCTTCCTACATCAGGTGACCGAGCCTGGTCACCAGGAAGGGAAACTGTAGAGTAGCATGTTTGGGCCTATCTACATGGTTGTCACAAGGATGCATGGATGAGAAAAAATGCTGTATTGTAGCTCAGCCTTATTAATGTCGCTTGATAAGATACACTGACGTACAAGTTGCTGAGTCTTATGACCCTTCATGTTCCAGGTGAATGAACGATGGGATCCTAAAGTTGAAGCCCCTCTCACATATATCCCACTTGGCATACAGAGACATATGATAATTAAGTGGCCCCAGAAAGACTACAGCTATGAAAGTCACTTGAATTCTAGTCACAAAGATCACACAACAGGTGTCTCGTGCCCACGGGCAACCTTATTCTGCCACATCCTGCACAGCCCATACTTTACGAGAAGACAGCCCCTCGATTTGAGATCTAAGGGCTAGCTAAAAACGAGGGTGACCTAATACATGAGGGTGATCTGCCATTGTTCGGCGCTGCTCACTTCCATTGTGCTTTTGTACAATAGCTCGTAGAACCCTGCCAGTTTATTGTGTGATGTTTGCTAGGATACCTGCTTATAACCTTTCTCTTTCTGCAGTGCACAGCACACACTCATTTCTGTGTCTCTGGGGTTTGATGATCTCAGGGCGGAAAGGAAATGCTTAGTGTTGGGGAGGTGGTTGGGGGTGCTGTGGAGGTTTGCTTACGGTAGGGATCTGGACTCAGCAGATGAGGAAGAGGCCTGGCTGTGTGTGACAGGCAGCTCAGCAAGTGGCCATACAAGTGGCCACAAAAATCCTCAGCAAGCAACAACATATACTCAGGTAAGGTTGGTGAACAGGTGTCCAACAGTGTACCAGCTCTGAGGCACTCCTGTATCACGGCTCAAGGGGATCCCAGCCTGCGCTTTTGCAGAGGAGAAGGGAGGCCTTGAGGACAGGGGACCCCCATCTCAGGAAGGAATGTGGGAGCCCCAATCCTCTCATATCCACCAGAAGCATTTCTTCTTCACCTTCTTGCTTTTCCGCCGTAAGTCCTGTTTCTCGGGGGCTGGGGCTTCTGCTGGGGACTTGGGTGGGGAAGATGCTTCTTCCACGGGTTCTGCCTCCTCCAGGCTCTGGAGAACCTCATGGAACCTGCCTTCCTGCTGCCGAAAATCGTACTCTACGCTGGAAGACAGAAAGGAAGGAAGAGAGTAGCTTCAAAATGACACACACTGCTTTATTATCCTGTTACCCAGAGCATACAAGAACGGGTCCTTGGGATCAGGTACTAAGCTATTAGAGTACCTGTATGGCTTTGAAAGAGTTGAGTCATCTCACAGACTCTCCCTTTCCTACCCTTTAAATTCAATTAATACTTTTAATGATAGCCCATTTTGTCAAGTACAGATCAGACACAGAGCATGTGAGCATTCAGTATATATTGGGCCTAGCTTCCTTCTCACCTTTGTTTAGTGGTCTTCTCTGTTAATGTTTTTAAACATTATTCATAAAAACTAATTCATTAACGGGTAATCGATATCAAGGCACATATGATCAAACTGGGCTTAGCTTCCTCATCTGGGAAGGGGAAGTAATAATGGCCCCTAATGCTAATGCTTTCTTTGAAATCAGTATATGTAAAGTTGTAAATGACATGGCCAGAGCAACGCCTGGCTTACGATAATCCTTTTGTACGTGTTAATCCCTATTCCTGCTTTAGTTCCATCATTAACATTATTACCACTGATACATTACCCTCTTTGAATTGTTTCTTAGTAATGTGTTTTAGAGAGGTTTACATATAAGGCTACCTTCTAGCATTCCTCTATACAGGGAGACTGAAATCCTCTTCTTTGGGTAGATAGTTTCTCTCTTTTCCTATTTTATATGTGTGTGTTGGAGTCATTAATGTACAGAGTATTTAATTTGTAACATGGTGACCACTGCAAAGGTTTGTGAGGTAGACAAGAGGCCGTATGAGACCAAGATACCCAGAAGCCTGAGGAATGTGGAGTCAGCAAAGAACCTGGGGCTAGGGGAGGAGCCTGATGTTCCTCAGCCTCTTCATGCCTGGAGAGGATGTAAACATGTGTCAGGGACCATTTGTCTTCCTCTCACTCAGTTTCCCCTGTGCCTAGAGAACTGGGTTAGGAAGAACAGATCCTGATAGGCAGCTCTGCCCAGCCTGTGTTCTTGACCATTCCCTTCCCTTCCACTTTTGGGTGCATTTCAGTCCTAAGTGCTTCTTATGGGAATTCTCAGAAAGTTCACAGCTAGCACGGGAGTAGAGAAAATGGCAGAAATACAGTCATAAAAGCCAAGTCTGCCCCTTGATCAGCCAGGGGGTAGGGTGGGGGAGAGATGAAACACTGTGTAAGGAAGACAAAAGACCCCCCCCACATCACTCTAGGATGTCGTGTGACTGGCAGATGTCGTGTGATCAGCCATCATCAAAAGACCACCTGCCCTTGTCTGTGAGACCCGCGTCACTTCCCAGAGCTCAAGATCAGAGTTAGCATTGCCATAGAAGTGGATCATAATTGCTACATAGGAGAAAGGATGCCCCAGATGCAGCATTGTCCTGAGCATTCTGAAATGGAAGAGACGAAAGGGCAGAGTGGCCTGTCATGTAGCCAGCAGGAGGAGGTATCAATAACCTTCAGGCAGATTCGTCTCTCGCTTTTGGACATCTTTTCACTTTCTTCTACTCTCTGGTACTCTCTACTGGGACATAATCCTGGCAGGGTGACCTACATAATGGATGAAACACAGATTGTGTTTTTCAAAGCAAAGCTCCAGAGTACATCAACTGCAAATCGCTTCCCTAATCTCAAGCAGGAGAGAGGCACTGTGCTGGAGGAGTGTGGTTCCTATTCCCGGGATCACAGGCAAGTGTAGAAAACAGGTGCGTGTTCCATATGCAGCACAGATTAGGCACCACTCGTTCATCCACAGTCAACCAAGATTGATGAAGTTATTCTCCATATGCCACTTCCTGCTCTAGACACTGAGAAAGGAGTGGCAGGGAGATTACAAGTCCAGGCAGCTAGCACTGCCGTTGTTTGGCCAGCGGCTTTGTGTCTCTAGTAAGCGATATCCCACAGTGTCAGCAATTGGAGACCTTCTAGCCAAAGCCCGTGGTTCGCTAGCTCATCCAGGAGAGGTATCCAAGCCCACACCTTGAGTCCCACCCTTCTACTTTTGCCCAGTAATGTACCCCAGATTGTCTCGAGTGATGAAGCAGCTTTCTGTCAGCATCACTTGTACCTCCTTCTCCCTGGAGGAAACTTGGGAGACAGATCCAGAGGCCGGAAACAGTCATCTCAGGAAACCTCTGCATTGCACCAAGGAAGGAATTTAAAGCAGTAAGGTGTGAGCTTTGATTCTCAGCCTCTGTCACTGGAGGCATGCATACTTGGTTGATAAGGAACAGCTATATTCACAGTTTTCTTTTAGCTCCTGAAATAGCCTTGCCCTACCTACTGAGGCAGAGAACAATCTTCACAATAGAGTACGAGGTGGAGTCAAAGCAAATGAGTAATACCTGCTCATGCTAAGACTCCATGTTGTCCATCCATCCATCCACCTACCCATCTACCCACCTACCCATCCACTCTGGTGCTAAAATTCCATGGCTAGACAGACTGGGACACCATCCCTGTGGAACTTGCTTGCCAGAGTTTAATGAAAAGGGTGATCCAAACATGCTTCCTGCCTCTCAGGTAGCCTATCTTTTCGGGTCTTTGTTCAAGTGTTCCTACCAAGTTATCTGAGCATACTTCTACCCTTGGTTACTTTTAAACTACTCTGTGGATTTTCTGACCACCTAATCCAAAGCAAACTAACACTAATGAACTGCCTGCATTTCCCAAGATTTGTCAATAGCTCTAAACCTATTAGAAGATGTTTCTGAGTGAGTCTATCATGGGCCTAGAGCTGGCAGGCCCAGGAAGGAATGAGCCAGAAGACAGAATGTAAACCCTGTCTCCCTTGTTAGACTTGACTTGCTGCCCATCACAGAGGCTGGAGCAAAAGGCTTTTGAGTTGAGTGCTCCTGGGTTTGAGCTGAGGCTGCATCACTTCCGGAATGGGTGACTTTGGACAACTTTCTTCTTTTCCAAGGACTAAGCTGTGCCGGGGAGTTATAATAACAACCTCACTGGGTAGTCAGTCATGCTGATGGGAAACTGTAACAAATGTGATCACTCTATGCGGGTGTGGGGTACAGTCTCTGCCTACTCTGCTCTTCTTCACTGAGTGCTTTGTCTTCTGTCTCTTAGGGACAAATGCCTCACCTCGTCACCTGTACCTCCAGCACTCCAGACATTGTATACCTTGCCCACAGCCTTGCTCTTCACTCCTCTCCTCATGTACATTCAGGGAAGAATGCATCGTTATGTTTCTATGGAAACACAGTAGGGTTCCATTATAATCACTAGGATTTAGGGAGCTGCCCCTCCCCCCTATGTCTGCCCCCAGTAGTCTTGACAGTTTAAGGGAATTGAAAGTGACTTTCTTTTCAAGGCCAAGCAAATAGCAGAGTATTGAGAAGTGTGTGTGCTTTGGAAAGAAATTGATTAATGTTTTTTTAGGCCAAAGCAATTTATTAACATAAAGGAAAATTGTCACTTTTCTTCTTATTCACCCTTTGACAAACTACTGTTTAGTTTAGGAAGGAGAGGGAGGATCTTTTGCTTTGGTGGCAGCTACCTTATAAATGGGGAGGGGCCATGGCCTGCCTCCCTCATCAGCCTTTCATCTCAAGGCTGAGTAGACAAGAGGGGATGACAGCCCCTAGACCATGTTCATCAACCTCTTGGAAAGAGGAATAAATTGGCAACATATTTGTTTGTAAATTCCGGGCATGAAGTCCTTGTTCGAGGCTTGGGTCCCCCGTCTGAGTAGAGCACAAATACCCTTGATACCACCTTTCTTCTGTCCTTCCTCTTGCTCTGCTGTCCATCACTGACATACCATCATCCACCCCAATCATCCATCTATGCTCCCTATGTTCCATGCAGAATCCTAATAAGAAAGCTGCGCATTGACAATCTAGTTTGGACAGAATCCAGTGAGGAACCAATATTAGGTAAGAAGTTGTTACAATGTTGCATCCAGAACTGGAAGCATTATGATTGCCTAGATCTGTCAAGAGGTGTGAAGGTCATCCTCTAAGGGATGTATGAGGTCAGGAATGCCCAGTTCCTGGGGAGCCTTAGTGTCCTTGACATCCAAGGATGCTTCCAACTGTACTGCCTCAGTGCATTTAAAAAAAAAAAAAAAAAAAAAAACAAGTTGTGGGACAGATGACTAATCTAGCTTCCATCATCACGGTGGAAACAAAGTAGAAAAAAAATGTTCCAGGAAGCAGAGGAGCCCTGTGCCATGGCTTACCTGGTTGAAGTTACAGTAAGGAAAAGAGATGGCTGAATAAATAGTTAATAGCACATGCTGTTCTTGTAGAGGCCCCGAGTGCAAATCTCTGGTGGAACAACTCACAACACCTATGTAACTCCAACTCCAGAGGATCCAATGCCCTCTTCTAGTAGCCTTTGGTATCGGCACTCACATGCACATACCCACACACAGAAACACACACACAATTAAAAATTAATATTTGACAAAATATAAACACATGACCAAACCACCTCTCTAGGCTCAGGATGATCTTGGCTAGTTGCAGAAACTGGTAAGCCAAAATAAAACGCAATGTTCAGAATGGAGCGTCACCCTAAAATTAAACATTCAAAGAGAAAACAAATTTATAGAACCAAATAAAGAAAGGTGGGAGATCAAGGAGGAGCTCCTGCTTATATATAACATCTTTAGTTTTGCAAAACTTCAGATAAAACATTAGGATATCCTGGGAAATGCAGGTAGCTGATAAGCAAGTCAACAAAGGCAAATCATACTGGGAGCTATGATCAGACCTAAACCTAAACTTTGTGTCAAGTCTGTAATTCAGGAAATATACTAGTATTTTAGTATACTAGTTGGCCTAAACAACAGAGAAGCATTTCTCATTGTTCTGAAGGGCTGGAAAATCCAAGAGCAAAGCACCAGCAGATTTGGTTTGTGGTGAGGGCCTGCTTCCTGGTTCATAGCTGGCCATCCTCTCCCTGTAACTCTAAGAGGTGGAAGGGTCAGCAAACTCTCCAGAGTCTTGTCTACAAGGACACCCATCTCATTCGTGAAGGTGGTATCTTTCTGATCCAATCAACTCCCACTTTCAAATGGCCATGAAACGGGATGCTAAGGTCTACCATATGGATTTGGGAAGGCACAAATATCTAGCCCATAACACCTCCCTCCCTGGCCCTTACTTCTTTGCTCTTTATCCCTAACAAGGAAATATTTCCACGTGAGGGTCATGTTCTGAGGAGACAAAGCAATGAGTACCTTGACCCTGTTAGATCAAAATAGGTAGAAATATAAATGTGCAATAATAGTGACTATCATGTATGACGTGAACCGTGCGTTCTAGACACCACAGTACAGGGTAACATCGCCTCTCATAATTCCCATACCCCCACGAGATAAAAAAAATATTATCTTCATCTATCAATTGAAGAAACTGAGGCAGGAGGGAATGAATGTTCTTTCAAGGATTTAAACGACGAATCTAATCCTAAAGGTCATACAACAGTATACAGTCTACACTCAAGAAACCTAGTGCCATGTAACCATGTAAACGATGGATGGCAGAAGATGTGTAGACGTGGGGACCAAGATGTGGGGTAGAGGTGGAAACAAGGACCTAGGTCTCCTGCATGAGCCCACAATCCTCTGTGGATTCAGACTCCAGCTGGGCTGGGCCCTGGGGGTGGTTCTTACACCCTAGCTCACTT
Organism: Meriones unguiculatus; assembly: GCF_030254825.1. NCBI lineage: Eukaryota > Metazoa > Chordata > Mammalia > Rodentia > Muridae > Meriones > Meriones unguiculatus. The sequence continues at coordinate 35,131,501 of NC_083359.1, forward strand.
CCCAGCAGGCACTATCCTTTCTAGACTTCAGAGAAGCCTTGACAAGTGATGCAATGTATGCAAAAAGAGATGTTCCCTATTGGAGGACAACTTAGTCAATATTGCACCTGGTCTTGGCTATTGTTGCTCTGGGCCTTACGTCTTAGTTGCTGATGTCACTATCCAGTGGCCCTTGGCACTTCTGCCGTCGAAACTGGTTCTCACTGCTTTGTAGAGAGGAGTCCCTGTTCTCGCCAACATGGGAGCAAGCTGGATTCCACAGCATCTTCCTGAAGACAAAACACCTCCAGACTCATCTCTGTGCCTTTCCTACCAGGGCCTACCCCGTATGATTGGCCTCCTGCAGCCTTCCTGTACAGAGAATCAGCTGTGGGAACTGATGAGTCAAGGGTAGGCACTTTGCCCTAGGAAGGGCAAATTACATCACTTTGGGCAGTAACCACAGTTTGGGAAAATAGTCTTAGTGTATATTTCTCCAAACGCCACCACCACTTCAAGGGGTAGTGTTGGCCAACTTTCCCTCTGTGACTGCATTGTTTGTTATTTACAGGTTATAAATTTGGGCATCACAGGTCTCAAATGCACCCCTTCTAGGGCATCTGTCTGCTGAGGGCCCCATGGAGGATGACAGACTGGTCTCTGGGCACACAGCAAAACAGAGCCAAGCTGCAGAACAATCTAGATCTCCATGACAAGAAGCTTTCTAAGCTCTCTGAAAGGGTTGGCCATTTCTCAGAAACATAACATGTATGAGCTGATAAAAGCAAGGTCAAAAGGAGATAGAAGACAGGAAAGCTTTCTGCAAGTAGGGACCGACGTTTGAGCCCTGGCTAGTTAGGATCTTGGGCACTCAACCTCTCCAAGGCTCAGTTTCCTCATCTGCACAATGGGAGTAATAATCCTGCCATCTGGAGTCTGAATCGAGATGAGTCATCCACGCAGTGTTTATTTAGTAAAATGCCTGGCATGGTGATTTGTTTAATGGATAGTAATGATTTTTCTATGAACTTGACAAGGAAGTAAAGGCTGGGTCACAGTGTTGCCATCTGTGGCCTGCGTCCCACAACACCCTCTTGTTATTCCTGTGTGGTACTCAGTGTGCTTGACTTCATATTTATGGCATGTTTTAGCCTCTTTAGCTATTAATGCATTAAAGTAGCTTTCACTTTTTATTGCAGATAAATTGCTCTTGCAGTAAATCTTGCTCCTTTCCCCTTACACTCTTAGAGGGAAGATGATAAGAATGGAACTACAGAGAGAGGCAGGAAGTAAGGACAAATAAATGACTTGGATATCAACTTGTCGGCCTCTGAGAAATCGCCACCTGCACCCCAAACTTTATGACTATTTCCCACAGAGAGTATTTAAGTTATGCTTGTGGCCAGTAGCTGGGGATGCTAGATGGCATTCATAGTCACACTCATGTCGAGAGAGTGTGGCTCAGACCACACTGGGATTTAACGAGGGCCAGAAATGCACCTGTGGTTGGTAGAAAGGCCACATCTGCTGTGTGGTCCCCCACCACCGCCCCTGAAGATTTCATTGCTGTCCAGAGAAGGAAAGAGGCTGTGGTTCTCTGCTTACCTGCCTCCATCTGGGGAGATCAGGAGCAACAGACAAAAGGAAAAGAGAATGCTAAATAATTTAAGGGCAGAGTTGGTTGCTAAGCCCATAGGGCTGAGGCGTACTGCAGTTTCTAGAGAAATGCCTTTTTCTCTGATTAGGTAATATCTTAAGCAGCAGGCAAGATGGGGGCCCGGTGGCTAACAGCCTGACCGTGGGGACCGGAGAAAGAAAGGACCCACACCGCCACCGACCATATCACCTTAGGCAGCTCACTGGCTCTCTGAGGCTCTCTCTGCTCTGTGAAATGAAGCCAGCCTTTCTTTTTCTTTTTTTCTTTTTTCTTTTTTTTTCCCCCTGCAGGGTACACAGCAGTGAGGCTGTGTGGCCTGTGTCCCCGGGAGTCTCTTTGTCATGTACAGTCACTATCAAAACCAAGAGGAGAAAGCCCCTGGGAAGGGATCTCTGGGTACAAAGGAAAGCTCCTGCAGGGGACCTCCTTTTGAATATCTGCCAACTAAGTGGGCTTCAGAAGGACTTTAGCAGTCCTGAGGTCAGTAATGAAAGTAACAGAATTAAAAAGCACCTTGTGGTCTGCAAAGTTTGGAGAGCTTAGGGAGGTCTCAGGGACGATTCCTGGGGGGCACCTAGCACTGTGTGTTCCCTGGTTCAGCGACTAGAGTGTCATGCTTCTCCCCTGAAGGGGAGTCAGTTGCGAAGGTCAGTGCTCGGCACACCCACCTGGGTAGGTTACCTGCTGTGAATTCTCTAGGAGTTTTGCAGAGGGCAATACCAGCGTTTGGGCTCCTTGCTGAAAAGCAGGCTTGGGCTTTCTTTGCTTTTAACTTTAACCTACAGGAAAAATGTTAGCCTGGATTGCCAATGGGTCCTCATCTCAGAGGAAAGACTTCAGATGATTCTCCTAAGCAATGTATTGCAAGCCAAAGCCCCAGAGGCATAGAAATTTACAGCATTTCAAGATCAGCACCTTCTACTTCCTTCCCTCCCCTCTACCTCCATCCTCAGGGCACCTTATTGAATGCGAGGAGGTCTATCTGTGAACATCTAATCCCCAAATCAAAGCCAAGCAGAAAGGTAACTTAGCTTTCCAAAGACATAGTGCAAGGAAAGGCTAGTTTTTCTGGGGCTATTTTTATGAGGGAAACAATTCCATTTGTGGATGGGTTATCACGAAATCTAGGAAATCAGTTGTCATTTCCTCTTTTTAAGGTCCCCCAATCTCACCTCATTCAGAGGTCCTTGAACCTTTCCAAAGATCTTGTTACAACTCTCTCAAAGGCAGTAAGGTGGGGAATGAACCCATATCACAAAGAGAGCTGGGCTTCTGAAGCAGACAGACCATACCATGTTCATGTTCTGTGAGCCCTGCTTAGGGAACGTATCTGCAGGGCAAAGCTCCACAATATTGTTGCCTGAGTAGACTCGTTACTGAAGCAATTTTGACTAAGCTCTAACAGCTGTCAAAGGAGTCTGGCCTCTGAAAGCAGTGTGCTCTGGAATCTGGCCTGTCACAAGTCAGAACTCAGTGCCGAGACTGCTGTTTCAATGACTAGAATCCAGGGAATTGTAAACAAACACCTTTCTTTTCTTCAGCCTTGATTGCTTAATCTGAGTATTGTACAAATGCCATGTTTCGCCACAGCCCCAGTTTCCTCATCTGTAGAATGGGAGCGCTTTTTAATGTATCCTATCTATGATGAGGATTTAGGGCAGTGAGGGGAGGCATTGGTGAGCTGTGGTTCACCTGCTGATAGCTCTTTTTTCTTTCTTTCCCTTAACTTTCTTCTCAGTTGATGACCTGTCCTCCGCTGTTAAAGCTGTAAAAGTGATCAAATAAAGTCTGATAAACTGATCATCAATGATATGCAGAATTTCTATATTATACAGATTTAATGTGAAAGGCCTGGTTCCTGCTGCCACTGATAAAATGACAAGGAATTTCATGGCTCAGATAAAAACTCATGATTTTCACTCTCCTTGTTCTGGAGGGCCAAAGCCTTCCGTCAGTCTAGCTGAGGGTGTGGATTTTGCATTCCTTCTGGAAGCTCTGTGAGGAGACACATTGCCTACCTGCTCCTGTTTTTTTGGGTTGCACACATTCCTAGGTATAGGAACTCTGACTCAATCACCACATCTTCTCTATTTATGCTCAGGATGACCTCTGTGTGACACTCAAGCCAGCCAGGTAATTTCCCCATCTTAAGACTTTAACTTTATCACAGTTATAACATTCCTCCTGCCAGATAAAGTTGCATCTTCCCTGGGTCCAGGAATTACAATATGGGTATCTGAGGTGTCTGCCAGTCACCCCTGAGAGCCTGCAGCTCTAATGCAGTGGTCAAGATTAACTGAATGCCAGAGCGAGGGTACTTTGGCCCTGGGGACTTTTGTGGCTCTCTGAAGTCAAGTCTTCCCTCCCCTCCAGAGCTGGCAGAAAAGTCCTGAACGGTGATGCTAGACTGCCGTGAAGAACAGGATCTCAATGTCCTGTGGAAGTGCGGCAGTCGCCTGAGTCATCTGAGGAAGATTTGATTAGGTTCCATCTCATTGAGAGTATACAGTGTTCCAAGTATTTTAAATTGACATGGGCTACATCCAGTCTTTATTTGATTCAGCTCAAAGGACCTGCTGTGTAGAAGCCCTTCCTCCTAATAGGAACATTTGATTATTACAAGCTCCCAAACTCCCGTTCTAAGTGGGGCTGCACACAAATGGCAGCAGTGATTTCATCCTTGGGTGATCCACGTAGCTGTCTCAAGCCCTCCACTACTTTTAACTCTCACCACATCTCAATATTGTCACACTTTTTTTTTGTAAGCATTGGTTAAGTGCCAACTGTGTACTTCACTTGGCCTATGATTCATTAGGATTCATGGCCTAGCAGAAGGGAATGGACATACTATTGTGGCTTGTGTTTGTGTGTGTGTGTGTGTGTGTGTGTGTGTCTTCTTGGGAAGAACTGGATTTCGTAGTAAAGAGTCATGGTGCAAGAGGTAGTCTAGAAAAGGGAGGTGACACCAGCAAAGGGCCTCATGCTTGAGCGCACAGCTCAGCAGCCTCTGAGGCTAGAGAGGAGGTGGAGACACTGCGGGCGAAAGGCTTTAGCCTCATGTTCAAAGGGCCTTGAAAAGTCAGCTAAAGGGAAGAAGAGCCAGGACAGCAGGGAAGCTAACATGGCCAGATTCTATTTTCAGGTGCAATTTGGCAGTGTACATGGAGGAATAGTCAGGACAGGACAAAAAAATACCTGCTGGGAAAAAAAAAAAGATCAACTCATGTTTAGGTGACAAAATGAAGAGCTTTACTTAGCAAGAGCAGAGGGGCCGACATGCGGGAGCTGGATTGAGCAGGGAGAATTAAAAGCTAACTATATGTATGTTGTAAAGAAAAGAACAAGTGATGAGGGGACTGTGGTGTCTTTACAGAGTCCCCACACACCTAATAGCACTGAGCGAGACAACGTGGGAAGGGAGCTAATTTCTAAGGGATATCGTGATTCAGATGTTTGTCCCAGGAACGTCCGCGTGTTAAAAGCTTGGTTGCAAGGTGATAGTATTAGGGGCTACTGTGGATCTTTAGTGGGTGGGTCCTTAGGAGAGATCTTTAGGTCATGGGGAGGTTATCCTTGAAGACCATTATGAACTGGTCTCAATCTCTCTTTATGTCCTTGTGTGTGATGTTAGTGACTCGCTTCATGTTGAACTTCTGCTAGGATGTGCTGCCATATTTGAGGCTGAAAGCAATGGGGCTGCCCAAGTTTAGACTGAAACCTTTAGGTCATGAGCTAAATAGCCTTTTTTTAAGTTGGTTGCCTCAGGTATTTGGTGACAGAAAGGGAATGGATGGATGTTAAGCATTAGATATCAGTGGTTAGTTGAAATTTTGTGTGTGTAAGATACATAGACCTACATAAGAATAAGGTAAAGAAAAGTGTGACACAGAATTAAAGTCCATAAGTGCCACTAAAGAGATGGGAAAACATCTCTTCTAAAGAGATGGCTAAACATGGGATGTTGGACAGGCAGCCCCTAAACAATTGTTCGTCTGTTTCCCTCTTCTCTCTTGCACCTTTCAAACATTACATAACCACCTGACCCACGAGCTTGCACATTCTTCCCATTTCCTAAGGAATATGCTTTGATGGGAGATGGGCCCCTCCCCCCACACCACTTCTCAGAAAATAAGCTTCCTATTATTTCCCCTAAAAATGTTAGAGGCGTTTTAAAACTTAAATCAAGTAGATTCCCTGGCCTGCCACTGGGAACTATATCCAGAAAAATAAATGCGTAACCATTTAACCAAAGTCCTCCATGTAACCAAAGTCCTCCAAAGAGGCTCTACTGTCTGGCTCCGAGTGAGTGTGATGATGAAATGTAGGCTGGAGGAACAGGAAACAGGGTGAAGGAAGGAGGAGGGATGTGTCTCCCAGAGACCTCCTGCTCTTGAGAAGAAAAAAGGGGGTGATGAGTGTTCTTAATTTCAATAAGAGATTTGCTCCCTCTGTGGACACACACACACACACACACACACACACAATGGCCTTGAAGTAGCAGCAACCCCCCCCACTCCAACCTCTGCCTACCAAATGCTGGGATTACATGCATGTCCTACCTACCATACTTTGATAAACTTGTGATTATTATGAGATTCTCTCCCACCCACTTCGCAATTTCTTGCTTAACCTTTTCTGCTCAAAATCAGTCTACTTTTTAATTTTAAACAAGTATACAGACCGAGCACGATAATTTTAGAAAAGGGGACCTGTATCATTCCTCATGAATATTTAAGAGGATTAGTTTTACAAGCTAAAAGCTTCAGCAGAAATGCTTAAAATTACTCCAATCTGGCTAGATACTGTTGCTTGCCCATGGCTATGAACCTGAGATCTGTTCCCTCTTTGCAAAGAAATGTGATAAACAAGCACTGGGAAGGGTTGAAAGAAGCTGTGGCAAGGAGCACAGATTTTCCCTTCTAGGTAATCAGACGGATAGAAATAAAATTGAAAAGAGAACAAGTTTCTCACTAAGTAATTCTGTGTTATTTAATCTTGGGAACCACCAGCAGCATTCATGCAGCCCTTTGGGTAAATTGACCTGGGATTAAAGCTGAAGAGAGTGAATAGAAACTGAGCAGCATAGAAGCTGCTTAAAGCGGGTGTGTGTGTGTGTGTGTGTGTGTGTAAAGACAACTACCACTCCTCCCCTGGGAGTGTAGTTAGAAAACAAACAAACAAACAAACAAACAAACAGTGCTGGAGACATAGCCCAGTGGTCCTGTGCTTGCCTGGTACTGTACAGCTCTGTGTGTAATCTCCAGTACTGCAGAGCAATGTTCCCTGCCCCTGCCAAAACAAACAACAACAAATGAAAAACTTAAAGTCATTCTCCTTGGTGCACGGAACCTCTAGAAACCCCGAGGAGCCATATTTTAGGAATTTAGGGTTTTAGGAATCAGTAGTGGTTCTGTACTCCTTGGTGATTTATCTAGGAGATTCCTGGGGAGAGAAGGGAGCCAGGGAGGCTTTGGGGAGGGTGTAGAGAGAATGAGCCGCTTAGAACTAGTGACCTCAGTGTCTTGACAGGGGCAGGAAGCGTAACCATGGCCCGTGGCTGATGAGGTGAGGCCTGTGGGCAACATCACTTAGCAAGCCTTGTGTTGCTAACTTAGCTGCCTCTCTAGGGAAGAAAAGCCAGTGGGCAATCCATCATCTACCATGTGCTTTACGTACAGTGACGGGCGCTGGACCCATCCGTCAGCAGGGAGAGAGACCACAGCCGGCGGATGAGTATTTCACATCACTTGCTCATTAGCTTCTAAGATCTGACTTTCCGGGACACAACACAAGTTTGAAGTCATTTGAATTTTTTTTTCCCCTTAAATGACAACTCTCATCTCACTGTTGCCATGACAGGATGCTGTTCTGATCTCTTTTTTTGCTTTCGTCAAATTAATTGTCTGTTCCTTTACAGTGGTTTAGAGGCAAGAACACAGATTCTGTCTGGCACGACAGTCTGGCTTTGAATGCCAACGAGGCCTCACATGTTGTGAGGGACAGATGTAAACAGCAAAGCATGCAGGGGTGGAGTGGGAGGAGAGCGGGAAGGTGTATGCCAGGCTGGCTGGGATGAAACTTCCTTTAGAACGCTTACTTGGGATGTTTGAAGTTAGAAAAAAACGCAAACATCCTCAGACTCTGGAAGGTCACAGTTTAACCTAATATTGTCACTATTAATTCAGCTTAGAATAACATGATGTCAGAACTGTAAGGCACCACTGGGATCATCTAATTAAAGCCTCTAATTCCTCCAATAAGGAAACTCAGAAGCCAGAAATGACTTGCTCAGGGGAAGGTCATGAAGCTTGCATGTAACTAGAAAATAATCACGTGCTCTTTTTACTAATATAAGCCAAACTTTAAAAAAAAAAAAGTCTTTGAAAATAATAGAGAATACATCACCTGGGTGCTTGAAGGAAGACTGTCTAAAATGTAAGTAGAAGTTAGTCCAAATCAGTCCTTCCTGCTTCTGAAGAATAGTTTTTTTTAATCCCACTTTGCTGTCTAGACACATAATAATTTTTTGTTCTCTTAGTAATTAGGAAATTTGCTTAAGATGGGAGAATAAAATTAAAGAACAGCAATTGGTGAGGCCTCCTGCTTCATTTTCTAGTGCTGCAGGCCTCTCTCGAGAGTCCTCTTCTCTTCTTTTGGTGATGGTGGGGGCAGCTTTTGCCTGATGTGAAGATGTGTGTTTAGCTATGGGGGTACTTTGTAAGCAGTCTTGAGTCTCCTGCTATTTGGCGTAGACATGAGTTCTTCCATGTAGGGAGCCGACAGGTCGATGAGAGCCTGCTTAGGACCCTTCCTACATGGAAGCACTGGCTGGTATTGGGGTACGCAGTACCTCTTTAGGATGAGACCCCAAGCTACTCCCAGAGGGAAGGAGAAACTCTAAGAGAAGACAGGCGGCCTGGTGGGGCAGTGGTTTGTTCAGGCCCTTGCTCTCTTTTTCCAAAGAGAAGTGTCATGCAGAAAACAAAAGCATATACTTTTGTCATACACAAAATTAGATGTTAGTAACGAAAATGAGTGTTCTGGCTGTATTTCCATTGTTCCTCCAAGTGGGCTTCTAGCTGAGGAGACACTGATCTTTCTGTTAGTAATGACAGTGAGCTTTCAGGTGTGTTCGGGAGTTTGCAGGCTCCACAAGCATTCACAACATGTCTCAGTTGTTTTCCTGTCAAATCTGAGAAGATGTCTTTGTCCTTACTCTACATACAAGGAAACTGAGGCCAGGACAAGTGGGCCAGTATCAGATTTGAGAATTCACACACGGGTCTTCTAGTAACTGTCTTTACTGTAGCTTTGTCTTGCACCAGGAAGAAATAGTGTACTTATCAGTGAACACAAAGTACTCATAATGATTGACACATAAGACTGAAGTAGACTTAGTGTAGAAAAGACACAGTGAGAGAGGGGAAATAGATTTAGAAAGATCTGGATATGACTCCCAGTCCTGGCCCCTTCTTCTCTCAAGACATTGTGCATGAGCTGGGCAAACCTCTAAACTTCGATGATGAACTCCCCTTCTCACCTCCTGACAAGGAACTGAGATGAGATGTGGATGTGCATGCAGAGGCCCATGGGTACCCGTTCTCATGGCTACCTATTTGCTTCTAGACCCTGTGGATAAGAAGCAAATCCTTAGGGTGTTCTGTGGACCTGAGGTTTCCTGCTCTGCAGAGCGGGTCACAGCTTGAGCCAATACCTGTATATGATGCACGCCGTGTTCTGGCAGGTGCTGCAGTTGTTGAGATCTTGGCCAGTCCGGTAAAAGTTGCGCCTGTTAACACAGACATGTTCAGGATAAATGCATAGACAATGTGAGACACACATCGGACCGACTCTTCTCAGTCCCCACTGTCTGGCATTCATGCTGTCCCCAAGATGCATGAAGATACAAGGAAAACGACAGATGAGGGTTTTGGTTTTTTTTTGTAACAGTGGGACCTCCCTTTTCTGGGGGTACTTGGTACATCTTGAACCGATTTCAAATGTCATGTGTTTTTCCTGCTCATGGTCCTGAAAGATGAGGAATTTTACAAGGGAGTAGCAGCTGAATAGAGAGACTGCTGATCCCTACACTTGGTTGTTTTCTGACATCACAGTCTCCTAAGATATTATGGGTTGATTCCTAGTAGCCAGTGCCTGCTAGTTCTCTCTCTTTCCAACTTTGTTTGATGAGCTTCAACCATTGCTTTCTCTTGGCGTTTAGAGCCTTTCTAGAGGGATGAATAGTCAAGAAATACTGCCTGCTGCTCCACATAACACTACTGAGTCCATCAGTGGGGACAGCATGCTTCGACTCTCTTCTCTCAGAACTGCAGCTTTGTCTTCATGTAACTGATTGGCTAGTGTCAGATGGGCCCAGGTCCTCAAAGTAGTCAGTGGAAAGGAAGCCCAGCTTAGTGGCTCCCTTAAGTCTTTCTTGACAAAGTACCCATAAAACCAAAGCAATGCAAATCTGTTAACTCACCAAAAGGACAGGAGGACTCTGCCTGCTGTTACTCCCCCAGCATTCATCAACTTGACCCTCATCTTTATAAAAGTCTTTTTTTTTTAATCCTGGACCTCATTAGTCCCTTTCCCCAACCTGTTAAAACCCCAAAATAATAGTGATTAACCACGGGAGTCCATCCAGAGCTGCCAAGCCAGAGGATTATCAAAACACAAACAAAGCAGAGGGCCAGCATTAGTTATCATCTGGGAAAGCAAGAGAGCATAAGCATTCTGAAGATGTTGCCTATGGTGACCTGGGCCCTCACTATGTCCCTTCCTAGACAATGACTCCACTCAGTGGTTGTTAATGTAAAGAAATTCACCTTACCCTTCGGTAAAAGCACGAGCTTTCTCCAGATCTTGAATCACATTCAATAGAACTTTAATTTTCTCTTGGTTTGAGTGCAGCGATTCCTCTACTGATTGCAGCCGGCCCTGGAGGTCACAGAGTTCCCCCTGTGCCAGGTGACTGTGATTACTCCCACCAGTCTCCCTGCTTTGAGGTTTGTTCTCATGCCTTGGAATCGAGGAAGGGAGGTGCTCGCTTCCAAGACCAGTCTGAAGCGCTGGGCTATCTGACTGGCTGGAGATCTTTGCCTCATGCTCCCAGCACACAGAGACAGACTTGGAGGCACTGCCACTTCTGAGGGATTCCAGGTTCTGGTGAGTGTCACTTGTTGCTGGGCAATCGGAGACTCTTCCTACATGGGCTGGCTGACTACGGGAGCCTGGCTCAGAGGAGCTGTGAGTCCGTGGTGGTGAGGGAACACACATCTTCTTTGACTGAGATGACAGAAGGCCAAGGTCTTTGTCATCAGGGTTGTCTTTGGGCAAAAGCAATTCAGGCGTGAGTTTGCTTGTGCCTGGGGTGTTGTTGGCACTGCTATTGGCATTTGAGCAGGAGGGGAATCTTTCCAGATCTGATGTCATCACTCTTTGCCCATCACCTGGACACATGGCTACCAAAGGGGTTATGGAGTTGCTTTCTTCAGCTGAGCTTTCCGGGCTGAAAGCCGGCTCTCTAGCCTCCCAGGTTGGACTGTGACAAATATCATCTGGAACCTGAATGGCAGCTGTTGCTTTCTCTGAGGACCCCCAAGCAGCAGATTCCAAGCAAAAGCTAACAGGCCCATTGCTTTGCACCTTGGACATTCTAGGGAGAAATGGGTGGGGCATTTTGAGCCTTCGAGGCCCGTCATCAAGATGCTGAGCCAGCCTCAGGAAGGCAAGGTCAGAAGACACAATATCCTGTTCAGAGAGGTTGCCGTTGACCTGGATGGCACTTGGGGATGCTGTTGGCATTTCTACCAGGGACTTGCTAGTTGTGAGTTTCTTACTTTTGAAAACTGGGAAATGCTTCCTGAGACTTGGGGAGGTCTGGATAGAGATGCTGCGAAAGCCTCCTGCCTTATGGGACCTGGGGAAAGACAGTGAGTAGGTGGCAGGATGATGGTGCCTAGATGCCTGCGTCTTCCCCATCACACCCGGGTCTTCGGGGGGTTGGGCGTCAACCTCAGTTATGCCAGTTGGAATCTTAGCGTTTCCATCTTCCTTGAATCGCACTTGCTGCGATTTGCTCCTGCGATGGTGTGGTTGTTTTACAAGCTCCACAGACTCAAGACTGCTTCGCTTCAGGAGCACAGGCCTCACTTTCATACTTTGCTGGGCCATTGAGCCTCAGTGAGAAGGAGAAGAACCACACACTTGTCCTGGACACATCTCTCTTAGGTCTTTACAGCTGTATCTAATGATGGAGGCAAGGAGAATGGCCAAGCAGAATGTAGTGGCTCGCTCCTCTTAATACAGGAAGCCCCGCCGGCCATTCCCAGCCTGACTGGTCTATGTAGGAGCTGTCCACAATGCTTCCCCTGCAGTTGAAATATTATGCCACTATAGTCATAACCACTGAGTAGATTATCAGTGCGTTAGGCTAATTATGAAGCATCTGACCTACCAAGAGAACTGGTGGGCTCGCCTATTGGTGGATTCAAAGGAGCAGTTCTGATCCTAGAGGCTCCTTGTCATGAAGAAAAACACAATAAATGTACCATTTGGGGGATAGTGCCACACTCAGAATGTGTGAAATCTGAAAGGAACCTGCTATGTCTAGACCATATGGTGGCTGCTTTTCCCAGAAGCCTTGAATTGCAGTGCAAGGCTATGGGAACCTTAAACATATCTTCTTGCCATAGTATGAGAATAGGCAGAGTAAGAGACGAGCTGGGGCTCTGCTGCTTGGGTGGTACATGATGTTGCTAAGGGAACTTCGCCACTTATATGTCAATCAGAAATTTCTCCGCTAGGGCCATTATTTTCTTCCATGTTGCTTCTCTGTATTTCAGTGAGGGAAACATAACTTCTTAAATAGCCTCACACAACCCAGAAGGGTATAACCAGGGCAGAATCAAGGCATTGAGGAGACTCAGAGGGCTGGGCTCTGTGTTGTGGAGTCTTGGCTGAAGTTCACATTTAGGCAGTGAGCAGCGTCTGCAGCCTTTATTTGGAGGTGTTCATTTGGCTGAGAATCGCGGTCACGGCATCTCTGCGGCCAGCGCTGGAGACCAGACAGCCTTTATGAGCAGTCAAGATGTGCCTGGAAAGGGAAAAGCCACGGTCACCAAGTTCTAACCTCTTTCCTGAATTTGAGTGACAGTGTCTAGGATTCAGCCCACCATACTGCCTTCTCCCAGTCCCCTTGGTAAGCAGGGTGTCCTTGGGGTACAGAGCCTTAAAACAAAATACCTGTCTACCTAGATCACCTCCTCTTCCTCCAATCACCATGAAGACAACTCCGTCTGTGAACACTCACCTTCTATAGCGCTTCTTCGAGGAGCCTTGACAATGACTTCCTTCTCCTTAGCTTTCGTCCTAAGGCTAGAACACACCAGGATCCCCATCTTAGATTTCCATGACATCATTTGTGAAGTGTCCATCGCAGCTTTGTTATTGATAACCCCCCAAAGGACAGATATAGTCCTTCCATAAATGAATGGCTAAAGAATCTATGCTACATCCAACACGTGAAACAGCACTCAACGATTAAGAAGAAGAAGAAGAAGAAGAAGAAGAAGAAGAAGAAGAAGAAGAAGAAGAAGAAGAAGAAGAAGAAAAAGAAGAAAATACTGGCACACATCGCTCGGATGGAGCAGTAAAAGCAAGTCTGTTGCAAAAGACCGCTTTGCATGGTTCCATTTGCTCGGCCTTCTAAAAGCTAAACACACAATTTTAATAGGCAATATATTAATGACTGCCAGGGAGTTGGGAGGGGGGAGAAATGGATATGGTGATAAAAATGTATCCCAAGGGGTCTCTACCATCACATCCTTAGGATACAGGTCCAGCTGTCGTTTAAAAAAAAAAAAAGACTTTTCTGTGCACACTTTCTTAATGTGTATGGCCCACAACCCTGTAACTAGAGGGAATGTAGCTGGAGTTTTTGCAGTCTGTGCTTGAGTTTCCAGCCTCCCCCTTGGGCTCCCTATAGGCGCTTAATGAACAGGTGCTGAAAGGGTAGATGGCTGCAGGAAGGGCAGGACCACCGGTAGCTGAGGAGAACCTGGGTCTCGGCAGGGCATGTGGAGGTCCTGGGTACCCTGCAGGGACAAGAGAACTCGTGGCTTCACCCAGCTATGACTGACATTTACTTAAGGACAAGGCTCTTCTCTAACATCTTCATTTTTATTGCTTTCAAGGAGATAAATGTGCACAAAATTCTCCGAGGAGCATGTACCGTGTAAGAATAACAGCCACCATTTATTGGATACTTATTTTTACCATGCTGAGGGCTTTCTACCCATTAATCATAACAGCCCACAGTTGCTGAGTAGCCACTAATGTGACAGGTGCGGTGCCAAGCACTTTTCAAGCCTGAACTCATTCACCTGTCACAAACCTCTGATGCGGATGGGTGGTGTTCCTCCCATTTTACAGTTGAGGACACTGAGGCTCAGAAAGGTTAAGTAACATGCCTAAAGAGAACCAGCTCATGGGAGAGCCAGGACCTGACCCTAAACTGTGTAGCTCAGACTTTGGCTCTCTCATACTGACCCCACTGTCTTTCCAGTATAGCATCATTCTCATTTAATCCTTACAACAGATGGATGAGGTATCATCCGGACTGGTGAGAAAACTCAAGGTTCACAAGAAGGTCAACATACAGTTTGAATCTGAACATCTGCAATTTTGAGTCAGGAAGCTTTGGCTCTGTTCCCCCTGAGATCTGCTTGGTGTGTGGACAAATGCTGGCAGATTCAGATTTGAAAAAGAAAATAACTCCAGGCATGAGGGATCTAGGGGACTGTTTTAACCTAGCCTTGTCAGAAGAAAGCAAACCAGAGAGATGTGAGTGATAGGAGTTCTTAACTTGCCTCGGCAAACCAAGAGATCGTAAAAGAAAATAAGTGACAAATATGTCTCCCTTCCCAGCACTTGGATATCTTAGAGAAAGTAATCTGTGTGGTTCCCCATCTTACTAAGCAGATCCAAATCTTGGCTTCTTCAGCAATAGTCCCTTGCTCTTGAAGTAGGAACTGTGGACAACACACTCCGTTCCTGCTGCTAGGGGTTTCCTATATAATGGGTGGCATGCCGCCTCCACCTTTTCTCTTGATCTTCTGCTTTCTATGGAATTTCTAGGTAATGCCTGGCCACATTGACTTTACCCACTCCTACTGCCTTGAGAGGATTCACCTGACCTCTGATCCCAGGTACATGTGTGTGACTGGTCCCAAAAGGGTTAAAGCTTTTTGAAATTACCCACTTTAACCTTCATATTCTAAGTGTATCTTAGACCCTATTTCTTACTCTCTGAAGGACTTCATTTTTTTTATTGTGACCTGTAAAATGGAATGACACTCAGCAGTGGCTCACTCTCATGAGAAGTATATGAGCTAATGCTCACAAGGAGCTAAGCCTACAGCCAAGCAGACAGGAAGTGACCAGCATGCTCTTCCTGTTGCTGGTGTTACCTGCCTGCTGCTGTGTCTCCTTGTGGGTTCCCAGGACTGCAGCTGTGTGTGTGAGTGGGGAGAGGGATTGCAGCTTGCAGCCAGCTGTACCCACAGGGATGTGTAGGCCACCTGTGGGTAAACCACACTCTTCAGCTTTCCCGGAGCAGTAAAGGTGGGCTTAAGAATGAATGAGGAGTTTTAAAGAACCAGTACCGTCTGGATCACTGGTCTAAAAATCAGGCTGGTCTCTGACCATGGCATTGCCACCTGACTCTCCAGGGTGATAACCCCATCACCCTGCACAGCAAACCAACCAACAGCTTTAAATATAGGGAATGGGGAAATGGGGGCTAGTGAGAAAGGGGGTAGGATAGAACTGGGAGGAGAGGAAGGAGAGCCTATGATTGGGATGCTAAGGGAATACGTTTAAAAAGTTTAAGTCAGTTTCATGATTCCCTGACTTTGCACAGGCTTTTTAGATGCAGTTGAATCTAAATGTATGGTCCTTTTATGAATAAGTCTCTGTGCCCTTCCATAAGTAGTAGGTAAGACTACCTGGATACATGTGGGGACGGGAAGCTTGCTATTATGTCATAGTCATGTAATTATTGTATGTTTATAGTTATAAGTATGTATTGATCACTTGTGTGACTAAGTGCTGTGGGTGCATTTGGCACTACATCTTCAACATGACCTTCTGTATGTGATTCTCGTCTTGTAAAATGAGCAACCAGGGTGGATGAGACCTTTACATGCCTGAACCCATACATCTTAGACTCTTTCACCTTGAACTTCATAGCCTAGACCTCCCAATGCCTGCTTCCATGGTCTTTGTGTTCTCGTTATCCTTTACTTTCTGTTAGCTCTTCAACTCCAGGGATGTTAACTCATACAAGCTGGAGCTAGTGACCATTGATTATATACCAGGCATTGTGATGGGTGTCTTTTATTTATTCTCTGTAGCCTCAAGACACTCTTAAAGGCAGGTGATATTTGTTCCTTACTTTATAAATGTGGACATCAAGAAACAGAAGGGCAAGTAGTTTGTCCCAAGTTGGTTACCTAGAAAATGACAGAGGTGGCTCCTAAGCTTAAGGCCTGACTCTGGAGCTCGGACTCCTAAGTGCTGGGCCTTGCTGCCTTCTCCAGGGCTTGAATCACTTCACATAAAACCTGCAGCAGGTAGGAAACATCCTCTAAGTTCTCCTAAAAGCCAGCTATCATTCGAGTTTCAGCACTGCCCTTTCTCTGGGAAAGCCATGTCCGCTTTAGAAGTTTTCCTTTGACCTTTAAATAGAGCTGATTTTCTATTTGTAAAGATATCATGGGCTTATTATAAAAATTCAAATAACATACATATTTTTATAAAGGAGGGGTAAAAATCACTGGATACCTTACCATCTAGAGCCAGTATGCACCACCAACTTAGACGGGTCTATTCTTTGTGTCTCATGGCGCAGTATGTGTGTGTACTGTTTGCATGCACAGAATGATGGACAGGAAGCCTTCCCTTTGATGAAGAACATGGAGAAAATATCACATCGTGCCTCACAGATTTCTGCGATCCTCCTAACTAGGGGTGGGATTCTGTTATTGTAGAGTGTACCTTACAATCATTAGATAAACTCCATTTGATGATATTTAGATATTTCTAAGAACTTGGCATTATGCCACAAGAAACATGTTTTCTGTGTGAACCTTGTCTAATTATCTCCTAGGAATAAATTTGTAGAAGAATTAGTAGATGAAAGTAACTATATTTAACACTCTGTTGAAGTTATCAGTTTTTAGCTGAGCCTTCTGTAAAGTTTTGCATATCTACACCCTCACCATTGTGTACAGGAGGCCTTTTCACTAATGCCTTTACCCTTCTGCTTGGGCAGTTTATAATAACTGGATTTTTTAAAATCATTGTTAATAAAGGAGAGGAAATGCTATCTCTCATTCTTCGGTGGAAGTTATTCCAAATGAGTATTTAAAATATTTCTTAACAATTTATTTTTAATTATATATACGTAGGTAGGCACACATGTGAGGGCAATGTGTTAGAAATCCATGAAAGAGTGTCAGATCCCATGGGACTATAGTTACAGGTGGTTGTGAGCAACGCGAACCAAACTGGGGTGCTGGAAACCAAACTTGGGTCCTCTGCAAGAGCAGCAAGTGCTCTTAACAGCTGAGCCATGTATTTAGCCCCACATATTTTTCATTTTTTAGTTTGATTTTATTTTTAATTATGGACATTTGAGATTTTTTTGTTGTACACTATGTTCGGTTCAGGTGAGTACTTGAAACTGAATACCCAGATCATTAAGCTAATGTGAATATTCTGTGTTCTAGACAGGGCCTGGGAAGTTTAGGAAACAGCCTTCTCTTTCTTTCAATGAGACACATATTTGTGTTTCTACCTTTCTGTACCCAGCCCCCTCTGGGCCGCTTTTCCTGGATGAAAGGCACAGCCCTTTGGAAGCCTTGAGTCTCATGGGCTCTCATCTATCCAGTAACTGATAAGGAATTCCTTTGGCCTTATTGGTTAGGGCTCAATTAATAACCTGGTTACAGTCCAGAATCGCTCCCCAGAGTGCCCCAGCAGCCTGCTGTGTGCCTGCAGGCTGGGAGGTAGAGCTGATCTTGGCAATAGTTCCTAGTTTTCCCTTGATTATTGGCTTACTGAACAGAAGCCAACAACTGTCTGGATCCCAACTATGCCTTTCACTCAGAGTCAGTCCTTAGAGTCAGTCAGTGTCCACCTGCTTGACAGCCACAGCCACCAGTGCCACCACTGGGAATTGCACACCTCAGCCTTCCTCCACGCTGCCTCTCCAGGCCTCCATTCTGGAGTGTGTTTAGGTGATACTACAAAGGGTTATGTGCATGGGCTGTGATTCATGATTGGCTTGGATGGCTTGTTGGCCTGGAACAAGTGAATTGGCCAACATAAAACTTCACATAATTGTGATGGTTGAAAGAGATGTCTAAGGTTGTCAGTAGGTCAATACTAGGTCATTAGCTAGAATGCAAATAAAGACATGAGATGTTTGTGAATGGGTCATAGGCCTTCTGCCTTCACCAACAGGAGGGAATATATGAAAGCTGTATTTCCAGGAACCTCACCTGTCATCTTGTCACCTTCATGCTTCACACACTTTGGTATGTTTTTTTGTCTCCTGGTGGTGGCATTATTTCCTGACACTGCTTCTTCAGCTAGACCAGAAGCTCCCTGAAAACAAGATGTAGTGACAGTCTACTCTGAGCTTTGCCCCAGGATTGGCACCAAACAGATCTTCAGTGACTTTTCATAGGGCAAATGAATTTAATCACATATTAGCTAACTTTCTTCGCCTTCTGTGTCATGACGCAATTTTTAAAAACATCTTTAAAAGATGAGATCTTGCTACGTTGCTCAAGCTGCCCTTGATTTCTTGCCTCTGTCTTCAAAGTAGCTGGGACTCGATGCTCACACTACAGCATCCATTGCAGAGTTCTACGGTTACCGTGGCATCCATGTTTGCATGCCTATTCAATTAAGAGTAAATTTGCTTTTAGGTTTCTTCCCCCCCCCCCCCAGTGATGTATTATCAATAGTTTTGGGATAAATGAAACACATCCATCTTTTTAGCATATTATGCTTTCCCAGCCTATGACTCAGACTGAATTTGTTCAGAGTTGGGGGCCTATTTGAGGTATACACTATAATGGCTGTGACGCACATTCTGAAGAGGAATTCGTTCACATCCCTACTGCAGCGGGAGGATGAGATCTGGTAATGCCACCAAGGGATGGAATGGGCTCCTGGGAACTGGTACAAAATGTGTACAGAGTTGTAGGTGACTTGGGGGGGATATCTGGTTCATTTCATGTATATTTAACTATCAGGACAGTCTTTCTTTGTTAGCTGGGGTTTAAACTTTAGGTTTAGGACCAAATAGTAAATATTTTCACTTTGCTGCCCATAGCTCTGTTTAAAGCATTCCTGTCTTCTAAAGTGAGAAGAGAGAAGTGATGGGTGATTTGTAGACAGTGTCTGTGGTTCTGTTTAACGCACATTTATTCATAAAATAGGCGGTGAAATGGGGTCTGCAGACATGGGCTGCCACTGGAGAGTTTTGAGCAGGAGGCTCTTTATTCGATTCTTTCCCCTTTCAGACAGCTTTATTTGCTGACCTGTTTGCCCTCTCCATTCAAATATCATGTAATTCCCACTAGAAAGCTGGTAAGCATTGTTTCTAGCTTAAAGGAGATGAGATGAAGTATCCTAAGTCTCAGGGATGGGACTTGAACTTGCTATCAGCCTCAAGACCTTGAGTCCTCAGGTCTCCTTAGTCAATAAGACATCTCTATAGTTTTATGTGTTGGTCTTGTTTTCCAAAGGAGAAAGATGTGTCTTAACAGTCCTCTGCAATCTCTGGAGTATGAGGCACAGTTCTGAGTCTGTGGAAGGCCCTTCACAGTCACTGTTGATCATTCACCTCAGGGTCTTTTAATACTATTCCCTTCCACTTGTATTCATTTAATTCCATAGTCATATATGTTAGCAGGTGTTTACTGCACACACATCTAAAATGCTATGATCTAAATCATTATCTGTGCTTTTAATCTAAAGATTGCCCAGCATCCTTCTCAATAATCCTATTCATAGAGGAGCACGTATACTTTGGGTTTATCTAAAGCCACATTTACCCTCCAAAGGCTCAAGAAGACAAACTAACTTTTTTTTTTTTTTTTTTTTACATTACCAAAACAGATGCACAGAAGGCAGAATTAGTCTCTGGAAGTGAAGTTAAGATCCAAAATTGTATGTGTTGTGTATCAAAAGACCATAGATTACATGTATACTGATGACAGAATCTTGTTGTCATTTCCATCTCTACCACACTGGACCTTTCCACACAGTTGTAACTACTTCTCAGGTCTCCTTTCTCTCATATCTGCACCACCCTGGGAATGATTCCCATTTTTGCTCATTTTATTCTCTGCCTTCCCTTTGACACCAGAGTGTTCTTTACACAGCACAGTCAGATCACACCAGCCCCCTCCATGCAACCCAGCAAAGATGATGCCCCACTGCACTTTAGATCACTCCAAGGTCTTCCTGTAATCTTCAAATCCCAGTCACCTGGCTCTGCCACCCTTGTTATCCCCTTTCACCTTGGACCACTTTTCCCATGCTCTCTGTGGCCTGATTCTCCTAGTCCTAGAATACCAGGGTCAATTTTCTTCATCTGGCTTTCACTGTTGCTCCTGTTTCTAAACTGATCTTCCCCTCATCTTCCACGTCTGGCCCTTTACTGCAAAGCCTTGGCTCCCAAGCTGTTAGACCCAGTACTCTCTTTCCGATCCCTTTGTACCTCCCATGTCCCTCTGTGTGATGGGCACTATATCTTCTTGGCTCGTTTATTCATTCATTTGCTGTCTGCTAGCTCCATTCACTATAGGAATCTCCTTAACTGCTTGATAATTGAATGAGTGAATTATTCCTTATAGACAGAGGCTTCAGAGACTGATATAACCTTAGTAATAAAACAGAACTTCTTTTTTCCTCTTTTGGTTTTTCAAGACAGGTTTTTTGTTTTGTTTTGTTTTGTTTTCCTGTGTAGTCTTGGCTGTCTGGGACTCACTTTGTAAACCAGGCTGGCCTCAAACTCAGAGAGATCTGCCTGCCTCTGCCTCCCTGAGTGCTAGGATTACAGGCGTGTGCTATTGCACCCTGCTAAAACAGAGAAGTTGACATTTTAGAACCTGGGAGAATCTTATTTACTAAGAGAGATTCTGAAATCTCTCTTCGCAGTGGAGTCATCTTCCTAAATTCAAGCTTAAGTAGTATTTCAGTATCTGCAACGGATTGAAGTAGAGCTTTCAAGGGGAAGCAGGGTATCTCAGTGTCCCCCCTGTCACTCTGAGTCTCATCCTAGGATCTGATGCCCAAGAAAATCAAGCCTAAAAACTCCCAAGAGAATCCTCTTCACTTTATAGATGTGTAAAATGAGGCTCTATGCTGTTCCCCTCTACCTGTAAGTGCTCTGAAGAGCAGCGTGGCTGCTGTATACCTGAGGCAGTATGGCTCCTGGCAGGTCACCAGAGCTCAGGAAACACTGCTGCAGTGGCTTGGGTGACATGCTAGTGGAAGGCAGAAGCCAAGGCTAGGGCATCCTGCTCTACCCTGGAGCAGTGAGAACAGTGATGGAGCCACAACCTCCATCTGAGTCAGGGTCAGGTTCAGCCTGTGGAACCAGATTGAGGGAGAATACCAGTTCCCCATTCCTTAGAGAGCAAGTCATGGATGCCATTATTTTCCTAGCCCTCTAGGCCACTAACTGCATTTGTCAAAGAGCCCAGAGAAGAAAACTTCACCTTACTCTTCAATTTTCTTCTTCTTCAAGCATTTAAAAAATAAATAAACAAAATGTTTCAGACATGAAACAGAACAGGACTACTGTAATAAGTCTAGTGAGCTGACTGAACACAGCTCAGCTGAAGACATCCAATGCCACAGATCCAGCCAAAGCCCTCCTCTTGCCCTGCCCTCTATTTTTACTCCCTCTTCCTCCTTATTGCCTCTTCTTGCCGCCTGTATAATTCTTCATTTCTCTCTCCAAATTCACCATCTCCCCTTCCTCTCACCTCACCTTTCATTGTCCCATTGTCTTTCAACCTCTTTTCTTTTTACACCCTTCTTTTCTCCTCCTCATCTTTTTCTTTCTCTAGCCCTGTTTCCCTCTTTATCTTTAGTAAGTGTTTTGGGGTTAGTAACTCATCCTTCTAGGTGTTCTTTGTCAAATGGTGTGGGGGTAGGTAGTGAGTGGGATAGTGAGCATCTCTCAGGATCAGCCACCTTTCAGGTCGTGGGACATCAGCCACATGGGAATTTTGCCCCTGGTCCACAGTGTCCCAGCAGGAAGCATACCTACTCATGCTGGTATTTCCAAAAGGTCACCTCCAGCTTGGTCTCTCAAGGGGGAAAGTGTTAACAGCCATTGGCACACCTGCAGCCAGTTGCTCCAGCTTCATCCCATCTATGAAAGAGCATTGTCTTGATATTATTGAGCTTGTGTGGCATTTAGAGCTCCTCCCAGGGGCCTTTTTGGTATTTCCAGATGCGTTTCTACCTCATCACATGACTGGGGATACTTTCTTACTGTGTTCTTAGGTTATATCACTTTATCTTTGATTTGCCTTTGATTTACTCTTTATGTGGCCGTATGCTGGGGGAGCTGCCTGCTCAGGCAAATGGAAGAACTGAGAGCTTTTAGAGGAGAAACCGTGTCAAATGCACGTGGGCAGGAATGAGTGACAGTGTCCCAGTTCCCTTCTTTCTTCTCCAAAGACCACAGCAATGGCTTGTGTTACTGGAAAAATTCCCTCAGAGGCTACAGAATAGCTACAACCACTTCTAGGGTCAATGTGGGGGGCCACATACTTTCTTTCTGTTTCCATGATGGATGGGGTCCAGTTGTCTGGTTTTTTTTTTTTGTTTTGTTTTGTTTTTGTTTTTTAAGGCAGAAAATGCTTTCTACATCTCAGAAGTACCATTTTCTTTGGTTTTGTGACACCTGAGACTGTTTCCCTATTAATTAGTTTTATTGTATTTAGTGATCTCAACCTACACATTGTCTAAGTGACACCTGCCATTCTAAAAGAATCTTTGCTCCCGTGTTGACAGTCATATGATTAAAACATTAGTTCCTGGACTGAACCCTGAACCTCAAAGGCTTTGATGATACCTTCAAAGGATTCAAAGGAGGCTCACATTTGCCTTCCTTCAAGGTCTTATGAACCAGGCCGCCTCCTGGTCAATTGGCAGCTAAGAACACTGTAATGATGAGGAGAGATTTGACCATATGTCTGGCAGGGCCATGAGAGCTGCATGGGACCTTCCATGGGAGCTGGAGGAAGCTGAGTGCCCACCGTGGAGTCAGCGGAAAGGCTGCAGTGGGCTTGGCAAGAACCCTTAACCCTGACAGACAATCGCTGCACACCTGCCGTAGACAAACGGAGCCATGCACGCTGCATCACAGCGGTGGTGCAGAGTGCTGCCGGGAACTGCAGTGATTTTCCATCTTCTGGATCCCTGCCTGCACTGCAGAATTTTCACAAGAGGAAGGAAACGGGGGAATTTATGGTCAGAGCTCATCCCAGAAGGACAGACAACTCAGAACAGCCAGCAGTTGGCAGAAGCACAGGACTCTCTGGTGCCGTTAAAGGACCACACTTTGTTTCTGAGGGAGCCAATAATGTGCCTGGTACCACGTGTGCCGCAGAGCGGATGCTGAGCATAGTTCCCATCACTGGGGTGCGCTGGACCTAGATCTGAAAGGCCTTCTTGAAAGCTTTGGCAAACCTCAAGCACCGTTCTGAGCAGTAAGGAAATGACATCTCAGGGAGAGGGCTGCTGTGGGTGTCCCCAGTTTTGGTGGTATGGTTCCTGTGGGACCAGGAATATCTGTCTTCATTTGATCTGTTTCCTCAGGTTTTTGTTTTTTTCCTTCCTAGTTTTCTCTATCATAGTTGAAATGGCACCCCACTGTGGGACTTGTTCTCTGTGCTAGTTCAGAACAGAATCTTTCGTGTGAATCACAGGTGACAAGGCCCCTTTGATTTATCTCTTTTTTTAAAATATTTTTTTATTTTTCAATAATGTTATACATTCACTTGTATCCCAGCTGTAGCCCTCTCCCTCTTTCCCTCCCTCATCTCCTCCTTGCCCCCTTCCGAGTCCACTGAGAAGGGGTGTCCTCCTCTCCTTCCATCTGGTCCTAGCTTATCAGGTATCTTCAGGATGGTTGCAATGTCCTTATCTGTGGTCTAGCAAGGCTGCTCCTCCCTCAGATGGGAGGGGAAGCTCATGAGTTCATGTCAGAAACAATTCCTTTCCCCCTCACTAGGGAACCCACTTGGATACTGAGCTACCATGGGCTATGTCTGAGCAGGGGTTGTAGGTTATATCCATGCATGGTCCTTGGTTGGATAAACAGTCTCACAGAGGACCCCTGTGTTCAGATATATTTGGACCTTGTGGGGCTCCCTGTCCCCTCTAGGATATACTAATTCCTCCTTCCTTCATATGATTCCCTACTCTCTGCCGAAGGCTTGATTATGGGTCTCAGCATCTGCTTGATATATTGCTAGGTAGAGTCTTTCAGGTGCCTTCTGTGGTAGGCTACTGTCTTATTACTTGTTTTTTCCTATTTCCCATGTCCATCCCCTTTGTCTTTCTAGATGAGGATTGATCATTTTACCCCTGGTCCTCTTTCTTGTTTATCTTCTTTAGCTGTACGTATTTTAGTATGTTTATCCTATCTTATAGGTCTATATAAGTGAGGATATACCATGTGTGTCTTTCTGCTTTTGGGATACTCAGGATGCATGATGGGTCCATAGTGTTTACAATAATAACAAGGATGTCCTGCTTGGATCAAACCACTATCTATATATATTTAAAAGCCTCACAAGTAAACATCCTCATTCCCTCTCTGTCTTCTTGCAAAAAGAAGGTCATGTGAGCAGAGCAAGCCAGGCACTGGCTACTGTCCACAGTCTAGATCAGCCCCAAGCCCAATTATCCCATGGGATAAGAGATGGAGAAAGGCTCCATGCTGGTGAGCTATCTGGGGACTAAGGGCTAGGCATTCCTAGCCATCCTTACCCACCTGACTGTCTTCCACTCTGGCTCGTGTGTGGGATATAAATCTGCTAGTATATCTTGATCTTCTCTCTCTGACAGTCATGTTACATTACCGCAGCCCTTCAGTGTTCTGTCACCTTAGCCAGCAAGCATGGGCCTTTACTTTTCCCCAATGCCCCTACTTATGTCTTTAGCCTACTTGCAACCCCTCTCTTTGAGTGACTAGTTGGTGAGGTTTGTCCCGGAGGCTAAAGTCCTGTATTCATACCACATCATACACAGTGGCCCGGGATAATTCTGCTTATATGTGTTGGCCTAGTGTCCTCATTTGTCTCTTACAAGCAGTGTATGGCATACAGTAGGTTGTGAGGACCGCTAACTCAGTTTCCTTTATTCCTAGCTTTTGGCCTGGAGATTGTCCCTTCTTTCCCACCACAGGCTCCTACCCCTCGTGTTGCCCTAGGAGGGACTTTTTAAAACCAGTCATCCTGTATTGAGCCAGACTGTGGCTACCTGTCACAGCTCTTGCTGAGCTGTTGGCTTGGGATGGCCTCTCTTTCCCAGAGCCGATCTGAGCCGACTGACTACCTAGGGATGTAGAATTTGGCAGGCGAGCCCAGCGCTTTGAACAGATGGTAGGGATGCCAGACACCATTGCTGCTGGGCAGTCAGTCAGTCAGTGACGAGTAAGCCCCGCAGCTCACAGCAGCCCTTCCCAATGGGGAGATCCAGGCCCTGTGGGTCCAGATCTGCTCTGAATGGCTTGCTTTATTTGAACTACCACGAGTCCCTAAAGTACAGCCTAGGTCTAATGGTTCAGGCGGTGAAACCAAAAGGACAGAAATTTTGTTCTGAGCACCAGCTCCCTAGGTTTCCATGCTAGCCCTGTTGATTTTTCCCTGTGCTTTAATTTTTTTCCATCTTCATATTGTCTAATACTATTCCTTCAGAAGCCATCAGAGATCTTTAAATAAGGGGGAACATCCATAAAGCCTTCAGAAAAATGGCCATTGGGTCAGAAGCACTTAATACATTTGGGTGGCTATTTTTATTACTCTTGGTGGCATTGTCTTCAGGATCAGTGGGAGACAAGCAACAAAGTACACAGTGGGTGTGTGAATTGATGACACGGAAGTGGGCATGTAAGATCACTTAGAAGAAAACACAAATTAAAACCCAAAATGATTAGTATATGACTGGACGTAGGAAATAAGAAGTAAAGTTAGGAAAGAAGCATTAAATTTGGTGTGCTCTCCCTAGTAAGGCAAGTGAAACATCCTTATCATATTTCAGTTCTGGAGAGTGTATCCTACAGAAATGAATAGCAGCTTTTTTTCTTTGTAACCTTGGGGTCTGAGAGATAATCGTCATAAGTATAATGATCATGAACATTTTCATGTATCTAGAATTTCAGGCCCACACTCTAAGAGAGGAGTTTTGAGGGCATTTTGAGAAGTACTAAAGTGACAATGAATAGTGAAACGTGAGTTCTTTCCCTCGGTGAGAGCAAAGGGGAGGGTATCCAAGAGCAGGAAGGAAGGTTACACCATGATGTCTCCGGAGAACCGCAGCCTGAAGGCTGAGTGCCCCAGAGGTCAAATGGAATTTCGACAGAAGCCAAAAAGTCTCCGAGTGATGATCCAACACCAGCCCATAGCAGGGGCTATCCATCTTTGCAAGCCTTTCTTTGGAAGGCAGGGCCACAGGAGGAAGCTCACTGTATTGTCCAAGATCATGGAGATAGGTTTGTTGTTATTGTTGTTGTTTTCCTCTAGCCTCTTTCATTATCCCAGGTAAGGCAAGAGAGGAACACATCTTCCACCTTTTAGTGTGGATTCACATCTTTGATAAAAATCATTCAGTACAAAGATGTCCCCTTAGAGGCCAAGGAAAAGGCTACCTAGAGTTTCCACATAACTTAAAAATTATTATGCATAATAAAATACACCATGATCCACAGAAAAGTTGGAAAAGCAGTCTCCTGTGAGAAGCAATAGTGTGACCTGCCACCAGCCTTCTCGTCTGTTGATTGGGCCACGAGTCCTGGCTGCTGCCAGCATCTGTTGTGCATGTGCTGTTACTTGGGGCTTCCTGGACAAGTGCATGGCCCCGGGGCCTCCCACAACTCTATTTTAGCTCTGCTGTACCCAGATGCTCACTAACTGGTGTGGCATCAACTCCTGCCTCACAGGCCTCCTCATGGGCAGAACTTTTCCTTACTCAGCATCTATGGCCAGGGCCTTTGTCCTGCCAGGCCCATGGCAGACTGAAATGCCATGTGGTTAGGAGCAGGTTTGGGGGCTATTTGTCTTTGACCTCTAGCTTTCATTTACTGGGTCTGTGACCTTGGCCAACCTAGTACATCTTTTCAAGACTCAGTTTTCTTTGTAAAATGAGGTTGACAAGATTTGCCACCATACACACACACACACACACACACACACACACACAAACACACAATTTGAGCTAATTGAGACAATGAAAATTAAGCTTTCATCATGGAATCCTTCTTACTACTCCATTAGGAATCAGCATGCTATTTCTTTCAGAGGTTGAGATAGTAAACACGTGTAGTTTTGTAGGACCTGAATGCTCTGTCTGAACTATTGAACTCTACCTTGGTAGCATGAAAGCCAAGGACAAAGTGTCAATGAATGAGCAGGGAATGTTTCAATAAAACTTTATCAAGCAGGCAGCCTTGATTCTGGGCTATAGGCTGTGGTTTCCCCATACAAAACAGAAGTGAGAAGTCATGAGGACTGAGAGAACAAATCAAAGATGGTAGAATGGTGGTTTCAACAGAAGCACCTGGAGTTTCAGAGCTAGGTCTGTGAAATAGGATAGATCTGGGTTCAAACCTGGTTTGAGTAAATATTGTGTGTTCTCCGGGCCTCGGTCTACTACAACATGCAATTCATGATGACAAGCAAAAGGGACCTTTACCTCAAATGCCCGACGTATGGGTTGGAAGACGAGGCATTGGTGCTAGGCATTTAGTGACATAAAGTATGTGGATGAGGGTGACAGTGGCATCAAAGACAACAGCTTTTAAGGCACAGTGTGCTCTTTCCTCAAAGCTAGACAGTGCTGCTACTTCAGCAGTCCCAGAATGTTGGGTCCTGAGGGACTCATCTCTGTTGCTTTTGGGTAGAGGTGGGGCAGTGGGCAGATTCTTAACAGTCCCTGAGCCCAAGCCAGCTGGGATATGACTGAGAAGGAGAGGGAACCTGCTTACCAGTGAATTAGAATCACCATACCCCATCAGCACCAGAGCAGGTAGAGCAGATAGATGACTGCAAGTCAGATACAAGCCTTGGCATTTCCCTCCCGCTGTCCTCAAGTGAATCTGAGCACAGCAAGGTCAAAAGGTCAGCCTTGGAGAATATGAGTTTTTGTCTCGGGCTGTGCGGAGCTGCTTGGGGACTGGTTGGGAGCATTCCTGGGAAGCCCCTGGGTGCTGCATTGCTTTGTTTGATATTAGTGTCCTGGAAACGGAGCTGTCTGCATTGCACATTTGGTTAGAGGATGATTATTGCTGTCAGAGGTGAGGCTCACAGTGTCCCTTCCCACTCCTGAGTGGTGCACAAAGGCTGCCTGGCAAAAGTGTATACCCAATGTTCAGACAGGGCTCAATCTGCCTCTATCTTTTCTAGAAGTTGGTTTTGTTTTGTTTTATTTTTTGTTGTTGTTGCTGTTGTTGTTTTAATCACTTTCTTTGCCTTAGATTTCCCAGAGGAGGAAAATGGGTTCTTGGAGTCCTAATTAATGCTAGCAAGCTTCTGACCTATTAATACACTAACTGATGTTGCTTTTCACTTATGTCATCTCCCTCCAGTAAGATCATGAGATTCTCACTTTTTTTTTTTATCAAGGGTCTCAATATTAAACCCATGCGCTTGTTCTCTATTTTCTCCCTCCTTCCATCTTTCTATTTCTATAGTTTCATCATGTGCAGACACTGTACTGTACATCAAAAACACCTTTCAGCTTGAGAAAGGGGGGGGACAGTAAATGACAGAATAGTGAGAGGCTGGTCTAAGAGTGGTCAGGCTGCTAGGAGTATCCTCTGCTGGGTTCCCAAGCTTGCTTAGATGTAGCCTCTCACCACCCTGTGTCACAGAGGGGAAAGCTCGGCTGAGATTTGAGAATGAGGACAAGTTCAGGTGGCTAAACGAGATGGACACAGCAGCTCCAGGGGGATGCCTTCCACAAAGATGAAAATTTGAGAGCCCTTCCTTCCACATGAACATGGTTGTTTGGGTAGAACTGAAGAAAGTGACAAACATCCAGAGAAATCTGGCCTGGTGGGAAGCCTGGCATGAAGGAGCCTGTAGGTTAAACAGGCCTCCTGAAACTATTTCCATCAGCTGAAAGCTGAGGTAAACAGTGCATGTAGGAAACAGGCTTTAATGCCAAGTCTCTTGGCCCTTGGCTGTAATTATGTTAAGAGTATTGTCTGCTTGGTCCACTGCTACCAAATGGAAACTGATTAGCAGTATTACATGCCTTTGGTCAATGAATTGATAGAATAAACTCATTTTGACTCAGTGCATTGAAGTTGTTATCTACTGTCTTCCAGTGCATGGAGTTGGGGTAGCGGAAAGCGTTAACCAAAGAGGATCTTGAGAGTAAAACACAGGAAAGTGTTTCCCCTTGTTATTGAAATTCAGACAAAAACGTGATCTGGAATTGAATTGCAGCAAAGTAGCAAGCCAACAGATCAGCCATTTGTCTGGCGCTGCATTGCATCTTGGAATGCATCCAGTATGCCGTGGGGTCATGGTCCTGCCCACTTGTGACTGTGGACTGTGTGTTGTGTTGTGACAAAGAAAATGGAGTCCTGGGAGGAAATAACACAGAGTGCAACTTACAGTAGGGATATGAAGAGTGACAGCTGCACATGGGAGGATAGTGGGCGTTGCTTGAAGAGGGAAGAGGATGTTCCAGGCAGATGAACTCTGAGAACACTGCTCCAGTAAGGAAAGGCCCCTGGTCTCGATAGCGGCTAGAAGAAGGTGAAAGTAGATAGAGTAGAGAGTTCTAAAGAGTTTGTGGAAACAGTAATGTTTGTCCCAAAGGATACATTAGGGTTTGGGCTGACATAAAAAAAAAAAAAAAGGATGACACCAAGAGTTTTGAGTAGTGTTAGTTGGGAGGTATGTAGAAGGGCAGTATAGTTGCCCTGTAACGTGATCTTTCTGGTTCTCCTAAGAAAAATGAGGCAGATAGGCAAAGGTGAAAATGATGACCAGCAATGTGCCTGTCACCTATGTGGGAAATGCTGGCGGGTTGGCGAGCTGACTAGTGAAGGTGGTAAGAATTGAATGACTAAAAAAAAAAAAAAAAAAAAAAATTTAGTAGGCTAGAAAAATTGCTCACAGGGTAAAGGTGCTTGGTGCCAAGGCCTATGACTGCAGTTCAAACCCTCGGACCCACATAATGAAAGGAGAGCACCAACTCCCCACATGTGTTCCCTGGCCTCCGCATGGTATATGCCACATGCCCTAATAATAGGAAAAAAAAATAGGTTATGGTTAGAAATAGGTTAGTTATTCGGAGTGGTACTGGAGGGGAAGATGTAGAGGCAGGAAATTATTTTGATGTTTGCTGCATTTACTACACATAGCCTGGCAGTGCCAAGTAGCTTGTGGGGCTACATGGGGCTGGACATTGTTGGCTACGCAGCATGATTTGGCTGTCGTGTTTGCTTCCATCTGTTAGGGTGGAAGGCACATTCTTCTACATGGAAGTTTGGGGGCAGTTCCTTGCTCTAGGGCTTGGAAGATGAGTGGTGTGCACCATGCTTTCTCAGGTATATACTGCACGGGAAGAAGTACCAGTATGCCCACGTGGTCCGTCTTCCCGTGTCAAAGGAACCAAGGCTTTGAATCTGAACATCTGGATTTGTGGTGATTGTTTCACTGTGATAAACATACATCCCAAACATTGTATGCTAGCATAACCCTGGTGCTCTTGCTGTCATTCTCACTGCCCCTCGAAAGGCCAGAAGGGCTTCCCCTGGAAGGAGAGCACAGGAATAGTCAGCATCAATGAATATGTTTTCAATGAAGGCTCTAGGTGCCGCCTCACCTCATTCTCACAACCACAGTGATCCCTTCTGAGAATTCTGAGGCACAGAAGAAGTGGAGACTCTGCCAAGCTCCTACCATAGCAAGTGACACGGCAAGGCTTAAAGCAGGGACTTGTGGCCCACAACACATACTCTTACCTACTGTGGAATTATATAGCAAGAGGCCACTAGCCACTCACGTGCGCCTCTGAAGGGGAATGTCTTAACTTGGGTTGAGACTAAGAATGTCCTGAACTTCTGTTGCTCTGTGGGACATATGCCATCAGGTTTCCAGGAGGCCACCTAGAAACTGTGTTTCAGGTATGACATTATGTGTTTTACACTGGAGAGGCCACTTCTCTTGCCGTTAAAATCCCTCTGGAAATCTTTTCTGAACATCCTAAGTCTTCAGGGTACTCTGGTCTGGGGCTGTCACAGTGAGCTCAGACATTCCTCCAGAGAAAGCCTAGGCCAATTATTCTAATTACTACAGAGTGGTGGCAGATGAAGGTGCTAAGGGAGTTCATGGACACAGCAGGTCTCTGTGATACTTTGTGGTGGTGTGAGTGTAAGAGGCTGGGAAGGCATTTCCATAAAAGGGCACCCGGGGAGCAAGGCCTGTGGATAGGAGTTAGCATGCTGACAAGGAGCAGGGAGGAGGGATTATTTCAGGTAACAGTAGACAAAGGCCTCCAGATGTATTCATATATGTACGTATGTAGGTGTGTAGATATGTATACACGCATATCTATGTGTGTGTGATATATATGAACATATGACATACATGTATGTATACATACATATATGTTGCTTATCAACAGAGGCAGTTCATTATCAGGGAAGAAAATGGCCTCTGGGACCGGGTAGACCCAAGTTTGAATCCTAACACCCTTTTCAGCTATGTGACACTGATAAACTGTTGAACTTCCCCAGGCCTAAGTTACTCATTTGCAATGTTAAAATAGCAATAGAAATCTACTCGCTGAGCAGTAGGTCAAAGTGAAGTGAGGCTGTACAAGATACAAACAGGCATCTTTCTCTAGAGTGTGTTTAGTAAGAGCTCTGAATTCAGATGCCTACAGTGTGACACCAGGCACTACAGCCCTGTGACTGAATGAAATCTAGGTCCCATATAATCAGAGCCAATAGTTCTTTGAAGGAAGCTAGAACTTAGTGTGAAATATACCAGGCTTTAGATGTTGGTAACTGTTTTAGTTTTTAAATCACTTGAGGGCAAACTGAACCCATCTGAAAGCTGCCCTTTGTAACCTCTGGATTTTCCTTTCTGCGAAGAGCTGGTCCAAACCTTGGTCCTAAATATAAATAGCCCAGAGCTGTTGCAAAGATGAGGGACTTGTGGGTTGAGGGCAATGAAATGCCCCGTCTTCTGGGACAATATCACTTACTCCTTAGGCCCTGGATATAAGCTTGTAGGATATCCACAATCAACCGGAAATAGAGATTGTTGGGGTGTAGCAGGTAGGAACCATAGTAATGTGTCCCCTGAATGTAGCCAGCGGAATGGCAGCTTCTACATCCAGGAATTTCTAAGTATGTATTCTGTGTTCCTTCCAGCTGCTGCTTTTATTTGAATATTCGATGTCTTCCCAACCCAAGTAGGCTCATGATTTGAATGCTTAGTGGATAGGTGGTAGCATTATTTGGGAAAATTCTAGACACTAAAGAGGTAGGGCCAAGCTGGAAGAAGGAGGTCGTGGAGGATGTTGTCTTTGGAAGAATATTATTTCTGTCTGCTTCCTGTCTTTCTCTCCCCTTCCTGGCCCCATATGACAGGAAAAGTTATTCTCAGCCATGTTTTCCTATTGCTATGATGTTCTGCTCATGAGCAAAGAGCCAAAAGCCTATTTACCTAGTCCTCTGAAAACATGAGCCATAAGGAATACTTCCTCCCTTAACTTCCTCCCTTGAACTTATGTTCAAGTTAAGGGAGGTTCTTGGTGGTCATAGTAATACAAACGTGATTAACATAGCTGTGATTGGCTCCTCTGTCATTTTGGGACTTGAACAAAATGAGAAAGCTTTGGGGCAAATTATAATACGCAGGAATTTACCACACACTGGCAAAAGAACATCTAAACAGCCATTCAAAGAGTCAAGGTGATTTCATAACACCCACTCTCTTGAACTGCAGTTTGGGTCCTTTGGATCTGAGTCCCCACATGAACAAATTGAGCCAACTCCTTGTCAAAAATATTCAGAAAAGCATATTACATTTATACTGAGCATGTGCAGGCCTTTTCCCCTCCTCATTCTATCAGGAGCCAACAGTTATATGGTGATGAATTAATTTGTCAGAAGCATGTACCTAAGCAAGTGTTTAAGCTGGGACCAGCCAAACACCCAATCACACTAACAAGGCCACTCCTGGCCCAGATTGTTTTGCTGTCAGCAACAACTGAGGGGCATTCCAGGGTCTCTACCTGGAAGACCACAGGGGAGTTGAGATGTAAAGTAAAGAGACCCGCTGGGCAGCTCTCACCTGCTGCTGAAAATGTGCTCAGGGTGCTGAGAAAACAGATGCTATGCAGAGGGAAATGAGTCTATTCAGTACAAACACATCTTGAATCCTTTTCAGAGGCAGGCACTGCCCTGCTGAATAGGAATCACCAAGCTATGACCTGTTAAAATCTTGCCTGTGGAAAGATGCACAACATTTAAAGATTGAGAAGTCGTCAATAAAATGGCGCAAAAGACATGGATAGAAATGAATTTGAGACCCAAATTGGCTGTTCAAGCATTCCTGGCATCGATGCCTTTTTGGTTTGGTTTGTTATATACATTTTTTTTTCCTTATTGCCAAGGAATATGGTTTTGCATTCGGCCATGCTCATTCTTAGGAATGCAAAGGCACGTCAAGTCAAGCTGCTGAACTCAAACCCACAAGCCCAATCCTAGGAGAAGTTCTGCTTTCCCCCAGTGGCAGAAGCAGCAATGCCTCTCTAGAATTGTGATCTGGAAAAGATCCCCTGGCCACTTCTTCTCTGTTTACTCTGTTGGGATTAAGTGCCTCATAATTGGGCTCATGCAGAGACGCAGCTAGAGTTTTTAGCTTGTGTGATTGGAACAGTTTAGAAACTCTGAGTAGCTAATGATAACAGTAACTACCATTTAGTGAAGACTAGTTGCCAGGCATTGTAGTAACTGTTTTACTCGCATTATGTAATTTCATTCTCATAGAAACCCTCTGGTTTGAAAGTGCAGTTACCTCTATTTTGCACAGGAGGAAATTAAGACTCGAAGGGGTCAAATCCTTGCTCAAGGTCACTCTGCTAAAAACCGGCAAAGTGAAAAGTGACCCAAGGGTGACTAGCTCTAGAGCTGTGCTTCTCATCCTGGTGGGGGCTCCTACCAGCCACACCAAGCAGCATTTTGCAAACTCTGGAGACATGTCTGGTTGTCGCTCCCAGGAGGGGCTGTTTCACTGGCACTCCTAGTGGACACCAACAATGGTCTGGACATCCCACAATACACACCCCCACAACAACGAATAACTCCAAATGCCAACAGAATCAGCAATGCAGCTCCACTGTGGAGCTGCGAGGCTTGCCATCACCAGCCTATATCCGTTTGTTTCGCACAGAACAGTCCTAGTCTGCAGCGAAGGGTTGTTTTCACACAGTCTCTTGCTCTGGCCTCATCTACAAGCTGCGGTGGAACAATTTAGAGCAAGCCATTCCCAGCTGAAGCATTCGACAAACAACAGAACAAGGGAAACCCCACTGGGTTTGGCGGGGGGGGGCCCCACTTCAGGTTCAAGTTCATGAATGCCAGAAAGGAACTCATTAGAGTCTTACAGGCTGCAGGACAAATGTTAATAGCTTTGCCTTTCATTTAAGCTAGGCTTTATTTTTATAGCTGGTCCTTGGGTAGCAACTAGATTTATTAGGGCATTTTTAACAGCTGAGGCAAATCAATAAGGCACGCAACCATGTGATTTGTGTTATCTGCAAAGATAAAACTCGGTACTCACATAGACACACCTATAGACAGACATACTCCTATGTGCTCACTGCATATAGTCCAAATTTTAACACTGAGCCCAACTCAAACCTTTGGACCTTTGAATACAATCCCCACATTATTAAGTGTTAGAATGGATAAAAAGGGGATCCCAAATCAGGTTCTACCAGTTGGGACTGAAGGAGGTATTTCTTAAAGCATAGTGGCCTAGATGGTACTACTGCTAGTCCACAAGGCCATGCACCATGGATGGTGGCACCATAACCGGTACCACAAAACTAAGGGCACTGCAAGCTATTCCCGCCATCTCCTGTGGTTTCTCCTCAGGCATTGGACATCTCTTGTTACATTAAACTTTAAAATGAGCTCTAAGACATTCACCCCAGTTTATGGATGAGAATCCAGGTTCAGAAAACTCGGAAACATGTTCAAGGTCACAGAACTTAGATCTGGCATCCAGAACTCCTGCAGTGAATGTGAGCAAGACCAAAATCAGTCAAGCCACCTAAAAGATTGCTGCTGCTGGTGAGATGATGAGAGAGTCTGTGAATAACTTAAACCACCTGCACCATGTCTACTGGCTGAGCCCATGTCCTTCATCAGTGCTCAGACTTGACACATTTATCCAGTGTAGAAGCTATGACTCACGTGAAGCGGTTTACATTTAACTTGATTAAAATTCAATACAATTAAAAATCCAGTTTCCCACCACAGGAGCTACCTTGCACACATTCATAGCCAACCACTGTTAGTGACTGTCCCATTAGGGAGTATGAGACATTTTCCCCTATTAAAGCACACTGGGTCAGAGATGAAGGAAATAAAACCACTGGGGTATGTGTATAGTGTCTCAGAAAGGTTAGAGAGATGTCATTGGGTCTGTAATGACACAAACAAAACAAGTATAAACTTCAACAATTTTTGCTTTTGTAGGAAGGAGTTCTGAGGGTTGCTGTGGACCCTCAGTCAGGTGACAAGCAAGAGGCATTGTCATCGTGCTCATTCTCTGCCATTTGGAACTGTTAGGCCCATTGTGTGGTTGAAGCAGTCATACGAACAACCTTTGAGTACCCTGAGATGCAAAACAGAGATTCAAACTCAGGTCTGCTCGCCAAACCTACATGCTCCCTTTACTCTCCATCTTGATACAATACGATACCTCGGTTCTTGATACAAATAAGAGCTTGATCTCTGCTCAAAGCCCAGTGTCACCTTGAGTCAAGGATATCCAAAGTTCATTGTGTGCAAAGGTAATTGTCATCTAGCTCCTGGAGTTTGGTCTGAGTGTGTGAGCCATAGCAGAGCACATCGGGGTGATCACTCTTTTTGGTCCTAATTCTCTCAGCCTTTGCTTCCTAGCCACACAGCTGCCACTCATAAAGTCTGCAACACAAAACGCCACTCAGCATCTGCCACCAGCATTGTTGTTCTAATGACTCTGCACGTCACCAGGGGACCTTTCTCCCAGCTCTTGGAAGAGGTCTGGCATGGAGCAGTCCTGGCGACACTCTGTGTTTACTCTAAATGGCACCAAAGCCACCAGGCTCAGCCATGTCTGGGGTCTGGTGGTAACTGAGCCATATGTTCTCAGAATACATATTCCCAGCCCAGATGGCTTTCACAGCTCTATATGACCAGAATCCCAAATGCATATCCATAGCCTGCCCGCTTACAAGGGAAGAGAGTCATCAGACAGACACATAATTACCACACATGGCCATCTAAAAGAAGCAGGGTATTTTTCCAAACAAGCTGCATCATGAAATGTGTAGGGAATTTTTTTTTTCAGACACTGAAATTAAAAGTAAGCAAGGTCACTCTAAAGTCTTTTAAAATTGCATCTCAACACAGCTTGATGGCAGAGGACCCACCACTCCTCCCTGTTGATTTATTGCTTACTTTATACTTTTTTTTTTTTTTCTTAAAGATCAGCAGATAGATTGCACTGCCTGTGGTGGGAGTCACACGGTTCTTCAGGCTTGATTCATAAACCCTCGCTGACCTGCTTTCGGCACCATTCCCTCTGTGCATAGGAGCCTCCCTGAGGTCACAGCACTAAATGTTTAGCACTGAATAAAAACAGTATGCCACGTTCAACCCGGGGACCCAGGAGGAGGAATGGAAACGATGTCCCCTGAATGACCCATTACATCTTTAACCAGGCTGAGGGAGTGAGGCTGGCAACTTCTAATGGGCTCCCAGAGGCATCGAATTTGGGGCTGTGAGTGTTAAGGCCACTTTCCAAAGAAACACAGCAGGTGTCTCCTTGTTTCTAGCCAGGCAATCAGCTCCTATCGCTCTAAACCAGACTGTGCCTAGTTTACCTGGGTAGTTTATCATTTAGGCTAGGTGAAGCATTTGCTCCCAAGAGACTATCATTTTCTTTTCATTTTTTAAAATTTTATTATTATTATTATTTATTACAATTTATTCAATTTGTATCCTGGCTGTGGCCTCCTCCCTCATTTCCTAGCAAAGAGACTTTTCTAATAAGACACAATTTCCAAATCCTCCATGTGTTTGAGGTATGAATCATCTCGACACAAGAATGGCAAGCAAAACCCCAGGTTTTGCCAAGACACCCAGAAAATACATTTCTACCTCTGTAGATGCTCGTCGGCCCATCTGAAGGGCAGCTGCTGTTCTGGCTGCTAATCTCAGGGATTTAGCATCTTTCATTGATGCTTTTTTTTTTTTTTTCACTTTACTACCAATGGCCCCTAGACCATTATCTTGTTTAATAGGTCAGACATGTGCTATGCTTAGAAAAAAAAAGAAGGATTAGAAAAAAAGGATTATTATTATTAATTATTGTTATTATTGGTTTAAGAATTGCATGCCTCCCTCAGGTCTTTATTAAGGCTGTGCTCCATAGCACACACATCTAGGTCTCGTACAAACTGTTGTTATGAGAAAGCCCTTTCTCTCCTTCCCTTTTCATGTGTGGGGCACATAACATTTCCAAGGCACCAACAGCTGCTCCCACTCTGCTGAGCTGTACATCAAATTACCTTCCTTGTCCCAACTATGGGATGTGTAATGTGGCCAGTGACATTTTTCCAAGTCTGTTTATTACCTGCTGGTGAGCAGTCCTCTGAGACCATCTGAGGTAGAACTTTAACAGTGATTATGCTTTATGAGGACATAATGCCCTTCAGGTTTTATTTCACATGATACTAAACCAATGCTCGTTTTCAGATCATTTCTGTCTGTGTTCATGTAAAAAGGCACAATATTAAAGCTGCCAGTAATTAGCCCAGAAGTCCATGCCTCACAAATGATACAAATTGACTTCAAACCCTTTGTCTGACTGCAAAACCAATAAAAGACAGAGAGGTGGCATATTGGGTCACCAGCTCATAATAGCGGGTTCCTTGGAGGCCTAGGGACCAGGGAAAACGATCAAAGAAGGGAGCTGTGTTCTAATCCCCTTGAGGGAATCCTCACTGCTGAGGCCCCATGGGACTGTGAGTGGTGCTCCTGCTCTCATTCCCATGATGCTTTCTGGATGGGAACTACCTTCTCGAAAGTGATTTAACCACACCCTATCTCTGAGTTGAGGACGGGGCACACAGGCTTGACTACGCATTCCAGGCTTGAGAGCCACT
Source organism: Meriones unguiculatus (assembly GCF_030254825.1). Lineage (NCBI taxonomy): Eukaryota > Metazoa > Chordata > Mammalia > Rodentia > Muridae > Meriones > Meriones unguiculatus. Next base: position 35,169,872 of record NC_083359.1, read on the forward strand.
GGAGCCCTTCACTCTTCTAGGAACCTGCTGAAAGACCTGAATATATGAGGAACCCAGGCTTTGAGAACAGAAAGTAATTAAGCTTTTCTTCTCTTCTGACACCTTATGTTTTGTGTTTTCGTTGTTGGCCAGCCTGGATCTTTGTTATATTTGACTAGAAAATGTATTGGCTTCCTTATTGAAAGCATGGCTCTTATTTAGAGATATTCTCTTATTACGTTTTGGCTTTCAAGATTGTTGCTCTGCTTTCTAGAGCAAGGATCTTAAATAATTTTAGTCACATACAAATTCACTCTTTAGTATCAGGGTTGGGTCTGCATTCCATGTGTATGTTCTCTTAGAGTCTTCTGGAGTCACTGGCATCCTACTACTGCAACAAAAAAAACCTCTGCCTACTGTTACTTGTTCTATAGAAACAGAATCTTTAGGTGCGACTGAATCTTGAAGGTGGGGTAAAATGTGTGTGTGTGTGTGTGTGTGTGTGTGTGTGTGTGTGTGTGCATACACGTGTGCCTATTAAAAGGTGTATGTGCTAGAATGCATATGCATGTATGTGTACAATAGTGTACAATAGACTGTGTAAGAATGTGTGTTAGAATGTGCTGAACCTGCTTGTGTGTTAGAATGTATGTCTGATAGAATGTATTGGAATCTGTGTGTGTTAGAAGGTATGGGCGTATGCATACGTTAGAGTTCATTGCGTGTGGTAGGATGTTAGGATCGTTGCATGTGTGTGGTACTGTATGCGTGTGCGTGTGTGTGTGTGTGTGTCCCCTTCCATTCACACTGCATTGTATTTATGAAGTACAAAGATGGTAGAATATTGTACCGTTCTAGCCTGTTGCCTGATACCTACTGGTTTTTAAAGAAAAGAGGGCCTAAAGTAGAAACAGCTGAAGGGCTACATCCCCCCAGGGGATATGTTTTTTATTCTTTCAATCAACCATTTGAATAGATTACTTAATTAGCATTTATTGTTTGTAAAATTCTTTGTCCAGAAGTACCATTTTAGGGCCTGCAGTTCTGAAGAAAGACAATTTAATGGGTAATAATCTTGTATAGAATTTTCAAATTGATTTCTTGGTAGTAAATTGTTCCTCAATTGTAGTGCCTTCTTCACTCTCATTAGACACCAAGGCTTCTTTCTAAATGCATTCATAACCATTAAAATGTTGTCTCCAGTTCCCTGTCATTTGAAACAGGTCATAACTCCAGGCACAAACACTTAAAGGACAACTATACTTTCAGTTTCATTAGTGTGCTAGGAGAGAGGGGATGTGCAATTGGAGTTTATAGAGCTCCGCAGCTCTGATGCAAACAGGTCAGCTCTACCCATCCCAGGAGGAGAGATAACCTTTCTCTTTGTACACAAAATTGTTTGGTTGAAATTCCACTCTGCCTGAGTCTTATTTATCAGCCTGATGTATGGCTAGGACTATAGGGAGACTCTCCAGAACCTGTTTACAATTTGCCTGCCCTCGTCTTTCCCCCCCGCAACACCCTGGGAGTTGAGCAAGCTCATTGCCAAGGAAACTCGCTGACTGTGGAGTACTGTTTGAATCTATATTCAATCCGCTCTTTGGAGGATGCTACTCAAATATGTGACTCAAAAGGAGCCCTGGAAAATGTGAAATACAACAAAGAAACGAGCACACTGACATTCCCTGTGATATTTCTGGCCGTTTGTAGGATTTTGGTTTTCTGGAAGTGAGAAGCTTATGAACAAAACTGGCTAACACCTGCCTGTTATATTCAGTGGGAGGCCAGTGTTGTCTTATTATGGTCTCTACCTAGATTTCTTTCTGGCCAAATCAGGTCTCAACAGTGATCCCTGTGCTCTGACTTTTGTTTTAGCAAGGAAGGATTAGGTATTATTATAACAAACACAATGTTTATCCTATTTAAGAACATTCTGGGTCCCCATCAAGAGGCTTTGAGAACATTATCTCTTAATCCTGAGTTCCAGCTGCCAAGCTGATGAAGGAGGTGAGCTGGCAGCCATTTCTACAAATGATTAAGCTCAGGAAACTCAAAAGTCAACATTCACCACACAGCAGGTTGGTAGTTGACTTGGATGGATGCCTAGCTTGACAAGGATACCCTTCCTGTGGAGGCTTCCAGCTAAAGGATAGGGATGGTCTTGCTTCTCAGAAGCTCCAAGCATTGAGTGTTTTATACCTGCAGGCAATCCTTCAAAACAGGCCTTAGATTGCTCTAAGGATGATCTTTTCAGCCTCTCCCCCTAACACACTAATCTTGATTTTCAGTGGGTTGTTCCTTTATCCCATATCCCTCTAAAGCTTAACTAAGTATCTTTAAACTTGGTTTGCAGTACCTTAAACATTCTTACTGATGGTTAGCAACAGACCTGAAGATATTGCCCAGTGGTTAGGAGCAATTTCTGCTCCTCCAGAGTGTCTGAGTTTAGATCCCAGCACCCACATTACGAAGTTCACAACTGCCTCCAACTCCAGCCGCCAGAACTACAACACGCTCTTGTAGAATCTGTGGGTAACCTTCATGCATGTGGCATTCATTCACACAGACATAGCTATACATAAAATTAACAAAAGCAAACCTCAAAAGGAGATCGCCAATGGAAGCAACAGAAATAGCCGTTAAGACTCATTTTCTGACTCCTTATATATTACCATGTCATTAACTTAGCCCACTACTCCCGTTCTACAGTTGTAAAATGGAGACCTTAGTGAATGGGGTCATCTGTTTCACAAAGGTCATGTGAACTAAGGCATCCACTCAAATGTTTAGTGACTTGATCTCATTTCTAAATTTTCTTGACTGTGTTGAGTAATATGAAGGACTGACAGAGATCTATAATAAGCCACCAAGGGCCCGTGAGCCAAGTGTTCCATAGAAAAGTACAGCATACATGGAACTAGATGACGCCCTGAGAGTAAGATGGTAAATAGATAACAAGAAATGGAGGTGTGAGCTTGGCGACTTGGGAGTTGATTCTCATAGCAAATCTGGTTAAAGATATAATTTGGTTTTGAAAGTATCAGAGTAAATCCTATCTTTAAAAATATATTATGCTGAATTCTGTAAGATTCTGGTCACACTAGATTAGAAATACAGGAGAGAAAAGGGCCCTTTGGTTCTCTATTTCTTATTTTCTTATATTTACATTGAAACATAAGCAGGCAGCTCATGGCGCAAAGCAGAGGGTTACCTGGGTGACATGAGAATTCAAGATAGAGCTGAGGTGTTCTTGCCTTGATGTTCTACTCTGCCAGGCTGAAGCATAAGCAGCTTACACTCTGAAAATAGAGTACTCAAGAGTATAGGATTCACAGATAATCCATTAAAACATGCTGCCTGCCTCCTAGATGCTGGGGAATGCTAAGTGTGCTCGTTGGCTAAGAGCCTGTTGTGTCTGACCCAGGTCTGTACATTTGTGGAGCTAAGAAGCCAGCCACTCTTCAGGGACATTTGTGTCGGGGTCTCCGGTTGTGGTATGCTGCTGTCCCTTGTATCCTTGTGCTGAGACTCAAGAGACCTTGTCGTGAGGTGACTCTGAGGGTGAGCACAGCAGAGCTGAGTGAAGTGGCTGGGGCCTTGACCCCTAGAGCTTGGGCTTGAGTGGGTCTGCTGTGATCTGGCACTGGGTGACCTTTCTGTGTCTCAGTTCCCTCATCTGTGGGAATGGGATAGTCTTCATAAAATTGTTAGTCATTCATACTGCTTCATATGTCTAAAGTTTTTAAAATAGTATCTGGCTCATAGTAAGTATCATATCCAGCTTATTATGTAACCTCTAAATGTGACTTGTTTTTAGTAACAACCACAACTATTCAAGCACTTTCCTGTGCCAGGAATTTAGCATACAGTAAGCCATTTAATGTTCAGAATATTCCAGATGCATTTGCAGAACTTTGTAAATATTACCAGTTATCACCTCCATTTTCAGTTAAGAAAAAACGAGGCATGGAGATATAAGAAGATGTCCAGGCCATCCAACGAGTAAGGAAGTCCAGATCCAAAAGGAGGTGACAGTCCCTGGAACCCATATGCTTAGCCACTACTTTGTAAAGAGATACAAATGACTTCTATATTTACTGTTCTAAATCTAAGATTGAGTTCATTCATTGCACATATACTAGGCCACTCTAAGGCTAAAAGACGGGCAAAAGACGGGCACACGTGTTACTGCCTTATTACCTGAAAATAAACTCCAGTGAAGGGCTAGTGAGATGACTCAGCAGGTAAACACACTTGTCAAGACTGGTAACCTGAGTTTGATCACTGGGACCCACGTGGAGACTCCCACATGCTGACCTCTTACCTCTACGCATGTGTTGTCACGAGTGTGTGCAAGGAGTATACAAATAGACAAATGAATTAAATGACAAGAAAAAAAGAAAGAAAAAAGGCTAGTGAAACTGGTATGTAACCAAACTGTCAACTCAAAGCATTTCGTTGGACAAAAATCAACCTTTGGGCTACTGATACCAGCAATGACTTTTTCCATAGTCAAGGCAGGGTTTCTAGAATCTCCTATGTGCCAAGTTTAAACTCTAGTGTTTTATTATTGTTGGGACTGTTACAGAAGCACACTGGCCATGTTGATAGTGCAGTTTCCACACTGCCTTTGTCTGCAAAGAAAGCTCCTTACATAGGTGAGGTTCTGCTGACCGGCTTTGATTTCCAGTAAGGAGATTTACAGGAGAGATGAAAACTAGATGCTTACTGAGGATTACTTAATTGATAGCTTGATGTGTCTCGTGATTGCAAAACTCTGTAAATTCCCAAAGGAAGCAGATATGCATGAGGGAGAGGTGAGAGAGAGAGAGAGAGAGGGAGAAGCCAAGGGGAGGTATCTGTAGGGAAAGTAATTGAAGGCGGCAGAAGCCATGATGCCACACTCATAAAGAACTTCTTCTGGCCATGTGTAGAAAATGATGATCTTGCACTTGAGAGATAAGTCTGGGATTTAGTGAGGGCTCATTGTGTAGAAGCAGATTGCCCCCCCCCGTCCGCCCAGCTTTCCATTCTGGAAGCTGAAACAGAGTATTAAATAGAGAGGGCCACCACATTTCAAAGAAGAGGGACTTAGACATGATCACTACGAGGGCTGAACAGGGCTCCCAGCTAATATGAGCTCCCTGTGAAAGCAAGTCTGCCTTTCAGCAAGGAAAGGCATTTAGCTGCTATCTGAGGATTAGCATAAACTTGTGATATGTCTACCCTTCATTTCAAACCTTAGTAACATTTGAAAGCTTTAAAATATCACATTTAATTTGCTTTGGACAGCATTAATCAGTTTCAATAATTTTTTTTAATTTTTTTTTTTTTATTCCAGAGCTGTGTAGGTTCCTTACCTAGGGAGACCACATACCGTCTCTCTGGGGAAGTTTTATTTTTACCTGTCGTGCTGTATGACTCACGTTCTCGCATAGGTGTTCTGGCGTGGATTCTAAACTAAACTTCACATTGAAACCAATGATGAGTAGCATATCCAGGTTAGAGAAATGACCCAGCATGTGTTCAGAGAGCACACTGCAGCACTTTTTATAAAGCACAACACAGAAGCCATAGGATGCTAGGGCTGTCATCCTGGGGTGTCCCATCTTTCAGTCAAACTGTGTGCATTATGCTAAATGCCTGCAAGTGAAAGCTAACTTAAAAAATACATTTACAGCTACGCCTCTGTGTGTAAGACAGAAAAATTGTCATAGTACTGACAAGGGTTGACTTGGGCGGGGTGGGCTGGGATTTGATATGGTTGGCGCTATGAGTTCAGCTCTGTCCCAAGACCATCGTAATCCTATGTGTCTCCTGGAACCAATCACTGCTTTTAAATACACTCTGAAACATAGACCAGTGTTCCAGAGGCAGCGTTGTTCAACTCATGGTTTTGTGTCAGGAGAGCTCGCATCCTGAGAACTGCAGCCATTACTTAGTCATGCCATCATCTGGGCAAAGGCAGGGCATGATTGCCCTAACGCCTGCTCCCTGATGCATGGGCTGGAGAATGCTCTCCTTCTGGGGCTACACAGAGTTATTAAGCTGACTTAACTCCATGGAAATAAATGGCTGGACACAAACTGAACCATGCCCATCAAATTTTACTTCTTCTGAATCACAAAGTAAAACATAATGGCCACACTTTCGAGCCCAGCAGCGTACCCCAGGCCACCTGACTTCTTTGGCGTCTACCTTTATTCTCCACCATATATATGTTCACCTGATGTGAGCATTAGAATTTAATGTCAATAATGGGCTGAAAGGGCCAAGCAGATGGTGAGTAGGTGTTTCCTGGCATAGGAATTACACTTATCAGAAGGTCACCTACTTTGGTTTGTGTGAATGCCCTACCTCACATAAACAGTGCTAACGGGCCTTTCCTCCCTGGTGATTTCTTGAGTGCTAGTGGATTCTGCTAATGGGCAGGTGGCTGGAAGCAGCTAAAACATTACTCTTCCCTGGAGTCCCTGCAAGCTAAAAGAACAGGACCTGGAGCTCAATTTGATGGTGCCTTAAAGGTAGCAGCTTAGACATTAACCAGAAGATTAGTATGTATAAAGTTTTATTGCTTTTTTTTTTTGCCTTCCTAATTTTTCTGCATCCATACCCAAACAATTACACTTTCTGGTGATTACTAGCACGGATTCCAGCGGCAATCATTATCAATGCTGTTGAAGTGGGAACCTAGCACTTTTATGACCCACAGTCTATTTTCATCCTTTGACCTCTTGAGATGCAGCAGCCAAACAAATGAGGAGAGAGTTTGAACCCAGGTAAGCTGACTTCAGAGCCTTGGCTCTTCCTCATCATTTCACATTGCTGCTACTATTGTAACGGTTATGCAATTATTATGATTGTGAAAATAAAATGTAATACAATCAAATATAATATTATGCAAGGGTAATTACATGCCATTAGCTGTGTGGGTACTCATTTGCATACTTTGATCTTAGAGATGCCAAAGGGGAGAAAAGCACTTTCTTGGAGGATTTTTAATAGAATTCCAGAAACTGGGTGGGTTGAACTGAGTTTGTAATATGCTTCTTACCACTTCTTTCTTGGCTCAATAGTTTGCTGGCTGGAGCTCATCCATGAAAGACTAATGTAGCCCCAGATGTCACCATTCATAGCATTCAGAGGGTCACGCATCACTTCCTGGGTAATCAAGGGGCTTTGTAGGAGGACACAGTTGACACACAGTGGAGAATTCCACCAATGTTCTAAAGGTAATTGCTGGGCCCTGGTGGCAGGCGGTAGATGGGATACCTGGTTAGAGCATATCAACTCTAGGTCCCATCTCTGTAGGCTTAATTTATGGCTAGGACCTGCCTCTTCCTTTGAATGTACAGCTGAATGGCTGAACTTATGGAGATGTGTGATCAAGGCTCTTATCATCCTGATAACCTCCAGAGGCTCACGCAAGCCTGGGAGCAGGAAGCTCTGCTAGAGACTGGCAGATCTGATTGTCAAGTTATGTAGCTCCATGATTCCTTGAGTGAACTAAGACCCATTTCTTTAAGACTGAAGCACCAACCAAAGACCATGCATGAACTGGACCTAGGCCCCCGATACATATGTAACTGATGGGCAGATTGGTCTTCATGTGAGTCCCCTAACAAGTGGAAAGGGGGCTGTCTCTAACATGGACTCTGTTGTCTGCTTTTAGATCACTTTCCTCTAGCTGGGCTGACTTGTCTGGCCTCAGTGGAAGAGAATGCACTTAGTCCTGATGCAATTTGATGTGCCAGGGTGGGTTTGTAGGAGGGGGTTCTCCTTTTCTGAGGAGGAGGGGAAGGGGGAAGAGGGTGGCAGGAAGTGTGAGACTGAGAGGAAAAGGAGGAAGGTGACTATGATTAGGATGCAAAATGAATAAATAACTTTAATAATAATAATAATGACTTGGCTCAGTTTACAGACACTTCCATGTTGCCATTAGAGAGTACAATTTGTTCTTCTCAACTGCTTATATTCTAGTTCCTTCTTTTAAAGAAGAGCCCCACAGCCTTGCCCTTTTAAGAATACCCTCTAAGAACATGATGCCCTCTTTATTGCCAGGCCATCTCTCCGGGCGCCATGATGAAAGTTTTGCATTAGGACACCGAAGATCATTTTCTATGAGGAAGCAGCTTGATTCCTCTGTGTGTGCAGTAGTTAGTGTTCATTGACCGAATACAGAATCATCTGGGGTGTGCCTGTTTGGGGGGTATGCCTGTGGGGGTTGGGGTTGAGCATATTCATGGAGGTGAGAAGTCATACCCACTATGGGTAAGTCATAGCCACTGCCCGGCTAGGATCCTGGTCTATGTAAGTGAGAAGAGAGGCTGGGTGGGTGACGGCAGCTTTCCTTGCTCCCTGCCCTCTGATAATGGATCTGTTGTGTGTGATTAGCTGCTTTGGCCTCCTGCTGCCTCAGTTTCCTGCTGTACTAGACTGTGCCTCTAGTTGTGAGTCAGAATAAGCCCTTTCTTCCTTGAGTTGCCTCTGCAGGGCATTTTATCACAGCATCTAGGAAAGCAAGACTTTCCTAGTATGGCTTGGCTTGGTTCTCTTGGTAACATAAGGCTACTCGGGAGACGGGAGACGTTATGTACCTCAAAAGTTCAGGAATGCCTGCATCAGGTAAAGATAGCTCTCTAACTTCGCTTAACCCAATATCTTCCTATCTCCCTTCATCAGAGAGACCTTCCACAGCTGTAGCACAAAGTGCCCTGGACAAGGACACTTGTCCTCCAAGTCACGGGTTTGGGATTGTATCTGGGGAGTTCATTGAAATGGTTGCTTTCCTGGGGGCTTAGGGCCTGCTCTTCACAACAGGCTGTCAGCAGTGTTCATGGGAATCACTTCCCAGAAGATCTTAACTGAACTTGTGCATTTCTCCAGTGAGTAGTGTGCATTGAGGTACTCTATCCCATTCCAGAAGGAGCTTTTGTCAGACCACAAAAGCCTGATGAGCTTGGAGGGAGACAGGCAGCCGTATCTCAGCAGGCAGTCGAGATGGAGATGTGGTCCAAAACAGCCATGAGCGTCCAGTGAGCAGCAGCTGTGATATGAGGAATTTACCCTAACTCTAATAACCTTTGTGTTTAGTTCATCTTCTGTGTTGCGGGCTTTAATACCATTCCACTTTTGAAAGACAAAGCTAATATACCACGCAGTAATGTCATTTCCTCAATACCTGGGAAGCTGGGGTACAGCATGGGGAGGCAACTTTCTAGAAATAATTCCAATAGGTCGTCTCCATTGCCTGAGGCTCTAGGATGCAAGTCCTCCTGATTTATGCATGCAGAGTTGGAGGCTCAGAGAACGCAGCCTCCACTTACACATTAGAGCTATGGTCTCATTTATCAGGGGTATCAAGAAGAAAGTTTAGCAAGTGGATAGATAAATGGAATCAACAGAGACACCAGGACTGGTCCATTTAGTCAATTTTCCTTTCCTGGGACCTTGGCTATTAAGTCCTCTTAATTATAACAACATGGTAGGCCTTAGCCATTGTGTTTATAATAGCAGCACAAGGGGAAAAAATACCCAGTGACCAAGGATTTGCAGTTTAGAGAAATATTGACTACATTCTCTTCCTAGGCTGACAGAATAACCTTGTTTGATAGGTTTATAGGGATTCAGAGAGGTTAAGTGATTTGTGTATGGTCACACAGCTAATCCACAGCAGAGCTAGAGCCAGATCTCAGCCCATTACTTCCTTCTCTGTCATATTATGCTGTCTCATTCCCCAGAGCTTGGGCCAAGCGCACACTCTCTCTCTATATCCGTCTTTCTCTCTCTCTCATCTTTCCCTCTCCTTTTTCTCTCCCCTCTCTTCTTTCCTTTCTTTTCTGTCATATGCTTTTATATTTTCTAATTCTTTATAGCTTTGTGTGTCATTTTCATAAAAACAAAAGAAAATCACCCAAAATGTGTTATTTGAGTATAGGATTATAACCTTTATCCATGGTACTGATGCTGATATTGGCAACACATTTGTGTTTGTAAGTCACCACCGATACTTTCACACACACACAGGCTCATACAACAGATAACTTTAAGCAACACTCCAGCATTACCCATAATCATTACTTTTGCAACCTTGGACATAGCTCTGCAGGTGTGTGAATCATTCTTTTTCCCTATGATAAGTGAACATCAGGAGGCCTGGGTAGGGCACTGGGTATGCACATATTTAATAAGAAAAAAAGCATGGAAAGAATGTGGATTATTTGTAAGAATGTGATACAGCCAGCGTGCTGGAAGGTTAGCCAGGAAGGGTTTTGTTTTGTTTTGTTTTGTTTCCCCTGTTGCCCTTTGCCAGAAATGATGCAAGCTAGTGGGGCACATTTTGTGGGCTAAGCAATCTGCTGCTTCCTTGGAGAATTCTCTGCATTTGCAAGTAGATGCATTGAGCTTGGCAAGAGGGAATTGAGTAAAGTTTTTTGAAGCCATTGTGTTTGCAAAGAACTTGGTAATTAGTTGCCCCTTTGGGAACTTCCATCTACCCTCTTCTTCCTCCTGGACCTGTGTTGCTTCTGCATACACTCTCTGTGGTGCTTCTGTATGCTCTCTCACTGCTGCCCTGTACCTGTTTCCTGCTGGCCACAATCATCTGATTAATAAATACTGGGTGACTTGCTCAGAAAACACACTAATCTGGGAGTTCATGAAACGAGGCCTGGAAGATGGGAAGACACGACATCTGAGTGTGAGAGAGTTTGAATGGAAGTAGCATGTCCCAGAACTGTCTTCTTTCTGGCCTACACTTTCTCATCTTCTGTGGAGCTTCTGCGTCACTCCTGCAGCCTGATGACTCACTTCCCGATTCTCCCACCATCCTGTTGGTGAGTTCCATCCCCTGTGTGTTCCCTCCTGGGGCTCCCTTTAAGTCTCGCTGATGCTTCTCCCTCATTTGTTGCTCAGAAGATTTAACAATCAGAGACTCTTGCTCTCTCAGCTGCTTCCCAGAGAGCAATTTAGGCTCCTGTTGAATACCCATTCCATCTCCTCAGCTCCATTCAATCACACTGGAGTTCATCTGAAGTGTCTGTGACTTCCTAGTTAGCATCCTGCTTAAAAAATGAAGTCTCCTTCTGCCCTCACAGCATCCGAGAGGACTGAATAATTAAACAAAACCACCAGTCCCCTTTGCCTTCTTTTTATAAATTTAAAGAACTCTGGCTGACATCCTGATGGGCCTGGACCAGGGTAGGGAGATACTGTCAAAAGCCAAGCTGCATTCTTCAGAGACTTCACTAGCAATGATACCCCTAGAAGTGAATACTTGTGGCCTGTGTCTGGGCCCAGTCATTTCTTTTCTGCCCCCTTAGGGACTCCTTTATCCTGGAAAGTCATGCTTGTTCTATTTGAGACTGTTTACTTGGGTCATTTAGTATGTGTAACAACAGACTGACCGTCAGCTTATGCTGAAGCTTCCTCCTTCCTTCCCTCCTTCCCTCCTGTCTACATGGTTTTTGTAGGTAAGGTCTAAAGATATACATAGCAAGGAGAGAACACTGGACCTTCTAGCAGGCAGCATGTACCATTCCAGTTCCATTTGCCTACACACAAAGATAGAACAGTTCACGCCTGCTTCTGGGGACTCGGAAGGAAAGTCCTGAGATAGGTAGGGCATGAGGAATATGCATGCCATCCTGGGATCCCAGGCTGGTGGTAGCTAGCTGTGATATTTGGGAAACCTCTGTGGTTCAGACTTTTCAACTGCAGAATACACTCTGACACCTGCCCTGTACATGGCTCCGTCTCCATGGCAGCCACTGTGTACATGGCCCCGTCTCCATGGTAGCCACCATGTACATGCCCCATCCCTATGGCTCCTCAAACAAAGTTAAGAAGTGGGACATAACTGAAAACTGATATCTGATAAATTCTGTAGGGTACTGGGGAAATTCAGTGGAGTCATAAATTTAAAGTATGGTCTGGGCCTTTGGGCAAAAATAAGTTATTCAAATATACAGATCACAAACATGCCAAATCCAAAAACAACAACAACAACAAAACCTCAAACCCCAAATCTCCAAAACTGGAGACATTTTGATACGAAGTTCATAAAAAAATAACCAATTAAAAAAAAAGATAGAATAAATTTGCATTTAGAATATGTAGGTCAGGTATCCATGAACCATACGTGAGTTTTGTGTTTAGACTTGGATATCATCTCCAAGATACCTTACTATGCACATGAAAATAGACCAATATTCAGAAAAATCCAAAATACTTCTGATCTGAAGTATTTAATATGAGGGGTGCCCAACCGGTATTGTCTGTCAGCTGTTATTCATTGTTGTGGAATTTAGCAATTTCAGGTCTTTGGATTCAGGTGACTGTCGAGGAGATGTCCCCAGCTGCCAGGCCCATAATATCCCTCGCATCTCCCTCGAAACGTGGATAAATTTCCTGAAGGTGTTTTGTTAGCCTGACCCGTGAGCATCAATGCTTGTGCCCAGGAGCTGACAGCAAGCCTATGGATGTGGCAGTGTGGCATTTGCTCTGATCTGTGACCCTCTTAACCTAGGGATGGGCACGGGTAAATGAAACCCTCTCTCGTAGACCTGCAAAGTGAAGCCAGAGGGTCTAAGATGAGGAGTCTCCTCGACTCCAGACCTACCACCCACTGACGGAAGCCACTCACCTCATTGTTTCTAACCTGTCCAGGCAGACACTGGTCCTCACTTGCTATTGAAGCAACACTGTTATTTGACTCTAAAGGTATCTTTCTTACTTTTGATACGTGGATGCAAAATAAACCTCTACTCCTCTACCTCTTTCGATAGCTAAAAAGCAGGCCCTTGACACACTAACCCCGAGTGCACACAGCCAGCATGGAGCTTCTGTGAGTTCTGGTGACCCACAGTGGGTCTGAGAAGAATAGGGAAAGGGGGACTGAGAAGGATGAATCTAGCAGTTACACAGGCTGGACAGAGAGAGCAGTAATACAGTTCCAAAGCTGGCCAAAGCAGGGGCTCGGGCTAAATCACATAAACATGCAGGTCATGCTTCAGCTGCACATCATTACTAGAGCTAGAAAAAAAAAATCAGTGCTGCCAAGGCTTGTAGTTAAGTAAACAGAAGTGACGGTGGGCTGGACTACTCAACAGCCAGCTAATCACAAAGCTTTTGCTGTGTCTCAGCCATCACGGTATTAAACTCAAAGGTAAACAAGACAGTAAAGCTAAACCTTTTTTAAATTGTTTTAGATACTGCAAAAACATTTCATTGAGAAAGACACTCGGTTTTAACGCATCTAAAAACAAATTAACACAAAGAAAAAGGACGTAATCATAGGATGAAAATTGAAAATGAAAAATAATCATAACGGGAAAACTTTAACATATTTCGAGAAGATATTGATTAAGGAGACAAGAAATTAAATGATGTGGAAAATTTGAAAAAGTCAGTAGACTTTAATTTTATTTGTTCACTCCAGTGATCCAATCAAAAATTTCATGATGATGAAAAAAGAAGTTCACTTATGACACTGAAAATCATGGAAGAGGGACCTGTATTTTTGTTTTAAAGGGTAAATATGGACAAAGTTATCAATGTGAGTTCAAAACCTCAAAAAAAAAAAAAAAAAAAACCAGACAGGGTACAAAACTAAAGGCAAGAATGGCAGACCACCAAGTGAGTTGTTGAGAAGTAAAGTGTGTTGAAAAGTAAAGACTAAAAGGAGCTTGTCTTGTGAAAAGTAAGAAAGGGGCCAAAAAGCATAAGAACATTCTAGGTGGAGGAAGTTTGGCAGGAAGAGCATGGTCCTTCCCAGGATTTGAAGCAGGCCATGGCTGAAGAGGGGAAGAAAGTTTCAGCTGTGTTTGGAAGGAGGCAGCTGGCACCAGAGTCCTCGAGTCAGGCAAGGGGTTTGAGATGTATTGCAAGACACTAGTTCTCACACTTGAACGTGAATCACAATCACCTGGAGGGCTCATTAACCATGGGTGTCTGACCCTTATCCCCACAGCTCCTAGGGGCTTGAGAAGGCACATCCCTCCCAGCAAGTTGCCTGGTGATGCTGATACTGCTGATCCTGCGAGCAGACACTGGGGTCTCCTGTTTAAGTCAGCAGTGAGAAGTCTATCCAAAGATGCTTGCCCTAGTTAGGTTAGTATTAGAAAACATTTGACCCTCCTGACCACAGTCCATCACCGATTGACATCAGGACAAGCACTCAAGGCAGGATCCTGGTGGTGTGAACTGAAGTAGAGTCCTTGGAAAGGCACTTTTTACTGGCTTGGCTTTCCATGGCTTGCTCAGTTTACTTTCTTATACAATCCAGGCCCACCTGCCCAGAAGTGGCACCTCCCACAGTGGGCTAGACCTAATTACATCAATAATTAATTAAAAACACATATACCAAAAACAAACAAGCAAACAAACAAACAAAAAAAACTGCCTCATAGTCTTACCTACCATCTAATCTGATAGAGGCATTTTCTCAATTGAGGTTCCCTTTTCCCAGATGACCGTAGCTTGCATCCAAGCTATTAAAAAAAATAACTAACCAGTACAATGCTCCACAGGCTTGGTAGAACTTGGTGATGCATAGAACATATGGATAAAGAAAGAAACTAAATATAATTGTAAATGAACAATCCTCTGTGAACAGTAAGACTCAGTGGGGAAAAAAACATACATAGGATGGGTAATGAGATGGTGTGGCCTGGGCTATATTCTTGGGTTTCAAAAGATGTAGGAATTCTTAGAGGCACATCCCTTTTATAAACAGGGACAGAAAATGTGTAAACACAGGGCAGGGAGCACACAGGGGCAAGAATAAGGCTCTGTAAGATGGGGCTCTCGCAGGCCTTTCTGGCTAACTCCTTTCCCTGTAGACTCATGGTCAGCCACCTATGGACTTGCCCTACCTATGGACTGACCAAATATTGCACACAAACTCAGTCCCTAGCAGGTAGTGTCTTGATGTCACAGATACCACACCTGATGGCAAAGGTCAGCTGGCTTCTTCTTGTCAACTCTCTCCTCTATCATCTCACAGAAGGGTGGGCTCAACATATCCACCCTAAAGTGAACTGGACCATTTCCTCTGGCCTTTGACCATGCTTCTGAGAATCCTGTCGTTGGATGAAGTAGACCAGGTTTGGTTAGCTGGATAAAGTAGACCAGGTTTGGTTAGCTCTGCCCAGCCTCTTAAACCAGAACATTTCACTATTCTCATGCAATCCTAGAGCCTCAGAGCCTTAGTTTCAGCAGAGCCCAATACCATTCTTCTCATCAATCCATGGATGCAGCCAAGATAGGAGAGCAAAGTTTCTGGACAGAAGAACCAAATCAGTGAGTGACGGGAAACATGACCCGCCCCAAAGAGGTCAGGATAAAACAGAAGAATAGCATCATGGCTTAGCAAGAGCAGTTTTGAAAGAAACATAGTAAAAATAGAAGTCTTACACATACATGTACATCTTAAAGAGGATCTTGCGAATAGGGGCAGGAAATGCTAACAAAAACCACTGAAGCATAGCTGGTCATCAGCAGTAGGTCAGTTCAAAGGACACATAGCCATAAAGGTTCAAGTGCATCCATACTTATTAGCTGTGTAAGAATCTAAAAACAAACCAACATGAAGATGAGGGCCTTATGTCTACTTAGAGAGAACCCTTATCCAAGAGTGGGTGGCTGGAAGAAAACAGGAATCAGAGCCCAATAATGTGCACCTAATGTTATTAGGTTAACTACCATACATGTAATTACTTAGTGTTGAAAATTATTAATTGTGTACATGAAGCTCATTCTGTGCCCCCGGTACTTCCAGTCCTGTCCAAATAGTGGGATAATTAGCAGATAACTGAACTATGAATTATGCTGAAGTTTGTCTAGAAATAGGCCAAAGGACCAATCCTGGAAGATGATGACTGTCAACGTGTCCCCAGTTTATCTCCATGCCCTGAGTGGAGCAGATGAAACACTTGAGGTCAACCTGCATGACCTCTGACCCAGGGGAATGAAGATTCTTCAGGGAGAATTCTAGAGACCAGTTTGACACACTCTTGTACCGGCTCAGAGGATGTTTGCAAACTGCCCATCACAGTTAGGCACTGTGAGAATAAATGCGGTTTTCATACCACATTCATGAGCCAGACCCCAAGTAGCCAAGTATCTTGTCTTTTCTGTGTCATCCTTCAATGACCATATGAAAAACATTCTTCATTTCCTGCCCTGTTGATACCTACAAGATCATTCCACATCTGTATGATTAGACATCGAGAAAGCACCTAGCTTTTCACATCTGGGTTTCCCACAAAGAAGATCCCAACATACCGAGAGCAGAGCCTTAGCTCATCTTTCCATGAAAGGAAGCTGGAGAGTAAGACTCCATCCTAATTTAAATGCGGACGCTCTCACCCAGGGTAGTCTAAAAGAGGATTTTATGGCCATACAGATTTTGTGTTGTGCCATCAATGTCCTAGGCCTGCCTAGTTGAAATCGGGTGACTATGAGAAGGACAGAACTTAGTTCTCTTTATAGTTAATCTGTTCACATCTAAATAGCCATGTTTGCATGGTTACCAACAAAGGACAGACTTTAGGTACAATACTGCCTCTCTTCCAGTGCACGTATAGCTAGCATTGCCTGCCTGAGCCCCCACGGGCCTCACAGCCCCTTAGGGTAATGTGTGACATTCATCTTGGGCAATTTCCCTCTTCCTAACCAATGAGAGTTTCAGTCACTCTGAATGAGTAAAAGCTGCCTGGAATTACTCAGGGATGTGAAGGATGAACATATTAACAGGCTATACATAACAAGAAAGTCTTTAAAGGATGGACATGCTGGCTGGGAAGTGCTGCCAAGTCAATTTGTGCAAAATAATGGAAGACAAAGATGAGCTGTGGCTGACAGGGAGCAATTAAATTTTGTGATGATTTTTGCCTTGAATTATTAATTTCAAGAGGGGTTGTTTCTCTCTCTTCGACCCGTGACTTCATCCTTGAAGCCCTGGGTAGAAAGCCCTCCTGGTGCTCCCAGAGGGCTAAGCAGCATTTCCCTTGGTTACTTTCCTCATGTCCCCCACTCTTCCTTAGGGCTGGCATTTCTTTTTCCTCCATGTTCCTGACAAATTAGCCATGCAAGGAACAGCTGGCAACGTAAAATCAAATAAGAAAGACCTACATGAAAAATGAATACATCTATATTCAGTCTTGTGGGTCACTCTCTGTTCTGACAGGTCCCCATGAAGCCATACTGTGCACTTATATGTGTGCTAAAGAAAGCAGAGCAGATTGGAAGGGAAGTGTGTGTGTGTGTGTGTGTGTGTGTGTGTGTGTGTGTGTGTGTGTGTGTGTTTATGTATGTATATATTCCAAGGAGGTTCAGCATGTGTGCGGGAAAAGGTATTATTAGCAAAAGCTATCAGGGCACAGGCTTGTCATCAACATCAGGTCAGTGCAAAGGGCACAAACCCAGAGTCATTCCCAGGAGCTTGGGTTTACACCACCATTACTGGGCACTGGCATCCTCAGCAGATCATGACGGCTTGAGGTAGATGCAGCTCTTTTGGAAACTGGCGCTCCTCACCTTGCTCACTTGATTTTGGACCTCCTTGAAGCAACTCTTCCCACATATCCATGTGCACCAACCTTCTGGCACATGAAATGAGATGTCATTAGCTTATGGTTTATGGAAAGTGCTCTTGCGTAAGATCAAAGAGGGGTTTAGTTCTACTTCAGTCACTCAGTGGCTGTTGGAGTTTAACATAAAGTGCCATGACATCTCTGGCCTATAAAACCAAGCTGATACCATGATCCTATACATGCGCACAGGTGCACGCGTGCACGCACGTGTGCGCACACACACACACACATGCAATGCATGCATGCAAGAGAGAAGGGGGAGGTGGTGGAGGAAGAAAAAAGCAAGAGAGGGAGTGGAAGGGCAGTGAAAAACGGGAGAGAGTCTCTAGGGACTGTGTCCTCCTTAAGTATTTCTCTCCCTTTGTTTCTTCTTATTTATGGTGAGTTAGAGAAAATAGCATTGATTGACTCACTTACTACTCAACAAGCAAGCACCATTGCTACCGCATGCCACGCATAGTTCTAGACTCTACAAACAGCACTGACTG
Source organism: Meriones unguiculatus (assembly GCF_030254825.1). NCBI lineage: Eukaryota > Metazoa > Chordata > Mammalia > Rodentia > Muridae > Meriones > Meriones unguiculatus. The sequence continues at coordinate 35,187,933 of NC_083359.1, forward strand.
CCAGCGTCCTGCTCACAATGTTCATATTTTAGTAGGATCCTAGATATAAATACATTAAACACATGAAGATGTGTCCAGTGGTAGTAAGTGCTGAGTGGGAGATGAAGAGTAAGGAAAATGAAAAGATGGCAGAGGCCTAATCAGGGGTTTAGTCTCCATTTTTAGCATCCGTGTGTGTGTGTGTGTGTGTGTGTGTGTGTGTGTGTGTGTGTGTGTGTGTGTGTGTATGGTATGGAGGGTAGAGCACCATGACTGATGGGAACAAAGAGCATGGAGTACTAGACCGAGGCTCATCTAAGAGGTGGCAAATGGTTGGAATGACACAGACTAAAGAGGCGTTGAGAAGAAGCAGATGGGTGGGTGATGTGGAATAGAAGAGGAGCAACAGTGGCTGCCATGTCACGGGGATCTTGTGAGGAAAGACAGTCACCTGTGGACGGAATACAGTGATGTGCCCTCCAGGAGCAGGACGCTAAAGAAAGTCTCAGAGATCACAGATGCTCTTAACAGTTGATTTGGGGCCTTTTAGATCTGAGACATGTAAGACTCTCCACTGGGTGAAAACCAGGAGGCATCAACCAACCAATATCTAAATGCTCTTTGTAGGACATAATCCAACCTTATCAACAGAAAAAAAAAAGACTGATTCTTTTTTTTCCCTCGGTTCCAGACTCTGAGAGTGACTAGTATTAAAGGTGAACATTTCCATTCTTTCTGAGCTTTTCTTATAAATATGAAAATAGTTGCCTATGTCCAATGTTTAAAAAAATAAACACTGGCTTTATTGGCTATTTAGAAGACCTCTCATAACTTCTTAGGGACCAAACCCCCAAATGAGTATTAGAACATTCTAGCACTAACGCTGAAAACTATAGCTATTGTGTTTAAAAATACCCAAAGCCTCCCTCTGGTCCCCCTGTCAAGTCCTAACCTCCTTGGCATCTTCAGGTCTGCTGTCACTCTCTGCAAAGCAATGGTTCAGGGATCCTGAAAGGCAAGGTTTTATCACTGTCCTCAGCCCCATCTGCTAGCCATTACAGGAGACACCCTTGCTCCTGGCCCTATCACCTCAAACAGGGTGGTTATAAGGGGAGGGAAAACACAATAATTTACATTTGAGTGTACCCTGAAAGGAAGAGAAGCTGAAGGAAGAAGGCTGTGTTGCTATGGAAACCAGGTTTTATTTACTAGAAGCTTCTTCTGCTTGGAGTAGCAGGTTAACCTGTATCTGACAGGGTGGCAGTTCCTAGCCCTGACCGTACATTAAGATCTCCTGAGGCCGTGTAAATATTGGCACCTAAGCCTGGTGGTTTTATTTGCTTGTGATGATGCCTGACACCCAAAGGTAGTCCTAATATATAGCAAGGACATGAGTCCTCCTGGTAGGATAAATTAGTCGTCATTCCGAGTGAGCATCAAAAGTCAGCAGAAATGAAGACAAGCCTCTGTTTTATTAGTGATACTGTATTCAGCCAGGAAGGGAGTCTATTCATTTGTCCGCCTATCAGAAGCAATGCATCTGGAGCTAGTCCAACTCATTCTCTCTCCTTGCCTGATTTGACCTTCTCCCTGTGGGAAGAAATAGTGCCTGTGGAAGTCAAGAGACCTCACTGGCCCTGTTCTGGAACGGCTGCCAGGCTAAGAGAGCTTGTGCATGCAGCAGCCTTCGAGCAGTTGTGAGGTTAGACACTCTCTTCCCGACTTCCAGGCAATCGCTGACCTCTGCCCTCCGTTCTTGGATTTCCTTCAACGTGCAGATTTACAAGGCGGAGAATGGAAGCAGGTAGCTGGAGTCCAGGCTTGCCATAATCACAAAGAAGAACGAGCAGGATGGACTGAAGGGAGAATCCAGCCCTCCTGCACAACACACTCCTGGTGTCACCAGTACTGGGGGGCCTCACGCATTGTCTGCATTACTCAGCTGAAGAAGCTGGGGCTAACCATAGGTTTATGTGTCAAGGGCCAGGGATGCCAACCGTGCCTTGTTTGTGCCATGCATCTATTGGTCATCACAGTGATGGCTCAGAGGATGCCTGTGTAGTTATGTGCTCTGGTGTAAGAACTGAGAAACAGGGTTTGGGACTAAGAGGGTGTTGCCAATACCCATGAATGGCGTGGGTATGTGTCTCTTACTTTCTTTGGTTAGGAAATGAATTAGACTTTTGGGGTCAGGACTAGTGTTGTCCTTGGAGAAGATGCTCTCCTGCCTTGCTCCTGCCCCTCATCTCTTGCACTAACTCATATTCTTTTCTAAGCACAAGATCATGGTCTCTGGGATAGATCAGCCAATCCCAGCTTTCTAATTTGCATTTAATTACCTATTTTCCTGCCATTAGGCGCAAGCCTCAATGGGTGGGACTTCTCAGACTCCAGCACCACAGCCCTGAATGGTGGGGGGAAATATATACCCACGCGTAGGGCTGCAGTGGTGTCAGCTCCTTACTCCTCCCAACCAGCAGAATGCTCTAAGCTCCCATAGTCCTTGTTTTAAACCCTGTCTGGTCTTCCTGGCTGTCTGACCTTGGGCAACATCCTTCCCCTTGTTCAGTCTGGTCCCTGCCGATTCTAGATTATCACTAGTGCTAAGATCTCACTAATATAGGCGCTACTGACTATTTTCTTCCTTTTTGTAAATATCTCAGCTCTGTCTTTCCTTCTTTCTTTCTCTTTCTTTCTTTTCTTGTTTGTTTGTTTGTTTGTTTGTTTTTGAGACAGGATTTCTCTGTGTAGCCTTAGCTCTCCTGTACTCGATTTGTAGACCAGGCTGGTCCTGAACTCACAGTGGTCCCCCTGCCTCTGACTCCCTGAGTGCTAGGATTAAAGGCATGAGCCATCATGCCGGGCTAATATCTCTGATTTTTGAGGCAGAGTCCTGCTTTGTAGCCACAGCTGTCATTGAATGTGCTGCCATCCTGCCCCTGCCTCGCAAACACTGGGATTAAACATGTAGGTGAGAAGCAGTGTTACTTTGACCTTGTTTTTGAAGTGCTACTGTTGTTACAGGGCTTACAGGGTCAGTGTTTGGGAAATGCTCAGTGTCATGATGTGGTCATTATCATCCACTATTACCTGTGTGATAGGCATCATCTGTAACCAGGCAAATGAAGTATGAAATGCTACCAAACCAACCACCTTAGACTTGATTATGAATTCTGATTAAAAAATCAATAGCAACAGCCCAAGAAAATAGCCTGCAATGTGATCATGATCAGGAGACAGTTAGTTATCCAGACTGTGAACTTCAGTTGCTGACATATTGATGTGGCCATTAGACAGGAAGGGATGTCTCGGAAAGGAGAGCATATTAATAAATGAGCGCTGGAGAGGGAATGTGTTTTCTGGACAGTTAAGCTGCAGGCAAGACAACGGGCAGGGCTTGAGTAGAGCTCTTACCAGTTAACAAAAGCCTCTTCATTTGGAGGGGCATGAGTGTGTAATGACAGCCTACAGACCTGCCCCTTGTCCAATCACAATGAATCCACACACTCTATGGAGTACCTCAACCAGGATTGTCTTTTTTCTATTATGGGATCAAAGTTTTAAAACCCGCCACGTTCTTGATTTCCACTCCCATTTGGTGTAGAGAAACTTCCTCCTTAATGATCCCGCTGGTCCCTCTAAAGCCAGTCTAAAGACTGGGTCACTTGAGGCCCTTTTCCTTCCTTTGTCCTCAGTCAACAAACACTGACACGTTAAAGAACCAGAAGGGTGGAGACGTTTACAATGAGGACTTGTTTCTAAGGCTACATTTGTACATTGGAATATCAGATCAAAGCCTGGGTTCCACATTAAGATGTGAGCACTGAAGTATGTCGGTGGAGGAGAACATGCTTTGTCATGTCCTACCTACTCTGCGACGAAATGAAGGTCTTCATACGGAGGCCTGATGAACACGGCACACAGAGGGAAACCATCTTTCATCAACTCGCTATTTTGCTTAAAGCTCCAGCTGCTACATTAGGTCTTAAAACTTGTCAAATTGTTCACAGTACACTGATTTCACAGGAGAAAAATGGGCTCTCTAAAAACATCAGAAGTCAGACATGCCTACCAGAACAAGGCATTATAACTCAAAAGTCCTGAAGATAAATAATAATTAGGAATGGCATTTACCCGGCACAGCAGACAGAGAACAACATGCACTATCAGCTCTGCCCTTAAACAGTCCCAGTTTCTTTTGCACCTCTAAACACACTAATAAAAGGCCAGGTCGACAGCCTCGAGGAGTTTAGCAAAGGTATTTTTCTTGAGTAGAGTAGAGGCAAGCGGTGTAACAGAAGCATCTCTCAGTTTTCCAAGCATTCTTGCGAAGAACCCCATAATTGTTCCCCAGTTGTGGGGAAAACAGCACACAAATACATGTCTGCCTTTTAAGAGATCCAAATCAACAGTATTTACATTTTGACCGAGCATGGGAAATTCATCTGTTGGAGCATTGAACCTTCTGAGAACCCTGATCGCTGACAGTGCTAAGCATTGTGCCCTAAGAAGGGAACGGACTATGCATGTTTTCTAGGATGGAGCATGTGCAGGAGGGCAGGGGGGAAAATGACCATAGTGGGGTCTATGAGGAGCATTGGGTTAGGACCCCTCACTGGACTCATCCTACTGTTGAGCCTGCATGCAAACTGGGACGTCACTTGGCCATTCAGATGAGGAAACTGAGGCACCATGAGTTGAAGTGATTTAGCAGAGGCTTGTTTTAGAAATCCAGTGCCCATTGGGAGGAGACAATGAAGGGGCCACAGCCCACAATGTACAGTGAATACATTGTAATAAATTATAAATAATTAAAAAATACTTGTTTATCATAAAAAAGAAAGAAATCCAGTGCCCAGGCAGGGAAGCTGCCAGCTGTGAGCTAATCAAAATGAATGATACCATCTTTTACACCCTCTGTGTGCAGATAGGCGAAAAGTCATCAGGCGAAAGTCATCAGCAGGTCTCTATGGCAGTGATTATTGAGTTTTGTTTCTTTACGATTTAGCAGATCCTCAAGCAGCACTGGAGAAACTAACTGGTCTGGTGATCTGTAACAGAATCTGGCTTTCTCTGGAGTGTGCAGACCTCGTAAGGGGCTCACTCCTTCAGCCTAGGCACACTTGGTGAACCCACACTGCATTGTCCCCCTGAGTGATCTCTTATCAGAGGATAATAATTAAGACATGGCAATGCCCACTTAGTAAATTAGCTAAATTGGCAAAACCCAATTTAAATAGCAATTTTGTCTCCAGCAATAGAATTATAACAGCACCCTTCACTTAATGAGCCAGGCACTTAATAATTCAAACATACTTAGAGAAAAATCAAACAAAGCTCTCCCGTCACAGAAGGGGACTGCCACCACCCGCTGCTCTGCCAACACAGCAGCTTGGATGTTCTGGATTGGAGGCTTCCTATCTGCTGAGTTGGTAAGGAGCTGCCCAGCTTCTGGGCAACAGGAATTCACTGACAGACTTTGACTCGTATAACTGTTTTTGTCAATAAAGTTTTATTAGGCTACAGTCCTGTCCAGTGATTATATGATACCTCCTGGCTGCTTATAGCACAGTGAAGACTTGAGTGATGGTGGCAGAGCAGTTTTAGCTCTCAGAGCCTAATGCATATTATCTGTCCCTTTCTGAAAACAAAAGCTGACCCTTCAAGAAAATTTACCAAACTCAGAGGTGGATCTGAACCTGGATGAGGGGCTCTGGATAGATATCCCTAACTCCTTCACTTGAGATCGATGTCCCTCAGTCAAAAGTCTGTTTCATGAGAACTGACTGACATGACACAGTCCTTGGAGCATACTATTCAAAAAACGGGCCAGTGGTGATAACAACAGCATGTACTGATTGCCCAATGCCTTGTAGACCCTGTTCTAAGCCCCTCGTTTAATGCCCACAACCATCTTCTAAGGTGGATATTGAAATCATTTTAACCTTGCAACAAACTCTCTCGCCCCTCCTCCTCGTCTTTCCTGAACTTACCTCCTTTCCATACCACTTTCTTCCAGTGGTTGATGTTCTCACGGTAGGTGGAGGTATGAACATCTCCTTTGGCTATGGTGAGGCCAGGAGTAAAATTTCTCAACAGAAACCTCCAATGTCTTGGGGACCAGTTAAGCTTTAGAGCACACAGATGCTGGCTACCACTGTGAACCTGGAGTGCACTGGTGTTAGAGGTAATCCCTACAGGATGAAAAGTCCCTGGTCCTCTACAGCTCTCTGTCATCACTCAACTAAATATCCAGGACCGCTGCACCTTAAGCAAACCGCTTTGTTTCTCCTCTTGTGTGAAAGTAAACATGTTAATCCTCGAAACTACATGCCTGAATATCTGCTGTCACATGATATTAGTAAGATACTTTAGACTATATAGAAGAATTCATCTTGTTGTTGAAGTCCCTGAAGACTAAAAGGAAGGGACCAAGCTGAGTAACCCTAGGATTTGCTTTGCCTGTTTTCCAGGCTCTGAATAATGCATTTTGCTCATTTCAAGTCTTTTGCTCTCTGTCATAAGTCTGTAGAGTTGACACAGGCATTTCTGCTTCTGCAAATGATAAAGCAGAGACTCCAAGCATATTGCTTTTTCAGGGGTTCTTGGCTATAAAAAGGCAAAGTTGTCTTATTTTTAATGCCTGAACCCCCATGCCTCTTGGGCCTCTGGAAGTTTCTTAGGTATCCCAGGATCCCCATAAGCATACCATGTTGCCTTGTTTTTCGGTATTCCACTATTTATAAAAATGGATGGATCCACTACTCTGAAAAAAAAAAAAGTCACTGGAGAGTGACTGGTACTTTCAGAGTACCAGCTCTGTGGCTATCTCCAGGCCAGTGGTTCTCAGCTTGGGGTGACTCTTCTTCTCATGGGACATTAGCAAATTCCAAAAATGGGGTTTCTTCCCCCCACAACTTTGGGATTACTGCTGGTTTCAGCAGGTGAAGGGCAGGACTACTGCAGCTGCTTCTAGAATGTTCAAGATAACTTCCCACCCCAGCTTAGATTTGTCTGCCCCAAATGTCTTCATGTAAAGAATAAGAACCCCCTACACACACAAACACACCACATACACCACACCATTCTAAGGCTTATATTCTCAGAAATGAGCAGCAATGGAGTGCCTGTGCTCAGTGGGACACAGGGTATGCAATGAGACACCCACTACAGCCAGTAGAGCAGTGTGCCCTGACTGGTACAAGAAAAAGAGGAAGCAGAGAACTATGGTTAAGGAGGTCCAGTAGGGTTAAGGTATGAGGGATGCAGCAGGAAGGAGGGGGAGAATATTAGTTCCAGCAGGCCAAAGCCCCTATGGAGTGAAAACAGGTGACTGTATGAAGACCCACAAAAACTTGAAGGGCAGAGTACAGTAGGTGAGATGCATGCTGAGAGAAGGTGGGAGTAGAACCAGAATATCTGATCGTCTCAAAGATTCTGGATTTGGTATTAATTATTAACACCTGTGGGACCAAGGGGAATCTTCTACAGGGCATGACACAAACCTATGTGGACTGGAAAAGATCACTTTGATGGTTGTCTGGAATAAACTAGCTGGACAGAGGCAGGTGGTTGCAGGAAACCAACAGACTCATCATTATCAGCTTTCTTCGGGTGGAGAAGTGTGATTCGCAAGGCCCCTGAAGATTGAAACCCTGCTCCCTCCGGTCTGTTGCTGCTTGTTTGAGTTTGTGCTTAACAGCAGGTCGCTATGCAGCAGGATCCCTGCCACCAGAAATGTCAAGACACAGCCCTTAGCCCCCACTTAAAAATATGCACCATTCCGAAATAACTCTCCACCATATCATTTGAGCTTCACATCTGGTCTACAGTTGCAAAATAACAATTCTACCGCGCTGCTGGTGCGCTCGAAAACAGTTCAGCCGGCCTGTCTCTAATTTCTTTCTGCTTTATTGACCTTTTCCAAGGTGTCAGAAAGCAGATTCTCTCATTAGGATGTTGACACCTGAGAAAGTCAGTAGTATATCTTATTTATGGTAGTGTGTACACAAGTGATGGAGAAGGGAGGTAAAACTCAGCTGTCAAGGCAAGGAAAAAAATACGCTTCTTCTCAGTCTGTTCTCTCTCCCCCTGTGGCTTCTGGCTCCTCTGAATCACAAAGTGTATCCATGCCTCTCCCATGGTCTAATTAACTTTGAGGGAGACTGGGTGGGAGGGAAAAGGTCTACAAACGCCCAGAAACACGGGTCCGTGGAGCAGACACAATTCATTTCAGATTAGCGGCAGTTCATGCAGTCTTCCGTGAACCACACAGATGTTCAAGTGGGACGTCTTGAGGTACTGGGAAATTACCATAAATTTGAACTTGTTGGCAAGCATCTATTTCCATATTTTAGAGAAGACTGTAATTTTCCTTCCTTGCCTCCCTTCTGGTGAGGTGGATGAAATGTATGCCAAGATGGCGGGACTCCCTGTCTACAGCTTTTACATGGGGAGGAGATGATACAGGGCAGGCGGGGTTCTCTGCCTTGAGAGTGGCAGAGATATGGAGGCCTCGGACCCTGTAGATTGGCCACACCCTGGCTCAGGCAGCTGTAAAACCACCAACCAGACTACCAGGAAGAGGTTAACTGCTTAGGAACTCCTATGCCTGGCCTTGAGCTCCTCTGCCATCACTGATATGTGTTCTCTCCCTTGGGTCAGTTTTCTTCCTCAGATGAACTATTGGTGTAGCAACAATCCCTTTATAGGATTATGGAATTAAAGGAGAGACCATATGTGGAATATTGGATGAGTTACATGCATATAGCAAACATGGTTGATGAATTTAGCAGCCAGAAAAGGGAGAGGGGGGTAGGAACAAGGATGGGCTAGAGGAGGCAGCAGGACATGGGTTTCCTGTACCTTCTCTAGCCCATGACAAGAATGGTCGTATTGAATTTTCCCCATGCTCAGCTCACAGACATCCTTGCTGTGAGCTTTAGTTTTAGATTTGGAGAATGCTTCTGGAATGTGAATAGGATGAATAGGTTTTAAAATATTCATTGGTTACATCTCCTGATTTCTCTGCTGGAATGAGCCACTGCTGTCTGCTGCGCTGGTGCTCACTGAGGTCTATGACCCCTATGGACATGTAGGCAGAACAATACAAAGGTCCCAAATTTATGCTTTGAAAGCCAGATTCAGCATATGGCTGTGATTTGGTGGTCTGAATATTTAAGACATGTGAATTGGTTGCAGGCACTTAAACTCTAGCTTTCATGTAAAGGACAGATTCATTGCTTTTCCTGGGAAAACAGAAGTTCCCACATTCCTGCACCATGTCATCCCAGTCTGATGAGGCGCAGGGTTTCCCACAAGACTTGGCAACTACCTTCAGCTACCCTGGCTCAAAGCCCATTCCTCTGTCATATTCTGCCTGGCATGCCTATTATATGAGCTAACCAGCTGGGCCCAGCAGGCACAGCTTGCAGGCCCTCCAGCCATAGTTCTCAAACGTGATTCTGGGACCTGCACCCTAGGCATCACTGAGCACTCCAGAGAAGCGCATAGCACCAGTCTACACAGCCCTGCTGAATCCAGGGGCAGAATCCAGCAACCTTGATTAGGTCTCCTGCCCAGATGACTCCAAAGCTCCCTATGTTGGAAACAAGTGCTGGGAAATGAGAATTCTTCCCAATGTCATCCTTCCAGTGTAAGTCCATTGAGAGTTGAGAAGGGTCACTTTTGTCTGTGGGACCTTATTTGCCTTCTCTGGAGAATGACAAGTTAACTCTCTAGTTGGCTGATTCTGTAGGTCTGTGGGCTCATAATTAGCATCTATACAGAACTCACCAGGTGCCAGTGCCTGGTAAACGTCCTCCCTGAAGGACAGCAGTGGTTCTCCTGTGGACTCAGAGAAAGCAAGCAAAGTACAGAGGAGTAAAGGGCCACCTTAGATATAGCCCAGAGAGCAGGGAGCCATTGACACCCTACTTCTCTGCTTCTTCTGTAAGCACAAGAAAGTGGGATATCTGAAAGGCAATGATAGTCCATGGGGACAGCACCTTTGAATAAAGCTAACTGGCCTTTTTATGGCAGGTAAAGGGACATATTCTCCCAAGTAGGAGGACTGTCATTAACATAAAACAGGAGTAGTGGCCCTCACCCTGCTTGTGAGCAAGAAACTAGCTAGGACCTTAATAGAAGGAAGAGTGTGGCCTTGTGGAAGGGAGGGGAAGAAAGGAGTGGAGGAGAGAGAAAACAGAGGAAGGAAGGAAGGAGAGGGAGAGGAAAGAAGGGAGGAAAGGAGGAAGGAGAAAGAGGAAAAGGGAGAGAAGAGAGTACCAGTCAGGCGTTGGAACTCCCCAGGCTCCCATAAAGCCCCAGTTCAAGTGATACAGTAGTGCAACACAAGGAAAATACTTTGGTCACCTAAAGCCTCAGTTTCCTCATGAGTGAAATGAGAACAATGTCTGCTTCACAATGGCTGGTAGGATGAAGACAACAAACAGATTTATAATAAGCATCTGGCCCAGTGAGTGGTGACAATCGTCAGTACCACATCCTTGTCCTCTACAGACAGTTCTAGAAGCACCTCTAATCATCGGCATGATGATGGAAAAGCTGGGAGCATCTCTGACCACAGGAGGAAGCCTTTCTCCTCAATTCATTTCCCAAATGTCTTGCCTTATTGCCGCATCTCTGCCTGCAACATGTCCCAAACCTTTGCCTTTGAGAAAGCATCTCAGGGGTCTGTCCTTCTGGAATGGGCTGGAGAAGGGCTCTGGGAAGATTGGAGCCTGACTGTAACCTTACAGTTGCCTTCTAGGCAGGGTTGGAATGAAAGAGCCTTTGACTCTCAGTTCCCTGAGCAGGAAACAGGGTCTCTTCTCTCCCCTCTGACCCTGGAAGAATCCCTCGGCATAATTAAAAGAGAGCAAATTTGAACATAGGTAGTCCTGGCTCTGCCTTACCAGCTCTGAGAAAGTCACTTGACCTCTCTGGACTATGCTTTGTACAAAGATCATTAGCATCTTCCTAAGGCCTTAGCAGGCGCTCGAGAATGACAGTTACCCTCCATTCAGGCAAGACACATCATTTGTGAGGAAATGTCAGCTAGAAAGAGCAGAACAAATTTGAGCTGTTGGGTCTCACAGTGGAAATAAACTCAACTGAAATGATAATAGACACCGTTAACTGAGTTGTTCCACTGTGCCCAGTATGGTGCTAAGCATTTTATATGTATCATCTCATTTTCTTCCCCTAATAGTTTGTGTGTGTGTGCACACACGCACATGTCCATGGAATATGCACACACTGAGGCCAGAAGCTGACATTGGGTGTCTTCTCTTATTGTTCTCTACCCCTTTTAAGGCAGGGTCTCTTACCGGTCAGACTGACTGGCCAGCAAGCTCTAGGACTCAGCTAGCCTCAGTCTTCATCTCCCTCCACCCCAGTCCCGATGTTGCCATGCCCAACTCTCCTGTGGGTGCTGGAGGTCTGAACTTGGACCCTCATGCATGGCAGGCACTTTACCTACTGAGCTAATTCTTCACCTTCAGTCAGGGAAGGATTATTATTTCCATTTCAAAGGTGAGAATACTGAGGCTCAGAGAAGTGGCATAGCTTATCCCAGGTTCACAGCTAATTGGCTGGACTGAGTTTGCAGGCTACAGTAAGCCTTTCCATATGCCATGAGAAGTAGAGCGTTGCTGGGTGTACTTTCGCATCTGAGAGTCATTCATGCTTTTAGCCTACAGAATGCTTCCTTGGAGGTTCTCCACACCTCTTCTATAGCAGCCAGCACTTACCGTTTATCTGTCCAAAGCCCCAGTCCTTACTGAGTCTGGATTTTAGTCCAGCTTCAAGCCCTCAGACATATCTTTATTTGCATGAGAGTCTCTTGTACCCAAATACAGTTCTCTAGAAAATGGACAGCCTTCATGCTGCCTGCTCCACAAAGGCGGTTGGGTCCCTAGGGCAACACCTCAGTGATGTACATCCCTTCCTTGCGACCCAACGCCACTCACAGACCCTTTGCAACATGGAAATTCTCAGAGCCAAGAGCCCGATCATTCCCACAGCTAGGAATGACTGCCCTGCTCCTCCCTTGACTGAAGCTGTAATTAGGTTTCTAGGCATCTGGAAAAAGACAATGCTTCCAACTGATAGGATCATTTTTAAAGGCATTTTTAAAGGAAGTTTCAGCTTCTGTGACCTTTGAGACAGGCATGTGGGGACAGCACCTTCAGGAGGCAGTGTATGAGCTCCTGTGACTATATAAGGGAGGACCCTTGAGTTCTGTCAAGTGCGGAATTAGTTAGGTTCTACATTTAGAAAAAAAGGCAAAGGGTTTTAGGAACTGATCTTTACCACAATCTCGAACAGGGTACACAATAGCAGAATTCCAAGAAAACGCTGCATGGAACCAGTTGCTTCAGCATATTCATTCATTCATTCATTCATTCCCTTACTTCATTCATTCATTCCCTTACTTCATTCATTCAACTCTCACTGTACATCAGACACTGCTTCAAGGGACAGACAGACGAGTCCTTATTCTTGTGTGGCAATATTCTAGTGGGTCTGGGAGAGACCATGAATGGACCAACCACACAGGAAAACTGAGTTAGTATAGGAAGAGATATTCAGAAACTGATGTGATGGGAGTTTGTCATAGTGGTTTCTTGAGATGGAAGGGCAAGTTGAGATTGAGTAGTCAAGAAAATATTCACGTTGATGAGGGCGCAGCAGCTGGACCTACATATTTGAGTAGTGCCAGTTACAGGAAGATATGAGACCCTGGTGTTGTAGGGAGAGGGCACAGCTTGGGCTGAGGCCCTGATGAGGACACTTGGGCCGGTGTAAGTTTTGGACGAACCAGGTACTGTTCTGAATGCATTGCCTACAGTGAGCGCTTATTCTCTGTCCATGCTGGGCATCGCCGCACTGTTTTGCAAACTAGAGTCCAGAAAGATTACCCACCCTTCCAAGGTCACACACCTACAGAGTGATGGAGCTTTGATAGAAGCATGAGCAGTATGAAAGCAGAAGCTATTCTTTTAACTGTTGCATAATACAGTCACCGTGAACTCCCTTGAATGGATTAATGAGCAGCGCCGGGATAAAGCAAGAGAACTCTTGGATGAGGTAACACATCCCCAAGGGGGATGAGGAGAGAGCTGGTGCTTAGACAGGGCTGCAGCTGCATGCCAGGCTTTGGACTGCATGCTTTCTCATCCATTATCCTCACCCTAACCCCGTTCCAAGGTAGGCTCTGCAGATGGCAAAAGCATGAGCTCAGATGGGCAATATGTCCTGCTCCAGGCCACTCCACCAGCACCAGACCGCCCTGTTGGGTTCAGATCTATCTGCTCTGGCATCAGGGCTTTTCTGACCCTTGATCTCTAACCACTTCCTTTTTGTTTCATTATTTATTTATTCTCCTCCTCTAAGAGTGAAAATAGATATCTCCCCAATGCTGAGAGCCTGACCAAAAAAGTGTACTTGTTTGCATGGAAATGCAGTGGTTGCCTGTCAAGCTTGGGTGTGCTTTTCTCCAAATTGCCTGCTACCTGGAAGACAGGAGCAGCGCAGGATCCTTTACTGTCATGGCACCTGCTGGCCAGGCAAGAGCACACACGGATCACCATTCCTACTACCCTTCCCCTAAGGCTGACATCTTGTCTCCCAAGAGACCCAGAGAACTCCTTTTGGAACTCCTTATTTCCTGCTTTAACGTCTAGGTGTGGGAAATAGCCACCCGATAGCCCCTTCCATCCATTCACCTAACAGCCATGCCTTTGTCCTTACAGCCTGGTCTCTAGGGTTCTGTATTAGAGCAGGCCATATTGTCTTTCTCCCAGTGAGCTTGCATTTTAATAGAAATACATTCATTTCAGATGGTGATAATTGCTAAGAAGATAAATTGGGGGTAATAACCCAAAGAGTGACTTGGGATAGAGAGTGAAAGACCTGCTTTGTTTGTTTGTTTGTTTGTTTGTTTATTTGCTTTCATATACACCTATCTTCTCAATTCTCCATGGATCTCTATTTTGCTTTCTATCTTTAGCTGTCTCTGTATCTCTCTCTGACCATCATGTATGTTCACACTCATGTAGACACATGGACATTTATGAATTCTTCTGAGAACTCTCTTTTTCTTTCACTCCCTTATCTCCTTCTTCATTACCACTTTCCTCTAAATAATTTTTGATGCCTACTCAGGATGAGACTCCAAGCATGGGTTGTCTTGTTTTCCTTCTTTGCTGATTGGCAATGTCCTCTCTGTGACCCTTCTGTGTAAGTTGATGCGCCTGGCAATCATGTGTTAAAGCATTGAAGGCCCACATATTTCTCTACTCACTGAGTTGGCAGGATGTAACAGAGCATGCCCTGTATTTGCTGCCATGGGATGGTTACTACATGAAAAGAACATTCACATACAGATATATCAATATCTGAGGGTGCTTGATTCCTTTTCAAAATGACAGTGTTTGCTTGAAACCTGTGTGCTTCCATCCATGTGCTGAAATCACCCAAAGGTGTTTATGATTCTACACAATGCAAATGCCAAGCAAATAGTCCTGCAGCATTTTTAAGGAACAACAAGGAGAAAAAAAAAGCTATAGATGTTCAATATAGACATTAATTTCTCTCAAATATTTTTTATTTCTCTGCAACATGTCGAACCTGGGATAACGGAACCCATAAGGGAGAGGGCAAGTGCATAGCTCAAGCCTTTGGCAAGTTTCCATGGCATTTTTTTTGTTTGTTTCAACAAGTTTCCTAAGGATGCTCCACTGTGAATCAGTTTCTAGACTATTAATTCAACCTCAAAACACTTCATTGAACACTTATTTGTGAGCAGTGAAAAAGGGGTCACTGAAGGCGGAGTCTGTGCCCTCTTCTTTGATAGTCCAGGCATGGAGAGAATGAGGATAACAGTGAGCAGATTTGTTAATAGAAGTGCCCAGGAGCCTTGGTATACTAATAAGAGAGGGTTTTTCTCTTTGTTTGTTTTTTTGTTCCTGTTCCAGGTATTTTAAGACTATGTGAAGAGGTTGTCCTTGAAATTTGTGTGTGTGTGTGTGTGTGTGTGTGTGTGTGTGACTTTGTGGGTGTGGAAGTACATATGCCCATGCAAAAGCCAGAGAACAAGTGTCTTCCTTCCTTCCTTCCTTCCTTCCTTCCTTCCTTCCTTCCTTCCTTCCTTCCTTCTTTCCTTCCTTCTTTCCTTCCTTCTTTCCTTCCTTCTTTCCTTCCTTCTTTCCTTCTTTTCTTTCTTAACATTTGTATATTTATTTATTTTATTATTTATTACAATTTATTCACTTTGTATCCCAGCTGTAGCTTCCTCCCTCCTCTCCTCCCAATTCCACCTTCCCTCCCTCTTCTCCTCCCATGTCCCTTCTCCCAGTCCACTGATAGGGGAGGTCCTCCTCCCCTCCCATTTGACCCTAGCCTTTCAGGTCTCATCAGGACTGGCTACATGTTCTTCCTCTGTGGCCTGGTAAGGCTGCCCCCAACTCAGGGGAACATGATCAAAAAGCCAGCCACTGATTTTGTGTCAGACAGCCTCTGTTTCCCTTCCTAGGGAGCCCATTTGGAGACTGAGCTGCCATGGGCTACATCTGTGCAGGGGTTCTAGGCTATCTCCATTCATGGTCCTTGGCTGGAGTATCAGTCTCAGAAAAGACCCCTGTGCCCAGAATTTTTGGTTCTGTTGCTCTCCTTGTGGGGCTCCCAGATGTCCCTCAGTTGAGGAATGGAGAAAGAAATTGTGGTACTACTCAGCAATTAAAAACAAGAAAATCCTGAAATTTGCAGGCAAATTGTCAGAACTAGAAAAGATCATCCTGAGTGAGGTATCTCAGAAGCAGCAAGACACACATGGTATGTACTCACTTATAAGTGGATATTAGACATATAATATAGGATGAACATACTAAAATCTGTACACCTAAAGAAGCCACACAAGAAGGTGGACCCTGGGTAAGATGCTCAATCCTCATTCAGAAAGGCAAACGGGAAAGACATCGGAAGAGGGTGAAAACAAGGAACAAGACAGGAACCTACCACAGAGGGCCCAGCAGGGTATTAAAGCAGAGGCTGAGACTCATAGCCAAACTTTGGGCAGAGTGCAGGGAATCTTATGAAAGAAGGGGGAGATAGAAAGATCAAGTGTCTTTCTTTATCACTGTTTGCCACATTGCTTTGAGACAGGGTCTCTTGGTGAGCCTGTTTGGGCTAGGCTGGCTGGCCAGTAAGTTCTTGGGACCTGCCTGTCTCTACCCTTCAATGCTGGGTTACAAGCACATACAGCCATCCTGGCTTTTTACATGAAGGCTGAGGATTCCTTGCTCTCCTTGCTTATGCTTGCAGAGCAAGCACTCCTACCCACTGAGCCATCTCCCCGGGCCCTTAGAACATTTTTAAAAGCAATAAGAACCATAACTCATTTTATTTAAAAGGAAAGCGAACGAGGCAATGAAAAGTGAAAAATAACTGAAGCAAGCTCATAGAGGCCGCCACCCCCAGCTTGAACCCCAGCATAACTTAGAGGTATCGGTTACTAGAGGAGAGAGCACAGTAGCTCTTTAATGATGGGGGTGATGTGGCTCAGAAGGCTGTGATCATGTTAGAGTTTGATTTCTTTGGGCTGTGGCTCACAGAGCAAATAATGTGTTCAATGTGATCTTTAAAATAAATTACAGAGATCAAAAGGGAGCAGAGTAGGAGAGTTTCTGAGTGCACAGGAAGGTGTGGCGTCTCAGAGCATTTAATTAAAGGGACCAATGCAAGAGGCTGTTGCCTGTCATTTGAGACTTGTTGCTGGAAGAGCCTGAGGTCTCCTTTTCTCAAGTGGGGGAATGCAAATTGGCTCTTCAGCACACTCACTCTTTTACTGTGGGTAATGCTATAGTTTATCCTCTGGCAGAACTCACATTTACAAGGGGAAATAAAAGTCACAGTGAAGAAGGCTCCGCATCGCATGTTGGGGCTCACAGATGCTTCACACTAAGTGACCTGACTCCCTCTGATCTGCTAAATGTCCCACCATCTTGCAGTGTCCTTAGCAGATAGTAGTGGCCTTTCCTACCCTACCCTCTGTACCACCCCCCGCCGGACCCCTGTCCTAGGATCCCAAGAGGAGACAGGGACCATCAGAGCATTTAGATGGACGGCTAAATGCTCAGATATTGGAGCCAGCCTGTCTGGGGCCAAACCCCAGCTTTGTTATTTACTAGTCTGATGCCCTTGGGAGACTTATTTCCTTTCTTGGGTGTCAATTTCCCCAAGACAGAATTAGCAGGCTTTCCTCACAGGGATATTTGAGGATTAAGTGCACAGATACATGCAAAGGGCTTAGTCGGTGTCTGGCGTGTGCTGAAAGCTCAATAAATATTAGTATTATCTCAGTGCAACAGTCAAGCTTTCAGGAGACAAATCTGGGCAAACAAGAGTGGGATCATTGGTGGCCAAGGCTGAGAGGCCCACACCTGGGGGCATTAACCCCGCCTGACTCACAGCCAAGTATTGCTTCTACCATAGTCCTGCTGGTTTCTATTTGGTTTGGTTCACACAGTGGCTCCTGCTATGATTTCTGCAAAGCAGGAGGCCTCGGGTGTGCTATTTTCACCTATGAAGTATTTCAGCCAGTGTTATGTTTTTCTAGGGACTTGGTCATCATTTCATATAACAGCCATATTCTGTGCAGCATCATTTGATCTTCAGTGATTTGCTGGAGTATTAAGTCCAAATTCTGTCCCGACCTCTGTGACTAATCATTCCGTAGGCAGGCTCCTCTTTTGACCCTGCGACCTGAGGATGCTGTCTCATGGGCCATGTCTGCTGGGCTGGACTGGGGGATTCAGTACCCCGTGCCCCCCAAGGCAAATGTGCTCAAGGCGACTTAAGTTACTTTTGTGTTAAATGGGAATGTGTAACACATGGGCGGTGTCACATGAACGTTTAGATGAAAGCTCCTGAGGCACACAAGCAGTCAGCAGCCCAGGCCTCCATGTTCCTCGACATGCTGAGGAGAGCAGCTTGCTTGCCAGGCGTTACAGTGTCTGTGGCCCCCTCTCATCCCGGAGCCAGCCTTAGTGGCTGTCAGGCAGGGAGGGAATACAGGGCAGAAGAGAATGTGTCTCAAGCCTCTGTGTGAACAGCCTTGAGGTCCTTCCAGCTTCCTGTCTTTGGGTTTTCCCTAGAAGCTATGTGCGGCCCCAGGCAAAGGGGTTCTTAATGCTTCCAAATAATAAATGACAGGGTCAGGACTCGAACCCAGACTTTCTGGAAGCCGACTTAGAGGTTTCCCAAATTAGATGCTTTAATTTACTCTCCAAGAGAGGCTGCTTATGTTGCCTGCTCCAGTCTGGAAGCTCAGAAGTAGATCAGGCAACATACCTACGTCAGCATCTCACTGTAATCAAACAAGTACAGTGATTTTCAATCTGTGGGGGGGGGACACCAGCCTTTCACAGGGGCCACATATCAGAAATCCTGCATAACCAGTATATTACAATTCATAACTATAGCAAAATAACAGTTATGAAGTGGTAATGAAAATAATTTTATGGTAGGGACTCACCACAACACAAGGAACTGTATAAAGGGTTGTAGCGTTAGGAAGGTTGAGATCCACTTATCTAGTATATACATACATTCACTCAAAATACAGTTGTCCATAGAAATCAAGTGTTTGGCTATTGAAATGATATTATAGTGAGGGTCCACAGTTTAGTGTTCATATTAATAACAGTAGTGTGATTTTGAGCTACTTTATACACACATATACACCAAGCATTCTGTTCAGTATTTTGCCCATGTTATATTATATGTAGTTATAATACTCTTCCACATATGTTAGAGCAGGACTGGCAATACTATACAAAACAAATTCTACTTAATCCAGGTGTAGCTGTAATCATCATTTCACACAGGAAACTCAGGAATAGAAAAGGTAAGCATAGTGCCCAAGACCACTGAGCCGCAAGCTCACAGGCTTCCCAGTTTCCTGGCTTCCCAGCCTGTACTGCTGCTGTGTTATCCTGACCATCTATCTGTTAGCTATCGTTCTCCAGGACAGCGTGGCTGCTGAGTTCCTCTGCCTGGACTGGCAGCATGCAGAAGCAAGAACAATGTAGTTTAAGTCACCACCAAACCCCAGGAGTTTCTCCTCCTATTTCAGAGAGACAGAAGCTATTCTTTGCTGTAAACCATGGCCATGAAAACAGAAAAGGACTGGGCTGCGGGTGGAAAGAAGTCTCAGACTACTAAAATTCTCTCATCTTTCTAAGTATGAATGTGCCGCCGTCACCAACATTTCTTCACACAGCTCTCAGAGGAGATTCCATTCTTCTTCTGCCAAGTTCTTCGCTTGACAGTTTAGTGAGTCCCTACTTAGAAATGTTCTGCTGGCCTTGGGCAGGCCTTGGCCTGAAGCCAGCACCATGCTGTCCCCCAGTAACTCAGCTGATTGCCCAGTACTGTCCTTTAGTCACCCTGTTGATTGCCTGACACTGTTTTCTGGATAACTTGAGTTATGCTTCCTTTTTAACAAAAGGCAGAGAAACAGTTTCAAGCCAGACTTTTGCCTGTCCTCTTTGACAGGTTTCCCTTTCTGCTAATACTTCCCATGGCTGAGAAAGTAACATGTCATTTTTACCCCACTGTAGGAGTAGATATAACTGGTGTGTTGCAGAGAGAAACCCTGCCAAAGGGTAAAAGTGTGATGGAAAGGGTAGGGAGTACCCCACCAGCTTGTCCTAATTACTTGAGTATCTCCTAAGCCTTGCACAA
The DNA here is from genome assembly GCF_030254825.1 of Meriones unguiculatus. Classification (NCBI taxonomy): domain Eukaryota; kingdom Metazoa; phylum Chordata; class Mammalia; order Rodentia; family Muridae; genus Meriones; species Meriones unguiculatus. Next base: position 35,207,661 of record NC_083359.1, read on the forward strand.
GGAGTCACAGCATCTCTCGTGGGAGTTATTTCTCTATCGTGTCCCTCTGTGTCAGTCTGTCCACATAGAAAGAAGGAACCCATCAAAAGGAGTGAGAGAAGAAACAGATGCGTAAATACTGAGGACACATAAGCATATAGCTGGAGTCTAGAAGGATGCACAGCAGACTATTCCCAGTAGAACACATAGAGGCCAGCTACTTACTGCCAGCAAAAGAGGGCTTTACTTGGAGAGTTGTTTAGCATACACCCTGGTTTGAAACAGAGCCAGCCTTCGAGTAAGCCCAGAGTGGGCATTCTGTGAGTCACTACTGAGAGCTGTTGTCATGGGGAAAATATTTCAGATCTCTAAAACACCTCAGTTCCCTTGATCCTAAAAGGGTTCTTATGAGAATAGGAGGAGGTTAAATGGTACAGAAACCATTGATGGGCCGTTGGTAGTGATCAGTTCCTCATTATTGTGACTTGAATTATTGACATCATGTAGGTGGGGCTGAGGGTCAGTGATGAAGGAGTCCTCTGGACAGAGGAAAACTGCAGAGTAAAGGAGTCCAGCAGCAAATATTGGCTGAAATTTATTTAATGTGATATGAATTGCTCTCCCATTTCTGGATATGTATATCCCTTCCTGGACTTTTCTCTTCTGAAATATGCAGGGTTGCTGGGCATTGTATCTGATAAGGTCAGTAGGATCATGAGCCTGGAGCCATTGATTTCAGTTCTGACTATGGCTTATTACTTTGGAAGGATAATTTACATTTGAGGGTTTTGTTTTGTTTTGTCTTTTTCCTTGGCTGTAAAATGAGAACAGTGCAATGGTCTCTTGCGTCTTAGATACTGCAGATCTTTGATGGATAACAAAACCCACAAATGTTCAAGTTCCTTAAATAGCCCATGCACAACCTCTTGATCTTCAAATCGCTTCCAGACAACTTAAAATACATAATGCAACATAAAAGCTGTACAGGTAACTATACTCTATTATTCAGGGAATAATGACCCCAAAAGTCCATGCACATGTCATATAGATGCAATTGTCATAAAATAGTTTTGATTCATGAAGGTTGAGTTGGTGAATGTAAAAGATACCAGCATGGGTGCCAAAATATAGCTATAGCTCTTCAAGACTCTTTCCAGTATTGGACAAGATACTGCACACAAAAGCCCAGAATAACTAACTGCTTCATTAAATATTAGTCCTGGTTCTAAGGCAGCATAAGAACCTTAGAACCTAAGCACTCCTTTCAGGTTTTGTTTTTATCTATTTTATTTACTGTGTGTCTGTCTGTGGTTTTGCACATGTGAATGCAGTGCCTACAGAAGCCAGAAGAGGGTATTGGATTTCCTGGAGCTGAAGTTACAGGTAGTCATGATGTGCTCAAATTCAGATCCTCTGCTTGCAAGAGCACTGTGATCCTTAAACTCTGAGCCTTCTCTCTAGTTGCTCCCGGAGCACTCGTACTTTTAGAGATCTTAACCCTATATCTCACCAAGTAAATTGCAAGTCACCCACATTCCATGCTAACAGTTTTTGCTGCAATACACTTAAAAGGGAAATTTTTATAATTTGGCTTTTGAAAGCATTTGGCAAAGAGTAAAGCAGGTCTGTAGGCTCTCAGCAATCACAGGACCCATCTGAAAAATCCTTTCTCAGGGAGCAATTCTAGAGAACAAATTGTTTTCAGATATAATGAAATTTTTATAGATATCAAATTTAACAATTAATGATGTTTATGAAACATTCCATTATGTAGACAATTAGCTAAGCATTTATTCATTTTGATTTTTGCAATTTTCTCTTTTTTAGATTTGCAAATTTTCTGTCTTAAAATTTCAGGCAATAGACATAGACAGTAGGAAAAAGCCCTCTCACCACTCTTCCCACAGCCAGGACTCAGCAGAGTCAGGCAGATTTACATGTAGATGAGACCATGAAATTTATCAATGAATAGAATGGGAATAGAGTGGGAAATCTGGGGTCTAAGGTGGGAAATAACTTTCCAAATGCAGAATTCTGGGTGTTCCCATATATATATACTGTATATATATAATTCATATGTTATATATTATAATAGTTATATATATAATAAAGGATTGGAAAGGAGTGATTCACAAAGGTATGGGGATTAAATTTTGCAGCTGGGTCAAGCCAGGAAACCTTGGGAGACTCATGTGACTCAGGTGTGGGCAGCTCAACAGTTAGTTGAATGCCAGCTGGACTGTGTGTAAAATGCAGGCAGGTGTCCTCACCAGCTCTCCATCAATGGAGACATTAGCCATCAATCAGGCAGCCTGGCCTCTCCACTGAGAGAAGGGTACAGGAGCCAAGAGCAGCAGCAATGTTCAGCCTACTAAAAGCAAACCTGGACATATCTGGGCACTTCTGTGCCCTCATGAGCAAGGCAGCTACGGGGATGCAGAGAACGAGTTTGGAACAACAGAAATCCCAGGTGCCTCACAGTTACCCCAAAGGCCACGAGAGTACCAGGCTTCTGCCTGCATAGCAAGCCCCTGTTAGTAGGGTGATGTAGGAGACAGGTGTCCCCTGCTCGGAAACCACTGGAGCAGGTGGTCATCTGGAAAGTTCAAGGCCTTTCCTGTCGATAGGAAGGATCTGGGTTCAGGCAGTCTCCAGGTGCCTTCTGTGCAGCCCACTCAAATGTTGAAGGAAGGAGGAAGAAAGAAAGCTGAAAGATCTGGGTAGTAGGATTGTCAGCTGTGAGCATTCCTCATCTCCAGCATGTGGCTTCTACCCTACATGTTCGTATCTTTGCATTGATGAAGCTGTCTTCTCTTGGTCATTAGGGCGATATGGCATAGATTTTTAGCTATCTTAAGCCTGCTCCCCAGTCATAAAGATTCTGAAGACTGGATGACTCAGGATGACATAAGAGAAGGAGAAAGACAGATTGGGTTCAGTGTCACCTTAGCAATGATGATGTTGTATAGCACAGGGATAATGGCTAACCTCTGTGAGATGCAGCTTCTTCATCTGAAGAATGGGCACCAAGGAAACATGCCTTGACCTCACTGAATAAAGAGTTTGCCATGTGAGCCTGGAAATGTTAGTTCAGTCTCTGAACCCACAACAATAATTATAAAAGGCTAGATGCTATGAGACACATCTCTAACCCCAGCATTCCTGTGACGAGGTGAGCAGTAAGGCAGGAGAATTGTTTCCAAGTATGCAGGCCATCTAGCTTGGACTATGTAACGAGGTGGAAATAAGAGAGACACTGCCTCAAAATAATGTGGAAGGAGAGAACTGACTTCTAAAATTATCCTCTAATTTATATACATGTACAGGTATGTCTCAAGCACACACACACATAACACATGCACACAGAGGTAAAAGAGGGAAAGAAGGTAAGATAGGGAAGGGAATGGAAGGAAAGGGAAAGAGAGGGGAGGAAAGGGAAGGGATAGCCCCTGCAGAGCATAGTAGCTGGTACAGTAGAGGCCACACAGACTCAGTTTATTTTCCTGTTTCAAGGTCAGAGTGATCAAACCTGTAACAGTAGCACAGTTGGCTGCTCAACTTGAAGAAGCCAAACAGCAATAGGCAACTGTCATGGTACTCTCCAGAAGGTCAAGACATAGTTCTGAACCCCAGGAATGAAGAACAGGGCATTTGATTGGGAAGGAAAGGGTGTGGTGAGGCCTCTCGTCTGGTTTGCCCTTCTGGTTCTGCTACAAATTTGCTTCATTCAATCCATCCAGTCTTGGTAATTCTCTGCTTCTGAGCCTCCTGCTCCTAGCAGCAAGGGCAGGACCTGACCTGAGGGTTCATCGTGGTTCAGCAAATACAGAACTGCTTGGTGCCACTTAACAGTCCCCCTTTGAATGTCTTCAAGAAGAGGACATTTAGACAGTCTGAGACCTTGGAAGTAGCTAAAAAAGATCCAAGGAAATGATGGCAAGCTTTACCGTCAAATGATACTAGTAACCCCTGAGCTGCTGCACATCTCCCGGGAATCTCTAACTCTGCCTCTCTCCCTCCCTCCAGTCTCTCTCTTGGGTTGTATTTGGAAAAAATAATAATCACTAACATGACCCAGGTATCCGTAGGCACAGTGCAAGCTAGACCAAAGAAAGGACTTCCACAGAGTTTCTTTTAGAGGGATAAACACAAAACAGAGCAGGAAGAAAGGCAGCATTTACCTATCTAAAAGCCTAAGATGCTGGAGATGGGGTGTTTTGCATTTCTAAAAAGCTGTGTGCTAAGAATATTCAGTTGGACCAATCCCATTTAAAAAGCAATAGAATGCTCCATCTTTAAGGGTACAGAGATGTCCTTAAGATCAGCTGTTTGTAAGTACAGGCTTTGTGTAACGAGGTTTGTAAAGCAGGTTTCCCTAGCTGCATATGACCTGAAAAGAGGAGTTGAGATGTATTTTTCAGAGTCAAAAAAATGATTCTGTTCTCTCTCGAGTTTCCTTTCTGATCTGTTAATCTAGGGGTGCTTCCAATATAAGGGAAATGCATACAATGTTCTTCCTTGGCCAATGCACCTGGTTCCCATTCCTTGAAGGCCCACCTGGGCCAGTACTGTGTTTCCTCAGTCTGTCTCAATCATCAGCATCAGGCAAAGCCATGGGGTTTGCTTTGTCCCAGAGCTTCATTTTAGAGCCAAACTTGGGAGTCAGTACGATTTGGAATTGAATTGATTCAACTACCATGACTCTGGACATTGTGTGTTATAACAACAAGACTGTAAGGGCCCTGAGGGTGGGAACTATGTTGACTTCTGCATGGCCAATATGGTAAATATGATAAATAACGATGAATAAACAAGTGAATGAAAACAGGCACTATTGTCCCCTGCAAGATGATTTTATGACCTTCATCTAGTTACATAATTGCTCTGAACCCTAGTTTTTGCGTATATAAATGGGGAGAGTTTTTACATTGTGGAATTGTAAGGATCAAATGAGACAAAATACAGAAAGCATTTAGAATGCTGCTGTACAAAAGGGACCCAATGTAGCCAACACACACACATACACACACTATGGTTCTGCTGTTGGAAAAAGGTTTTTCTGGGGGAGCAGATCTGTTGCTCAAGCCTCAAAGCTGCTTTCAGCTCCACATAGTGTTGCTGACCTCCCTCCCAGGCCTAATGCTCCATGATGGCCCTGCTGGTTCCTTAAAGCAAGCCTGTGTTCCTGCAGGGCTCAGCAGTCAAAAGGGAGGTTTTGGGTGGGGAGGCTCTGCCTGCCAAGAACCTGCAGGGGGCCTCCAGTTCATTTCCTCTGGGATGCTGGGTGTTAAAGAGCAAACGCAGCAGGCCCTTTAAAAGGTACCATGGCTGTTGCTGCCTGCGTGGATGGAGCAGATCTGTATGCTCCTGGAATACCTACAGCCATCTGCCCACAGAAGACAAAAGCCTAGATGTTACTCGATGTGACCTGCCCTGGTGATGAGGAGGAAGTGAGGAGGGGTATGAGGGATAGGAGCACAGAGAATCTAGAAACTTCACGTTGCAGAAGAACACTCCCTGATGGCCCCCCTAACCTTGAGAGATTGCCTTTTTCCCTTCTCCATGCTAAGCTAGGGTTTCTGTGGGGGTGAAAAGCCCCAGAGAAGGCAAAACAAGAGAAGGGCATGCTCCAAGTTGGGAAGCCCATAGCATTGCTAGTGGTTTAACCTCGAGAACGTATTCACATTACAGCTCTCCCTTACATGCAGGGCACTTGTCTTCACTACAGCACCTCTCTCCTTGAGATTAAAAATGTAGGGAAAAGGGTGTAATAGACCTTTTTCTACCTTTAGTATGAATTAGTAGGATGCGGTTTAAATATTGACCTTATGAGAATGATGTCCCATTTTAATATTCAGTGTTAGTCATGGGGCTCCATTGAAGATTGGAAAGTAAGGCTGGGAGAAAAAAAGGGTGGCAGAAAGGGCTGGCAGCAGAGAGACCGTGCAGGTGGTAGAAGAGAGTCATCCATCAGCCGTCCAGTCACCCTTATAATTGACTGGGGTAAAGGACCCTGGCCTCTTGGGCTTTGCTTTTCTAAAACTACATAAGGCAGTGGAGGCATCTGGCAAGCTCTGTGTGGCTGAGTGTCATTAGCATCTGGGGCAAGCTTGATAAGGAATGACATGGCATCCTAGAATCACAAGCAAGCAGCTCTCACTAGCAGATCCCTGACTTCCAATGCATTATTGAAGCCAAGGGCTGGACAGAAGCAACAAATAAAAATTTAGTATTGTTTCAGAATATTCTGGCAAGCAGAAATCATGTTTTGAAAGCACATGTTTTCCCCTACAGTTTTGGGGCGTTTATATCACCCTGCAGAAAAAGAAGTAGTTCAATATCTTCACAGCATGACATGAGAATTTATGGGCGAACATAAGAAAACATCATAATATCTCTATCATAGGACCAGAGGAAGGTAGAGTTCTCTCTCTCTCTCTTTCTCTCTGGGGTCTTTTGAACAGAAGTCACTGTGTCTTTCATTGGAATATTATAAGGATAGGTGTTGGAATGAAAACCCATACAAAGCTCCTGCAGTTCTGGGGTCTGCCAGTATCAGATCTACCCTGCCTCTCCAAGTATAAATTTCACCTTGGTTATGCCTCACACATCTTAAGGGTTATAACAAAGCCTGGGCCTTGTAGCATGGGATTGTAATTCCTGCTCTTAGCAGGCGCTAGCAGGAGGATGCAGGTTCAAGGCCAGCCTGCGCTACTGATTCAGTTTGAGGTAACACACAAGTCATTGTGGTCCATAAAGATCTAGAATGTTCTAGAATGGTCTAGAACTGTAGAACAAAGATCATGGACCACAGATAGAATGGAAAAGAGATTTGTCCAAGAGAAGAAGAAGCAGCAGAAGCATCTTAGATTGCTGAGCCCCCTAACAAGTGCCCAAGTAGTTATGCCTGTGGCCCAGAGAAGAGTAAATTGTGAAACTAAACCCAGGATGAAGCTGTCTTTTCAGAAGGCAAATTGCCTCCCCCTCTGAAGACTTGCCTTTCTTGACAGTGGACTTGGGCAGGGGGGAGGGAGAGGCATCAGACTGAGCAGCATTTGTTGTTGTTTGAAACTAATTAAGACAAGGTCTACCCTGCCTCTCCAAGTATAAATTCCTGCCAGGCTACACTTGCAGCAGAGAAAATGATGTAGCCTCCATAGAAAGCTGTGTGTGCTTTCCATGCCAGAAAATTAAAAACAGTTTAAGCTGGTATATTTCCTTTCTCCTCTCCACTTTTTTCCCTCTTACGCCTTGGTTGCCAGAGAACTCAGCCAGACCCTCTGCTATTCATGTCTGCTCTGCCGTGATTCCTGAATTCCCTAATTCTGCTTCTGGTAGTAAACACAATAACTTTGGGCCACCGATAATATGCCATGTGTTTCACATACTAAAAGTGAGTGCTCTTTACTCTCATATCTGTGAGAGGAAGTGCAAAAAAACAAGCAATAGATAGAAGAAAAAAAATCACGAGGCCCTTTAAAGATTTGAAAGGTGGGCTGGAGGACTTCAGTCACTTAATTTTGGTCCTGACCAATCATGGAAGGGCAGATACAGCACTCTGCGTTCTTGACCCTCATGTTCTTAGTCACTGTTGCTGATAAGGTGCTGTGTTGAACCTCCGTAGCTACCTTGAGAAACATACCCATCAGTGAGTGATGCCTCGAGAGCCAGTTTAGGTCGACCAGTTACCTGTTTGCAGGCACCTATGTAGGGGCTGTATCAAACACATGTCCTATACCTGTCCTTGGCCAGAAGCTGTAAGCGAATAAAGGAGGCACCTACTAAGGGCAAAGAATAGATTGTCTTCATCAGTGACGTTTCTACTTCTAGAATAAAGGCTGTCAGAGCTTTAGTGTCTGTGAAGGCTTTTGGAATTAAATTAAGATGAATTGAATGTAATTGAAGCAACTGGTACCACACTGAGAAGAATTAAATTGAATTGCCTACTCTTGCCTCACATCAGGGGAATGGCTCACCTTTGTTAGCCAATCAGCTCTAACAACACAGCTTGAGTAAGCATGGCTCCTGAGCATCACGTTTAGAATTTAAGCATGTGTTTGCTCAGGAGGTATTTACTGTGTACATCTTATACTCAGGGCCTGTACTGGGTGCTGTGAAGGCAGTGGTGGAGTGTTCAGCCCTTTAGGCGCACACCATCCAGGAAAGGGACTAGCACTAAATAATCCAGTGCATAAATAAATACCTAATTGAGGTTTAGGAGAAGTGCTGAGGTGGGAAACTGTAAGGCTGAGCAGGAAGAATCAAAACCAAACACTAGTAGAATAACTTGTCTCAGAGTGTCTGGGTACAGCAGCGACAGATACAAGCCAGGTAAGGATGGTTGGTTATATAGAAGCTGAGTAAAGGCAGGGGTATGGGTTTAGGTGTGTGCGAGATCTACTCGGCTTCTTGGGGGAGCAGGAAGCAAGGTTGAGAGAAAGTGTCGAAGATGCCGGAAGCCTCCCATAGAGGTGGCCAAGGGAAGGGAGGACAGACTGCCACTTGGCATGTTATAAAAGAGAATCAGGTAGGAGGCTGGAGTATGAAGACTTCACAAATTCTAAGAAATCACCTGCATTCTAAGATGCCTGTAAGATACATACCTAGATTTCTCAAGTGAGAGGTTACGCTCATGATGCATCCTGCAAATATGTATGGGATGCCTAATCTATATCAGGCCCTGTGTTGGGAGCAGGATGAAGATACAGGAACAGATGATTTCCAGCATGTTTTTTTTTAATCACGTTGACTATAACCCACAGCAGCCCTGGTCTGGTTTAGCTGGCATTGACAGGGAACCCCATTTCAGATTTTTGTATGGCCCTCCCCACACTGAGACCATTCAGAAGCTCCTGGGGACTTTGCTCCGAACAGTATTCACAGACAGTCTTCGTGTTGATGTTGTCATTGTCCAGGTGTGCATATCCTTAAGAGCAGTACTGATTAGCAAAAGCTGGAGTCAAGGGCTAGCTGCCATTGGGACATTCCTCTCTAAGGTGTGTCGGAGGCAACTGGTCCCACTGAAAATTCTGTGAACCGCTATTTATTCATTCCCCAAGCATCTGTAGATACCGAGGGAAGGTTCCAATCCCTTCTACCCTGGTTATGGCTGTCTACCAGCAGCAGCAGCAGCAACAGCAACAGCAACAGCAGCAGCAGCACCAGAACTGCCTGGAAGCTCATGAAAAATGCAGACTCTGAGGTGCCAACCCAGACCTCGGGAATCAGAATCTCATTATATAACCCACAGACGGGTACTAGGCCCCTTGAAGTTTGAACAACACTGCTGAAGCACATAGTAGGTTAGTAGGTATTCGACCAAATGTAGTCTTTGTGAGCATTCTCCTCAACCTTTTTCTTTTATGCATTAACTCTCAATACTGTCATACTGTGCTCAGAGCAAGCAATATGAGCCCTTGAGAGGAAGACCGGCACATAGTAGGGCTTTGCTGCTCACCGGCTCCTAATCATAGAAGTCTTTTTGACCTTGTTTGTTTGTTTAAGAGAGGGTCGCACCTTTTAGACCAGGCTGGACTCAATCTGGCAGCCACCCTCCTGCTTCAGCCTCCTACATGCTGAGATTAAAAGTAGGGATCATTAATGCTCTCTGTCCTGACCAACTACATTGGTCCCTCTTTCTTCCCCTTATAGGAGCTGCTCACTGGAAGTGCTAACTCAGAGGCTCCCTTAGGCACCGGGTCTCGGACCTGAGCATCTATCAGAGACCCGCTGCTATTAGTCTCAATAATTCCTGATTTCAGGGACGAGCCCTCTCTAGAGGATCAGATTCAGTGAGCTCAAGGTGGGACCTGAGAAGGTGTATTCTGAACAGGCACCCAGATGGCTGCTGCTGCTGTGGGCATGGGGAAGGCATTGAAAGAACTAGTGCTGGGAAAGGGAACAAATGCCCAACCTCTGTAGAAATGGAGGGATGAAGGCAGAGAGACAGGAAGGGAAACGCCAGCAAGACTGAAGCACAAATAGATATTTCCTTCAGGTGCTCTGCCATCTACCACCTCATGTTGAGTGGTGAAATTATATTGACTGGAACATGATTGCAATGCAGATTTTTTTTTTTTAATCCTCATCCATCTGGTGAGAGAGACCCAGGGGAATGACATGACATCCTTTAGCTCTGGTGACCTTGGGCCTGTCCTTTGCATACATGCTTCTTATGTTGCAGCTTAGGACTCCTAGATTAGAACTCTGAGGCTTGTCCACATCACACAGGTTTTAGAAAGTGGCTCTTCTCCTGCTCCCAGATTCATACAGCCTTTCTCCCTGTTGCCTGGGCTTGTCATTGCGAAGCCTGGCATCATCTGCTGGATGTATTTGCAAGTAAAATGTCCAAGTGTAGGAGAGAGTCCTGGGCAGGGGCAGCCAGATGCAGTGAACTGTATCAGACAAGTGGCCCATGGAGCAGGCAGCCTGGTGATGAGCTCTTCTGTTGGGAATAGCTATCCAGCCTCTCGCTTGTGGGGCCACCTGCCACCTCTGCCCTAAGCAGGGAGAGACAGTGCTGCCCTTGAGAGGCTGGCAGTCAAAGTCAAGTCCAAATCACACCTAGTGTTTTCTCTCCCTGAGGCATCCCACAGAAAGGTCTTGCTACAACTGCCTTGTAAGTTTTGTCAGCACAAGGGACTAGTTAGAGTGGCTTGGGCCAAGCTACCTTACCTCTTTGAGCCAACACCTCCTTGTTTATTAAAGGAGTATGTAGTGGCATCTACTTTCCAATGTGGCTGCAAAGCTTGTCAAAAAGGATGTTTAACCACTGCCTGGTATATGTTTGGTTCACGGCAAGCGTGCAGATGAATGTGAGCCCCTACCTTTCAGCACCCCCATTATGCTTTGGATATTAGGGCTCCTATCTTCATTTTTTCCTGGACCATTAGTTCTTTAAGAGAATGAGCCAGGTCTGATTCCCTTGTCCATCCATACACTCAATCTCCATAGGTCTAATGAAGTCTTGCTGTGTGCTAATCGTGTGGTAGGGGATCATGCCCCTGGCCCTGACACAGTATGAAAGCATTAAGGGTTAACAAGTGAAAGGAAATGATTGAGGAAAATGCTCACAAAGTCTGCATTTCTCTGAATACCTACTGTGTGCTTCAGCAGCCCTGTACAAATTTCAAGGGGGCCCAGTGCCCACCTGCAGGTCATATAATGAGATTCTGATCCTGAGGTCTGGGCTGGTACCTAAGGGTCTGCATTTCTCACAAGTTTCCAGGCAATGCTACTGCTAGTGGTGGGTGGCCACATTCACCTACTCTATTCACACATAGCTGTTGAATAGAGTAGAAGGAGCTAGAGCCTTCCTGCGCTGCCTCACTCATTGTTCAAGGATGCTTAGGAAATGAGGAAATGGGTGGGAATACATGTCTTCCCTAGGATTTCAGAGCCACATAGCCCAAAAGTCAGGTTGGCCTGGCTCATTCTTGCTTGGTGAACTCACTGCCCTGAAGATCATTATCTTACCCATTAGTCACTCAGGGAATATTAGACCTATGCCCCGGATTCATTTCTGTTGCTGTGCTATTGATTTACCTAGTCTTGGGAAGTTCAGGACTTCCTGCCTGGGGAACAGCAGTCCACAGGGGGCTGGATCTTTCCACACCAATTGATAAGCATAATCCCCCACATACGTGCCCACAGGCCAACCTAATAGAAACATAACCTCACTGAGACTTTCTTTCTAGGTTTTGTCAAGTTGACAATTAAAGCTAACCATCACAACATTCCAGTGTCTACAGAGAAGAATGCATAGTGTTCTATTGTGAAAAGCCATTTGGAAAATACAGCCTCAGAGCCCAAAGTCAACGAGGGGACCAGCAAAACATAGAATCTTTCAGCTTCCACATGTCAGGCACTAATTATAAATATTTAGGATTTGGAGTTCTGGAGGAGTCAATGATTTTCTAGAGAACTGAAGCTTATAGAGGAAGAGAGACATGCCTGAGTTTTCTTAGCTTGTTGGTGGCACTATTTGGATTAGAATCAAGGCTGGTCCCTGCGCCCTATTGGTTCCTTGTTCTGATAAGCTGCTAAGGTGATATCTTGCATGGCTCCTGTGAAGGAAATGGGCATGAGGAGCAGTGAGCACTGTCCTTATATAGACATACCATGCATTTCTGCTAAGGCCCATGGGTTCCCGAGAGACCTAAGGATCTCCAGAAGGCAATCAGCTGATCTCAGAGTGACAGGGAAGGTCGTGTCCCCACATGCTGCCAATCTTGCAATGGTGGTGTACAGCAGTTGGCACTCAGAAGTTGGAAGGCCTTTAAAATTCCTACTTAAACCTCACTATGAAGGAGCGTAATTGATGACGCAGTTCAGTGCAGTAAGCATTTATTGTCTTAATTATAGCATGATGTCAATTGTGTTGGATGCTTCGTTATAGGGATATAGTAGTTTACAAAGGCATGCAGCATTTAAATTTTTTTGGGAAGGGGTAGGTATTGGCATGGTTCAGAATTAGAGAGCCCCTAAATTTTAGCTGTATCTGTGCCCCTTATTCAATGTTATGTTATGAGTGATACATCAATAAAGAGAAGAGGGACTCCGTGTATAGGGGTAGGGCTGTTCTGGAGGAATGAAAGAGTCAGATGGAGTCTGTGAAGGCTTCCTGGAGGAGGAAGCACTTTTATGGATGAGTCACCTTTAAGATGAGTCACTGTTCCTGTTGTTAGAGCATGAAGAGAGGGAGGGAAGAGAAGTCTACAGTACACAGTACTTAGAAATGCAGCAGGATAAAGATGGCAGGCAACTTTGAATGCCATTGTGGCATGTAGGGCATGTAAGCATGAGGAAATCATTGGTATGGAGTCATGCCTATGGGAGTTAGGCAAGCAACATGAGATATTGGGTGCGGTGACCCGCTGTTCTGGCATGACCAAGACTGAGGGGCTTTCAGGAACCTAGGGCTTGCCGCATGGAAACCCAAAGGTTCTGTGCCTTCTTTGATGGGCTGGGCACTCTGAATAATATAACATTAGCAACCTGGAAAGGCTCTGTCCTTTTACCCCTGCAGGGTAGAACTCCCAGGACTATGGAACATCACCTGATACTACCAAGCCTTCTGATGCCCAGGAGAAACAATAAAGTGAGGGCTGTAGACAATTGTCTCTGGGTCTGTACATGCTAGCCTTATAGTCAAGTGTTTTTAGAAAGTGGGGTCAGACAAATGAAACATGTGTATCGGCTGTGCCCCCACCTCTGCTCCTATCCCACGTCTATCAGATGCACTTTAAGATGACTGCCATTCTGCAGAGGGAGGTCAGAGGTCATCTCTTTGGCTTTTAATTTGATGTTCTCCATCAGATTCAGATGTGGAGCTCAGGATGCAATCAATCAACTGGGGACAGTGGTGCCAGGGACATCTATTCAATTGTCTCCAAAGGTGAAATCAGTGTTCAACAGTGGCGTGCTCTGCCCTAAGCCTGGAAATCGGTGTAGTGAGGAAGAGAAATAAGATATATCCCAAGTATGAGACTCAATCATGGGATACATTCCCTTGGTATCAAGACACCCCATGACTGATATCAGGCCCAGGGTGGTAGAAAAGTCATTTCGTTTGTGGGAGTTTGGTGGGTCAGGGAACCGCTGGCTGGAGGTTGGGGAGGGTTGTGCAGTCAGTGTAGCCGGACGTTCACCCAACTGGCTTGCAGTCCCAGCTCTGCCAGTTTTAGAGGTGGTATGGTGCTGGGGAAAGCATCTAGCCTTTCTGGGCTCTGTCTTTTCCAGCTGTGTTACGAAAGCTGTTTTCAGGATAGTGTCCCAGAAACATCCACCCCCTTACCTCTCTGACTCCAAGCTTTAACTTCTATTAGACTTTTGCCAGGATTTTTTTGCAGCCTGCTGGGACAAGAGAGTCAGCAGGGGATTTACAGAACCAATCATCCTGGACAACTCTGACTTCTTTTTTTTTTCTTTTTTTTTTTTTTTTTTTTTGCCTTTTCTAGATGGAATTAGTAGATAGTCTGCTTTAGTAATGTTGATCTGATATCCGGGCACAACTGGGGGCCAGCTCTCTCAGTGGCATTTTTCATTGTGTCACTTGCCTTTTCTTTAATTGAGTATGGAACAGGGCACAGGTATGGGAACTGGCTACAGGAAGGAAGGTTCCGATGTAGGTCTGCACCTCCTGCTCCAAGGCGGAGGGCGGGGCAGGAAGGGGCTATTTGCATCCACGCCAAGCTGCAGTGTCACCTTTATTAATGGTGACAGGAGTAGGAGTCTGCAGGCAGCTAAACCAACACTGACTGCAGAGGACAGGGATTGTAGGGCTCTACGAAGGACAGGGAAGTGGGGCACATGGGACGGAAGAGGGGAGAGATGAGAAGAGGGTGAAAAGAAGGTAAATTAGTGTGATGTCATTTGAAAACTTGCAAAGCAATGAATGAATGGATAAGTGCCATTCCCAGAGCAGAGCAGGGAGGTCAGTGCCAGGAAAGGAATCTGCCTGTGAGGAGCCAGAGCCCAGCAGGAAGGCTTGGCTTGGTTGGCACAGCTGTGTCCAGGCCAGGGTCAGGCAGCCTAGGAGGCACAGGAATGGGCATCCATCCCTTCCTGTCCCTTCCTCCCTGAGTCTGGACGTGTGCAGGCATGCTGCATCCAAAAGGGCTTTGCAGGAACTCATTACTGCTAACCTCAGAGTCAGCATTTCAGTCACCCCCCAAGTTCGGCTTCATAGGGGTGTTTTCATCATTGGGATGAGCCTCATAAAAGCCAGAGCGTCATGATTCTGCCGCTGTTAACAGATGAATGGCACTCCCTTTATAGAAATGAGGAGCAAGGACTTTGAGTAGCTTTCTGTACCTTGCGAGCAGAGCTGGCCTGGAGGCACACGGTAGGCAGGTGCCAGCATGCCATCCCATTACCTACAGATTGAGTTTTGCCTCCCAGAGCCTGCCATTCTAGGCCCTACCACATCTCTCACAGTCTCCCTCTGTGAACTTCTGCAGCACCAAAACCCCTTGCTCATTTCCACTTTTGCCTCTGTCCTCATTCTGTTCCACCGTCTAAAAGTGGGACAACACTGTCTCAGTGTTTGTACTATCAACTCCCTTTGCCAGCCTCTGGCAGACATCACTAATCGATCACAACAGTCTTTCCTGCTGAGCTAAGACTTGGCCTTAAAATCATTCCCAACACAACTCTCTAGGCAGTCGCTACCAATCAATTAGATTAATCAAAGTATAAAATGAAAAGTATTTTCTGCTGTACATCTAAGATGTCATTTCCCATTCTTAGTTTAATCTCTCTCAACCTTGCCAGTCCTCAAATCTACACTCTCTTTGAAAGTTCCCTTGAATATCTCTAACCCACTTCTGTCCCCACTTAAAAGCCCAGAGCAATTATTACCTACAGCACTCATTTTACACTTGTTACCCAGCATCATAACACATGGGTCTTTGCCTACATAGACCATGGTGTCTTCACTATGGTGTTATGGACATCTCGAGCTGGATCGCTTTTTGCTTTGTGCAGTGTCCTCTGGATCGCAGGGTGTTTAATCAGCACTAGCCTTTACCCAGTAGACACCAGAAGCAACCCCATTTCTCACTTGTGACAGCTAAGAGAGAAGGGGGTACCAGCAGAGGCTTAAGAAGTGGAGCTTGAAATTTAAAGTAAGATACAAGAGATGGTTCTTAGTCCTTGATGTCCTCAAGAAGCATGGAGGGGTAATTGAGGGAATCCTTTTACCCACAACATAGTCTTCCCCACAGAAAAGCCTGGCCTGGCCTGGCCCGGCCTGGCCCAGCTGTCTATGAACATATCTACCTGTCTGACCTGCTGTGCCTTTAATTGTGGAGGCTTCGCCAAGGGAACAGCAAGGAGACGCTGTGCAAATCGCCGTCTGCAGTGCGGCTCCTGGATCCACAGGGAGGTTTAAATCACCCTGTACCAGTCAACTGGAAGCAGATTTGGATAGGTCAACACAAAGTTCCTCGAGTACCAGCAAGAAGCTGCACATTAGGGTCTTTTGAGGGGACCCTCTCCCTGTGACTTCTGACTTATCCTCCCCTCTGTCCTAGAGTTGGCATTCATAACCACATTCACAAAGAGAGAGCAGACAAGATCAAGCACCTTGTCCAAAGGTCCAGAGCATGTCAAAGAAAGTTGGCCTCCATCCCAAGCAATGCTACTAGTATATGACAAGAGGTGTTTCCTAGTGTGTGGCAGGGGACCTCTCTCCCACGGAAAGAGCTTCAAGTAGTACAGATAGTGGAGAGGTGCTTAATGGGAACTACAATCATGAGAGTCTTAAAGCATAGTTAATCAGCAGCTTGTTGTCTGTGTAGTTGTGTTTCCCCCATGCTTGGCCTGCCTGCCTCCATCTTCACCCTTCCAACCTTACATAACTGTGTGTGAGTATTTATCTCTCCTGTTCTCCCTCCTTCCATTCCTGTGGGAGCATGGAATATGCCTCAAATAATGTTTCCTAACATTCTGGAATTGTCTGACAGTAGCACAAAGATTAAATATACCATTGTTTTGCTTCATTGAGTTTTGAGTTATTGCTTAATTTTAATTACATTAATTTATGCTTTAAATAGCTCTTTTTTTTTTTCTTCTTCCTTAAGAAAAGAAAACAAAGGCATTTCGGGAGGCAGGTTGATCTAGGAGTGTTCTGTCACCTCCCTGCTCCTTGATGTCCTCATCTGTAAGGTACAGACAGTATCATCAACACCTACTAAATGTTGATGTCTTGGCATGCATTCCCATTGCTGTGACAGAACACCGACCAAAACCAACTCGGGGATGAAAGGGTTTAGTTGCTCTATAGCTCACAATCTATCATTGACAGAAGTCAAAGCAAGAACCTGGGGTCCCCAAATGAAGCAGCTGCCATGGAGAAACACGATTGCTGGCTTGCTTCAAGGCTCAAGTTCAGTTATCTTATATAACTCAGGCTCACAGGCCCAGGGATGGCACCACCCTAAATGGGCTGGGCCCTCCTTCATCTAAACAAACAAATAAACAAACAAACAAACAAATAAAATCCCCACAGACATGCCCATAGGTCAGTTGATGGAGGCCATTCCTCTTCCTGCTTCCCAAGATCAAACACCATAGTTGGTAAAAGAGGAAAAGCATTTGCAATCGTTGCACAAATGGCTGTTGTGACCATCAAAATATTTTACGCTGTACCTGACACATGCATGTCTGACTGATAATGGTTTATCTTCTTTCTAATTTTCCTCTTTCTTGGCTGTGATCCTCTAAATGGTCTGTATAGATGGAGAAATAAAGAACTTTGCATGGTATCTGGTACAATGTCCTTTAAATGGCATTTGTTATTGTTGTCAGTTAGTCCATAGTTCCCTGGTCTCAGATTTCATAGCCTTTTGTGACCCCTTTTCTCAGAGTGGGTGAGCCTTTGAGTCATCTAACTTAGATGAACATGTTTACAGGAGATGGCAGAACACTTCTTAGGATATGCCTCCCAAGCTCCAAACCCTATCGGTGCCTCTGGTTTGATTTGGGGTAGGGTGCATATCTGAGAACTATACCCTATTGTTGGGGACTTTCTGACGTAGATTTTCTTAGGAAATTTAGTCTGAAACTTGGCAGCCCACCACTGCTATGAACAATGAGAAGGACGCTTTATTTCTGCAGTTGTTCTTTTCCCAATCAAACTTGTTATGCTCTCGCTCTCTGTCCGCACTTTAATGGATGAAGTCAGAAAAACTATCTTCTGTTTAGGAAAAAAGAAAAAAAAAAAACATCTCAATTAATAGCCCATTTCCCAGCAAGTTGGCCTCCTCAGGTAGATCCCCAGATTCAGATGGTTTTAATTGGAGCCTGAGAACAGCCAGGAGTGGTTTTCTGTTTATTCAGCTGTGAACAGCAAGGAACTGAGCACATCGAATCTGAAGGAAACTGAAACTGATGTCAAACTGGAGTCCGAGTGTGCTCCCTCAGGAGTGCCCGACTGTGCTATAGACTAATCAGTTAGTGAAAAGCACTTGCTAAGGAGTGATGACACCAACCAGGCTCCAGGAAGGGCCTTAAAGAGTAACTTACATGTTCTACAAACCCAAGACCCTGGAAACAGTGCTGCAGTGGATCCTTGGAGATGGGTTGGCATGTAAGACAAGCAACTTTATGGAGTGAGCCTTGTGGCAGATAGCAAGCTTCTCAAAACTCAGACTGAGACCTTCCCCTGCACTAAGAAGAAAAGCAGACTCCTGCCCCTGACGCCATGTGCCCTTGGGAGCTGACTTCTGCCTGTCCTCCTGACCTCACCTTGGATTTTACCGTTCCTTGTTCTTAGCTTCTGGCCATGCTGGTTTTCGCTCTGTCTCATGGATGCTCTCACAATATCCCCAGAGTCCTTGATCCTGTTCATCACTTGGCCCATGATGCCATTCCCAGTTCTTACTCAGTCAGTTTCATCGCTCAGATTCTCACTCAGACGTTAGCTCCAAGAATCTACCACTGTCTACTCAGCCCAAAATAAGTGCCCTTACATTCTGTCCCTGTCCATTACCTTCTCGTATTGCCTTAGTAAAGCATTTTCTATATGTTGTCTACCGACTACAGTTGTTTTATGTGTTGGATTATTACAGATGTCTCTTCCTGTTTCTGGCCACACTCACCTAGAATGAAAGCATCTCAAAAAAAAAAATGCTTTTGGTAATCTTCATATCTGTAGCCTCAACAGCCATGCTGGGCACACAGTGGATGCTCACACAGTAGGTATGCAAGAAGTCCTTGTTGAATTAAGGAATGTGTAAAAGGGTTAACTCACTAGAGCTTGACAGGATCTGAGAAATGGAACAAATTTTTTTAGATTTCTGGCCTTTGCTAAATCAAAGGTATAATACTTGACTGATTCTCCAGTTTATGGAAGAGGGTCCCCATAACATTCTTTTAGAGATAGAGAATTCGGTGCTAAATTCAATCTCTATTAATATTTATCAAACTTATACAATATTCAGGTTCAATTCTAGATCCTAACAATACAGCAGCAAATACAGCAAATAAAGACACAGTTCTCTGCTGAGCAGAGCCAACATAGAAGATGTGGTATAAAAATACAGGCCCATGAAAATTCAGGTTTCTGAACGTAAAAGGCCCTGAGTTGAATTCCTACGCCACTACAAACTAAACGTCGGTCCAGACAAACTATTTGGCTTTGTGCTTCTCATGTGCTTCATCCAGAAAATGGGCACACGGCTTATGTCATGTGTACGCTGAGAAGTCTCAGGGAGATGATGCTCATAGTCTTGGGGACAAGGACTGAATGGATCTACCATCCTGTCATTCTCCTTTGCCACAAAATACCCCACTGTTCTCTTTGGGAGATTTATAGTGATCTCACAGGCAGACCCAAGCTCCAGCTAGGACCAGAGGTGTTTGTTACTAGGGAAGAGTATGTGAGGAATGCAGGCTCCTCTCCCAGCCTTGAGGCTAAGCCGCCTTTCCCAGGCTTCCCCACTCGTCCTCCCCTGACAACTAAGGAGACACTGCCTGCAATTCTAGCCTTGTTTATCTAGAGAGTTAATCTGTCATTGGTGCCCACTGTGTCTGGCAGGGGTGCACAGTGCTAGCCCTCCTGGAGTTATCACGCACAGGTGAGCTACGTTAGGATGCACACAGAGGCACAGCATCCACTAGGCACCTCTGTTCTCTCATGATGTTCTGCTTTTGACATGAAACAGACCCTTCAATCCTCCTGGAGGTGTACTCACTTCCTTAAACAGGAAGGGCACTGGCTTCATCTACCACACACAGCAGCACCCCTGGGCAACAAGGAGTTTAGGGGACACACAAAGTCAGGCACCTCCTGAAGCCGGATAGCTGAGGGATTGAGTTGCCCACAAGACATGCTTTTGAACAATTTGAACACCAAGGTCACTTTTCCTACCTTCCAGCAAGTATCTACAAGTAAAGAAATCCCCCAGCATGTTTTGCTCCAAGAGGCACACACTCCGTTTACGGAGCAGCTGGACTTGAGACATGGTAACCAAAGGCCACTCCAAGTTGAAGGGCACATAGCCATTGGTGCCATGCTGTGATGGGGAGCAGTTAAGGAGTTCGCAGACTGTCACTGGTAGACAGTTACCATTTTCTCTGTGCTGGGAATTTTACCCGGTTACTGTGCATGGTTTTCTGGGCCACAATCAGCAGCATGATAGTTAATAATAATAATAATAATAATAATAATAATAATAGCAGGTGCTAACTGAAGGCCCTCTACCCTCAAGGTTCCCTGTATAAATTAATTCAATCTCTCTTCTCCATATGAAATAAAGAGATTTTTTTTTTTAAAAAAAAATCTTTGACACATTAGGGAAGCAAGCCACACAAGATCTTGCTCAAGGTCACAGGCACATACATAACTGAGATCAGAACCCTGGCTGCTTGGCTTCAAGGCCCCCTTCCCCCCCTCCCCCTGTTTGTGGCTCTGCATCCAGGAAGCACTAGCTGTAAGTTCCTTGGAGTACAGCCTTAGCCACCCTGCTGTATACCTGCCCCCCACACTCAGCGTTGTAGCTGGAACTTGGCATTGCTCTAAGAGAGCACACTTGACACCTCAGCCGCCCTAAAGACTCTTCCAAATTACAACTCCCAGTGGCCTGACTGAAGCTCTAAGATGAATGGGTTTCAGAGCCCTTGCTATTCCTGACACCTCCCACCTCCAGTCAGTCCTGGCTCCACCATACAGACAGCACTAGTTTAATCCAAGAATCCAAGAATAAAATCTGTTATATAAGCACATAGCAGACATGGGGGTGAGCAGAGGAGCAGCCCAGGAGCTGCGTTTGGCCACTCTTAAGTCTCCAAAGTAGGACCTGTCCAGAGAACTTTTCATCTCCCTCTGAGCCTCCCTCCTCGGCCCCGTAAACTTTCCTTCATCTCCTCTCCTCTGTGCTTTCTATATTGTATTTTATTTTGGTCGTGCGCGTTATTTGAAGTTACTATAGCAACATGTCACCAGCTGCTATCTCATAGTAATGTTAGCATTTAGGCAGCAAGCTCCTGAGGTTGACTGTTTCCCTCTGTGTTCGCATCTCTCCCACCAATCTCAGGTGGGTGGAGGGATGCCTCCCAGCAGCCAAGCCACCTTCCTTTACTTTGTCAGAGCAGAGTAAATGATTGCTTTACCTGCTTTGCCCTCCGTTTTCTCCAGCATTGCAAGAGTCCTGACTCTCTCTCTTTCTTTCTGTGTGTGTGTTTGCATCAAAGGTTGCTAATTAGAAATGGTTAAATCAAATGTTGTATGCAAAACTATTAGTATTTCCAATAATATGATAATGGAAGTGACTTTTAATGCAAAAGAGCCAGGGTAGTGATTTCGGGAGAGTCCCTACCAGAACTAAAATCATCTAACGTTGCTGCTCACACACTATTGCTCTTCTCGTGTTCTCTTGCCAGCACATAGTAAAGAGACCCTGACTGTTTTCTCTCAGAGCTTCGGCTCTCTCCCAGGTGTGCAAGACCTCTGAGTGTAGTGACGTGCTGGATTAATTAAAAGAATTGATTGTCTTGGATGGCTGAGAGGGTCCTGTGTGGCAGATATGGTCCCCCACACACAGGGTTAAGTAGCCCCTCATCAGCCAAGTGCCTGCAATGATTGTACTTATTTTTACACGTTTGACCTAGTTTCAAGCTGTGTCTCTTCATGCTGTGATTCATTAGCCACATTTTAAACCACCCGATTAGAGCGAGGTGACTCTGCCTGGTCTGCGCCAGAGTCTCAGATTCAATTTCTCTCAGGAATTTAATATGCAAGTCCCACTGGTACTCTGTTTTAAGAAGCAATTTCCTATCCAGGCACCTGGCATGCTGCTTTGGTATGGATGAGTGGCTGCCTCATGCCTTGGTAGTAAATATATGTCGATTATAGAATTCCTGCCAGGAAGAAAAAGGAGAGGGTTCTAATTGGCTCAGATTACAGGGGATCCCCTAAGTCCCCGAATACTGAACACCCCCCACACAACACTGAGGCTCTTCCAGGTTGTTGGTGGGGATGGGAGTTTGAACTTTTAACGATAGAAAGTTTGAGCAGCGTCAGCCATAGGGCTGTGTTGGTTGCCAGGGCTGACTGTCATCCCCTTCCCCCAATTCCTCTAAGCATTTTAGGCAGGTATGAAAATATGGTCTCCAACTTGTGAAAACAGGAGAGGGCCAAGACACAATTACCATTTGGAAGACAATCTTGAAAAGGAGCTACCCATCAGAGAAGCACAACGCGATTCCCTTATTCCTTCGTTGCATGACAAAGCGTGCACGCCACTCAATTCAAATGACAGAGAGGAGCCGCTAATGAACCTGCTGCCTGTGGCTCCCTCTATTTCAGGTATCTGCTAGTCACATCTGTGTGACCACCTAAGGATCAATACCAAAGTGAGCCAGTTGCTGGGGTAGAAAACAGAATGCTTCCGGTTAGAAAGAAAACTCTTTTTTTTTTTTTTTTTTTTTTTTTTGGATTAACAGGCAAATGCGAGTGACTTGTCTAAACTTCCATCACAGTGCTCTGCAAATCCTAGTGAAAGGCACCCTACTGGGCTTTTCTATGTGCTGATGGGGGGACACAGCAATTAACAAGCTGGTAAAAGTGATTTTGATTGATCTGTGAACTCTAATACACTGGCTGACTCCTAATAAAACAATAGTGGTTTATTTCATAAAACGGCCAAACTCTCTAATGAAGAATGGAAAACCTCTCTCTCTTTTTCATTATATATTAAAAAAAGAAAAAAAAAAACATAGAAGTTTCCTTAAACAAATCCTAAGAGACCGCAGCCTGTTCGAGGTAATTCCAAGCAACGTGAGCTCCTCTGAGGTTTGTCTTTGCATTTTCTCCTCTTCCAATTCAAATCAAGCCATTGGGAATAACAAGCCTTCCGGATCTAGGCATTTGGAGCAGCCTGCAGTTCTGACAATGGTGGATTTTCACCACACACACCCACACAAGCTCACAATCTCAGCACTCATTTAAGCCAAAGATTTAAAGTAAAGTGTTGTCCGAGAAACAACGGCATTTCCCCCTACAAGATACCGATCCAAATAAAAGAAAAAAGAAAGAAAGAAAGAAAAAGAATCAAACCTTGCCATATCTCTTACCTCAAAGCAGTGGAATTACCTGCAGAGGATGCCGCCCCCTTCCTTGTACAACGAGACAGCCTTTGAGCAGCAGCAAGATAACTCCAAACGAAGGAAAAATAAGCCCTTTATATTGTAATTTTCACTGTTTATATGCAAGAAGTGTAGTGGCTCTGCTCACGTAGGAATAAATAAAAAGCCGAGCAAACTGCACGGCGGCTTCCATGTAAAAAGAAAAGCCCTCTAGTGGTCACAGGCTGAAGTCTTTAAGGAAGGGAGAAGAGATCAAGGGAGTAGAGGAAGCACATGGACACACACACACACACACACACACACACACACACGCACACACGCGCGCGCGCGCACACACATACACACACACACACACACACACACACACACAATCTATCTCTTCAAACTCTAGAATTTACCCTTCCTACATCTAGCCCGATCAGAGATATAAAACGCATTTCTTGGTCTCAGTGGGACCTGGTTAAGTTAGCCAGGATGCGGTTGTTTCAGCCTGGAATGGAAGGAACGAATAATTTCACAAACTCGCTACCACCCCCTGGAGGTTTAAGCGTGAAATAACAAGCAGGCGAAGCCCCAAAGCTTTGAGTTCCTATGTACAAAAAGTGGCTAGAGCCCCCTGAGAGTCCAAGCTTGGGACTTTCAACCAGATACCCATGTCTCCTACACAGGGTGAGTCTAGTGGTCGCCAGCCTCTTTTGCGGGTAACCTGCTCATTCACAGAGTTTCTTATTTTCAAAGGCCACTCAGCTGTTCCAGAATTGTAAATAAATTTTAAGTGAGGACCCTGTATTTTTCACCTGGTTCTGTTATACAGTGGGCCCTGCTGGCTGAGAAAGCATGCTACCCCTAACTTCCTAATTGAAAAGAACCAGGAAGCAAATGAGGGGCCGGTGTCAGTGGGAGCTGCTTTGGCAAATGAGCATGGAGCACATTTTGTCAGTTTAAGAGACCTGCTAAGGAGTGCCAAGGGAGCTTCCTGGGGTCATTAGCAGTGTTCTTCCATGACGAGAACAAAACTATAGGCTGGCTGGTATACAGATTACAGGCACACATACATACACACATATGTGATATTTTTAATAATATGAGAACCTTGTAAGCTAAGGCCACGGTCTGTGACACACAAATACACATGCATACACACATACATGCACACACACACACACACACACACACACACACACAAGCATGTACCATACATCTTAATATTTTCTTTTCCAAAATGAAATTTACAAGCCTATCTTCAGCAGTGGGAATCCCTGAATACCTCCTATACCCCATCACCATCCAGGCTACCTTCTAAAACTCTGTCCTGGGCAGGGCCACAGTGAAGCCTCCTCTGGCCAAAATGGTAGCCGCTCTAAGATCTTAGAGGAAACAGTTGAGAATGTCATCTCAGCCCTGGTTGATCGGTGGCCAGTGCTTTCCTTACCAGCTTTCAGAATGTATCTCCTCCAGGGCTGCATCTATATGCCAGCATGTCCTAGCACAGATGCTTAAAACTTCCAGAGGGAGAACACAGAAGTCTGAGTTGATGCCTTCTGGTCCATGCTTGACTCATGTTCCTTCATTCCCAGGGCATCCTTCAAGCCCACCTCCTCCTCAGGTCTCTCTGCCTTGATTTCCCTCTTGCCTGAGTTCTTTCCTCATGGACATCGATCGCACTTTCCCAACTGAATAATAAACTCACAAAGAGCAAAGGCTGTCTCTTCCCATCTCCTTTATCTTCCTTAGCCCTAACAGATGCCAGTCCAGGTAGGTGCTAAGTCCTCTCATGGTTGGTTGATTCATGGTGATCCAGCAACTGATCTCTCTGCAGAGACTTGCAATGCATTTAATGGTGCTGGTGGAGCTGCTGATCTTTCCAGGAACTCCTTTGGGAGTAGATAGGGGAACAGATGAGACAGTGGGGATTCACACAGACAAAATTACTTACTGGGAAATGAAACTGACTACCCCCAGGGATCTTGACTGACATAGGCTGAGTCTCCGAATGTCCACACAGAAGATAGTTCCCTATGTGCAAACAGCACAGGGGTGGGATGAGGCAATGGGTCTCCTCTTAGTTCTGTTTTTGGAGCTCTTACCACACCAGCAGGAATATACAGGTATTTAATGATTTTTTTTTAATGAATTAGCAGTAAGGGCATTTCCTCTTAGGGAGTCTTACATGCCAGTAAAGAAGAAACACTTCACTGCTGGGTGGCCCTTTGTCAGGGCCTGGGGTAGGTGTATGTTTTCAGCTTTGAAGTCAAGGATACGGAAAGGACGAATGTCAGGGCCATTATATTTTTTCCTTATGTTTTGTAGAGTCGCTTTGTGGCATGCATGACAGCCATCTTAGACCAGATGGGCGACCAACACTATTCCTTCTATATTGAGACCTTCCAGACCAGCTCAGACCTCGTGGTAAGTCTGCAGTGATAGAGGAGGGGACAGGGGGAAGCCAAGAAATGAAGATGAGGGTCACAGCATACCATGCTCTTGTTCTCATGAGTTTGGGGGCAAGAAGGTCCCCTACAGATCTCAAGTATGTGTTATATACCTGTCTTATTCCATTTCTTGGATAACTCATTTCTGGAATAAATCTTCAATGCTATGGCTTCCACATCTAGATTTTCATTAGCAAACAATTGTTGATGAATCACGAGTGCTTTGCAGTCTAAGACCATGAGCGTTAGAGCCCTAAAATTTTAGATTGGAATCCTATATTAGCCACTGTCTGACCACAGACAAGCTAACATCTCTTAAGCCTCAGTTTTTTTTTTCTTTCCAGTCTGTGAACTAGGGATGATACTATCGGTATCACAAGGCTTTGAATCATAAGTGTAACAGTAAACACTCAGCAAAAGACGGCTATGACTATGCCATGATAAGGACACAGAGAAAGTTAGTTCCTGGGCCCAGCTCACCTCTCAGAACTCACCCACTACACCCACCCCCGTCACCACACCTTTAGTGAGAACTCACAAGCTTGGCTCTGTGTCAGGAATCCAACATATAGCATAGGCTTGAATCTCATGGTAACCTTGTAAGGTAGGCATTACCCCATTCTGCTGATATAGAAGCAGGGACCTTATACCACAGAGGTGATTTTTTTTTTTAGAAGCAAAATTTGCTAGATATAAATCAATGACATTTCCAGAATTTCACAAGTTAGCTTAAAGCAATATTTTTGAAATGATATTCTGCATAGCCTCCTCACTACCCTACCATAAACACACACACACACACACACACACACACACACACACACACCAAACGGAGCTGATCTGCTTTTTATCTATTTCATAGACTGGGTTTTAGGCGAGATTTTCTTTGAGCAGAGTCTGCAGTGAACATGACTTGAACTTCGGATGGGTGGGCTCACTCTGGGTTGGAAGCTTTACCTAAATCACCCCAGGGGATTCGGCTTCATTACCTACAGCTCCAGACGCTCGTAGTACCAGTGGTTCTTGACTTTGCTGTCTGGATTTGTGCTGAATATATTTTCTCTAAAACTAAAGATGAAGGTTAGCATACTGCAAAATCTGCTGGAGAATGTTTAAATCCACTTTGAGCCTCTTTAAAAGGGAGGAAGACCCTTGTCACCACCCTTCCATATAAGCTTATATGTGTAGGTGCCACTTGGATTAGCTGTGCCTATGCATTGCTAATTAGGTGCTCATTTCAATAATAGTGTGTTTGCTCAATGACCTGAGACGATACTACACAGTGTGGATTATTTGCCTCTCAACTCTCTGGGAAGATGACTATGAAATCGCCAGCAAATACATCTACCTCTTTATTCTTAAAGACAGAACCAATAGTGCTTTATTTGGAGTGTCATTATTCATATTAGTCATTATTCATATTCCGCTTGTGTCTGTGAGGCAGAATCTTGGTAGCTGACTTATAAACTTCCGTTTCCAACCCACTGTGATGACTTTGGAAAAACCCGGACTCCTTCCCAACCTGACTCTCTAAAGGAAAATAGAGAAGACATCTAAACTGCCACCACTATCTAGACACAGGCAGTCTGTCCCTGGGACACGGGTGACAGGTGTGTTGGACACTTTTGCAGGACTTCTTGATGGAGACATTCATCATGTTCAAGGACCTCATTGGGAAGAATGTGTATCCGGGGGACTGGATGGCCATGAGCATGGTTCAGAACAGGTAAGAAGGTGGCCCATGCTCCCAGACGACACCCCATGTACTCACCATTTATTCTAGAGAACACTAGCAGCCAAAGAAGGGAGAGAGGAGATTAAATGGTTAACAGGCCCCTGCCTTGCAGCTCAAACACAAGGAAGACGGAGCTCGTCTCCCTTAAAGCTGCTCTAAATACTCCCCCTGCCTTTCTGTGGTTCTCAAATAATACAATACCCTGTCTGTGACAGGAGAGTTTAGGAGAGTGGTATCCAGTTATCTGTTCTAAAGCTCATTTAAGATAATAAAATAATTTCTGTGCCATATATTAGATACGTGTCCAAATCACTAAATGAAATCTTTAGGTTTCCATATTATAGGACTCTGTGTGTGTGGGGGGGTGCTTTTAATATGCTAATATGATTTTCTAAGGTGAAGGAATAGGAGGGAGCATTTTACAGATGAATCTGCCTTTGGGTCAGTGTAAGGCATAGTTTATACATTTTTTTATATCTGTAATATTTAATCATATCTCATAGAATATCAGTGTAACCCAAGACTAATTCAGACCCCATGTGATCAGTCACGTGGGATAAGTCATTTCAAATGATTCCAACCTTCACCTTGTGTCTCTAATACCATCTTGGCAAGGTAAATGCAAGTCCCAAGACTCAGCCTTTCTGATATTCCCTTCCTCCACAACCCTATCCCCCAGCATCTTTTGCATCCTGTGGTTCTCCTGATCTGTCTCGGAACCTCCTTCTCACGTCCCACCAGTGACTCCTCTTCAGCAAGGCCTTCTTAGCTCCTCTCTTCCTCTCTCTCCCTCTTCCTTTTGGCTACTTGTATTTATTTCAGGTCCTTACCATGGAAAGCCCTTCATCTCACGGGAGTTCCTAGTTTTATTTCCCTGTATCTACTGCCTCTGTTCTCCATCACACAGGCCAAATATTGGCTGACAAAGACAGAAATGTCCCCAGAGAGTGGTAGGGAAGAAAAACCAGAATTTTCTTGAGTGAGAGGACTGGAGGAAAGACTATGCACATTTACATAGTAATGATTTTGTCGTTCCATAAAGTCTGATATCTGTCTCTTGCATGCTAAGAGCTTATTGTAATACCTGCTGATCTCTGGGAAGTCCTTATTACAGTCCCTGGATGCCCAAGTGGCCACCATGTTATAGACACCTAGCTACAGTACTGTACTATCTTTAGGACCGCAGGAGGGGAGGAGCGATCAGTCAAGGCAGAAGGAGGCATCTGTCTGTACATCTCTGCTTACTGTGGAAAGAGGGAGTTCTTCCCAGCAACACAGTATCAGGAGCACCCTGTCCCTTGCCTGGCCTCACCCTGCCGAATTCCCGTCTTACAGGTTCAAGGCTGGCTTTACAGTGACTAATGTGCTGGTGATAATTCTCTCAGGCACATTGTGGTTCAGAAGTAGACTCTTCCCTGGTCCCATGTACCGCCAGCCTTCTGAGCATGAGCCTTGTGTAGGTACGTAGACCTCGTGTAGCTGCTCGTATGGCAATGGTCCGCCATCTTGGATTGAGGTACGGGCTACCTGCTCTACTATACATGGCTCTTCACTGTGTGCCAGAAGAGGAGCAGGCAGACTGTCAAATTATATGAAGCATCCAGGAGACAGTATATGGGTCATTTGCATTTTGGATATGTCCAGCTTCTCCTGTTGTCTACTTCTCTACATGCGTGTAATTTTGCATAAGCCGTGGCTCTGTCTGGATGCCTTATCTCCCTCTAGACTAGACTCCTCCTGGGAGCCCTGTGAAAATTCTGAACCCTGCAAGTCCCTCATGGCAGGAAAGTCCACTTTCCCTGTTTGTCTGTGTGCCTAGCTAGCTGCTTCCCTCACAACCTATGACTGATTCCTCACAGGACTGGGCATTCTCTACACAAAGAACTTTTCAAGAGCAAAATCCACGTGCAACTTGGCTCTATATCTAGTCCTAGTTCAGAGAGTAACATTCACGAGCACATACAGGGTCACTCTTTGTCCACACACAGGGAACTCCCTGACTGGAGTTTTTAAAGGAATCTGCACTTTTGAAAGTAGAAAGTGTATTGGTTCAGATAACTTGAAAGACTCAGATTTCATACTTGGCTGTATCCCCGTGTAGAGATGTTGATAGAGGAAATCGATGCCTCTCCCTCTGTCTCATCTCTCTTGGCTTCATCTTCAAACGGACACTCCATTTAGAGGGATGAAAGTTCACTCTACAGATTGCAAATGTATCTATTTCATTTTATTATGCATATCCGTATTTTGCCTACTTGTATGCCAGTGAGCCACTTGAGTGCCTGATGCCTGCAGAGACCAGAAGAGGGCATTAGGTCCTCTGGAACTGGAGTTAGGGACAATTGTGAGCTGCTGTGTGAGAGCTGAGAATAGAAGCAGAGACCTCTGGAAGAGCTGGTAATGCTCTCAAGTGCTGAGCCATCTCTACAGCCCCACAAATATGTGTTTTATTGAAAGGAAGAGGAGAAGGAAAAACCTTCCAGAAAAATCTGCCGAGAGAACTTTTTTTTTTTTTTTTTTTTTTTTTTTTCAGTCAGTGCAGTGTAATTCCCAAGGCTAATCTTCAAAGTCTGGTTTGGGCTACATGTTCATCCATAAACCTCTGTGGCAGAAAAATGAAAGGCATTATTAAGTCAAGCTTTGATCTTACTATCCGCCTTCTGAACTGAAGGTAGTATGGTCAATTCTACCCAAACAACAGGGAGCCAGGAAAGTAGCAGAAAAAGTAGTTATCTAAAGAAAAACCCAGAGTTGCTAAAAGTAGGATGAATAGGTTACTGGAATAAAGGGGAACAGATGTTTTGAGCTAATACAAGACCAGGGTTTGGAGTTCATCAGACAAGTTTCCCCCTTTGGAGCTGTGTGCCAGGCATTCTGGGAGAAGTACTTGGTGGCCTCTGTGAGCAGGTATTGGACAGGCCCCAGAAATGTTGCCTGTCCTAGCTCCATTCCAGTTGCTTTGATAAAATACCCTGATAAAAGCAACCTTAAGAGAGAAATGGTTTTTATTAGGCTTAAAATTTTAGGTTCCAATCTGTTGTTGTAGGGAAGCTAAGGCAGGAACTGGAGCAGCTCGCCACCCCTAGTCAACAGCAGATAGGAAATGAACCTGTGTATGCCTGTGCCTAGCCGGCTTTTCCCCACTTTCATACAGTCTAGAACAACAAGCCTAGGGAGCTGAGCCACTCACATTCAGGGTGAGTCTTTCCACCTCGACCCAAAAAAGAAAATCCTTCAGAGATCTACCCACAAGCCAACCAGATCTAGAAACTCCCTCCCTGAGACTCTCTTCCTACATAATTCTACATTGTATAACTGGCAATTGAAATGATCCTTCTGTCTCCATACCTAGAAGATTAGAATGGAACCAAAGAAAGAGGAGCCGCCTACTAAATAAAAGCAGGTGTGGTTCTCATCAGTGAAATTTATGTCTTCACATTTCAGTGTCTTTTCAACCCAGGCTGATGGGTGCCACATGGACTTCCTGTTGCCCAGGTTGACCTCAAATTCACTATGGACTTAAAGAAGAAGATTTTGAATTTGTGGACCTCCTGCCTCAAACTCCCAAGTCCTAGGCTTACAGGCCTGCACAACCACAGCCCACTGCTACCCTCCCCTTTTCAGAAATTCATTCCGCCTTACAGAGTGTCAGTTTACTAATCCCTGGAGAAAGGATAACAATGGTCCATTTCACAGGATTTGGTGTTTCTCTTTTGGGGAGGACAGAGTTGTTCCTTTGCACTAATAACAAGTCAGGCTTCAGTGTAAGCAGGGCACTGACATCACTGGGCAGTGAGAACTTGGTCTTGAGTGAGAAAAGTACCTGCTAATGTCACCTCCCACTAACGATGGCTACTCTTTTGTCCTTGCAGGAGAATAACTTAGACTATAGGTTTATGTCATATTCTGGCCACAAGAATGTCTTCATTTTTGGAGCTCTTGGGGGTTGCTTGTGACACCTGCATTTTGTGTGTTATTTAGCAGCTGATATTTGTTAAGCGCCTAGATCAGTCCACTCTTATAAATGCCAGGCCTGCATTAGCTTCCTTGCTTCCCACAACAACAACCGTATGATCATTTGCATCTCATAAATGACGAAGCTTACTTGCTCATTGCTGCAATGCCAGTAAGAGAGAGAGACACCATTCAACCTGAGGCAAGTTCTGAACCTGGCCGGGCTTCTTTACCCTGTGCTCCAGAGACGTTTGTCTAGAGAGCCTTGAACAGACATCCAGACAGCAGCCCTGAAGGGGACACAGCCTGCCAAGGTCATGCAGCTAGTTTGCAGAATATACACAAACAGAACATGCGCCATGATTTAGCTTAGTGGGGCGCTCAACTAAAATACCATTCTCTCTTCCCCAGAAAGAAACAATCTGTTTGTACAGTGAGCTTATTCCTGAGTTAACCTGGACATTATAAAAAAACTTACTATACTTATTGGCCCCCCTCCTTTTCTCTCTCTACTCTTTCCTTTTTTCCCTTGCTTTTACCTCTTTCCTTCTAATTCTCTTTGTTACTCTTTGCCACCTCTGATTTATCTATGTGTGTGTCCATCTGTCCTCTCTTACCTGTATCTCTGCTTGTTGGTGGAGTGGGTGGAGTTTTCCAGCTTTGACTGCCTCTCCAGCTGTGTGCTGTTTGTATATGCAAAGGTGATGGCATATATACTGTAAGAAACACTTTCTGGTAAAAACAGTTTTCTTTGCGGTAAAGATGTGGCATTCAGCATGATCTGATTTACATGGCGTGTTTAAATTTTAAATGATCAAATTCTTCATAATGTTGTAAATTAACACAATTATGCTAGGAAAACTCTCTTTTCCCTCTTGCATCTGTGCCTCGATCAGGAATCATAGCACTTCCAGGGGGGTTAGGGATTTAAACACATCTCTATGGCTTCTCTTAAAGCAGTCAATCAACGTTTATTGAGTGCCTCAGGCTCCAGGGAGGGCACAGATCTATCTGTGCTCTGGTCCCGAAGGCTTCCTTCTAGTAAACGAAATAAAAAGTTTGACCAGAAATGTGCCCAAGTCCTGCAGTGACCGTCCTGAGAGCAGAGCCCAGAGACAGCATGGGCAAGTTCTAGCCAGCGCTTCTCGACCTGAGGGCTGAGACCTCTTTAGGGATCGTTTATCAGACATCCTGTATGCCAGATATTTACATTTCAAATTATAACAGAAGAACAGATTAACAGTTGTAAAGTAGCAATGAAATAATTTTGTGACTATAGGTCACTATAACATGAGGAACTGTATTAAAGGGGTGCATCATTAGGAAGGTTGAAAACCATTGTTCTGGCTGATAACTTTCTGGGTTCACATCCTGTCCCCTTCATTAGATAGTTATTGACCTTGAGGAAATTACTTAGCTGCTCTGGACTCAGTTTTCCTTGCTGTGAAATGGGACTAGCAATAGTGGATTGGTGGGGTTTATGTGGCTAAAAAGAAAGAATAATTGGTTTAAAGTAGTTAGGACAGTGTTGACACGTAGATAGGACTTTAAAGCCATTGTTTTTATTTTCCCATTCCTGTCACTGGACATGTGCCATGGTTCATTTGTAGAAGACAGAAGACAAAAGACAGTTTGTGGGAATCAGTTCTCTCCTTTCACCATATGGGTCCTTAGGGATCACACTCAATTTGTCAGGCCTGGTGATAAACACCTTTGTCTGTGGAACCTTCTTGCTTGGCCCATGTGGGGCACCCCACACAGCACAGCTAATCCTGAAAAGTACAATTGGCTATTAAAAGTCCAGATATGGTGAACCTGCTGTGCCCCTAGGGTACAGCTGTGGGCACTTCAGGTGCGCTGTGCCCTGACAAACTGCTTCTCTCCAGCCTCTTGGTACATGAACCTTTGGGCACTGGGTAATAGGGGCAGCTTAAAGGCTCTGAAAAAAAAATGCATGTGTCAGGCTCAAGGGAAGCACAAGAGCTCAGTCCCATCCTAGACACACCTGTTATATCCATCCTTAAGTTTTGACCAACAGAATCAGAAATACCTTGTGAACCACATGGCAGAAGAGAGTGGGGCTCATAGAAGCCCTCTTTTCTCCTGAATGATACCCTCCAAAAGAGGGCCCCCACTCCCTTTTCTGCTTTTGTTCATGGCACGTAACTCATTACCATGGCGAGACACTGTGCTGTCACATTAGAGTACCTCCAGCCAAAGATTCCTCCATTCCAGGAGGCGGTGGCAGCAAGGTGACTGATGTTTGCCAAGGACATCCATGTGCAGGCACTGCATATTCAATTCGTACATTGCCTCCTATTGGGTATCCACACTTGGTTCCTCTTGTAGAAGGTGCCAGTGAGATTGTGAGGAGGTCAAGGTCGTTGCTCCGAGGGTGGGGCCTTGACCAGGCAGAGCCTTCCGAAACCTTTGCAGAAGCCCCATACACTATGCCTGGTGCAGTGCAGACACTCTGGCTACCCTATGCTAACGCACCATGGATAAGAAGTGTGAGGTTGAGATTTGAAAAGGAACTTTGTTTTCAACAGTTCATGTTCACTCTTGGGAGCAACGGAGGGAGGGGTGGGTGTGTTTTTATTCCTACCCACTTCAGAACAGTTTTTAAAGAACAAAACCAAGACGAAAAACACCTTACACTTCCTAGCCTAAACACTACACAGGGTTAAGTGGGGTTCTTAGACTCCCAGTGTGGCTATCAGAGAATCTAGGATACACCCGACTCTCACCGTGATGCACCCAGCACATGGCTGGTCAGTTTCCAGGCACAAGCCCGTTCTCTGGGAGCCCCAGACAGGTTTAAACTGACAGCCTAAATAATGTCTATCCTGGAGTTACTGATAGCTTTGTCGCTAGTGAAAATGTTTAAAGCCCTCATTTGGGTATCACATTTCAGCTCCTGAGATGTTTATACACAACATGACAGCCACTCAATGCACTTCCATCGAGAGAATCAGATAACCCGTCTTTAAGGAGAAAATATAGATGTTATTTCAAAGGCATCTTAGCAAATGGCAAAGAAGCAAAACCAAAGAAAGCCCGCTCTTTGACAGCCCGATGGGGCGGGCTGGATTTTGGGGGATTTTTCTTTTCTGCCCTTGTGTGGTCCTGCCTGCTCAAACGTGGTTGCTAGGTATTCCTTGTTTGCTGTCTGTTTAACCATTTGCATCTGGTCTTAGAAGGAGAATTGAGCAACCTGAAGGAGCCAAAGGATTCCCCACAACCACTGAATAGCTGCAGGCTCTGGGTTGGGCACAGCGCTGAGTACCCACCGAGCACTTAGACCTCATTGCCTGCAGCAACTCCAGGAAATGGTTCCCTCACCACTGTGTAGCAGGGAAGAACCTGACTTCAAAAGGATGGTAGCATGACCCAAATCCAGTGAGTTGGGCAAAGTCAGAGATAACATTGAAGGGTGTGTGCATGTCCCAAATTCTGTGATGCTAGCACCAGAACATGCTTCCTTTTTTTTTCCCCTCCCAGCCAACAACGTATAAGGATTTAATGAACTGCTGCTACAGTCCTATTGACAAGCAGTGCTCCACAAGGAAAATACTCTGGTACCTGCCATGTTCAGTCCAGCCAAAACATAGCAGCAATTTTTATGCACAGCCCTCATATGTCTTGAGAGCATTTTATTATTATTATTATTTTATTTTCCGGAATTTCTCTGGCAGCAGGGTGCTCAGTCCATCTGTAGGAGGAGAATGGGGAATGAAAGTGCTGGTACCTTGGAATAAACGACCCGGGAACAAATTGTAACCACTGAGGGGCAATGAGAGTGGTATTAATAGCCCAGCTTATTTGTCTCTTAGGAGGGGGCACTTTTGACAAGCAAATGTGTTGTTGTGTAAGGACACTTAGTGGATCCCAAGCAGAATGGAGCTCAAATTATTACACGCAGTCATCAGCACTTCTTTCATTGGCCTCCTCCAGTGCCTTAAACAAGCTGTAGGTATTTCCCTGGACCAGACACTCAGGGGACAAGGAGATATTGACTGCCTGCTGCCCGTCAGAAATGGTGGGACCAAGGCAGTAGAGTGCCTGCCTAGCATGCAGAATAGCCTAAAGTCCAATCTGCAGTACTGAAAAAAGAAGGCAAAACCGCAAGCACAGGCACACAGAGGAGACTTGGCCACGTCCGTCTCCGTTGGAAGGCAGCTGCGAAACTCCACAAGAGTAATGATTATGGCTTTGTCCCCATCTGGAGCAGTGGAGTGAAGTCAAGTAGGTGGCTCTAGATCTATTCTGAAAGCAATGCTAAGAGGATGTGCTGACAGGCTGAGTGTTGGGGATGAGTCAAAGACAAAGCCAAGGTTATCAGAACGGAGTCTTTTTCTTCTTCTGGGAGCAAGGGCAAGGGGGGGTGGTTTTCTTCACTTACATGGGAAAAACCCCAAGAGAAGTGGGAGTGGGGAGAGAAGATCTTTCAGAGTTAGCTTTGGTGTGAAGAGCAGAGAGCTTGGATAGAAGCTGGAGCTCATGAGGGGCCTTAGAATGGAAACACAAATTGGGAAAGTGAGCATGTGAGTATAAGGATGTTCCCAATCCCTAGGGAAGTGTGATACGATGGAGGAAACCAACACTGAGCCATTCAAGTGCACCCTCCAGGATCACATGCAAGGAACACACTTTGGGGTCATGCGCTCTAAGTCAGTTATTCTCTAAAACAGAAGTTTGGCTATGAGGAGACAGCTAAGGCATCGAGTGTAGTAAACAGTGCAGCCCAGAGAGCAAGAAAGTGGGCAGTGGCCTACTGCATACAAGAATGACCTTTAAGGTTATGTTTAAAGAAGCAAAAACTTCGGGTATTTTCAACCTGCACCCCTGGGCCTCGTGTGTCCTAGGATAGCTCCGAATGTGGTCCAACACACTCACAGAGGACAAAAATTACATCACAATGTCCAGAGGTTGGATGGGACACCCTCAAGTCTACACCAGAAAAGCATAATTTTGACTTACAAGAACTGGGACAGGCTGCAAAATGAAAACATGTCACTCAGCGCTAACGAAGTAGCCTGAATCACAGGGTAAGACTGAAAAATGAGCATAGGAAGGAAGGTCGGGGCCAAAGCATGAAGGGCATTGAATGTAAAGAGAGCACAGCTTGTCCATGGGCAGAGAGAACCGTAGAGTCAGGAATGGCCATGGTTGGGGCTGCCCCTGAAAATGGCAGGATGAGAGAAGATGAGCTATAGAAACAGTCAGGTTTTTTTTGGGGGGGAGGGGTGGGGAAGCACTGGGAAAGAAGAAGAGAACAAGGTGGTTAGAGAGACATGGAGGGTATGCTTCGACAGCTGGTACCAAATGTGAAATGCACATTATGTTTGACCAGCACTGGGTCTTGGATGAAAGACTAGAAACAAGATGCCTGAAGGAAGTGCAGGGTGCAGGGAAGTGTGATCACAGCAACGTGGTCTATTATGGGAGAAAAAAAAAAAAGGCTGAGAAACCACAAAATGGCCCATCAATAAGAAACTGATTAAATAAACGGTGATACATCCATAGAGAGGAATGCTCTTTGGTGATTAAAAAGGATGACGTGTGGCTGCACACTCATTGGCATGAAAGGAGTACACAATTTATTATTGAGGAAAACAGGCAGGCTATGAAACCGCATTCATCGTGTAATGCCATTTATCAAAATGACGTCCTTAAAATACCACTCGTACAGACACTTCTAAGGAGACCCCTGAAATGGTGCTCACCCACATGTTGATGGGAGCCTTCTCTAGATGAGAGGATCCCATGGAATGTTTGGCTCTTGTTTGGGGGAGGGAATGCTCTTTGTATAATCTCTGGATGGCATGGATTGTTCAGCCATAGGCTTCTAATAGTTTGACTGTAAGACAATACCCATTCCTAAAAAGTCAAACAGACAGTTCTTGAATTCTAGCAAGGCAGCGGCAGCCCCTGGGTCGGCCTGCATTAGTCCGCATCTGACGATCAACCTCACCCTGGGGGAACGTGGGGAGATACGAGTCTGCTGGGAAGAGAAAAGAAAGGATACTCGGGTAACCTTGCTTCCTCTTGCAGGGTCTTCCTGAGAGCCATCAACAAGTTTGCAGAAACCATGAACCAGAAGTTCCTAGAACACACAAGCTTTGAGTTCCAGGTGAGTGTGAGGCGTTGGAGCTGCTCAGGGCCTCCCTTGAACCACGGGGCTGATTGTTCCCTCCCCCACCATCACCACATACTAACCCACAGAAGCCCACAGGTGCCGCTGAAGACATACATAGGGTTGGGGGGGCAGGGAAGAGAAGTCCAGGAGCTTTAACTGGGGCACATATGCAAATGTGACCTCCCGAAATGGAGCCTTCCATTTTCTCACTGTTGAGCAGGCGCCACCTTTCAAAATCTGTAACATTTTCTTACTGTTTTGTTCCCACTGGCGCCGAGGAACAGCCAGTCATAGACACTGAAGTATGATTTACAATAAAGCTTTCAAGTACATCTCTATGACTTCCCAATTTCTCCAGAAGCCATTTTGGTGTGTGTGCTCAGCCAAGACTCGAGGCCTCTGAGACATTCAGAGGAGTATGTCCCCAGGGTAAGTAGAGTAATGTCCCTGCTCAGGCCCACAAAGAATGTGCTCTTCAAAGCCTGATGGGGAAGTCTGTATTGCTGCCCATGGCTACAGGGGTGAGAGAGAAGAACCCCACCCCACCCTGAAAAGCCCCCTGCAGGGGAGTCTTCCACCCTTAGAGCCTCTGGTAGCAGACACTAAGGGAACAGAAATCACCTAGCGTAGTAACCCAGGGCCATGCTGTTGCTACCTGCTTGTCTGAGATGCTGAGTTTCCATCAGACTGGCCTTGCGCTCAGCAGCGCAGGCAAGGATGTCATTCTACCTGAGTGATACATCTACAAAATGCCAACTGCCCTCCCACTTCAGGGGGCTTTCCCAGGCCAAGAGCATGTTGGGAATGCTTACCAGTCAGCTGCTGTTGAAATAGTTCCTCTTTACAGAGCATACCCTGTCTGAGTCCTCTCTAAAGTTTGTCCAGTGAGCCTGTGGTCATGAGGCCACATCTGGGCCTCTTGATGTTTCTTTTAGCACTAAATGTCATCTGAGATCATTACTCTTGCTTTTCTGTTTGCATATACGTTTTCTTTCCTCCTTCTGATGAAACATGTCTACCCAAGAGTGTTCACAGTCACTCTGTGCTCTGTGCCTGGTGTGAAGTTGTGTCCCTTGGGAAAGGTGATACGTGGGCTGAGACCTGTGTCATACACCTTGCTGAGAAGATGGGTTGAGGTATCTTTGCTGGGCTGAGAGGATAAAGGTCATCTTGGAGCAAAGTTCTTGATTTCTCCTATGTCCTTGCATTCAGACCAATGAACCAAAGTGCACAATGTTGATACTAAACAGAGTAGCTGCCATTTTTCCATAGTTTATATGCCAACTCATAAGAAAAAAATCACTTTAAGGGCCATTCAGCTGCCCTGCAAATTTGATGCTGCTGCTAGTTAGCCTCTGTTCTGAAGGAACAGCAATGAGTAAGACCCAAAAGCCATGGGTGAAGGGTCTGAGGTCAACGCCTTGATGGCTTTGGAAACAGAAACTGCAGTGCCTGATACAAAATCCCATGTGGAACCATGGCCACACTCTTGGTTCAGGGTATCATTATGGCCTTGGGTGAGGGTTGCTCTCTAGGTGACGTATCTTTCACAGGGCAACCAAGCATGCCACTTTGGCTGTTTAAGATCAAGAGAAAGGTTTTGTTTCCCTTAGAATGTAGCACAGCTGCCCACAGGCCCCACTTACAGGCCTGTGCAGAGAAGTGGCTATTGCCACTGTGTTTGGAGGGGCAGCATGGGACCATATACCTGGGGGCCAGAGAAGCAGTATGTGACCATACAAAGGTCAGCTGGTTTGTTGTGTTCCCTTGGTGTCAGCAATTCCAGCCTCGGAACCTGCTGTCACTCTCGTCTGTGGGTTAGAGAGATATTCTCCCAAGACAGGATCAGCTCTAGTCCTCTGTGCCACTCTTTTAGGTTTCAGAAAACTTTCCTGAAAGAACAATCTATATGAGGAATACACCAAAGAAACGGACGTGCCATATGTGAAACTCATGAATTGTGTGGTTTTTAAGTGAAGTACTTCACTGCTCTGTGCCTCCGTTTCTTCCGTGTTAAATGAAGATGCCACTAGTGGCTATCTCTTTAAACAGCTGTAAGGGTTAAGTGACTTGATGCATGTAACACACTTAGGAGGGCGCTGGTAACATAGAGCCATTTAATAAACGTTCCCTTGTTAGCATCATTTTGATGATGATGGTGATGATGATGATACTGGTGGTGGGAGGGTGATGCCAATGGTGGCAGCAGAGGTAGTGGCGGTGACCTTTAAAACATGAGGGCTAGGAACTCAAGTCAGTTCTTGACAAGCAAGCCAGCAAGGAAGCAGCTTTTTGATCACCGCAACATAGCCCGGAGCTGTCACGCCCACAGTATTCTGTAAACTATAGAAAGGAGCTAGGAGCACAGAATCAAATGATTCTATTCTAATGAGGCTTCCACAGATATTTAGTGAAAAGTACCCCAAAACTGGGTCATTTTTCAATTTTCTCTTTGTTCCCTCATCTTTTCCTCCCCCTTTCAAGAATGGATGTGTTCTCTGTACTCTGCCTGGAACACCCTCGTCTCCTTCTTGTGGGCTCATGTATTATGCATGTAATGCCAGCAGGAGCAGCCTCTGTCCAGAGCAGGAGTGCAGGGAAAAGGAGATTAGCCCTAACCTCTCCTCTGAATGGTGGTTTTGTGATTCAAAGGGCAAAAAGACAACAGCTCCATGGGTGCCACTCCATTGGAGCCAAGGCCTGGAGATGTCGGTCAGTAGCCACAAAGCTACAGCCAGAAAGGATGAAAACCTCTGGTGTCCTACTGACTGTCCTATGCAATCAGTAGCGCAGGCAGTCTAGTCTTAAACTGACTAGAAGAGAGACTTTGACCACAAAGGATAGATAAATGCTTAGGTGATGGATACGCTAATTGGCCCAGGGGTATAGATGTATCTAAACTCCCCACTGGAGCCTGCATACTTATACCATGACAATGTGGTAATTTAATCCAAAGCTTTTCAAAGTGACAGAGCTCAGGAGCGAGATCAACTTGGTTCCCAATGCCACCTTCACCAGTGGTCTTCAGTTTTTTGTTTTGTTTTGTTTTTTAATGTCTAAATGTAGATAAAACCACAAAGTTTGTCACTTCTCACAGGGATATGATTTTTATTGTGTTTAGATTATGTGTTTTGCATGTGTCTCTCTGCATAGGTATGTGTGTGTGTGTGGTACCCACAGAGGCCAGAAGAGGGCATCAGATCCTCTGGAGCTGGAGTTACAGCC
This sequence comes from Meriones unguiculatus, assembly GCF_030254825.1. Lineage (NCBI taxonomy): Eukaryota > Metazoa > Chordata > Mammalia > Rodentia > Muridae > Meriones > Meriones unguiculatus. Next base: position 35,248,213 of record NC_083359.1, read on the forward strand.
TGTTGTGTGTTGTCATATGAATGCTGGGAACTGAACCCAGATCCTCTGCAAGAGTAGCCAGTGCCCTTAACCACTGAGGCATCTCTCCAGCTCTTTGGGGTTAGGGGAGGGGGAGTTCATTAGAATACACATCATGTATGTCCATTCACTGTGAAATCATTCCTTAAATACTACTGTGGCACAGCTAGGTCAGACATGCTACTATTTACATCATACACATAAAGGTTATCAAGAAGATGAAGTCTTTGTCTCTATGATCTTTCCATTCAGTAGTAAAGATAGAAAGTAAATTCCTTGGTTTAAAATATGTCATGATTGCTGTGAACAGGGAGTAATGGGGATGGATGCCAGCAGATCTGCTTTAGTGTGCATTTCTGGGTAAGGATTTTGTAGAAACTGATATCTAAACGTGTGTTGTAAGAGTACATGGGAGTTTGCTGGGGCAGAATTTCCTCCTTTAGTCCTTATAACTACACCCTTTGGGGCCCATTATTCTCATTTTCCAGATGAAGGAGCAGAGGAGACTCAGACAGGTAGGATAGCATGCTCCTGGCAGTGGAGATGAGAATTAGATTATACCCCTGGAAAGCATCCTGACAGTATCCACAGAAACAAACAGAAAATAGCTATACCTGTCTCTCTCCTGTGCTCTGTGAGTCCAGCCCTAAGAATGTACACCATAGACAGAGGTTCTCACATGGAAAGAGGTTCAAACAAGGGGAGAAGGCAATGCCACTGACAGACAAAGAGAAGTGGGACCAAGCTATGTCTCTCTAAAGAGGTTAAATGTCTATAATATGTCTATAAATGTAAAGCTGAAATAACCCTCATAGTAGCATACCATGAAGCAATAAAGGAGAATGAGGAAGCTATGTGTTGCTACTGGGGAATCACAGTGTAGGTGGGTAAAGGAAGAAAAAACAGAATACAGCAGACTGGCTTTTTTTTTTAAAAAAAATGTGCATGTGTTTATTTATTTATACAGCACAGCTCTCTGAGGGAATACCAAGACATTCCTTCTTCTGAGGAATTAGGCTATGGTTTAAGATGGGATAGGAAAATGATATTTCATTATTGAAACTTCTGTTGTCATCCAACTTCTAAAACCATACGGATGTTACTTTCATGGCTTCTTTGATTAATTTAAAATAACTACCTTTTCAGTATGTCCCGTAGGGCTGTATAGCTGTGTGTGACTAGTCCTTAGGGTTTCCTGATTTGAAATAAAGCTGTGCAGCTCATGGGAAATGGGGCCCCAGGCCTGCTATTCTCTGAAATTGGACCTCTAGGCCTGTGGAAGGTATGGCATTAGCAGTCACGACCATGGCAGTGGTGGCTATCTGTAGCCTGTGGTGAGCAGACTTGAGTGGAAGGTGACTGACTTCATGGCAGGGTGGTCCCCCTTGCTGCTTGGATCTGTCCTTTGGCCACACAGTGTACAGAGACTTAGCAAGTCCAGCCTGTGGTGTCTTCAAACACTTTCCCTTGAGCGTTTAAGTTGATAGACTCTGCTTTGGTATTTGGATATCGAAAAGAAAACAATGAGACCTGCAGGTATTTTGAAGCTCTTCCTGCAGTTCGTGCCCTATGAATACATCATCTCATGTCACCTTTACTGCAGCCCACTGCAGTGAGTACTGGATCACCCCAACTTTGCAGATAAGTTTTCTGAGATTTATCAATACCCATGCTGGACCTTCATCTTTCAGGCCTGCAGCCCATATCAATATTGTCATCAGCATGCTCATCTGTCTGAGTACTTTCCATATGTACGTGTTGAATGAATATTTGTTCTGCTCTGTCACACTACCAGCTGGGGGAGTGGATTCCGGCAGTGTCTTTCACAGTCAGCAGCAGATCACACACACACGCACGCACATCTGCAAAACTTACGGAAGTTGAGACCATGAAAACTGCTGAAGAGGAGGTTCTAGCCTTACACCCTCACCCTCAGTGGTTTTTTGGTAGACATGTCTCTGGGCTTTACGCCCCACTCACTAAAGGTGAGACTCTGAACATCTGGGCAGGGACAGAGTGATTAGTACTTCTAATGAATTTCCAAGCGATGCTGCTGATGATCTCAGAGCCAGGCTTTAAGATCAGTGAACAGAAGGGAAGGCAAATGCAAAATGGTTTAAGACAGAACAGACTGTAGGCTGGCACCTGCAAGCTATCAGGTAGATCAGGGAGGGTACTCATGAGGCTCTGACTTCCTGGACAGCCTTACCTTTCACACACCTATAATTTCAAAGCAGGAACCAGCTCATCAGAGATTTCCCGTTGGGCTGAATTATTTGTCTTTAAAAAAGAAAGAAAACATGAAACAACAAAAAGAACAACAGAAGCACAAGAATTTCAACAACAACAGGAATTCAGCTCTAAAATTCTCCTTGACCAATTCCATTGTCAGGGAGGGAGAGGCATGGCCAGGGTATGGAGAAAAATCATCCATTGTCCTTGCTTTGGCCAGGATGTTAATTTCGGAGTCTGTGCCAGTTAGAAAATTGCAGAGCACACAATTAAACTGGTCTTGCCTCTGTCTTCTGCCGTCTTTATAAATTATTCACGTTCCCCAGCATTTACTATGCCTCCCCTCTCCCAGATCCTCTCTGTGACTGCTCTCTTCTTCTCTTACAGCTGTGGAACAACTATTTTCATCTGGCAGTTGCTTTTATCACCCAAGACTCTCTGCAGCTGGAGCAGTTCACACACGCTAAGTACAACAAAATCCTGAATAAGTAGGTTGCTTTCTTGGATTTTTCTGAGAGGAAGGAGCTTCATGAGAGGCTCTGGAATGGGGTTTAAAGCAGGCATTTTTGCTCCTTCCAGGTACGGAGACATGAGACGGCTCATTGGCTTCTCCATCCGTGATATGTGGTACAAGCTGGGTAAGTAGACACCCATGCCCGGAAAGAGGCATCTGCAGGTGTCCAGCACCTTCCTGAAGACCAGCCCCACCCTGTCCTTCCCCGCATACGTGACTCTGCTTCTGTGTGATGCCCCCAAAGGCCTATGAAGTCAAACAGGAATTTATGAGAGGGAGGAGGAGGAAACAGGGCTGCTGTGGGAAACTGTTCTCACGCATCCAAGACATGCTTGCTGCTGATTGGCGGTAGCTAGTCTACATCCTGCTTCTTGAGGGATGTGGTCCATACCAGAATTTCGAACCTCACAGAGTTGGAGAATGGATTCTCTGGAAAAGACTCCAGAAGCTGCCCCTGTCACAGTAAGCTACAAGGATGGCTTGTGGCTAATGGTGAAGGGAGAGGGATGGCAGCATAGGAACCTTTATCGACATTCTGAGTGTGGTCTGGATAAAAGAGATGCTGTTGAAACTTCATATCACACCCTTTACAACCACCCCTCCTTTCTCTTACTGACCAGGAAACTAGAAAGGGAAGTTGCTTACAGACAATTAGACACCACAGAATATATTTTTCATTCCCTGAGGACAGGAGAAAGAACTCTGGCTTATAGACAAAATTCTGGATAAAAGATGGGTAGATGAGTGAACAGATGTCAATAAAGAATGAGGACTTCCATCTCTGACATTTGGCTTTCTTCTCGACTACCTGGTATACAATTGCTCTTCTCTAGGCTTTTTTAGCTATTGGCCTTTTTTTAGTAGAGGCATTTATAAGGGGGTTTGTCTCTCCTGGATGTAATCTTAATGAACATCCTAGACTGTGCTTCCTACTTTCCAGAAGTCTTCATATCTGCTGGTCCTTGTCAGAGTTTCTGGATAGCGTTTAGATTAGAGTCCGTTCTCTGCAAGGAGAGGGTACAATACAGAGGCTAGATTACCAGTCTGATTTCTGTGGTTGTTGATGACATCAGAGTCCAGAACCTAAGAGCACATAGTTGATGACAGGGAGGCCATGAGTTGGCTCACAAAGTCTAAAGCAGAGCAAAGGACCTAGGCCCAAAACAGACTGCCACAGCTCTGCCTGGGACCTTGCCCAGTCATGTACAAGCAAGCTTCAAGCAAGGGAATTTAACATCCCTTACCCTAAGTGAAGGAAATAACACCTCTCCCAAGGTGCATGTGAATGAAGGTCATAAGAGCAAAGACCACGGCAAATGTAGCTGTGGTGGTCTGCACCCTCGTGTCAGAATTGTTATTCCTATTCTTGCTCTTGAACAACAAGGTCGAACCTCGTTGTGCTGTGCTGTAGCCCATTGCCATCAAAACTCTGTCCAGCGTACACCATTAAAGCCCAAAGAATGGGGTCCAAGCAGTGAGACAATGAAGTAGGTAGGGCTGCATAGGTATAGGTAACCCACACAGAGCCAGTAGTGCAGGTTCCGACAACACGTGGAGTAGGATAACCTTTGCTTTTCCTAAGTATTTCCCCAGGGCCACTCTGGGAAACTGGGTCATCTCTCTGGGCTCTGTTCTCTAAGATGCTGGTGACACACTCCCAAGCTATAACTATCAACACCTCGTCAGATAGTATTATGACCCCTTGGGAATTTCTTTTTATCGTGTCCTTTTTTTTCCCCCCTGACTGCTTTGAATAAGGAAAGGGCTATCAGAAATACCTTGTCTCCCTTGCCATTTGTGTCAGTTGGCTTTTTGTAACTATGACCAGAATAGCCAAGAGAATAACTTGGAAAATTCCTAATTTGACAGGTGGTTTCAGAGGCCTCAGTCCACCAGCCTTAACTCTGTGAATTGAAAGCTGATGGTGAGGTGGATCATCATGAGGCTCACCTCATGGTGGAAAAAAAAGTTGGGGGTGACGAAGTATAACCTCACCCCCACCATACAGTGACATACAGCCCATAGACCTACTTTTCTCAGCCAGGCTCTCCTCTTAAAGTCTTCAACTCCTCCAGGAAATAATTGGCACCAGGCACCAGCTATAAACCGAGCCTTTAATAGAGGAGCCTGTGTAGGACATTGTGTGTTCAAATGCTAACACCATTGTTTTGCAAGAAAAAAAAAGACATAATGTACATGTAGACACATGAAGATATGATGTAGGCACAGACACATGTAAGAGCAAAGTGCCACAGACATGCTCCAGCAGAAAGCAACAGCCCATGGCTGCAGCACTCCAGCTGCTTGCTATCTGCCCGGAATATAAGCCCATCACCACCACGTCTTTAGATTTTTTTTTCCAAAGAAGCCAAAAACAAACAAACAAATAAAACCAAACAACAACAAAAAACCCTAGATCTTTCAAGACATTTTACAGTGTGTGAATATCAATGAGGATTAATTGAATGTTTTTAAAATATTGCATGCTCCCAGTGAATGAATGACCCTCTGGCTTGCACACTTTATTTCTACCAACAGAGACTAGCTGAAGCTGTGGTGCATCTCTGTTCCCAGCGCCACACCCTAGGCTCTGACAGAATCGCAGAACTAGGAGCTCTGCTTCGTTTGTCCTGAGCGCCTCCACACGGCCTGCTCTCCTCTGAGCATCCTTCACTGTGTTGTTTTGCCCATGGAAGATTTTATTTTGATATAGATTATGTTTTGGCAGGGAGTCTTGTACTCCCAATTATGCTGATGAATGAAAAGCTGTTACCAAATATTCCACCTGCTTAGAATCGCAGAACATCGGAGCTGGAAAGAAGAGCCTTTTAGAGATCATATTGTCCGGCATTTTTTTTTCAAGCATTTATTTTTAGCTGAGGGCTCATAAAAGAGAAGAATTCATGCTCAATAAGTAAATGGGATAGAAGCAGAAATGTTATAATTAAAGTATCAGGGGGCGCAGAGCCCATTATAAATGGCTTTCTGACTCCTGGGGCAGACCCCTGAGGATCACTGGAAGAGGGATTTATATGATCCAGCCCACATTTTACCAGTGAGGACACTGAGGCTAGGAGAGGAGAAAAGGTCTCCTACCCAGCCAGTTAGTGGACCGGAGGTAGAAACCAAACAAACATGCTGGGAGAAGCGCTTGCTCAGACACATCACAGACCTCTTGGCTGCTCAAGATTCCTGCAGAATGAATTAACACAATGAAAAGACCTGTCATCTGGAGGTTGCAGGACAAGAGCCATTGATTATGACTGCCCTTCAGGATGGCATTTGCTGGGAGAGCAAGGAGTTTCTAAAAAACAATTGTAAGAACAGAGAGAGCCAGTCCACCCCAAGTGTCAAAGGGGGCTAGGTGTGGCCTCTGGCACTGTCATCTGAATGCTTTAGTCTCCTATTACCCTGCTAGAGATCTGGTCCCAGAAAGCACCACTGCACTGGCCTTCCTGAGATGGCCCCTTGTTCAGACAAATGATATTTACTTCAGGAAACAAAAATCAAAGGAAACTTTACCAAAAGAGCCACCTGTCCCCTCTTGGCTAGACATCAGAGGGAGAAGGAAAGGATATTAGTCTGAAGGGGTGTCTCTGGCACAAACACACACACACACACACACTAGGCTCCCAATCATTAGTAACATGGCCACCTTCTTCTTCCTTGTATCTTGCAGGAATAAAAGCTGAAACTTGAGGCATGGAGGATGAGTGGCTGCCTCATTGACATCCTACCCTGTGGTTCTGTGGGATTCTGGTGTTATCGCACTAATGAGTTTAGCTTGATAATCCACACCAGGACCAAACTCCAAGTTCATTAGGGACCAATGTAGTGAGACCACTACACAGCTAATGATGGACTTTTAAGGGTGGCTTGCTGACTAGCTGATTGCCCATGCAGTAGCTCTTCTCCTTCTCAAACCTCCTAGCTGACTGGATCCTGATAATGTTTTTGTTTTTAGGATTGTAATTTGCTCAGCTAACAATGTCTTGCCGTAGATATATGGTCAGGTGACCTCGATCTGTCACATGAAAAAAATCACACCCTTGTGTGTATTTAGACAAGTATTTCTTCAAAAAGAGAAGGGGGGTGGAGGAAAGGGAGAGGAACAAGAGAGTAGACTCAGAGAGCAGAGCACATCATTATTTTGCCCTTCTTTCTTTCTGGAAGATGACGTGATGGCTGGAGAGGCAGCAATTATCTTGATGCCTTGAGAACAACACTAAGGATAGAAATGTCTCTAAGCTCCATCTTCTCAGATTCACAACTTCAAGCTGATCGGCTTCTGAGTTTTACTTAAGGAAGAAAATGAAAGCTTTGGTGTAGCCTTGGTGGCCAGATTTCCATTACAACTAATTTGGCTCTTTGGTTTTATAGGTCATAGAGCTATGGTAGATCAGGAGACGCAGGAAGATCAACACCAAAGGTCAACAAGAAATAGTTCCTTGAGCTGCAATTAGAAAAATTTGTCTTTGGATCCCAAGTCTAATGTTCTTATGAATAATCTTTTTTCCAAACAGTTTATAGTTTCCAGTGATGTGAAATAGCCAACTGTGTTTTTCAAAGACTACCGATAATGAGTACATCATCATGCGTGTTGGTATTTGAAACTGTGCTTTAATGCCAGCAGCAATCATGAGACTCAGCATCAGTATCGTCTTCTCATTAGGAAAGTCTGCCGCATCCATGTGATTATAGAGATCTAATTGCAAGGCTTGTCTCAGGCTTGATGGTTATTTAATATTCATTCTAATGGGAAGAGTCTAGGCTTGTGTGTGCTCACACTTACATGTATGTTAGTCTGGGAGAGAAGGCATGTAATGAGAGTTCTTGATGCAAGAAACTACATATTGTTAGGAGCCCAGCCATTTAAGGGCTCCTGCCATTTGTGTTTAGAGGTCCTGAACTAATGGCAATGGTATAGCATCCTAGCACTGGCTTTCTGCTTGGCATTGGGCAATGCTCATTTTGCTAAAATGACTCTGCATTTAACCTTCCCACACTTCTTTAGATTAATGTTTGGATGGTGTGTTAACAGTCATCATGGGAAAGAAAGACAGTGGCATCTTGGTCACATATGCAGGACTACCACTCCTGGTAGTAGTAAGAACAACTGGGCTGTTTCTTCTTATACATCTCCCAAGGAGCCAAGCATTATTCTAAGTTCCAGAAAAAGTGGGAGGGTTGAAGGGAAATAAGGCACGATTAATACCCTATAAGGAAAAAAAAACTGTCTAGATAGGGAAATTTGGAATATTGCTCTTTAAAGTGAAATGATATGGTACAGAGCCCATGAGGGAAATGCTTCCTAAAATACATCAGAGACTGAGTGGTCCTCATCATGACGGAAGCCAGGATGCAGCAAGGCAAATATTCCAAGATAGTAGACTGAGCAAACATGCTTACTAGGGTTGGATGATATGCTTCCCAGAAGAAGAAAGAATGGGATTAAAGAAAGCACCCATCCATACACCTATGCATATAAAATATTGAGCACTGTAGTGAGAAGAAAAACTGGAACTGTGGAGCACGATACCTTAAACAGCAAAGAATACATGTATTAGGATCAAATTTAGGATTCTTGTAGTAAGGGCATTTTGGGTTATTCAGATGGGCCCAATACAATTACAAGGTCCTTATATATGAAGAGAGAGCAGGAGAATGAGAACCAGAGAGATGTGAGGAAGGTCCATGGCCATGTAAGAATGCAGGTGGGAGGAATCAAAGGGGGCTCTAAGAGCCTGAAGTGGGAATGAAATTGATTCTTCCTTGGACTTCTGACTTCAATCATGTGTGTTCATACCCTGCTCTTTTAGTACAGTGAAACCCATTTGAAATTTTTGATCTCCTGTAGTATGAGATAATTAATGTGTTTGAAGTCATCAGTTGGTGGTGATTTATGATACCAATAACGGAAATCCAGTTCAGGCACCTTCTAAAGGTCATGTGAATGATGTTACAACTGAAAACATGCTAGCAACGCAGGCCTTCATTGACTCACACGATACCGCTGAGAAGTTGAATATTGATTGCTTGATTATAATTTTGTGATTAATGTCTGTAAAGATGAAATAATTGTAGAATGGAAACTCAGGGCACACAGAGAGTCTATAAGGACCTACAGAGTGTGTGAGCCACTGACTACCCCAACAGGAAAGAGCCAAAATCTCTTCCTTCTATAGACCTGTCCTGTCAAAATAGAACGTAGGCCATGTATCTTCTTTTAAACACTCTAGTATCTACATTAACAGATTATTTAAAAGCTCTGGGCGTGGTGGTCCTTGTGTATTATACTAGCACTTGGGAGATGGTGACAGGAGAACTGGGAATTCAGTTTAATCTTTAGCTCCATAGGGAGCTCATGGCCAACATGGGCTATAGGAGACCCTGTGCTAAAAGACAAAGAAAGGGAGAGAATTAAAATAAGCAATGAATTAATTTTAACCACACAGATGTGTTTTGTGATGGAGCTATACCCCAATAACCTCATCATCAGTTGAAAATATTATAAGTGGAAAATACATTACAACCCCCTCACCCAGCTTAATAACCCAGCATATTGGAGTATGGCTCCAGCATATGGCGTGTTGCTTGCTTTTCTCATAGTGCTGAGGCTGCTGAGAGCCTAACATCGAGAGAGGACTGGATTTCAGAGAAAAAAAAAATCAGAATTCAAAATATCAGAGTTGAATCTCTATTTTTACTTAACCTCACATTCCATTTTATGGCTTTAATGGATGATCAGAATAAGAGATTTTTAAGGTTAAAAAAAATTTTATTTTTGGGTAGATTTTTGCATGCTCGGAGTATGTTTAACTCTGAACAGCCATACCACAAACGTTCAAAAGACACATGGTTCACAGCATCTATATTGAACCTTAGGGCTGTAAAGAATAACCTGGTGTGTTTATTCTTAGGGGCATATTTGCTCAGAGTGAGGAGTGAAGCTGAGACCAAAGTGTGAAAGCTCAAGAGAGAAAAGGCAGGGTACACTGGAGAAGCAATCGACCTGCTATTGAGGGAAGTCAGGTGCTAGGCATGGGTAGGGCATGAAGGGGCCCCCAAATGGCCTGAAAAACGTGGTACTTTGCACACATCTGTGAGGGTGGGCTAGATAGCATCCAGTGAGCCTGAGAACAGTAAGGACGATTGTGAGTGTCATAGCAGTGAAGGAAAGTTCACCCGGATCGCCTTTCCCTGGTTAGTTCTTTGCAATAAAGTGAATTAAAGTTTAAAACAGAAGACTGAGCAGTCTGTAAGTACCCAGAAAAGGGCCAGTGGCTTTCTCATAGTGGAATGTTTTTATTGTATTCTGCTCTCTAGAACCCAGCATAGTGCTGAGCCTAAACGATCCCCCCGCATCACACGTCGCCATCTTTAATTATTGCCCATAATGCTGACATTCCCTCAGGCACCAGACCCTGAAAAGCCCCATGCTTCTGTGTTTCTATTCCCCCTTTTAATCTTCTACCCATTTTGGAGGACTGGGGAAGTCAGCATCATTGAGTCACATGCACAGTACCCCTGACCCTGGAGTAGACAGAATGAGACCTTCCTGGGAGTATCTGCCTCAGAGACTCCACAGGCCTCTTCCAGTGCTGCCAGGATGGTTTTCCAAGCTGATGTTGGAAGAATGGATGGCCTTGCTCACTCTTCTCCCTTTGAAAAGTGATGTTTTCTGTATTTGTAAGTCCCTGGGAAGTCTAGCAGACTCTGAAATCCAAAAAGGGCATAACTTTCCCTTATTGTTGACCATATCAGAGGCTGTGGCAGCATGGAATGCACCCTACAGTCCTGCCCCCTTCTGTCCTGCGTCAGCCTGATGGGACCAGCAACCTGTCCAGCTTCCCTCAGACAGATTCCCACAGATTTCCTATCTTCTTCTCCTTGCTCATCCTCCTAGTGACCCCAGATCCTCAGTGTTCAATTGTCAGTCTCCCCTGAGGGCATGATGAGCAGTGACACTGAGTGATGAGCAGCTCAGGTAGGAACACACAGGGCCCCTTTGCACCCATACACCTAGGCTTTCCCCAATCTCTCATTAACAATAGGACCCTTCCGGGACCTTGAACTGGCACATCTGGGCATAGCTTGCTGGCTCACTGCCATTTTAAACACCTTTTCTAATTGCTCTCTCTTCCCAGTGACACCTAGCATCTATTATAAAAAAAACCCTCAAACCAATTCCTTTCCTCTTTATCCTCCCCTCGTATAGCACCAGGTGTGTTTCTTGAATGAGAATTCTTTTCTTTTTTTTTTTTTCCAAATGTGTTTCTATTCAGTTAGCTACAAATGTGTTCTTTCTGTGAGTTTGTGTACATATGTATATAGATACAAATCCATGCACTTATTTGGTTATTTAAACAAAAATGCCAACGTGCTAAGTTTTTGTTTATTTGTTTGTTTGTTATGATTTTTTGAGAGAGGGTTTCTTTGTGTAGCCCTCATTGTCCTGGAACTAGCTCTGTAGACCAGGCTGGCCTTGAGCTCACAGAGACCTGCCTGCCTCTACCTCCTGAGTACTAGGATTAAAGGATAAAGGAATAAAAATTTTTTTTATATGTGCCTTTGCAATCATTGTGTTTTTAAAGATCAGCATCTCTCTTTCTCCTCTTTCCTCGGTCTCTCAAATACCTGAACAGACCTCAGAGAAAACAGGTCAAAAGTATCTAAAAATCTATTCCACAGCATGTCCAGCATTTATTTTAAAGCATTTTAAATATATCCCTCACGCTGGCGCCCTCTGGTCTTCTGCAGCCTTTGTGGCTTTAGCAGCATCCCAGTCCGTAGTGCCTTATCTGACAGTTCTAATTTACCTTCTGCTTATTATTGCACTCAACTTTAAAATTTAAAGCCCGTCCGTTGTTTGAAAAAGATCTTGAAGGACAAAGTTAGAAACCTAGAAACCAGGTTGGCAAAGGAAGAGTCTTCTTTTTGTCTATTTGGATTAAAATGAGCAGTTGGGGTTTACGTTTAATCCAAATGTCTTCTGTGATGGGGCCGATGATCCAGAAAAGCATTTCTGTGCCTGAATTCCTCGTTTATTTCTCATAGCTGCAGGTTTTCCTTGGTTGCTGCCTCTTTGCCATGGATCTGGTGGAGGTGGTCCTCCAACATTAAGCGTAGCTTAGGCTGAATGAGAACTGATTTTCAATGACCTTTCCTCCTAGCTCCCTTTTCCACTCCATCAGGAGCCATACCAGGCTGCATACTGTGCCACTTGGGAGTTTCTGTATCCTCGGGGGCCCTCTATATCGTGTCTAGCCTGACAGTGGCAGAAACCAGGCAGGTTCCTGGGCTGTAGAGTTCAACAGGAAGAAGGGACCAATACTGATGATATACTCATGGTGCCAGCTTCAAGGGTGGCATTGCTGGGATTTGTCCCTCAGTCCATGGAAACTCTGCAGTTCTAGGTGCTAGTCTTCATTCTTCACCTCTGTGATGTCTGGTGCCTGTGTTCTGCGGTGCATACTAAGCTCTGCTCAACAGGCTATTTTTTGTGGTTTATTCTGTGAAAACAGCATGGTGGCAATAGTTAATGCTCTGTGACGTGTGTCACATGCCATTCAGTGACCTGCCAGCTTGCTAAACAATGGCTCTTTTATGAGACAGAAAATAAGCAATGGGGAGGGAAGGAGAGAGGGAAAGAGGGAAGGAGGCAGAGATAGATAGATAGAGAGAGAGAGAGAGAGAGAGAGAGAGAGAGAGAGAAAATAAATGTGTGCATACATGGCCTGGCACGCATATGGAGGCCCAAGGACTACCTTGGGTATTTGTCCCTGTCCTCTACCTTGCTTGACATGGATCTCTTGCTTATTTTCCCATTGTTGGCACCAAGCTGGCTGCTCTGTTAGCTTCTGGGATTCTCTTGTTTTGTCCTCCCATCATCCCATAGGATCGCTGATATTATATATGCTTGTGCTGTCTGTCCATAGGTTCTAGGGACTCAAACTCAGGTTCTCAGGCTTGAGCAGTAGGCCCTTTTACCCACTGGGTCATCTTCTCAGCCCATGATTCATTTGTTCTCAAAACAGCCTTCTGACATGAATCCTATTGATACCTTAAGTTGTAGGTGAGGGCGTCGAGGCCCCCAGAGGTGAGACAGACTTTCTCAACATTGCACATTCACTTGTTAGGGTTCCATATGGAACTTCAGGCAGTCTGGCTCCAGAATCAGTGCTCTTAGGTGTTTTGTCCTTGCTGAGGTGTGGCTGATTCTGCCTGTTGCTATGCCAAGCACACACAGACATAATTTCACATGTCTCCTCAAGAACTGGATTTGCTAAGCCCTTTGTGAGACACACAGCCACACCAAATAACTGGTGACTAAAAGAGCCAGGCGAAGCATTTTTCTCATCTGACATACACTAGTCTGTTTTCTCTCAGTGTTACCAAAACGATGAGAACAGATTCAGGTGTCTGCCCTCGTGGAGCTCAGTAAGGGAAGCAGATTTCAACAAACAAGTCTATGAGCAAAGACATTTCAAGGTTGGGTGAAAGGCAGGGAAGGGGGTCAGAAAAGGTATCTGTCTAGCTAGAGTGGAGAGTGAGATACAGAGGGGCACTTGTCTCCCTGTGCCTGGGCTAATATGGGAGCCACCCAGGGGGAAAATAGGTGATGACACAGAAGATCTGGGAAGCAGTCAAAGAAAGCATCCTTGAGTCTGGCTTTGGAGAGACAGAAGCAAGGCAAACCTGTGGCACTGGAACCAAACTAGTGCAGCTGAACCGCAGACAGATGGGAATGCCCTGTGATGAGGCGGAAGGCACCAGAAACTGAGCTCTGTCCACCCTAAAGTGCTGCTTTAAATCCCACCTCCCCACCCAAGCTGCTCTACAGCCTGTTAGCAGAGAGAATTGCTTTTGTTGTTTCAAAAAGCCATTGTTAGAGCCACTTTATCCAGCCCTTGGAAGCATGGCTCATGATGCAGATGGATTTAATTCTAAACATCCCTGCACACCCAACCCTATCACTTCTTTTCAATTAGGGTTGTGTTTTGCAGAGGCGTGATGCCCTCACACATACTGAAGCTCTCACCACATCCCATCGCTATCAGCCTTCATACACTATCAGCCTTTGTAAGCGGACTTATTTGGGGTGACACATGCTCCTCTCTCAGCAAGCTAACCAACACATAATGCTCAAAGCTGCCTGGCTCCTGGAAAACAACGATAGAAAAGTTAACTACCATTTTGACTCCCTTCCTCCTTTCTTCCTCTCTGCAGCTTTCAGGATCAGGACCTGTCCATCATGGAATCGTTTCATGAGCCCCTGTCCCTCTTCTCTTGCAGGCCAGAACAAAATCTGCTTCATCCCAGGCATGGTGGGACCTATCTTAGAGATGACACTTATTCCTGAGGCTGAGCTCAGGAAAGCCACCATCCCCATCTTCTTCGACATGATGCTTTGTGAATATCAAAGGAGCGGGGCTTTCAAAAAGGTAAAAAAAAAAAAAAAAAAAAAAAAAAAAAGGATGCCGGAATTTGACACCAGCATCCCTAATCCTCAGTCCACATTCCCCTAATGATAGCCTTATTTCATCTGCCTGTGCTTTATTCAGAGGCTTCAATAGGTCAGGGACATTATTTGTGTGTCCAAAATGAGCTGGCAGATCACATCTGGTCAGTATTCTATCACGGTTTCTGCCTCAGGCCAATATGAAAAATGCATTTTCTTGCTCTGTTGTTAGTCCATTCCTTCCCAAGATATGGGAATCTTACTTCCGGATCCAGTGACTGCTTCTGCCATATCATGCTTGCTCCCAACTTTGCCTGGCACGTCATCTTCCTGAATGACTTTGAAAAATCTACATTATCTAGAAAAAAAAAAAAAGCCCTATTAGCCAAATGTCACATTCACATTGTACTTCAAAGTGGATAACAAATGCAGTTAGAGGCCTGTCAGTCAAGAGGCACTTGGGTGTACGGCAGGAACCCGGGGCTTCCTTTAGCACATCATTCAGAACCAGTGTAAAATGCAGTAATTCTTGTCCAAGTATTTGTCATTAGAAATCAGGTCTCCTAATGAATGGGGGTAGGATGGTCATCAATGCCAACTCATTCTAGAAATTTGGCGGGGATAGAAAATGTCCATTCTCATAGCAGGTGTCTGCACCATTTAGTCACTTGATTTTTTAGGAAGGTTGGTCAAAAAATCACAGAGAGGCTGCCTGAGCATCTCCCTTGCATTCTGATCACTTCCCAGGAGCCCACCCCCTCAACCAGTTGGAACTCTTGTTCTTCACCTTCACCCAGTGTCTCTGCCCCTTGCTTCAAACCCCATCCTGCCACCAAATAATCTTCTTTGAAAGACTTGAATTGGATGTATCCAGGTCCTTGATTTTTCCGATCAAAAAAATTGAAGTAAAGATGCACAGAGATGGCGAAGCACCAGAGAAACAATTCTAAAACCCCTACCTTCCCTATCAAGATATGGCTGAAAATATATTTGAATAGAAACTATCACAGAAGGGAGTCTTTGACGATTGTAGGAGTGCAGATGGAGAAAGGAACCCCACTTGATTACCTGGGCTGGATCAACCTGGAAGTGGCAGCCCAGAATGAGTACCTGAAGTCAAATTAGGATCAACTGCCATTGAAGGGAAAATGAGTCTACGAAGCATGGGGGACACCTGAAGGAACATGACATTAGGTGAAAAGCCATCCTTCTTCCCTTCAGAGCAGCACCTCCCATCAGCCAACACCTTAGAAGAGGTCCTGAACACAGATATGCAGAGGAAACACCCCTGTCCCGGATGGCATGCAGCGTGCTAAACAAGATCTGGTGATTGTCTTATCGAGACCTCATTGTAAGCGTGCCTCCCGATTGCTTCTTTTCTCTGCTCCCTTATCTTAAGGGACAGAACAATCAGGCTGACTAATGGGGCAGGTGCCCTTGTGAAAAATAGCCAGAATGTTTGATGGGGGCTCAGCTTGGAGAAGAGCTGACTTAGGTGCATGACTTTGGACTCAGCGCAAGTGGCTGTGGAAGCTGTCCTCTGCAAAGGGGACAGGCAAGACCCTGAGGAGCCCCCAAGCAGCCATGATAGCCAAAAGAAAAGCAGAACCAGGTTGGAGTCTAGAATTTAAGAGATCTTCTGTGCAAACCAGCCTAAGTACATCATTCTTAAACAGTCTGAGAGAAGAGGACCCTGTGCCCCTCATAGAGAACCCAGAATTCCCAAAGGACTAGGAGAGTTGAGAGGAAAAGGAGGCCAGGCCTTTTCTCTCACTTCATACTAGGCTTTTGGGCCTAGAACCAAGTATCCAGCCTTTCTGTGGGCTCTTTCCTCTGCTTAATTGCCAGAAGAGATCCTAGATAGCTAAGGCTTACTATTTGGGAACAGCTCTGCTGCTCCCTGGAGTCATGATTCATCTGCAGAAACCAAGATAGGCTCAAGGGGGTTATAATGGGCTGAATGAGAGTGAGGATGGGCTAGACTCTGAGTACCTTAGTCTACTGGAGGACAGGGGACAGGGAGAGGAAGAAGTCTCTCTCTCCATCATGTAATTCTTTGTTCGTCTCAAGACCAGATTGTCCTGTTTCCGCCTCTCGCCCAAGTCCTACGTTACGTAGGCAAATGACAGGTACAGTTGATGTCCTCTTTATGAGGCCAGTCTTTCCTCCCACACCATTTCAAAACTCTGTCATTGCTTAGGACAGGATGCCCTCCTCCATGGCATACTCAGCGAGTCTTTTGTTGGAGAGGAGATGTGAATAAGAGGGGCCTAAGGTTGGCCACACCATGGCTGCTGTGGCAGGGGGCGCTATTCCCCTGTAGGATAAAACAAAACCAAACAGACAAACAAAAAAACACCTCATTGTGTCCTGGCAGTGAGGTACAGCCATAGCACTCATCTGTTGTGATGACTTGTTGTAAGCCTGTCTCTATACTATATCAGGAGTGTCTATGGGCCAAAGCTTATCCCTCAGCACAAAACTCCTAGCATCCTATAAGTACCAGGCACTTGCAGATGTCAAGTCCTCCATCCAACCATACTTCATGAAAAGAACCTCAGCATTGGGAAGGGCATTCCAGTGCATTTAACAATGAGCTTGTTTTGGCAATGTAACCAAAGGCAAGAGAGCAAGAATGTTCCAAGGAGACAGTTCTAGAGGTTAGAGAATGCCAGTCATTGTTTAAGTGACCCCCTTGTGGTGGTGGAAAGGCTAGCTGCCTTTCAGGACACTTCTCTGTGGAAGAAGAAAATAAAGGCAGCTGCCTGGGAGATCGTGGTAGGAAGGCGGGACCCTGAGAGAGAAACTCCGGAGTGGCCATCTAAGATGAAGATCATACAGTGGGATTGTATCCCAGTCGGCCTGGGGGCTGAGCACCTAACAAATAGGGGAGACTCCAGATAGACTCTAGCTAAGAAGAATGTGGCCTTTGATAACAGTATCTATCTAGCACCATGTTTGCACACAATAGGAGCTCAATCATTGCTGAGTGAATTAGCAGATCAAAGGGTCAGTTCAACAGGTTCTGTTGAGTCTGAGTTTTGGCATGGAGTAGGCATGGGATGCCAATGGTTCAGACCATGAATATAAGGATGATAACACATACATGTGTTCTGAGCAGCTCTTGTGCTTTGCAGCCTGAGAGACCGACTCTCTATAATCTGAATGAGTTTGGGTCTCTCCAGTTCTGTCTCCTCACTTATCAGATGAATATTATACCATCACAGGCTACCAACATGTGCTCTTGGGGGAATGCATGGGTTAGGTAGAGACCAGATCAAGAAAAGGCTACCCTGTTTGTGACCAAAGGAGTCCAAAGGATGACAGACAGCTTCATCCTTGTTATCCCTCTGCCAATCAGGCGTGTCCCCATTAAAATCAGCACCAAACGTATGAGGAAACCGTAGTGGTTCCTAAACTTCAGCTTTATCAGGGCAGGGCTTTCATCAGAAAACATTCCACGGAACATGATAATAAACAGCTTGGATACTGGACAGCAGCTAGGAGAGGCAGGAGAAGTATGGAAGAAAGCCTGGCAAGCTAGAAGAAAAGGTCCTTTCTAGAAGCTTGGGGTTCACACCCTTGGTTTGAATTAGCTCTCAAGACTCACATGAAATCTGCTAATGTAACTTATTCCCTAGCGATCCACACCTGGCAGAGATGGGGTGAGGAAATGACAAAGGGATGTAGCTGTAAAGGTGGGGGATGAAGATGGAATTAATTTGGGTGAGACAGACTGCATTCTATTTGCCCCATAATGACAGTGTCCAGGGCAAGACCTGTCACAGTGACGTTGCAGTATATATTTGGGAAGGGTTAGAACCCTGGGTCTAATCTACCTCAAGTTCAGCCAGCCTTTCCTACCCAAGAAAAGCCTTTGCTTCAGTGTCCACGTTTATAAAGCCGGGGCACTGTTCATCTCCCTTGCCTACCAGATTATATGAGATTTTAATGTCAGTGACAAGGACAGAGACACAAAGATGTCTATGGTAGTCACTGTAAGCCCTTACTGAGAATCCGCTGTGCCCCAAGCACCAGGCTTAGCCTCAAACACATGATTTCCCAGTAATGTCTTACACTGCTACCAAGAAGTAGGTGCTGTTTCCAACCCACATCTAATTGATAAAAAAGAGTGACATCAGAAAGATTAGCTAACTTATCTATAACCTCATGACCAGGAAAAAAAGAAAATGTCAAAGAATGACTCAAGCAATTCTTTTGCTGCCAAAGCCCGTGGCTATAGGCAAGCCTGACTATGGCACAGGATGTTTCTGTCAGAGACCTCGACTCTCCTACTCATCCCAGAAAGACTCAGAGGAGATGTGTGCCATCTCTGGCTCTGCCCCGCTCCCTGGAACCCTGCAATTTCCCCCCCGACAGGCTCTTTTGTGACCCCGAGACAAGTGCTTATTTAGCCCATCCACTGCTCTGTTCAAAAGAGCAGTTCATCTCACCAGGAGGAATGGTGCCAGCATTTCCCAGAGAACCACTCAGACAACAACAACAACAAAAATGCTGTTTCTCGCCCAGGGCCACTCTCCAGTAGCATTCAGCAGCAATAACGGCAGCATTACTGGTGATAGCAGGGGCAAACTTGCTCAGCGCATGTGAGCTTATACATGGCTGCAGTGCTTTACGTGGAAACCTCCTCTCCTCCTTACAACAGTGTGATGCCGTGGCTGCTGCTGTGATGCTCTTTGCACTGACGAGAGATTGACAAACTGCAGCCACCCTGACACTTGTTTTGTAAATACTGCTTTACAGTGCGGTGGCTGCCATACCAGCGCTTCTGTGCTGTTTGCAGCTGTTTTTGCACAGCAGAGCTGAGCAGTTGTGACAGAGACCATCCTGCCTGTAGGGGCTAACATTTATCCACCGGCCCATTACAGAGATTCTTTGCTAGAGGATCTTTGGCAGCTCATGGTATAGCTTATTGAACAGAGGATTAGCAAGCCCCTCAAGTTCTTCATATGGAAGGGAATAGAGAAAGGACCCAGCACCTATGTGTTTGCACTTGTGCCACCACGGCCAAAGTACCCGATAGAAACAAATTAAGACTGGGAAGATTTATTCCAGCTCATGGATTCTGAAGGTTCCTGACCATCATGGGAGGGCAAGAATGGCAACTCACTTAAAGGTGGCTGGTGTTTGGCAGAGGCTGTTCACATCACAGTAGGCGAGGAAGAAGAGCATGATGGGAAGAAAGGCCTGTGCAAAGCTCAAAGGCTCATATCTAGTTACCTGCTTCTACCAGCTCTGCCCACCTCCATAAGGTTCCATAGCCTCCCAAAACAGCACCACCCACTGGGAACCAAACATTCAACACCGGAACCCAAAGGCCCAGACATGGAGACTGTTTTTATATTTATCATCGTTGGGCTTATTTCTTTATGTTCTTAGTACAAAAGACATCTCTAACTATCACATCCTCCAGCTCCTGACACTGAAAAAATAATTCATACAGACGAGAATGCCTGCAAGATGCATCTTGTAAGAGACATGATTTATTTGCAGGCTGGCAGCCCATCTCCTCCAGACAGCCCCCGCCATATCTCCTTTCCCCTTTCTTCCCTTCTTTCCTTTATAACAAGAGGATGGGAAAGGCTTCAGGCAAGGCTAAATTCAGGAGCTGGCTGACTGGCTGGCTTACTTCCTCCCTCCCTTTCTTCTTCTCTCCCTCCCCCCCCCTTTCCCTTCCTCGAAGTGCCTGCTCCAAGCTGCACTGCTTTCCTATATTCAGCATTCTCACTTCCACAGCTTTGCTCACACCATTTCCCCACAGGAACTGCCCTTCCCTTCGTATTTATCACAACCCTATGCCTGCCTTTATCTCTTTCAGAAAATGGTCACCAAACTCTGGCAATTTACAGAAAACCCCTTTGTACTTGTGCTAAATCAGCAGGAGTTTCCTGGTCCTTTCTGTTGACTCTGAGCACCCTCAGTGGGGGAACAGTGGCATCATATGAGTAGTATTCAGGGAAATGTTGACTCTGTCCCCCGCCTTTTTATCACCTCAGGATCTTGACTCCGTGGATAGTGATGACCTTCCATAGGGCTACCAGCATCCATCTGAGGCCAGAGACAGCCCCTGCTTCATCTGTAATAATAACTGACACTTACTGGAGGCTGTGCCAAGCCAGGGATGGCTGCTCATCATGCTTCATTGCATTCAAAGGTGGCTCTTGACTTTCCAGGCCTCATGGGGGTAGTATGAGGACTGAGTGTGGAGACCTGCATTAGAGGCCAAGTAACCCTGATGCCTCCTTAGATCTCAGAGGCCTTTGAGAAGGTCCCCCTTCCTCCATACAGGTATCAGTTTCACTGGGAGCAGTGAATAGGCCAGGTGGACTGCATGCTTGGATGCATTCTTCAGGATATGTATCAAGACAATGCAAACTGTTTTGAGTTACAGTCTTGTAGAAAAGTCAGAGTAACATGCTTTAAGAAGGGTATATTGAATAAGCCATGATTCCCGCAGGGCAAAATGCTTCTTGACATTGGCACAAGGGAGAAAACCTTCTCTGATTTCAATGCAACAAGATTTTCACAAGTATCCAAAAACCACAGAAGGATACTGGATTTCTGGTTTCTAATCTGATCTCTGACTTTTGCTACAGTTACTGGTCTCGAATCCCATGAGATCTGCCATTTTTTTATAGCTTAACTATATTTCCCAGCAATATTTTCATTGCATATAACAAAACTTCACTTTAAACTGACACACATATAGAGAAAGAGAGAGAACCAGCCAATTATATACATACATATCAATTCATACATATCAACTCATGAAAACGGAAAAGCTTCCAGGGACTCAGAGTGGCATCAGGTCTGTGTTTTGACCCCTCCTCTCTGGTTCCCTCCATGGAGTGTGCTTCCAAGCAGACATTCATTAGTGTCATCATTAGCTGTCTCAGGCTTGTAACATTCCTCTTCCGGGTTGAGCATTAAGACTCTTGTTGCCAAGAGTTCCAACAAAGTCTCAGGTTAGACTCACTGAATAAGCCTTAGTCTTTATGATTCTTGGGACGTGAGTGTTGAAATGCACTGATTAGAAGCTAGGTCTGTGCCCACATTTGGCACGAAGGAGATGTTTGAACCTATGGACTAAGATTCCATCTGGTATGACCACTAGACTGTGGGTAAAGGAATGCAGGACTAAGATAGTAGCTGTCTGACACAATGTACCATTGATGCGGGGCCCTGTCACCTGACTCTGTGCATGCTTAGGATGCCCTTCCCCTTTCACCTTCCTGCAGAGCTTCTATTTTACCTTGGAGAGCAAGCTCAAATGATATAGTACCTAAGAAGTACTCACTCTCTGTCCTCTCTCCCTCTTACACCCCATCTTCTAGCCCTCATCCCGGATACCTCCCCTCCACCCTATAGACACTTGTAGAATGAATTAAGTCCTGTTTAGCTTTGAATCCACAGGTCCAGGCACTGGGACTGGGAGAAAATCCCTGATGTTCCAATTCCACTAATTGAATTGACTTCCCAGGCACATGGCCCTCTAATGTTGTAATTGTTGATTTCCATCCACTTTTTCAGTTTGAAAATGAAATCATCCTCAAGCTGGACCACGAGGTGGAAGGAGGCCGGGGGGATGAGCAGTACATGCAGCTGCTGGAGTCCATGTAAGTTCAGACTAGAGGACCAGGAAGTCTGTGAAGGGCTGGCCAAAGGTGGAGGGCTCTCGATGTAGGGTCTTGAGATGCTGGTCCTCCTGGGAAGACCTTTCCCAGAAGCTCATGATACTGAAATAACTGTTGTTGGAGGAAAGTTTACATTTTCCAGGAAGTAGCCCTGCTTTGCTATTGACCGGATGGGCAGGATAAAAACAAACATTGTGTTGGAAGGAGAATGGAACCTGACAGTGTGAAAACAGCCTCTTCAGATCTCAAGTGTGGAGTAATTACTGCCATTTTTCCTTTTGGATTTTTGACAGATTTTATTCTGAGCAGCTTACATTGTGTGTATCTCTGGTCAGGTTTACTGTCTGTGCTTCACTGGGTGACCTCCTAAGTTCAGGGAAGTAAGTGCATCCATCCCCAGAGGATGCTGAGAAGAGCATCCTTGAAGGAGGTGTCAGTGGGTCCCTGCAAGACTTCAGTGCCCAAGTCAGGAGCAGACACTGCACAGGAGACAGCTCTCAGCATGACTAGACTTGGTGTCAAGACATTTTTGTTTTGTTTTCACAAATGTTAAGATGTAATTCACAAAGCGTGTTGTCTACCCAGAGTGCAACGCTCACTGATTTAGTGTGCTTACTAAGCTGAGCAACCACATAACAATGAAAATTTTCATTATCCCACAAAAGGAGCCCTGTACTCTACTCAGGCACACCTGTCCTATGCCCATATGTGTGTGTAGCAAAACACTCCCCATTTTCTAGCCCCATGCAAACATGACCACTTTCTCATTCTGGCTTTGTCTGTCATAGACACTTCATAGACTATGGCACTTTGTGACCAACTGTTCATTCATTCATTTGTTTCTTTCACTAACAAGCTGATGGTTATTTAGGCTGTATCTACTTTGTTAGCTCTTAGATTGACTCTGTGAGTATAGAAAGTATAGTACCTTAGTGTAGACTTGCAAAGCTGTAGGGTAATATCAGGATAAGGTCGGTTAGCTTTTTGAGGGGGCAGCAGACACCCCAAGACACAGCTCCGCATTCTTCTTCATTGCCCAAGCGGAAGGGCACCAATATCTCCACTTCATGTTTCACCTGTTAATATCTGCCCTATTCATTATAGCCACCCTGGCAAAAGCATGCTGAAAGCCCCCATGTTCTGATATTCATTTCCACAGTGGCTGAGGAGGCTGAACACTTTTCTGGGGCTTATCATCCTATCATCCACTTGTATCTTTCGGGGTAGAGGGAACATTGCATTGAATCTTGGCTTCCTACTTTGCAGCTGTATGACCCTGGGCAAATGGCACAACCCTTCCGTCCTCAGTATCCCCATTTCTAAAGTGGGAACAATAAGTTCCTGTGGTTATTTTGAAGACTGAGTAATTAGGAAGCATCTGGCACACAGCAGGTACATGTTTAATGACTGTGCTTCAGTCCCTCGGCCTGGCTCCCAGTTCCTGTCATTGGCTGCCTAGTAATTGCCCTGCCTGAAAGGCCTTCTCTTGAGGCTTGGGAGAATGGTCCGGCATCCCAATTTGCTGTCCTCTGTGATCACTGAGGCTCTGGTGTGGCTCTGCTTTTGGACTCTTTCCTTAAGCCTCTCTGAATATCTGTCTGTCATAGCAAAGGCAAACAAAAGGCTTTGCTCTGGCCCTCTGTCAGGGTCTCCACTCTGCCCTGCCCAGCACGGCCCAAGCCCATCAGGAACAATGGAGCCCCTGGAAGCATGGTCTCATCTCAGCCAGGCCTGGCTCTTCCTGATGCTCAGCATCAGGAAGATGCTCAGTTCCCTACACACCTATACTGCAAACCAGATCCATTGGGGGAAGGTTGTGGGGACCTCTGTCTGACTCTCCAGGGGCAGAAATTGGTGCTTATCTTAAAAGCTCTGAGAGTAAAAATCTAAATATTGACCAGAAGCTGCACCCCATTTGCTCTGGCAATTTCCATTTCTATAAGCGAATGAAGCCCTGTGGCAGGCAGGCTTCAGACTACCAGCGGGGTCCACAAAAGCCTTCCTGAGTGATCCTTTATCAAAGGAGTCCTTTGACGGTCAGGGAAATTAAAAGCAGCTCATTATTTTCCTCCTGAGATGGAGGTGTGAATGATTTTTACAGCAAATGAAACAGGCCAAACCCTGGAGTCAGGGCCTTCTCAGAATAGCCAGGGCTGTTGGGCACTGCTCTTCCTTCTGCCCTCCCTGAGCCTCGGTTTCCTTACCTGCAAATTAGAGGCACATCCCCTACGTGTTTTGTCAGGGCTGAAGGGGAAGCCCTGCAGGTTCTTCTTGTGATTGCTTTTCTTTCTTGGCTTCTTTTGGTTTTATTTTATTAGCATAGTTGTTGATGCCCAGTAGATAGTGCAGATGTGTTACCTTTGATTATTTTTTAAATATATAGTCATCAATAGCTTCTTACTTATTATCATCTATGTGGAATGTCATGTAGTCATTGGGTGTCCTGTCGCTGCCTGTCTTTTTCTAGTTTGCTCACCTGAGTTCCTGAAGCACTTCCTTCTAGTCCTTCATTCTAGGCCTGAGCTGGTTTAGAACCTCTCTAGACAGATCCAGCGTTCTGGTTCAGCTTAGAAGTTAGATGGCACATTTGTCACTAGAATGGGGCTTCCCACCCTGTGCCAGCTACAGTTTTGGACCTGGAAACAAGGCTTAGACATAGAATGGGGCTGAAACTCAGCCTTCACCTGCTTTTGAACAGTACACTATGGACTTACAGAGCACCCCAGTCCTTCCAACACTCAGAGTTC
The DNA here is from genome assembly GCF_030254825.1 of Meriones unguiculatus. Taxonomy (NCBI): domain Eukaryota; kingdom Metazoa; phylum Chordata; class Mammalia; order Rodentia; family Muridae; genus Meriones; species Meriones unguiculatus. The sequence goes on from NC_083359.1 coordinate 35,272,840, forward strand.
TTCTTCCAAATTGGATGGGCTAATAAGATTCCTCCCTCTAGAGGCATATTGTACCCAGTGTATAATTCCAGAGGGTTCTACTGTTTTAGTCCCCATGGCCTTGACCTGAAATGGATGAGGTCAGCATACTCCATTCACCAAGGGAGAAATCATCCACATGGGCCCACAATTCCCACAGCTTCCTTATTGTCACTTATGGACTTCAAAGAAGAGAGTTGTGTGACCTTGATAAGACAGCCATCAGAACCCAGCCCCAAGGGCTTCACATTTCACGTATGGTTTAGGAGTCAACCTAATGATTGCCTTAAGGAATTGTGGAGATCCAGACAGGATGAATAGTGAAACAGGCTTAGCACAATGTCAGGAGGGCAAGTGACTCTCGGTGCAAGGCCACCCAGTGTTGCAGCCTGGAGTTTATTCTTATCTCTCCATGGGCCTCCCCTGCCCACAGAGGACCACCAGGTGCTTGGGTCTTGATGAGCTCCAAACCCATAGTTTGTAGAGCCAGACAGTTTGGTTGAGTGGGTAGATGGGTAAGTGATAGTCCAGCTCACAATCCTCAACAATGTGAGCAGGAAGGCTGCTCACACTGAGAGAACAAAGACATCAAGGCACTCAAGACAAATCTTTTAAACCCTTGTGTGTCTACAGGGTGGCCCAGGGCCCTGCAGCATTCAGAACTAAGTAGCAGGGTCTCAGACCCCAGCCCAGAGTCCCAAATCAGACCCCATTAGAAGATGCTCTGATGACATCCACGCAGGCTGCACTGCACAAAGCCGATCATGGAAGTGGTCCCCAATGCTGGCTAAATGCTAGACTCGCCTGGCGAGCCTCAGAACGAATCATTGCCACCCCAGCCTCCAGGGGTTCCAAAGATGGGGCTTAGGCTGGCCATGGCTTTTTGAAAGTTCCTCCAGACACCCTAGCATGGTGCAGGACTGAGAATTCTTGTTCCGGTCAAGCTTGGAACCAGGCGAGCCCTTTGCCTGGAATCCCACAACAAACCTAGGACAGAGCCTGTCTGAATTATCATCAGGGCGGGGAAGAGGGCTGGAAGTGGCTGTCTGGAAGAAGTTGGTACAGCTGCAGCTGAAGCAGACATGAGTAAATCACAGGCCATTTGCATTTCTTGTTGAGAGCTGGAAACAAGTGCTGTTCCTAGGGCAAGATGGATGTGTCTGATCCCAGTCACAGTTTGAAAAGTCACCTCCTTGCAGCCTGGCATGGCTTCTGGAACTAAATGACCCTCTAAAGTCTTTTTTTTTATTCACCTTTCTCCTAAGATCTCTTGGGAACTTGCACTGTCTAGAGGAGAATAACTAGAAATAAACCCAGTAGCTTGGGGGGCCTGAGACACCCAATAGATTGCAGTGTCTGTGGGAAAATCTCTTCCTGGATCTAAAAGTGATTGGCTTCACTCCTAAGGTTACCACTTAAACTTCCGGCTGACCTTTCAGCCTTTTTCTTCCTTACTGTCTTCTGTAAACATGGAGGAAGAATGTCTAGTTGTTGAAATTCCCCAAGGGATCAGCACAATGCCAGGCACCCGCACAGGTGATTGAGGAGAATTAGCATTGCTCCAAGTTTAACTTGTTTACCTCCTACCTTGACTTGGGGCCAGCATGGTTCTCTGCATATCGGTGTCACTGTCCCCACTACTCTATGTCTACTACCGTATTAAGCAGCTGACAGGTATTTTAAGGATGGCGCAGGTAAATTTTTATATTAATTTTATGAAGATTTTTTTTCAGTCAACGATCCTATGTTTAAGTGGGAAAACAAAGCATTTCCCTCTCCACCAGCATTCCTCACCAGAGGGGGCCACGATTAAATGGCTGGTGTTTATCCTTCCTGATGGTGTGTCTTGTGACACCTTGTGGGTTCCCACACACAGTGTTTGGATGATGGAAACAGGAATGCCATACCCAGGCTACTAATAATATCAACAGTGTGACTTCACCGTCCCATAGTATGGCATACTTGTAAGTGTCCCGTTTCATTAGCCCATGATGAGATACTAAAGACGTTCATCTTTTTATGATGCTAAGAATAGCACCTGGGACATGGTCAGCTCTGAAACAATTAATTAAATAAAATAAAACTGTTGGATACTTACGCATCTCGTTTAGCTATATATTTTATAGAGCTTTTTATGTCATGGATTCATTCCCTAATACTTTTTAATGGCTTCATAGAACCATGTTGTGTAAAAAAATACCTCAATTTACCTAACCATTTCCTACTTGATGGTTCCAGCTGTTTCCCTATCTTATACAATTTTACAACTCTATAAATAAACCCTGGTATAGTCCTGGAAACGTTTCTACAGCACAGAGTCCTGTTAGGAATGACACCATGAAGTAAAGTTGTTGAATCAGAAGATATATACATATAAAACATTGCTAGATGTTGTGAAAATCACTACCCAAAATAGTCACCCTGCTGTTACTACTACTGTGAGTGTAAATTTAACCATGTCCCATGGCCCACCTCCCCACCAGCAGCCACACGGAATTTTTTTTTCCCACTCTGATTGTATAAGGATGTTTGCGGTGCTGTTTGGATAGATTACTGTTGGGGTGAGTATGCCAACCCTGAGCTTGAGTTCACTGGCCAGTTGTGTAGTGTTGCATCCAACAGTCACACAGCTTCCCAGTGTGAGCTCAGCACCCTGCTCTGCTCCTCACAGCCTGATGGAGTGTACAGCGGAGCACCCAACCATTGCCAAGTCGGTGGAGAACTTCGTGAGCTTGGTCAAGGGGTTGCTGGAGAAGTTGCTGGATTACCGCGGAGTGATGACAGATGAGAGCAAAGACAACCGTATGAGCTGCACAGTGAACCTGCTGGTGAGTGACAGCCAGGTCCCCATGGAGCAAGTTGGACCCATATTCTACTTCAGGCTAAGCTTGGGTCTCACTTCTGCTCTTGGAAGAGAAGCGAGGCTAACTGTGGAACTCAGACAGGTGGTTAAAATCTGTACTCTGTCTTGAGGTTTTCTGTGCCTCCATTTCCTTACCTATGAAGAGGGGGATGTGCAGATCTTCTTTAAGGACTTCATACATCCCATAGAAGGAAGATAGCAGTGCAGCTAGTGTGTTACATGTGCCATCTACCATTCCCGGCACTCTGGAAATACAAATTCTTCCCCTCCAGCTCTCTTCTGTGGCCTCTGCTATTTGATGTGGACTGTTTTGTAACAGCTTAGATATTGCCATTGATTTTTCAGTATGCCAAAGGGACTTTAAAAATCCTGACTTCAGCAGAAAAGAATTCAATGCTAATAACTCCACCACACCTGATTTACATAAAGAGCAGGGAGAGGGGTTTTCCAGTTCCTCTCAGGAGATGCTTGAAGAAGCTGACCTTCATCAGCCAGACCAGGACATGCCTGGGGCTGAGCCATCCAGAGCAGTAAGAGAGGAGGAGTGCAAGGGTCAGGAGAGGTCATGCTGATGGGCACCACTGTCCCATGGCCCACATGGCCTGAAACAAGTTACCTGCCCTTCTCTGAGCCTCAGGAGCACAAGTGGCTCTTAGATTGCCTCGGAATCTGTAAGGATTTGTTTTCAGTTGTCACAAAACTCGGACCTCCAGTAGCAGAGTCCAGCAAAACTCCCAGTCTAAATGGCCCCTAACTGGAAAAAGATGCCTCAGCAAGCTAAGAGCACGTGCTGCTCTTCTAGAAGATCCGAGTCCGATTCCCAGCACCCATGTCAGGCTGTTTGCAGCTGAGTGTAACTTCAGCTCTAGGGAATCTGATGCCCTCTTTTGGCTTCCCTGGGCGGTGACACACATGTGGCATACACTCATACACACAGTCTCTTAACTTAGATAAATGGATGGATGGATGGATGGATGATAGATAGAAATAGATAGATAGATAGATAGATAGATAGATAGATAGATAGATAGATAGATAGATAGATAATAAAAATAAGTAAGTAGTCAGTAAAATAATAAATGGATGGATGGATGGATGGATAGATGATAGATAGAGATAGATAGATAGATAGATAGATAGATAGATAGATAGATAGATAGATAGATAGATAGATAATAAACATAAGTAAGTAGTCAGTAAATAGCTTTTAAGAGCCAGGCCTATAGGGATACATCTGCAATTCCAGGAGGCTAATGTGGGAAGACCATGCATTTGAGACTACCTTGGAGCTACATACTGAGACAACCTCCAAAAACAATAACAACAAAAAGCACATTTTAAACAACAGCAACAAAACAAACAAACAAACAAACAAACAATAACATCTAAGCTGGCACTGGGATATCTCCTGGACACTGTCAAGTTTAAGTGATTTAGCAATGGAATCACATAACTCCAGAAGGCTGTGTGCTCTCAGAATCAGGATATGTTCTTGAGTGTCTGCATTTAAGCCAGGCTGCCTTTTAAAGTTGACTCTTTCCAGCCTCGCCAGCCTACCACTCAGCTTATCAAATAGCTTGCTGCAGCCCTGAATATGTGATGACTGAGACATTGGCTCTGTGCCTCTACAGTCGGGGAAGTAACTTGGAGAGCAAAGTCTTCCAAGGAGGCTGTTGGGTGCATTCAGCAAAGTGAACTTCTTGTTCCTTCTTGGGATTCCCAGATAGCAGACAGCCATCTTTCTCTTGTTCCCGTCACTGTGTTCTCTTTCCCCGAAGCCCTGCAAAGAAAAGCACTCAATACTGTTTTCCTCCCCCTCCTAGAATTTCTACAAAGATAACAACCGGGAAGCGATGTATGTAAGGTAAGATTTTTTTTCATAAAGCCTTGGCCTACTCTGTTCCTTCCCTACTCAGTGTCTGTCACTGCTCCTGCGGCCTCTGATACAGAACATGGACCCAGCTTCTTAGCACCTGACTGTTGGTGTTCTGATCCCTCTCAATTTCCTAAGACTTCGTGGCACCTTCTGTTCTCCCCGCGCAGCTCCCTAGAGGGCTCAAACTTCCCATTGTCCTTCTCTGTGCATTTCCCTTCAACTGTGTCATTTGAGCCGTGCATTCATTCGCTTCTGAGACAGCAGGGGAAATCCTCTTCAGTGCAGCAACAGCCAGCCTTAGCTGGCTTGCTTTGAAAGGAATAAAGGGGGATGGTGAGATGGCTAAGCAGGGAAAGGTGCTTGCTTCTAATCCCTTGAAGACCTGAGTTCCATCCCTGAGACCTGCACAGGGGAAGGAAAGAATTGATTCTCTCATGTTGTACTCTTACCTCCACACACACCCTTCTACATACATACCACACACATGTACACACACAAAGAAGATCTGATAGGAAAATAAGCAAACAAACAAATAAAAGGAAGACAAACACCACATGGCATATGTCTGTTTCCTGTGAGGCATTTCCTAGGTATTTAAGTTTATCATGAGAAGCTTTTCTAAGGGCATTAGACTGGAACAAAAAAACCACTTTGGTAATTTTCTCAGTATCTCATATTTTTCCTGAAAAAAAAAAATGTTATTTTTTTACTCATTATAAAAGTAACATAAACTTTTTATCAAAACAAAAAGCCTCATAAAATACAGACTAGCAAAACAAAATATGAAATAAATTTCTAAAATACATACATATTTTCAGACTTTTTATGCTTATATATACATCTAGTTCTGTGTGTGCACTATTCCTGCAAAAATGGAGCTATAGTACTAATAATTTATTGTTCGCCTTTTTTTACTCAAGAAGATGTATTTCAGCTTCACTTGTAATGAAACTATAAAATTTCCTTTCTAGAACATGCTGTCATTTACATAGCCAGTCCTATATTGTTGAACAGTTTCATTGTTTCCAACATTTTCTATAATAACCAGCAACAACAAATTCTTGGCCACAGGCCTCCCTGTTCCTTCCTGCAAGACCACAGCCTCAGCATGTTCTGTCAAAAGCTAAGCCTGTCAACCTGAACTCACTCTGCTCTTACTGTAACTGTGTTTAGGTTCTTGCTTTACTCTGGTGCAGTTATGTTGAGAAAGTCATTTTAGAGGCTGTCCTGAGTTTTATAACACATGAAGCTTTGGGGCCAGAACAGCCTTTTCGTCTCCACCCACTGGTATGTGTGTGTATGTGTGTATGTTTCTGTAAAAACAAACAAACAAACAAACAAATAAAAATCATTCTGCCTTCTGCTTCAAGGGTGAGAGGAGAGGCTCTATGCTTCTGTGTAGGCTTTCCTCTCTCCAACCTCTCCTCTTTTCCACTGCAGAAACACAGATGGTAAGTCTCAGACCCCCACAGGCTTAAAGACTAAGGTCTGTGTTAATCTAGGAAAGCCACCATATTGGTGTACTCCAGATGTGGCAGTGGACGCTCTGGAAACCAGTTGAATTTGGCAGGTATATTTAAAACACTTTTAATTGGTTGCCAACATTTTTCACCCTGAGACTTTATAAAAAGCAACAGTTCCTTTTCCTGAAAAGCTGAAAAGTCATCACAACACTGTACCCTCATTCCATCTGACAGTTGTCACCTTTTTTGGGTGGTGGCCCTTTTAGATGCAGCTGCGGCCATGCGATTTGTTGTTCCCTATGGCACCTCATTCAAGCATGAGGGCATCTGACTCAGTAGAACTGGCGGGCTCATTAAAATTTCTTCTTTGGGTCTGTAGAGTAGATGGTTAGCCCTGAGATTAACAAAGGAGAGGAGAAGGGGCCTTAGCTGGTTCAGGAGTTGAAGTAGTGGGGGTGGAGGAATCTCCCTTGAGACACCGTACTGGAGGTCGTTGAACCCAGACATCAAGGGGGTCTAATGGGTGGTCAGTAGGGAAACAACGAGATAGGAGGATTGAGCCATGTATGAAGAAGGGGTGTTCTCAAATCCCAAACCCTCTCTAGAGGTCATGTGTGACTTTACTGATGACTGTTATCAGCAGAGCACTGTGGGTTGGGGAAGAGTGGAAAGATATTGCTATGGTTGTAAAAAACAGCAACACACACACACACACTCTCTCTCTCCTCTCCCTGTCTCTGTTCAAACAGAGGCCTCAGTTTTCTCATCTTCAGGTCAATGCTGGCAGGATGAGTTGAAGCCAGGGCTGCTTCCCCACTTACCACCTACCTCAGCTCAATTTCTAGATGTCTGGCTAGAAATCCTTCCAGAACAACCTTGTATCAGTCAGCATTCCATCACTGTGACAGACTCTGAGAAAGTCAGCTTATACTAAGGAAAGTTTTATTTTTGACTCTCTGGCTCAGAAGTCTCAGTCCATCATTACTTGGTACTGTCAGATCAATTCTCAATAATTTATCAAAGCTCCTCTCCCTATCACTTGACTCTGCTCTTAGTTCCTTTGCTCAGGATTTTTCTCAGGGTTCAGAGCTGTAATGCCACTTGCAAAGAAATAGGAGGTGGGGATGTCAGGGTGTCCAAATAGCGGATTCTCTCCGTGGACCGCTCAAGGTCTCTCTACCCTTTCTCTTTCCCTGCTCTACTCTCTTTTATACTTTATCAGAACCCTCCAAAAAGAGCACAGGAGTGTCCCCTTATGAATTTCATTCTCGTGGACTCTTACATCAATTGAGCCGGTGCTTAAACTCACACCCCTGCACTTTGTGTGTGTGAACATATGATGCATGAGAAGCAACATATGTTTCCTTCATTTACTTCCATCATATCACACTGGGCAGGCCATTCTAAAATCACTTTGAACTATGTACAGGATAGCCCCTAACTTCATGTTTTTGTTTTTTATTTCTTCAGAATATGGATATACCTAATGGGCCCATCGTAGGGATGTCATGAAAGATGGTCCAGAGCATTTAAAACATTTAGCACAAATCTGGGCATCATAGTGCATGCCTGTAATCCCAGCACGTAGGAGGGTGTTATAGGAGGATCATGAGTTTGAAGACAGCCTGGCCTACATAGCAAGTTCTAGGCTAGCCTAGTCTACACAGCAAGACCTTGCTTCAGGAGTAAAAGGGGAGAAGTCACGTGGCATAGTACCTGGTGCATACTAAGGGTCCAGCAAATGCTGGGTTCTGTCATTACCACTCATGTAGAAGGCTGGATGGCTAGACTGAAGAACTCCCTGTGCCCTGTGTGAGAGCCCATGTGTTCTTTCTTGTTCCTTCTTGTCCCTACCAGATACCTTGTCACCACATCTTGTAACTCATCACATTTTCCCACACACAGATACCTGTATAAACTCCGCGATCTTCACCTGGACTGTGACAATTACACGGAAGCTGCCTACACACTCCTCCTCCACACCTGGCTTCTCAAGGTACTGTCCCAGGAAGATACCCATTCTGAGATCCCCACCAAGTCCTCACAGCAAGTTGAAGAGTTTAAAAAAAATGAGAGAAAGAATCAAAAGAGGGGGAAAAGTGAATTTTCCTTTTCTTGGTGCCCCCAAACTCCCGACCTGGCAGCCTACTTGACTGCTCTTTTACCTACTCCCAGCTGGGCTGAATGACCTTTGCTTTCAATAACTGCCATAGTCCCCAGGACATATATTTCCAGTATTATACAGCATCCAACCTGTTGCCAAGGATAAATCATTAACATGCCCACTGAACTGTTTTCCATGTGTAGAGAATGTTGTTGCAAATGCAAGGAATTCTTTCATTTGGCTTTTGAAGTGCTGGGGCCATGTCTCATTAAGATTTAGAGAAAATCCTTACAAACTCCACACTGTGAAACCACTAGAAAGCCAAAGATGCCCAATTTAGTCAAAATCAGAATCACTTCACAAATACAAATTGCAGACAGCATCAGTCTGACTACAGACACCGGGACCCTGGGGAGGCCAGCAGAAGTTGTCTGTGAGGCGTTGCCTTGCTCCTCATGGGGATGTTCTCATGGCATATGGTCCCTGGTTCATCTTCTCTGTCTTATATCATCAGGACTGCTGGAGGGCAACCTCCAAGCTTCCTGAGGACTCATACTTATGAGGGAAGCTTCCCCAATGGAACCCTGGGTTTTCAAAGATGAGCTGGGCTGGGGCGGGGAAGGACAGGGCCTGGACAGGGTGATTTCTGCCTCTCATCCTGGGCAGACTCCTGTTCTTGGCTGTCACTTAGCTCTGTTTTGCCTCCCTGTGTTCTCTCTGCAGTGGTCAGATGAGCAGTGTGCCTCACAGGTCATGCAGACAGGCCAGCAATACCCCCAGACCCACCGGCAGCTGAAGGAGACACTCTATGAGACCATTATAGGCTACTTTGACAAAGGAAAGGTAATTGGAACCTTCCATCTTCTCTCATTTTGGGGCACTGGCCATTGAGAGGGACAGATTTCTTCTGTGCTCTGGACTTAGTCCTCCTCATTTCAATACCTGGACCATTGTATTTGCTTTGTCCACATCTATCCACTGGTAGGTTGGATCTTTTCACTCTTCAGGGTTTTACTTAGATGCCTAATGTAAAGAGCTTCCCCATCCACCCTCAGTGCCCCTGCCCTGAGCTATCCATTCTCATTCTCATTCTATCCATTCACAGAAAAGAACTATGCCACTGTTGATAGCATTCCCCTCGAATGAGATTGACTTGCTTCCTCTTTGGCTCCTTACTCTGGAATACCTAAATTACAAAGACTTTGCATCATACACTATTGGATGCCTACTGGCTAAAATAGAGCCTTACTTGCAGGAGCAGGTGATACGTTTTGGGTAAATGGGAAGATTCATGGGTGACACTGTGCTGTCATTGATTTTTTCCAGCAAGGATTCTGGCAGGGTTGCTCAGGAAATAAAGCTACCCAGCCGCTACCCAGCCCCAGCTTCCAGAAGACCTTTAGGCAGCTCCAACCTGAAGGCTACCATCTGCCCTACAGGCAACACAGCACAGAACCTTCATGCCTGGGCATTTCATCCCTTGTGTCTATCCATAGTTTTGCTTGGCCCCTCTGACATGCTAGTTCTCCTTCTACCATGGTGAGACAGTAACAGTATCTGATTCTTAATTGTAAGGTGAAAACTAGATGGAGAAATGTCATAAATGCCATCATGGTAGCTACTGGGCAGCAGTGTCATCTTGTTAAACTGCAATGGCCACCATTGCTGTCTAACTGTGGCACTTCATTTCTGAATCTCTTTGAAAGTCCTCTAGCTCACATGTAAACCTGCTTCCCTGTGAATGGCAAGACTTTTTACCATCTATCAAGATACCACTAGATGCTTGGTTTAGGTCTGTCCTGCCTCTGCAGTTTGTTGCCTCTGTCTTAGTTTCCTCTTCCCACTTTCCCCCCAATAATGAAATGAGGTAATGTCTACAGAAGGCTTATAAATTCCTAAGGCTCAGCAGTTGAAAAAGACTGTCCTATAATTTATGATTATAAGCCTCTTGAGGGCAGAGACTCTGCCATCTCTCCAACCTCTTGCCCCACTAGCCATCAAATAAAAGCTTTCTATTTGTTTATTGCTGATTACATCAGTCCCACTGGGAGAGCCACATGGGGGGGGGAATAAGGTTTGTCTCTAGCTAGGAATTTGACTCAGCCACCTGTGCCAATCAGAGGAAAAAGGAACAAGCGCCCCATGCTGAAAGCACTTATTGCCTTGTTGCTAAAACAGACATGCCAATTGTTATAAGATTTTGCACGTCTTGTTGATATTGTAAAATAATGAGGGTAGGAACAGGAGAATGTGGTGGTGCCTGGGAGTATAAAGGAGGCAGCAGATGGTACAGCTCACCCTGAAAGACATGGCCACCAAAACTTCTAGAATACATCCTAAACTCTTTAGCTTCTCCCAGCTTTCCTTCCCTACAGATACACACAGGCCATCACTCCGTAAGTCCATCTTGACACCGCTTGATATACTACCTCCCCAAACCCAACAGTTCCAGCTCCCTCCTCTTGCCTCACCTCTCATGTCCATGAGAGCAGAAATGGTGTCTCCCTCCCATCTTTGTACCTGTTCAGTAACTGCACAGATTGATGGATGTCCATGCACTGTCCCCAGAACCCAGTCACTGTTTCATATGTGACATGTAAAGCCCAGTGAGATCAGTGACTGCCAGAGGTCCCAGAGGACTGGAGGGAATGCTGGGAATCTGACTGCTACCCTGTTTCCTCTTAGCCTTTTAGAAATCTCTTAGCACACGACCTTATTCTTCCTGTTACTGTGTTGGTGGGAAGCTGACAAAGACACACACACACACACACACACACACACACACATATGCACAGACTGTTGTGTCCAACAGCCCTGTGGCCCAGCCAGGATCATTACCCAGCCTTCTTGTTCAGGATGAAGCCTGCAAACTGGGGTCCTCCTGGCACATAAAGCATTTTTATGCTGCTCACTAAGCTGTCTTAGGTTTACTGCCATGGCTCCTCTGCTCCACGCTTGGTTTTATTTATTTTTATGCTTGGATGCAGAGAGCACTTTCGTTAAGAAGCTCACGATGAATTTTGGCAGCCTCCACTCTCTCCTCCCCCGCCTCCCCCAGCGTCTCCATTTAGGTGCATTTTCTGTTTTAAACCCAGTGTGCACTGGGAATGGGTATCCTTTGAGACTGTCCAGCTTCCAGACAGCCCTGTCTCTCCCCACGCCTGGCTGCAGAGCTTACTGATGCCTCTGACTTAAAGTCAAGCAGCAAAGAAGAAGCCCCTGCGTCTGGCGTCCATATTTTCAGTTTGTTTTAAAGATGGAGAAGACTCACTTTGGAAATTTTGATGATGTTTTAATGCCCTAGTACATTCTTACCTAAACTTGCATGCTGCTCCCTACTTACTTCCACAACCACTTCCATTTTAAGAAGTGACACTGACTGGCAGAGGAAGAAATCACACAGCAAATATTGGAACCCAACTTCATCTCCAGATATTCTCTGACCTCAGGCCATTTGTCCACTTCACTGGGAACCACCCCTTTCTAGAAAAGGGTTCTGGTGCCTCTCCTGCTTAACCTGTACTCTGAAGAGGTGGGGGACTCCAGGAGTGAATATATAAGTTATCAAGTACTTACAAAGCAGTGAATGGAGCCAACTGAGTTTGGCCTCCAAGCCCATTCCTAGCTGGGCAGATGAACCTCCATTTTTCACTTGGAATATGAGGTTGCTGTTAGTGACAGGTGTTTAGGAAGAATCAGAGTATATTTAAACAACCTACTCCATTATCCATTAACGAAGCAGGATGAGAAGCCAGGGAAAGGTTATACTACTACCAAGTCCCAGGCTCGCTCTGTGTGAGAGCTCGGGCCGGGTACAAAGATGTCTGCAGTGCAACTCTAGGGGACCATGGCTAGGCTCAAGTCACTTCTGAGCAGAGGCTCTGAGAAGCTGAGCCACCTCTCACTATTGTCTCCATGATGATCCTGCAGATGTGGGAAGAGGCTATCAGCCTGTGCAAGGAACTGGCCGAACAGTATGAGATGGAGATCTTTGACTACGAGCTGCTCAGCCAGAACCTGGTAAGGCCTCCCCTGAAAACCATGTCCAGTACTCCCTCAGCTCAGAGACAGACTGAGAGGCCTTTGGGTTAGGGAAACCGAAAGATGGAGAAGGGCCTGAGTGAGGCCATGGTGAGCATCACCCTTCCATTGTTAGATGGAGCCACAGCTGCAGCAGCTGTTGCAGTCCCAATAAACGCTCTGTTAGGTTTGCAGTAAAAGTTCCACAAATCACCAAACCAATTAAATAAAAGCACAACTTTGTGCTTTTCGGTGAACAGATAAATCACATTAACATGCTTCCCATCTGGCTGTTCCCATTAGCATGTTGATGCTTGGGATTTGGTGGGGGAAATCAGAAGTAGAAGGACCAGCCTTCCCTGCATGCGCTGCAGAAATCAGGGATAAGCATGGAGCTGGGCTCAGCAGGGGAAATCCAGAGCATTCAGGCTGCTCCTTCATTCCTTATCACCCTCCATACAATTCCTGGCTACCCAAGTTCCAGGTTCTCAGGCCCTTGCTTATCAGCCCATACAGGCCAATGTCAGCATTTCCAGGCAAATGATAAAATGAGAGTCAAAATGTCAAGAGGATCGACAGCTAGGGTTGGGGGTCAGGGGCCAGAGTGGTAATCATGTGGAAGTCTGCTGAGCTCTTAGCTCTGTGTGTATTTGATGACTCAAATACAAACGTGACTGTGCCAACAGACACTCAGTGACAGTACCCCTGAATATACACAGTTGTTTGTTTGCAAACACAGAGATGTGCAGGCTTCCAAATGTGTGAGTTTATACATAGACACATGCTAGGGCATCCCACATACCACATCCTGCATGAAGCACATACTACCGAGGCGCCTGTCTAGATCCACATGTATGGTCTATGTCACATCAAGTGATTCTTGTGACACATCTCTTCATACGTTTTGCCATATCAAGATTCCTTTGGGACTAATAGCAATTGCCAGGTGCTGTGAAACACGGAGTGCACTGCAGACTGCTTCTAGGGATACAAACGTTTGAAAAGCACACACCTTTTGGAGTGGACAAAATATGTTAGGTGTGGCCACACAGGAAGATGTCTCTATCCAGAGACATTTGGACATCCATGTACTCTCAGAAATGCTTGTCACATATTCACAGAGAAGGGAGTACAGTGGCAAATGGCAAGGCCACCAGCTGGAGCTCACCGAGGTCAATTCCATACGGGCTAGCTGCCAATTTCTTACTTCAAGCACTGGAGATGCTCACAAGAATGGCACGAGTATGAAATGGGTAAATGCGCTCCAGCAAGTAGGTTGCCTAGCACAGTGGGCATGGGCTCTAAGCATGGCTCTATCCACTGTAATTACAGGCACAGCCGCAGGCATGCCACGTTTAGCTGTGTTTGGTATATTGGTTCCTGGGTGAGGATAATGTCATAACTGTAGATTCTTTCAGCTGAATGTGCCTTGGATACACATCTGTATTGTCATGCTACAAGTCATTTTTTCTTTCTTTCTTTCTTTCAGAAGCAGCAGGCCAAATTCTATGAGAACATCATGAAAATCCTCAGACCCAAACCAGACTACTTTGCTGTCGGATACTATGGCCAGGGATTCCCCTCCTTTCTGCGGGTGGGTTTGCTGGTGACTCAGGCTAGGGTCTGGGGGACCCTTGGGATCATAGCTGTTCTGTGCTCTGAAGGTCTGCTTGTTCTTGGAAGACCACAGCTCAGGAGCTCTGTTGTCCAAGGGCTACCACTGTCCCCAGAAGAGTCCTAAGTTCTACCACTCTAGCCATCTGTGATTTCTTATACCACAAATGGAGCTGCCGGGAGGAGTAGTGAGGTCCCCATTGCAGGCATGAAGCATGCAAAGAAAGACTTGGTGAGGTCTGCTCTGAAGGCATTATAAACATTCTCTGTGGTCATAGGATACCTTTGCTCTCTGAACATTTGTTGAAGTCATGGGTCATTTCTTTGTTTGGGAGCTGTCTCTACAAATGTGTACCATGAGAAAAACAGAAACTAGCTGGCCATAGCGGTGTATGCCTTTAATCCCAGCACTCAGGGAGGTAGAAACGGGCAAATTTCTGTAAGTTTGAGGCCAGCTTGGTCTACAAACTGAGTCTGGGACAGCCAAGGGTACACATTGACAACAAACAACAAACAAACAAAAAACAAAACAAAACAAAAGAAAAAATAAAAGAAAAAGGAAGACTAAGAAAAAATCTAAAATGTCTGGCAACTTACTTAAAAATAACAAAAAGCCCGTACGGGGTCATGTGTTAATGTAAATTATAAATAACAGCTACATTTTTTTTCTAACTTAAAAAGTCAGTGCAAAACACTTGTAACTGAGGCAGGAGGACAGAGCAACCTGCTCTACCTAGAAAAGTCCAGGCTGTTCTGTGCTATGCAGGGAGATCCCGTCTTAGGAAAATAAAAATAGCAAGCGAAGTAAACTTTGCTTGTATTGCTTACACCTACCTCTAAAGTGTGACCTGAGGACAAAGGACTCGGTTTCCACAGCAGTGTTGATTTCTTGTCATCACATGGTACCTCCACCCCGGGAAAGCCAAACACAGGATCGAATGAGAAAGAAAAATAACACCCTTAGTATCATTATACAAGTCATTTTGATCCTGTAGCACCCCCCCTAAAAAAAAAAACAATCTTGAGGACCCACAGGGTTCGTGCAGCACCGTCCTAATCAGTGTTGATGGCTGCTGTTAGTGTGCGCCAGGTTTATATCCACAGGATGGCTTCCCGTTTGTGAGTCTGCGGCCAGGAAGATACCAGAAAAACAACAGACCCGAGCCCTGACGTGGCCTCACTGGGTTTTCAGTGTAGTCTAGGAAGTCTCTCGCTGTCACCAGTGAACATGGGAGCCATAGCAGACTTAAGGAGAGACTGCCATGAATAGCTGCGGGATGGTGAGGGGGTAGAAGGAATCCTGAGTGGTGCAGTGGTAGCTACCCAGCCCTGTTTGCAAATCAGGCTCTTCTGAGAACTTGTTAGGAGTGTGTATTCCTGGGATGATTCTTAGAGACTACGCTTTAGCAGGTTTAGAGTAAGGCCTGGGAATCCGAACTTTTAAAGGTCCCCGGGTCCCTCTGATGCTCAGATGTCTTGGTGTTGCACATACAGGTAAGTTATGGGCTTAGGCTTGGGCAGAAGAACTTATCTGCCATTAGACTCAACAAAGCAATGCTCCGGCACAGGCTTTCCTACTTTTGTCACCTAGACATATGGGGCCTTATAATGTTTTGCTGTCGAGGCTCCCCTGTGTATTATGGCGGTGCTTAGCAGCATCCCTGGCCTCTTCTTTTACTGCCAGGAGCATTACCACCCTTAGTTATGACAATCAAAAAAAATGCTTTCAGGAATTGTCAATGTCCCCAGGTAGCCCAAATCACCCCATTGATAACTTGTCTTCTAGAGGAGGCTAATGTGGTCAGAGAAAGTAAAGGGAGTCCCTTCATAGGCTCAGGGGTTGGAGCCAGATAGTAAAGGGCCTAGATAGTGGTCCCTTTTGGCACACAGCCCCAGGCCTCATAGCCTCATAGAAGTGAAGTGGGGAATTTTAAAGGCATGTAAATAAAATGGGTGTGACATGGCAAATTATCCCAGAAGCTGTATATGGATTGCTTTAAGCAAGATCTTCAATAATATTCATGGTCTCCTGCCCTTCAGAACTAGGCCTGTTAAAGCAGTAGCGCACCCAGCGAAGTCAGCCCCTACTTTCACTGATGAGAAGCTGAGAGGAGGAAGACATAACCAAAGCCTCTCCCTTCCACCAGGCCCAGGCTCATTTTGAAAGCCTTTGAGCTCGGCTTGAGCTATAAGTCCCAGAATGCCCAGGCCCTGGCATTTCTGACAGGTGTCCTTTCTCTGCAGAATAAAGTGTTCATCTACCGAGGGAAGGAGTATGAGCGAAGAGAGGACTTCCAGATGCAGCTCTTGAGCCAGTTCCCCAACGCCGAGAAGATGAACACAACTTCTGCCCCAGGAGATGATGTGAAGAATGCCCCAGGCCAGTGTATCCTTAAAGGACATTCCAGCCAGATGGCTGACCAGAGCTTTAAAGGAGAGCCACTTCAGAGCTCTGAATTGACACAGGAGTCACGGGTTGCTGATTCGGGTCTCCAAGTGTGGGATCCAGAGAATTCACCTCAGTACAACTGCTCCACGGTAACTGTGGCATACACACGCACAGATTCACGTGCATGGGAATGTTTGGAGGGGGGAAAGTAGGGTTATTATACTGTATTCACTATGACAGCCAACTATACGTCACTGACCCTCTTAGGCATCATAGGTCATTTCGAGATTGCTTAATGTGTGTAGGAGGACATGTGGCTATATTACACATCTCATGTAAGCGGCATCCCGGTGCTCATGGAAGGGTGCATTCAAAACACAACGCCCACGGGTGAACTCAGTCCTTCCCCCATTCCTTTGTTCTCATCATGAATAGCCTCTGTTGTGCCGGGACTCTGTACCTGACTTTGTGCAGAGTTTTATACCCAAAATGGTAGGTAGGTACAGAGTTGCTATAGTGCTATAAGAGATAAGTACAACTGATTACACTATTAGATATTCATCATAAAACTATGACTCGTGCCAAGAGGAAACCATGCAGGGTCCTGAGGCCAAGAGGGCCTGTTCCTTGATGATGACTGCAGAAGCAGCCAAATCTTAGTGTTAGCTGGGAAGATGGCCCAGCTCTGGGGAGGAGATGTGTATAGATGCTTTTCCGAAGGACTGAAAAGACTTTACATTGCCAGTAGAATAAACCCCACCCTAAGCTGGGCTTCAAGGCCTGACCCCACCTGTCCAACACTCTCACTCCCAGCTCCTCCCTCTGCTTTTAGGTCTCTCTGCCCCTCCATTTTATTTCTATAAATAGGACTGCTTGTTCTTACTCTAGTCCTTCTCCACTTCCGTTCTCTCTGTTTAGAATACTGTTCCCCTAGCCCCTAGTTTCCACTCACCTCTAAGATCCTAACTTGGTGTGTTCCCTCCAGGAAGAACCTTTCCTTGCCACCTTATCTAAAGTTGTCTTCTCTGACTTTGTTTGATTTTTGCTTTTTGTTTTGTTTTCTTCTTCATTTGCTCTATTTTGTTTGCCTTTTTGTTCCTCGGAAAAGAACTGTTACCCGTTTTCCATGCTAACCCCTGCTTTTCCATGGTCCTTAGCATAAAGCCCACTCTGGGAAAGTAAGTATTCATTGCTTAACAGAAGGAAAAAGAAAAGGAGATAAATCAAAAGAAGGGAAGGATACAGACGAAGGAAGAAGAAAGGAGCAGAGGGACCAGGCACAGAGCGATATGCAGAGTCAGGAGCTGAGGCTGGTGTGTGTGTGTGTGTGTGTGTGTGTGTGTGTGTGTGGCATAACAGCCATGCAGCAAGCCTGGTGTCATCATAGAATAGTAGGAGGTAAGATGGTGGAGGCAGGGGGCACAAGTGCCAGGATGAGGCGGGCTATGGAGCCTGGAAGCCCCTTATCTCAGCCAGGGCCCCAGCATCTCCTCCTTTAGCGCAGATAAAGTTACAGCTCTTAAAGTGGGGTGTCAGGCTGCATGGCTCTTTGCTTAGTCTGCTGAAAACCTTAATCCAAATATTTTCCCCTTGGGCGATAAATATTCATCTGTGACCTTTTCATTATGCCTGCTTGCCCTTCTTGGCCCTCCATGGCCATTTGTAGGAGAAAGATCAACTGGTGGTTGCTGGCTGCCATCAAAGGGCAGTGTGGTTACATGTGAGTCCTGGATTATTACTAAGGCTCAAGGAATGGAATCCAGGTGTTAGACTTCTACTTTGGATGTGGTACGGAGGAGAAAATATGTGTCCCCAACCATGACATTATATTTAGGGCCCTGTGGCCTGATTCAGTGCTGGAAACAAGGTGGCAAATCAAAGAGAAAGTGCTGGCATTTGCTAGATCTCTTCAGGAGACCTAGTTCTTCACGAACATTGTTTTCTTAAACTCTATAGAATGTTCTAGAATGGTATTAAATTTCCATATTTCACCCGAAGGACTATATGAGGCAGAGATGAAGCAGTTTTTCTAGGGTCATGAGGGTAATTAGAAAAGAAGCCGCGAGTTTTAAATGTCAAGTTCTGTATGTCTTAAATCAGAGCTCTATTACACTATCATTTGTTTTTTTAAAGACTGGGACCAGAATGCTATTAACTGTTTTCCATTAACTTAACATTTAGTCATATTTTCCTCTCTTTGCCGCATCATATACCTCTGAGATGAGCCCATTGTTCTCTGCATTTTACTACTAGGAAAACTGAGTTTTAGAAAGCTCACAGCTGGGGAGGTGGCACACGCCTGTAATTCCAGCACTCAGGGAGACAAAAGCAGGCAGATTTCTGTGAGTCTGAGGTTAGCCCGGTCTACAGAGTCCAGAACAGCCAAGGCTACACAGGAAAACCTGTCTCGAAGGAAAAGAAAAGAAAATGTGTGGCCCTCGTGGAGCTGTGGTGAGAAAGCAGTGTTAGCTACGATTCGAACCCAGGCCTGCTGCTTGCCACAACCTTGAATTAGTAACATGGTCCTCCTAGCTTCTGTTTTTATAAAGTCAACAGGTAGTCTGGGGAAGTCACGGGTTTCTCATCTTCTCTCAGGTATCCAGATAGTGGATACCTAAGTGCCACTTAGAAGCAAAGGTCCAGCAGAAGGCTGCTGTTGCTGCCAATCCATGCAGCAGGCATGGGGAGTCTAGCTAAATAATTTGGGGTGCCAATGTCATAGGCTTCCCAAGGACAGGCTTGGAGTTTTCTCTCTGATGAGTACCAGTAGCTCAGATCAATACACACAGTCTAAAATTGTCTCTAAAAGAAATGTTGACAAACCTTTTTGTAAAGGTAGGTCTTGAGAGCTTTGTGCCCCTGTCACAGCTCCTTAGCTGCTGTCCTGGTGTGTGAGCAGTCACTGATCACATGTAGCTAGTAAGTGAGGCCATGTTTCCACAAAGGTTTATGTATAGGCACTGACATATTAAATCCTGTATCATATTTAGATGTCACAGCTTTTTGAAAATAGGCCATTTGTGCTACACTTGTCCTTGCCAATAAGATAGGTTGGCCAGCCCCTGTCCACAACTCAGATGCCCAGTCCACAGGGAATGCTCTTCCAGCTTAGCTGCCTGGTTGGGCTTTCTGGGCTTTCCTGAAGTTTGCAGATATGTTTCCAGTGAGACTGGTCCAATGGGTTAAGTGTTTTCTCTTTGAGGGATCCTCATTCCTTGTGGAAGTACTCTTCAGAGTAAAAACTATCAACCTGCACTGTGTTAGCACAGAGGCAACTCAGCAAAGAGAGGCATGGAGTCAAAGGGCTTGCGAGCCGTGGAACAAATGGCTCATGACAGAGCCCGAGTAGATAGAAACATTTGCCTTTTACCATGGGTCGTCTTCAAAAGTCAGCAAGAGCAGCTCTTGTTTCCTGGCTGGAAGATTTTTGAAGTTGTGTTGGTCTTTGGGTAGAAGAGAGAGAGAAAATAACTTGAGTGCCTGAAGGAAGAGGTGGGAGAAGAAGAAATGGAAAATAGCAAAAGGAAAGCAGGAGTCAATGATAAAACCGGTGACCATTGACTTTTTCCACTTTGCCTGTCATAGGACCAGCTTAATTTGATTAAAGATGGGGTTAGAATACCACAGGCAAAGCTCCAGCCAGAATGCCTTGGCAGCCTGCAGGCTGTGCTGGCGGCAGACATCACTAATCAGTCACAGAATTCCTTCTAGCTATCCCTTACTTTTTGCTATAGGTTGTCATTTTGGGGCTGTCAGGAGTTGGAGGACATTAATGCCCACAAGGTGTTTTTGGCCATTGTTTCCTGTAACCTCAATGCTGGGTGTAAAAGAAACTGTATTTTAAGCATATAGTTAAGAGTTTTAAGCATAGAGTTAAGAACCCTAAATATAAACTCTTTTCTTATAAGCTGTTTGACCTTCAACAAGTTGCCTGACTTCTCTGAGCCAACAGGGACAATGGAGCTTAACAGTGACATGTAGTGGAATTGGGGAGATTAAAGGATACCATGGGAAGCCCTGCACTGTAATTGATAGAGAGCCATCTGTTCATTAGAGGGCATTATTGTTAATGACAAAAGCAATGATACCGGTGATTAAGCACTGCTAAGCAATTCCGTTAGCTAGAGCACAGCCCCGGAACAGTGTTGCAAGGTGATAATCAACTCTGATAAAGCCCATAGTGAATGCTCAGTGGTCATTAGGACCTTGTAGGACACCAACAACTTGACTACTGAATAAAAGCATGGTCCTAGAAGGTCCTAGACCCTCTCAGCTGGCTCCTGTCACATTTAGAATTCTCCTGTGGCCAACAAACATGTTTCAAATCCTTAATTCAGGTGACATCAGACATCCAGTGCTTCACAGTGCAGCCTGTCCTGGATGAACACCCCAGGTTCAAGAACAAACCGGTGCCTGACCAGATCATAAAGTAAGACCCACAGCCTACTGTGGGATGAATGGATGGATCCCCAAGAGGCTGAACTGCTGGCAGGGCAGGCCCCAGTACCTTTCCCCTCAGCCAGTCTATCCCGGCTTTTCCTTCTTGGGAAAAGAACTGCCCCCAGTAACCTGGGCTATGTCTGTAATTAGGCTTAAGCCAGAGATGAATGCTAGAAACAGGTTGGGGGGTGTGTGGCTAGCTTTGTGTATAGCAAGTCCTCAGTAGGCGTCAAACTGAACAGATGTGGGAGCCTTCTGCTCAGGCTAATCCTAGAATGGACCCAAAGAGGTAAGTAGTGTGGATTGGCAGGTATCAAGATGGTGGAAGGATGGAAAAAGTGGCCCTGGGCATGCTGGGCACATTCTCCCAAAGAGACATCTTTTCAGCCTTCTGTGAGGGTATGGGTTAATGACAGATATGCTCTGACAGTGATAAAGTCGAAGTAAGCAGCCTGCAGGCAGGTGTCCAACTGCTTCATATCAGACTGCACAGACTCATGTAGGCCATGAGGTGGGGGTTTGTTGGGTCCTTGGCTGTACCCATCCCTACCCCTGTTCTTTCCTCTGGGTAGACCATCTAGTACCCCCTAGGAAGACACAGCTCCTCCGGGAGCCTCATGCCAACATGCCAGCATGCCAGCATCTGTGAACAGGGCCATTGCTGTAGATAGCACAGTGCCCTGTTGTCAATGACAATTGATCCTCCTCCACATATTCAGAGAAAGCGAAGGAGAATGGCTGAGACTCCTAATGCAATCCTTGGAGGTCACTCTGGGAATGTTTAGCTTGGTTCTTAGGTATTCCAGACCCTTCAATGAACTGCAGAGAACAATGCCACAGGCCATTGTTGGTGCATTAATGCCAGAATTGCAAATTCCCAGGGTGTAAAGCCAGTCCGGCTTCTAAGCCACCCTGCAACCCTGTGCAATTTTTTTTTTAATGGATCTCCAACAGAGACCTTGAAATGCCACCACCAGGGCTCTGCCAGATCTGATGTTTAAGGTGTCAGCAGCTGGGTATGGCTTCCAGAAACTTCCACTCCTTCCTGTCTTTCAGCTTCTACAAGTCCAATTATGTGCAGAAGTTCCACTACTCCAGGCCCGTGCGCAGGGGCACCGTAGACCCAGAAAACGAGTTTGCTGTGAGTATCTCCCCTCCTCGGCCACCTGCAGCAATCAGAACACACCTCTGCCAACCACCGGTGGCAGGGAACTTGATCCAGAGTCAGGGGCCATGTCATGGGCATCACAGATGTGATGGCACGAGTCTTCCCATTCTTTGAGTTTTCTAAGATGTAACAGGGCTTCCTGTCAGAGGACCTTGACCGTCAACGGCATTTGTGCATTTCCAGGGGGCTAAGAGTGTGGCTGTAGCAAGCTCTCCAAAACACCCATTGCAGAGCCTCAGCATTTACTGAGCAAATGCTGTCACTGTTCTGAGCGCTAGTTGCGTGCATACATAGTTACCAGCTTGGACCTGTCCTCTCTCCTCAAGGCCAAGGCTGGAATGAGGAGGTGACTTTAAGTTCCCCTCAGCTCTCAGCTTGTGATTCTTAATATTTTCAGAAATTGGCATCCTTTTGGGAATCTAATGAATACCATGGACTCTTCCCCTAGACCAGCCGAGTGGACACATTCAAAACTGACTAAGAATTCAGACTGTCAGTAAAGCCTGGTAAAACTGACTGGGTCTAAGTCCAGGGAGAAATCAAACAAACTGTCAAGGTGTCACTGTGTATCAGGGAACCTCAACATCTCTTCTCTTCTGGGTTCATGGGAGGACACCAGGGCCAGGAGTAGCAGATTTCATAAGCCTGTTGCTTTTCTCCCCATAGTCCATGTGGATTGAGAGGACTTCCTTCCTGACCGCATACAAGCTGCCTGGCATCCTGCGCTGGTTCGAAGTGGTTCACATGTCTCAGGTGAGTATCACGGAGTTACAGCTGTCCCTGTCCTCCCCCTCTGACAGGCAGGGTCCAGTGAGCCTCAAGAGGTGTCTTTTACTGTATAAATGGGACAGTTTATGTTCGAAGGGCCTATAGGAATCGCAGAGTAGGCAGCACCCCGGGCACCTGCTGCCAGGCTGTCTTTTTTAAAACACTAGGTAACTTTTTGTTACTTAATAATAAAAGGTTCTCTAGATACTAGAAATGAAATCAGTAGATGAAGAGTGTCTTTGTGATGGGGTCTGGGGGGAAAGGGAAGGGATGAAGCAGGCTCTGGAAGACCATCCACCCAGTTATCCCCTCATTCAGACCCAGGAATGACAGTATGACATTCTACAGTATCCTAGAGTGAACCATTTTCTATTTGGATAGACTGGGGCTGAAAGAGGAAAAATCAGTAACCTGGAGGTAGCTGGAATCCAGTCTGAGCTCCCTTGTATAGACAGCAGATTTCTTTGTTCTCTCTCCCGCTCTCTCTCTTCTCTCTCTCTCTCTCTCTCTCTCTCTCTCTCTCTCTCTCTCTCTCTCTCTCTCTCTCTCTCTGCGTGTGCATGTGTGCCAGAGGACAACTTCCAGGAGTCCGTCCCTCTCTCCATCATGTGTGTTCCTGGGATTGAACTGGGGTCCTCAGGCTTGGTGTGCAGCTTCTTTCCCCACTGAACCATCCCAGGAGCTCCAGAAGAGAGATTTTGCTTTTCAGCACACCCTAGAGTCTCTTTGTACCTGTTAGCTAAGAACCAGGCACTTCCCAAAATCCACAGGGCAGGTCAGCACAGTTGTGAGAACCCTTATTTGTGGGAATATATTTGAGATATCTTTTTTTTTTTTTTTTTTTTTACTCATTCAAAGCTATTGCATTGGTGCCTAACACATGTCAGACACCATTCTGAGATCTAGAGATTCCAAGGTATAACTCCCATTTTTACTGTGGGAAAGAGACTGAAAGGTCAAAGTAAACACAATATGTCAGATGACGATAAACATGAGGGAGGGGTAGCCATCTTAAATAGTAGCATCAAAGGAAGCTTCCCTGTCAAAATTGTGTCGAGCAAAGGCCCTGGAGCAGAGAGGAATAGTCCGAGAGATGTTGAAGATATGGGTCTTTCTTTTTCTTTCTCCCTGCCCCTCTCTTTCTTTCTCTCTTGTTTTGTTGGATGTTTTTGTTTGTTTGTTTGCTTGCTTGCTCTTTAGAACAGAGTTTCTCTGTATAACAGCCCTGGACCAGGCTGGCCTCAAACTCACAGAGATCCACCTGCCTCTGCCACCCAAGTGCTGGGATTAAAGGCATGCACCACCATGCTGGGCTGAAGAGACAGGCTTTTCAATAGAGCAAGCAGTTGGCCTGAGGCTCTAGGGCCAGATCATGTCCAAATCAGAACAGCAAAAGGGTGAGGAATAGTAATCAGATCCCAGGTTATATAGAACCTTAGAGAAACTTTGGCTTCTCTGCAAGTGACACACAGCCCTGTACAGAAGAGGAATATGGCCTGACCAATGTGTTCAAGCTACTGTTTTGTCAACAATAAGATTATCCCACTCTGGCCTTCAGTACCCTCTTTAGAGAGTCCATACGCCAGTAGGCCTATAGCCTCTGTTTCATAGGCATGGCACTGTGTATCTAGAGGAGTGTTTTGGGATAGGCTTTTGGAGAAAGTCTTGCCCGTTTGCTGAGGACTTTACCTTGTCCTCAGCCCTAATCTAGGAGAATGACAGTTCAGCTTGGTTTTGGAGGCTCATTATGCATCTCTTCATCTCAGTTTACAAATTAGGAACCACAACGTATGGAGTGTCAGAGCTGCAACGGATGCCAAAAAAAAAAAAAAAAAAAAAAAAAAAAAAAAAAAAAAATCACTGGATCCCAAGGCTATAAAGTCAAATCTCTTCCAAGCCTTGTAGGATAAAGTAAATAAAATGTCACATTAGGTTACCAGTAATTGGCAGATGCTAAAGCAAATGCAAGTAGGCAGCCCCTCCTCCCCCCCCCCCCCCCCCCCCGCTGAATTCACTTTGGGGAAATCCTAGCCAGTGCTTGCCGAGTGACACACCCCTGCAGGCCAGGGTGGGTCTATTCTTCAGATTCTTTCTTGCTCCCTGTCCAATACACTATTCTTTTATTTTTTTACAAATCTATTTATTCACCTTACGTCCTGATTACAGATCCCCTCTTCCCAGTCTCTGCATTGCACACTTGTCTCCTCCATTCTCCCCTTTCCTTCTCAGAGAAGGGGGAGGTCCTCCCCATGGGTACCACCTGGCACATGAAGTCGCTGCAGGATTAGGCACATCCTCTCACACTGAAGCCAAACAAGGAAGCCCAGTCACGGGCACTGGAGCCATCAGAATCAGAGAGGACCCCTGCTCTAGTTGTTGGGTTGGTGGTTCAGTTTCTGTGAGCCCCCTTGGACCCGGGTTAGTTGACTCTATAGGTCCTCTTGTGGAGTCCTTGACCCCTGCCATTCCCTCAGTTTTTCCCCCAACTCTCCCATAGGACTCACTGAGTTCTGTCTAACGTTTGGCTGTGGGTCTCTGCATCTGTTTCCATCAGCTGCTGTGCGAAGCCCCTCAGAGGAGTTAGGCTAGGCTCCTGTCTATAAGCATGGCAGAGTAACATTGATATTGTCAGGGATTGGTTCTCTCCCATGGAATGGGTCACAAGTGTTTTTGCAGAGGAAGAAACTGAGGCCAGTGGTGAACTTGAACTATCAAACTGATAGTAGTCACTGACACCTGCCCCTTCCAGCTCATAGGACTCCTGGGTGGGCTCAAGCAGGTGACATAGGTGGAAGGTGCTGGAGCAACTGGAAAGGATGCTGGCTTGCTTGGAATGAAATTTACTACCCCCTCCCACTCATCTTCATGCTGGTTCCCATGGCATCTTGCCTCAGGAATCCACTATCTCTTAACAACAAGTTGGACGTAAGTTATTTGGCCTGTGCTGCCCATAGAAACTGAGGTTCAGCTTAGCAAAGATGCCAGAGATCTGAGGGCCTAACGAAGTCCCAACAGCCAGTCGATGGCAGGCCTGGTGATGTAGTCTGATGTGCCTGTGGCAGAAGTCTGCCTCTGCAACCAAGAACAGCCCTGTTGCCCTCTCCAACTCTGGTACCTACTGCCCTCAGGCACGTGTATTATTAGTTACCTTTCCATCACCATGAAAAACAAACACCGTGACCAAAGGCGACTTACAGAAGAAAAAGTTTATTGTGCTTGTAGGGTTACACAGGGATAAGAGTCCATCATGGCAGGAGGCATGGCAACAAGCAACAGACAGCGTGGCAGGAGCAGGAAGCAGAAAAAACACATCTTCAACTGCAAACAGGAAGCAGAGAAAATGAACTGGAAGGAGGGCCAGGCTATAAACTCTCAAATCCCACTTTCCAACACACTTCCTGCAGAAAGTCTACACTGCACCACCTCCCCCAACAGCACCACCAAATGGAGACCAACTAATAAAACGCCTGAGCCTTTGGGGGTCATTATCACTCAAACCACCACAGAGCATCTCTCCGTCTGTCCTTGAGAGTATACACGGATTGGCTTATGAGGTGGCTATAAATGGAACCATCTCTGTTACCTGGTTTGTGATGGATGGTTTTGATTTATGTTATCAGTAGCTGACACCCATGCCTCCCTCCAAATGCACCACCCCAAGTTCTACTCAGAGCTACGTGTTTGCCCTACTCAAATGCCCATCTGAGGAGAGCCAAAGCCTCTTTCTCCTCAGCCTCTGTTCCTGACAGGTGTAATGCGAATTCAGATTTGTGAATCCAGAAACAATCTCAAGAGTGTGCAGGCAAGCCAGTCAACAAACCTCACCATTTCTAGTGACTTGCCCCAAAGCCAGTGCCTTTCAGACACATCAGGCTGTTGTTAGCATTCGGGTGAAGTGCTGTGCTCCTCAGCTGAGAGGATAGGTTTTCCTTAGAACTCACTCTGAACCTCAGTCTTATAAAAGCTCCCCAGAGCTGGTTTGTATGAAGGATACAAACTCGGACATGGGTCTTAGTTTCAGACAATAGGCCAAGCAGCATTCTCCTCCAGTTGATATCCTAAGTGTTTATATATGTGTATGCGAGTCAGTGTGCCTGTATGTATGCAAATGTGGGTGCTATAATTTAAATATAGATGGCGTTTCTAAAAAGTCTCAATGTAAGACCTTTGTTCCCCAAACAGTGTTGTTACTAGGTACTATCAACCTTGAAAATGCAGTGCCTTGGGGGAGTTCTTAGGTTAAGGATTTAGGCCCCCAAATCTCTCACTGTCTCCCCTGGCTTATGATGTAAGTCTGCATTGACATCATGCTCACCATTGCATCTAGTGCCTTTACCTCAGGCCCAACCAATCAAATTGCCAGGTGTCCAGAACCTGGAGCAAAATAAACTTGTTTTTCTTATTTAAAAAAAAAAAAAAGCTACATGTATTTAGTTGCAATTGCATGACAGTGAACAATACTATGGGTGACAGAAAGATAATGATAGTGACAGAGAATCTGCTCCCGGGGCCTTCTCATTGTGGAAGGCTCCATCTCCGTCTTAGTTACTTTTCTATTGCTCTGAAGAGACCATGACCAAGGCAACATATAAGGAAAATGTTCATTGGGGCTCACTGCATCAGAGGGTTAGGTTCCGGTGACCACCAACGTGGGAAGCACAGCAACAGGCAGGCATGGTATTGGAGCAGTAGCTGAAAGTTTACATCCTGATCCGCAAGTTGGAGGCAGAGAGAAAGAGCCAGTTGGGAATGGTGTGGGCTTTTGACACCTCAAAACCCACCCCCAGGGACACATCTCCTCTAAGACCATACCTCCTAATCCTTCCCAAACAGTCCCACCAACCGAAGACTAAATATTCAAACATAGGAGCTTTCAGGGGCTATTCTCATTTAGACTACTACAGAGAAAAGGTTGGGGAAGCTGTGTTAGAACAAGAATTACAGAAATAACTTAAAAGTATGGCTAGAGACTGGCTTGCTCCTTCCACACACGCAGTAGGTACAAGTGTCAAGAGACAATTCTCAAGAACTTTGCAGTGTCAGGTATTGTATGGTCTCAATGATTCTTCACTACATAGCCAACAAGGCAGGCACAACATCACCACCATGACAGACAGGATCAATTTACCTCCCTTCCTTCATGAAGGTTTCTCAGATTTCTTGCTGCTTCCCTCCCATCCTTTCCCACCAGTGATCTTCCCTTCTCAAAATAACTGCTATGTCCTGTCCTGACACCCACAAGCCTTAGTGACAACACTTCTCAGTAGGTGTCCAAGGTAGGCTTTCTTATTCTGATCTTACCCACGTAACAACTGTGGCTCAGAGAGTGAGGAAACTTGGCCCTGAGTCCCACAGGTAGAAGACTGCAGAGCTGAGATTGCCACTCACTTCTCATTGTACCAAGTGTGGTCAGCAAACTGTGGTCAATGTCTGCATTCTACGTGCTTCTGCTTTTGTGAAGAGTTTGGTTAGGACAACCATGCTTTCCTCTTCAGTTTTCCAGGCTGCTGTTGCTGCCAGCCAGTAACAGAGTGGAGTTGTTGCAGCTGAGCCCAGCTGGCCTGCAAACCCTAAAATATTTACTCTCTGGCCCCTTGGCTGAGATGTTTGCTGACCTCTAGTTTAGTTTTCACTCTGGATCATAAGCTTCTGCAAACGGCAATGTTTGTCTGTTGCCATTCAATAGCACTGTTTATCTTGCTTTCAGAGAGATTTCATGTTCTCTCTCACCCGAGGTTTCAGGACCTGCTATGTGCCAGTCTAGGTTCCCCTGGAGCAAGCTATCTTAATTCTTTAGCCAGCAGCATACACAATGACTCCCAACCAGTATGTGGTGAGTTGTTTTGAAATGCATTTTCCCCAGTTAACTGGGAGAGAAGCCTTCCTGGGCATACTCAACCTCTAAAGTCATAGAGGAGCCTGGTACTTTCTGCCTGTGTCTCCCCCAGAGAAATCCTTTTCCTTCAAGGAGAAAGCCAGCCAGCCTGTTCTTAGCCAGCAGAAGACCCCTGGAGCTGAATCATTACCCTCAAATCCTGCTGCAGCCTGGAGAGTAGGGGCTGCCTTTGAACTCACCCAAGTGATATCAATAGCAATGATTACCTTGGCTTCTCCAGCCGCCCGCTAAGGCCCTTCTGCGATCTTGTTTTCAACAGACCACAATTAGTCCTCTGGAGAATGCCATCGAAACCATGTCCACAGCCAATGAGAAGATCCTGATGATGATAAATCAGTACCAGAGTGACGAGAGCCTCCCCATCAACCCGCTCTCCATGCTCCTCAATGGGATCGTGGACCCTGCGGTCATGGGAGGCTTCGCCAAGTACGAGAAGGTGAGGAACCTTGAAGCTTATACCCCCATCCCTGTACCTGTCCTTGCTTGACCCCAAATGGACTCTCAGCTTGGTTGGCCATCAGGTTTCAACCTGATCTCCTGTCTCTTTCACATCCTGGATACAGAAGAAGCAATTCCCCAAGCGTCTCCAGTTCCCTGGCACTTACAGGCATTGTTGTTGAGGAAAGGCTCAGAGGTGGCCATAAGCCACAAGCCATGACATTTGCTAAGCCCACACCTTCCATGGAAATTTTGAAATAAGATAGACATAGCTTCAGGGAAAGAAAGAAACTCAGAATCTGAGCATGCAGAAATCTTGGAGATCAACTTCATAGGCAGAGGCATAATCTAGACATGCAAGTCACGGGGTCCCTTCAGTAAGCCCCATATATTTGAGTCCAAGATTGTGTATTTGACCCTCCTGTGTAGGAGGCCAAAAGGAAAGACCATCAGTTATCTGTAGCCCCTATTAGCCCCTAGTAGCCCCTATTGGAAAAGACGGTGTGCTAATAGGAAGACACGAGTTTTCCTCGCATGATGTAGAGAGTCCTGAGCTGGCTTTCAACTCCCAGAAACTGAAAGAGGAATGAGCTCCTCTTTCTATAAAGCCTTACTGTACATTCTCTGTCCTTTATCATTCGTTTGTGCAAAGGCAACAATGTCCCAGTGTGCACCAGTCAGAGACAGTGACACCCATCTTTCAGTTGTTCCTTTTGGCTACCCTGACACATCTGAGGTCACCTTTTGCTCAGCCTTCAGGAGTGCTGCAATATTTTTGCATAGAGTTGTACAAGTGATGAGGATGGGAACTCTAAAAAGAGGAGAAGGGAAAAATGGAGGAGCCATGAGGGAGACTGGGAGGCAGGGTTGAACAAGCACCTCACTCAGCTCTCTTCCTCCAGTAATGATCTCCGAATCCCTCCCTGCTCCCTAACACAGGAATCTCTTCTCTGAGCCCCCATCTACCTCAAGCCCGTAGAGTTCTGGTTCAGTAGAACCCAGTTGAGACAAGAGAATGTGTGTCAAGTTTTCAGTTCAGAACAGTTTCTGGGGGAGCTGCTGTTGGTCCCAGCACCCTACCGTAGCAGTACCTCCCTGGAGTCTGCAGCCCATGTCCAGTGGGTGCTAATGAGAGCCTCCAGTAAAGAAAACTAAAGCAATGTGAGCTATGGCAAAGTCCACTCCAACGCCTGGAACCTTGGAACTTCTGTCATAGCAAGTTTTCTCTCAATGCCAGAGACTGACCATGGATCCCCCCTCACCCCCTGATAAATGGAAAATCTTAAGTTCTCACCTGTCCCTCACCCCAACCCCAGGCCTTTTTCACTGAAGAGTACAGCAGGGAGCACCCGGAGGACCAGGACAAGCTGAGCCACCTCAAGGACCTGATCGCATGGCAGGTAAAGCCAAGCTGGGCGTGGGAGCATCCAGGCCCTCTTCTTGCTCCAGTTACCTGGCTTTCAGCTCTCCTGGCCTTCAGCTCCACATGATCTTCTGCTCTTCACCCCTGGCTCCTCTAGGACACCTGAGTTGGCTCACCAGGACACAGATTTATTTGGTGTACCTTACCCTGTGTGTTGCATAGTGCCAGGCAGGGTTGGATGCAGTGGCTAGAGGTAGAGATTGCTTTCTTTGTTGTTAAATTCAGGAGGTAGCTTTTCACAGCGGGGCTCAAATGAATCCCAAGCCCTGCCCCAACACATCTACCGCCAGCTTGCACCAATCAGACAATGGAAGGCTCGCCCCTCCCCCACCTTCCTGGTGAGGCTGACCCAGTTTGTTGCAGATACTGTGCAGATGGATATCAGGTTCTGGAGATAATTGAGGTCTTTGTTGGGCTGGCTCCTGGTCAAAGGGTCCACATCTGCCTAGCTCGGCCAGATTTCAGCCTGAGGACTTGTTATTTGTCTGCCTCCATATCTCCTGTCTTGTTGCATTCTTCTCCTTGCCCACTTTTCTTCCCCACCTCCTTCTGTGCATCTGTCTGCCGCTCTTAGAAGCTCTTTGCTTCTCCCCTCTCTGTCATTTGCCTCTCTCTGCCTCCTACGCCCTCGCATCTACCTCCTCTCCCTGCTTTTTCATTACTCTCCCTTTCTCTTTTATTTCTCTCTCTCTCTTCCAAAAAAGAAACAATCTGCTGGGTCCCTCCCGGGAGGGCTTTCAAAGAACCAGACCCTCCCTCCCTACTTTAGCCCTGTGACAGTCTCCACAGACACCTGCCAGGTCTAGACTCTTTGCAGATGGTGCATGGGTGGACACAGGAGGGGCAAGCTGGTGAGGAGTGAACAGGAGCCTGGGGCCAGGAGTGGTAGTCTTCAGGCCTCCCATCCCCTCCTCCCCACTCCTTGCAAGTCCCCATGCAAACAGAAGCATGCTGTTCTTGGTAAGGAGTTTGGTTACTCCAGGGAAATCAGGGGCTGAGAAGCATGGGGTGCATACTCTTTTCTTAAAATAAGTATTCCTAATTCAGGTCCTTCCCTGCCACTGCCAATTTATGCAAAGTGGGACTTTAAAAATGAACCGCTGAGCGAGCACTGCAGACACACTTTTCCTGAATGCATTAGGTGTGTCTGGAATTTTTTTTCTCTGCTTCCCACTCTGAGCCACCCATGAAACTTAAACACCCCTCAGGTCTCTCTCCATCTCTCTGGGACCACCTGTATCATTTAATGCTCAGATGATGACACTTCCCTTGCCACCTGATCCAAGAAGCAAGAAGGCCAGCTGAGTGGGCCTCTTCCCCAGATATTTCTGAGGCATCCAGGGAGGACTTTGTGATGGACGTCTTAGTCTGTGCTGCTGCCAGGACTCTGCCAGGAGCCCCTTCTCATCTGGTTAGTGTTCTGTCCTGAGCCTGCTGTCTTCAGGGTCCAATGGGTCTTAGCCTTGCAGAACAGTTGTTGCTGGCTGCACCGTCTAAGAACATCCTTCCCCCAACTACTTAGAAGGTCTCCAAATAGATGAGAGACTGAAAGCAGCATGCCACTACCTGTAAGATTCTGAGGAGTATTTGGGGAGCACCCCCTAGTGTCAGCCTTTCTCATAGCATGGCCTATGGCTCCCAAAGCCACAGGTTTACAGAGGCCATTTAATTCCCAGAAGAAAATGCACTGGGCCACGTCCCTCCTACTCTGCCCAATTTCCCTAGTGTGTGTGCATTCAAGTAGTGCCATCCTGCTGTGTAGGCACAATGCTGTTCTTGTCATTACACTCAGCAAACCAGCTTATATGTTTCTCTTCCATTCATTCGCAGAGCCCTTGTTTAGTGTGCCCACACTGTGTCCTGGGCAAACTTGAGCCTGTCCATTAGAGCTTAATTCCAGGGAGGACATTGTTTTGCAAAACTATACACACGTTGGGATTTTTTTTTTTTCTCAAGTTCTTGAAAACCTTAGACTTTAAAGGGAAATGGCCTGGCCTTTACCAAACCAGAGAAAGCTGACTTTTCCAGGGTGCAGTTTGTGTTAGAATTTGTAGATTTCAAGATTGGAATCTTTTGAGCTGTTCTTTGTAAAGATTTTATTGCGTGGGACAATGTCCACAATATATTATTCTCTCAAGCTTTTTGTTGCGAAACATTACATGTAAGAAAGTGCATATAAAAAATATGGTTCTTCTGTTTAGCACCAATCACCCATGGATATGACCCCTTGCCCTTAAATGAGATAGGCACCCCCAAGGCCGCCTTATGTGGTCCATAGTCATCACCACCCCCTCTGCTAGGCTGACCGCTTTCCTGCTTTTATAGAAATCATTCCCTAGCTTTAAAAAAAAAAAAAAGAGTTCCACTCCCCAAGCATGCATTCCTCGGTATCCTAGTTTGCCCTGGATTCCTGCTGACACACATATGATCGGAACCACCACGTACAGTTAGTTCTCTGTGTCAGTTAGCTCATTTTGTCGCACTCACTGATCCATGCTTTCTAGAAGTCTATACAGATAGATCTTGAAATGATACCAAATGTATTCATTTTTCTGCTAATTTTAAATTAGTTTGTTTTCAACTTGGTTGGGTCTCTTTGTTGGATGTGTTTAGACCTGGCAATGCTTGGTCTTTACACAGGAGAAAAATGTAGCTGTAGTAGACATTTTCTAAGTTTCTATCAGCAAAGAATAATTCATCAATATTATATAAATAAAATAGACAGTACATATTATTTTGTATCCAGATTCTTTTACATAACACAGTATCTTTTAAATTCATCAAGTTACTGCACACATGAAAGGTTTGACTTTTTCTAAATTTTGCCCTGTGAGTATATAGCATACAAAAAATATATCCATTTATTGATCCATCCTTCTGTTGGTAGAGGTATATACACTTCATTCCCTCAAGGTACAGGTAATAGTAGAATTGTTGGCTCATTCAAGTTCAGCCTTTCTGGGTATAAGAAACAGTTTTTCAAAGTGTCCATACCAGCTTTCCTGTCTGCCACGAGACCCTGAGAGTTCTCACTTATACTCACATAAAACAAAAGTTAAAAGAAAATGCAACCATATTGTTATCCTTTCTGATCACAGTGGAATAAAACTCAAACTATATAGCAAGATAAACTTCAGAAGTTAGAAGCATGGATGGAGACTGAATAATGCACTTTTAAATGAACAATGGATCATTCAGGATGTGAGAAAGGACATTATAAAAATCCCTTGAACCAAATGAAAACAGAAATACAATATACCAAAACCCATGTGATTTAGCAAAACGTCTATTGTAAAGGAATGGCATGCTCAGACGGGGAAAATGCAGATTCTGAAGCTCTTGAGTGTTCTGTGAATGTCAAGTCTGGCTGATCTGTAGCTTAACACCCATATTTCTTCGCTGGCTTCTCTTGGCCTGGTTGGCCTGTTCATGGCAGAGCACCAGGTCACTCGGTATCCTCTTCGCTCCCTTGTCCCTTTTAACCCCTAGAGATTGATGCTAAGCTGACCAATTTTCTGTCTTATCTAAAGTGTAACGCTAAAGCTATAAATTTATTCCACTTTAAACTTTTGCAGTATTATCTTTATGGAAGACCCTTTTGGTAATATTTAAGCTTTCTACAGTCATTCTCCCTCATTCATTCCTCTGTCCCTTTGTCCCCATGTTATGTATCCTGCCTGTTTTGGTCCTGTCTCCTCTGGGTAAGTTTCCTCCAGTGTCTGGTCACCCCTGAAGATTCTTCCTAATTCACAGTGAAGCTAATTGGAAATCAATGTGCGTGGGAGAAGGCTGTGTCAGCAAGGGGGCATCATTGCCTGGCAATTCGGTGACCCGTTATGTCTGAACCTATACACCAACATCCTCCAGAAGGCGATTCTTCCCACTGTTTCTTGAGAAGACAATCATAGCTACCACACTGGGCAGTTTGGGAACTGTGCAGTGGCCACCTCACCACCCATAAATGCACTTTCTTTTCATCTACTTGCATCCAGTCTGGTGGTGGCTGCTCCTCCTCCTGCCCTTGGGTCTGGTCCTCCTGAACCCCAGGTTTGTTTTACAGGACAAGTTCCTGCCTCTTGGGGAAATGGGAGCACATTATACTTAGCTGCAAGGTGAAACAGTGGGCCCCTGGGCAGGGGACTGGCCTGGTGCAGAATACCAGCGCCTCCCTTAGCTTTGCTGTGAGATCCTTTCCTCTGCCCCTGAGTGCCTCCTTCATTCCTAGAAGCATGGTGGCCTCTTCTAACCACCAACTCCCTCCTCTGCTCTTGGAGGTCAGCTACAGCTTCCAGCTACCTTTCTCCTGCACAGAAACCGGGGCCTGTTTATAGCTGAGTCCACATCTCACTGCAGAGTGCTCTTCTCCCTTCACCGCCTTTCCTCTCAGGGTATCTAAGAGAAGGTGACAGAAACACCTTTACCCTCCCATGGTGGAGGTGTTTGTTTTCCTAAAAAGAGTCTATCCTTTATCCTGGTGTTCTTACTTATTTCAACCAGAGGGTCATGCAATTAACTTTCTCAGATTTTTTTCCTTCTAGCATTG
The DNA here is from genome assembly GCF_030254825.1 of Meriones unguiculatus. Lineage (NCBI taxonomy): Eukaryota > Metazoa > Chordata > Mammalia > Rodentia > Muridae > Meriones > Meriones unguiculatus. Next base: position 35,307,863 of record NC_083359.1, read on the forward strand.
AGCCCTGTGGCTCTGTTCCTCTCCTTCCAGGGCTCCAAGGATTAGTGTTGCTGACATTCCTCATAAGACAAACTACGCTCTCCTATCTGTTCCTCCCTCATCCCTGAACTTTCTGATGCCAGCACACTCACAGCTTTGCTCGGCGGCCATGAAAAGTATAATTGGGCCCCATGGTGTAAGATGGGCTGTGGCCTCTCTGCCTTTCTCTGCTCTTCCCTGTTGCCTGGCTTAACTTCATAATTTCACTTTCTTACTTCTGAGTACTTCTTAAGCAAGACTGCAGCTCAAAGCCCAGGAGGGTTCTCCATTCTGTTCTCTGAATTCTGACCCTTTGTAGATTTTTTTGACGACTCAGGTTTCCCCATGTCTGTGGCTTCTAATGCCCAGGACAGCCACAATTCCAGGGAAAGGAGAGCAACTGGAATCATTGTTCCCCTCCAGGACAAATTTCTAAGGCTGTGGCTGTCCCAGGGACCATGTGGGTCTCTAAGCTCCTGAAAGCTGCCCAGGAATAGTTAACAAGTCAACCTGAGCTCTTGAGCTAGCAGCCAAGCTGAGGCCCATTGCTTACCACCTCTCTCTTCAGATCCCCTTCCTGGGAGCTGGCATTAAGATCCATGAGAAAAGGGTCTTGGACAACCTGCGCCCTTTTCATGACCGGATGGAGGAGTGCTTCAAGAACCTGAAAATGAAGGTGGAGAAGGAGTATGGTGTCCGAGAGATGGTATGAATGGTCCCTGTGACTGGGAATGGGGAGGATTGTGGGAATAAGAGCTGAAAGGGACTGCCATGGAGGAAACTTCCTGTAGGGCTAGTCCCTCAAAAATCCCTCCTAAAGAGAAGCCAGTCATACATTGGACCTGTAGAACTAGCAGTAGCCCAAGGAACTGTGTGATTTTAATGGTTATATTAATGAAGCACTTAGTATGTGCTTGGGCTGCAGTTGATGTATATCAGCTGATTGGTATAAGCAGGTAGTAATGCTTTTTAAGTCATATATATATATATAATTTTAAGATTCAGGAGCATTAGATAACTTACCTGAAGTTAAGTGAAGGATAGGGCATGCAGCCAGCTGCATCATCTCCAAAGCCACTGTTCTCCACAGCCTGAAGGGGACCCTGGCCTCTATTCTCAGGGACAACATCTTCCATTTCACATAAAGTGGAATCATCAAATACCAGGGCTTTTTGGAATCTTGAAGATTGTCTGCCCCAACACTCTTGATCTATAGACACCCAGAGAAGAGCTGTAGTTTCAGGAAGGGCCTAGAACTGAACCTCTGTCTCTTCTCCAGGCAGAAACAAGTTGACATTTTCCACACTCCTTCTGAAATGAAATTCTGAAGTTAAACTCTTGGGTTCAGGCCAAATTTTCCAGGCTGAAAGAACAGTCCCCCCCGCTTTAGATACCAGCCACAAACTCCAGGCCCCAAGAGTTAGGACCCACACTTCTGCACATAATGATTACAAATTTGGGGGTCAAATTTGTAATTTATCCTCCAGCCAATGTGGTAATTCACTAGGATTCCTGACTGCAATGACTTAATGGTTTTTCAACTTTGTCATGATTTTAAAGCAATCTGCAGTCAGTAGAAATTATACTTCAAACCTTGACCTTTCTGGGGCTCGAGCTGTGTGGTCAAGCACTCTTGGAAGACTAGGGCACCTACACGCAACTCTCAGGCAACCCCGGATAAAGAAGCTGCCCGTGGGGTGAACAGCCAGTATGCCATAGTAAATGGTGTTGCTAGCTAGGGTGCTTGGCAGTCCAGGTAGATCTTACGCATTTTTTAGATCACATTTTCAATTTAACAAGAGGCTTAGTGGGATGTGATCTCACAGACTGGGGAGCTTCTGTACTGAAGCTTTCAGATAATAAATCAAACAAAGCTAGGTGCAGGACACATAGGACGAGGTATAAGGAGGTTGGTCCCGAACATGAAACTTCCATGTTGTCAGGAGACATCACCCTCCGGCATGCGATTGGCATGTGATTACCTACCAGGGAGCTCACCAGAGCTTAAGTGTGGAGAGTTTTTCCGGGGCTTTTGCTACTTAGCCAAGACTGTGTGAATCATTGGCTATGGGCAGGAGATTCATCTCTGTCCCCTGTCTCCTCCTTGGAGGTTGAGTTGATAATACATGGTTCAAAGTCTCAGCCGTGTAATGACAGGGTTGGTCTCTCTGGCACAGACCAGCCCCATCGCAAGCCCTCTCATTAACATAAGGAAAGATGGTCCGCGAGGCCATTGAAGAGTACAGATGCTGTCTCACATGGGGAAACTTAAGGACTAGTGATTGTTCCCCTGAGATGGAGGCTGCTAGTGTTTATCCTGCGGTCCTGCTGGCTGGGAGTTTTGCATTGATTGCCCTTGGCCCCCCTGTTCCACCCTGCCCAGAGGAGGAGGGCTCGAATTGCAAAGCCTTGCTCAGCTGGCTCCTCACCACTTGTTCTCATACGGACAGCCTGACTTCGATGACCGGAGAGTGGGTCGCCCCAGGTCCATGCTGCGTTCCTACAGGCAGATGTCCATCATCTCTCTGGCCTCCATGAATTCTGACTGCAGCACCCCAAGCAAGACCACCGCAGAAAGGTCAGCCCTTTCCTGGAGCTCCTGGCCCAGGCCTCCTTCCCATTCACTTTTTAAGCCTTTCTCCAGCTGGGATGTCAGGAAAGCCTTGGAGCCATTCAGCGGCTTGCCTTGGCTAGTGCCATTTTAAAAAGCGTCTTGGGCAGCTGAGAGAGGATGCTGGCTTTTCCAGGAACCCATAACTCACTGAAGCCACCTCTCATCCCCGTGCCTCCCTGCTGCCACCACTGCCACTAGGCTCTGTGCCCACTGATGTCTGTTGGAAGCCAGCATCCCTCCCAAACATCGCTCTTTTCTTCCCACGTCACTCTGATAGTAGCATGTCTCCTCCCACACCATCCACATTTCCTACCTCATCCCCCCCACAGGGCCTACACAGGAGAGAAATTGGCTCTCCCCACACCCAATTTCACCGTCTGTATCATAAGCACCACCTGCCTGGTGTTCAGGACCGCTGCTTAGGCCGCTGCATATCCCCACTTACTGAAGCAAGTGTAGCTCAGAGAAGCCAAGGGGTTTACTCAGGGTCATTCAGCAAAAAAGTGGCAGTGCCTGGCTTTGAACCTAGATCCACATTTTAACCAGATTCATCTCCTTGCCATCCTTTTTGCTTTTAGTGTCTTACCGTCTTCAATCATTCTAACCTTCATTTTGAATGTTTGTGCACACGTGACTTTTTCAATCTGCCATCAAGATACCCGATTTTGCCTCAGCCCTGCAGTGATAGCTCAGTCAGCATGGAAATCCTCTGAGGACCCCTATTCCCCTACCAGGCTCTAACTACTGTTTCCTCTTTTCTTTCCCTGTCCTTCAGTTTTGACCTAGAGTCAGCAGTGCCCAAGACTCCCAAAGTGGAGGAGGAGCCCATCTCCCCAGGGAGCACTCTGCCAGAGGTCAAGCTGCGTCGGTCCAAGAAAAGGACCAAGAGGAGCAGCGTGGTGTTTGCAGATGAGAAGGTAGCACCCGAGTCAGAGCTGAAACGGGTAAGCAGGGGTCCCAGGTTCTCCCCAGCTCTTCAGAACACTGTGCCAGGCAGTTTAGGGGTCCTGAGAGGGTAGACTAGCCTGGCTCCCTCACTGCAGTGAGTCTTAGAGGAAGGAAGCTGCCCAAAATGAGGCAGAACATACTCTCATGCTCCCCAAGCAGGATTTGAACCCAAGCTATCAGAATCATATTTACATAATATTCTGCATGAAATATAACCATATAGTTATATACAGTATAATTACATAATCAATGTTTGTGGGGGACTAAGGATTCCAATGGGTTGGAGGGAAGCCTGTGCTACATAGTGAATTTCAGGGCAGCCTCATCTACAGAGTAAGCCCTTATCTAAAAGGAAAAAAAAAAAAAGTTCAACAATTAGTAATTACTAATGATGAGATTTTGGTATCACACAGCCCTGAGCTCAGTGGAAAGGTTTATTGAAAGCATGCTGGGGAACTGCAAGGGAGTGAGCATTAGCCATTATGGCGGGGTGGGGCTGGATAAAAGGGCAGGGCCAGCTGATGTCCTCTGGAGAAGAAACCCCATAAACTTCCTAGTAGACTTCTGAGGGAAAAGGATGGGTGTGGCTTCTATGCTCCAGGATGCTAGGGAACACAATTCACCTGATGGTCTAGCTGAATAGACCCTCTCCAGAACTCTTGGTGTTATGTAATACCCAACCTATCCAACCAGAATAGGCACACTGACACTGAATGATATAAAACAGAACAAATGGACTCTCTTCCCTGTCCATAGAAACCACTTTAAGCACTTTCCCCTGACCTTGGAGGATTTAGAGTTGCCTCATGCTAAGCACTGTCTGTGGTGTTTGTTTGACTGTATGTAATATTCATCCAGCTTTCCAGAAAGCATGAATTCATGAGTGACACCAATCTCTCAGAGCATGCGGCCGTCCCCACCAGGGTGTCTATCCTCTCTCAGATGAGTTCTGTCAGCCAGTCCATGCCCACCATCCCAGGTACGTATTTGCTGCTGCCAAGCTGTCAGGGAGAGGAAAGATGAGAACTACTTCTAATAGAGCGAGGCAGGCTGGGTATTTGGGGCCAGAAGCCCATAGTTCTTGCACTCTCTCAACATCCCCCAGTGGAGAAGTCATGTGATCAAATTCTACTGGGTGCAGAAGGGGAAGTCTGTGGTCCCTCTGGGACCACTCCCAACCAAGAGTTCCCATTTGCAGGCAGCAGTTCCTCCAGGTCCAGGGGGGTGCCTTTGGCATATTTCTAAGGCCCATGGCACCTCTGCTGACCGGGAAGACTACTTCTAGATTTCCAAAGCTTGCCACAGCATCTAATGTCTGTGGTGTTCAGTGTATAGATGACACCTTGCACCCATGTCTTACTGTCCAGGGATACAGAGCATTCCCGACTCACTTTCCATTCACAGAGGGAAGCGCACGTACAGCCAGGAACTCAGCATCCATGCATCTACTTCTCATGTCTGCTGCTCCATGCAGGCTCTGAGCCTGAGGTGGGACAGAATAGAACAAGGCAGAACGGGTGCTGCCCCCTTGGGGCTGAACAGTGCATGACAGTAAAGACATCTCCCAACAGAGTGCCTGGCAAAGCCAGGCTGCTTGCTGTCAGGCTCTGCCCTAACACATCCCCCCCCCCCCACTCACTCATGTCTGGGTTCTTTCCAGCCCTCACACTCTCTGCAGCAGGTGTGCCTGGCTTGGATGAGGCCAACACATCTCCCCGCCTGAGTCAGACCTTCCTCCATCTCTCAGACGGTGACAAGAAGACCCTGAAAAAGAAGAAAGTCAATCAGTTCTTCAAGACCATGGTGAGGACACCAGTGGCTGGAAAGAAGGAAATGCTGAGAAAAATGGGGAGGATCTACAAGGGGGTGCAAATTTTTGCCTGTGGTTATGTACCTTTGGCTACTCCCTGAAGAGTGTGGCCAGAAATACTCTTGCTGGGGCAATTGTCTTGCAATGTCCACCACTCAGTGCTTCTTGGAGCTTCAAGTGACTCCTCTGAGAAGGACTGAGCCCAGTTCCGGTGAAGTAGGGGCTTCTGGGACCTCAGAACCAGTAGGTGGCTAGACCTAATTTAACCTCTTCTTTGGAGCTCCTCTCTGAGCCCTAGCAGCCAGCTATCTAAGAAGCCAAAAGTATTTTTTTTTTGGGGGGGGGACAAAGCATTTTCGTATTTTACTTACATTACAAAATATCCTTCAAATTAAAAGTTGGTTATAAATTTCTGACTCTTGGAAGTCCCATCCCCTGTTGTTACCCTGTCAGTCCTTGTCTGGGATCAAGAAGGTTCGGACGTACTTCCGATCCTCCAGGCACTATGAATCAGAGCTGAGATACTATAAAAATCACAGGTTGCCTGAGAGCCTGCATGAGTGAGTCAGGCACCATGCTAAGCATTTCCCTGTCATTATCCTGTTTGATCCTCCCCTGTTCCAGAAGATTTTTTTTTCCCTGCCAGGCTCACAGAGTTAGCTGAGCTATGTGCAGAATTCACACAGCTAGCAAGGGGGTCTATGAAGCTTCCCCAAAGCAGCTTTCTGACAAAACTCAAGGTCGTAGCAACTTCTAATCACTTGTCTTTAGGCACAAGTCAAGGTTGTAGGGTCTGGGGTGCTCTGCGATGATGCACACAAGAATCTCATCTTGCTGACGTGTTCTTGTGTCTTCCCTCAAAGCTGGCCAGCAAGTCAAGTGAAGAAAGCAAGCAGATCCCAGACTCCATGTCCACAGACCTGTGAGGTGCTGCCGCTCAGAGCAGTGTGGGATCTGTGAGGGAGAGGCACGCACATGGCCTTGGAGTTCCATAAGGAAACAAAGCCCTAAAAGAGACAGGATCCCAGCGGACCCCATGCCAGTCCTCAAGTGACAACAAACTTCGCATCGCCTGTGGCCGCCACCACCACAGTGACAGAGCACTTAACAGATAAAGAAGCCCCACTGTGGATTCTGGAACCTCAGAGAGCCAGCATGTTCCCAATGGATGCTCTCCCCAGCATCCAAGGCATACCTGGCATAACTCAGGCTCGCAGCTAGAAGGAGCTGTCGTTTGTTTCATCCCTATGTCCCAGCACTCAAAAGAACTGAAAAGCTTTTAAAAGTTCTATATTTGGTTAACATTTTTGTGTTTTTACTTTTTTTTTTAATAAGCCCTGTTGTACCCCATCACCTCCAAAGTGTGGTTCTTTCTCACTGACATTAACAATGATCCCATGACTCAAATAAACCTTGTTGCCCGAGTCTTTTACTGAAGGACTGGGGAGAAAGTTTCCATGGTGGGAGGCAGCCCAGGGGACTACACCTGTATGGAAGGCTTATGTTGGCTCATCTCGATGCTATGTTTTTCCTCCTGGCTCAGCAACCTCAAGAATCTTCTTGAAGACTCTGGTGTCTTTGGGGCCAATTCCTGGGGTGTTAGGATGCCAAGAAAGCCCACCCAGCATTTTCCTTTTGCAGACGGATGGTGGAGACTTTCTTACCACCTTCCTCCATCTCTGGACAGAGATGGCTAACTCTCCCAGTCTGTTACTTCACTGAAGACCCCAAGCAGTCTTCAGTGGAAAGGAGAGAGGGCTGAGGACTGGTCCAGCCTGCAAGTTACATCACCAGGTCAGGAGCGGTGGCTTTCTTGGAGAGACAATGTCCATGGTCAGGTTTCTCAGATGACACCAAAGGAAGAGAAGCAAGGGAGAGGAGAGCCACTCCAACCTCTCCTACCTCACAGATGTGTGGAGGAGCCTGAGCATAAGGCTGAACCCTTGTGGAAGTCAAGTGAATGGCAAAGTAGGGGTGGATGGCCATTTCTTAGATGCTAAGTCCCTGGGGTCCAGTGAAAGATGAGATAAAATGATCAAAAACAAAAACAAAACTTCCCAAAGCTTAATAGGTAACCTTAAAAGGCAGATATGATTATTGCCCACATGGAAAAACTGAAGCGCGGCAGAAGTGAACTAAGACTAGGGAATGCCAACATTGGTTTCAGCACCTGAATGGGAAGTTAAATTCTTCCCCATTACCTAAAACCCCCAGCAACCTTTCGTGCCCAGTGTATCCTGAATCCTTGTGACCCGTGTCATTCCAGTCTCCCCCAGGGTGTTGTCTATGCCCCCTCTCCAAGTCTTAAACCACTGTGTGTTCTAGCTTCCTATTTCTGCCCTGCTATGGTGGCTCTGGGCGGTGGGGAGAAGGGATTGGGTTGCATCAGATAGCTCTGGATTCCTAAAGTAAGCAGAGATTGGAATGCCTCTGGATCCACCTGACAAGAACCCATGTCAACACATGAGCAGAGGACCTTAGAAGAGCTGAACGGTGGGACCACATCCCCATGGCTTCCCAAGCAGATGTCAGCATCATGTGGCCCTTGTCCTACCTGACTGTTCTTTCCAAGTCCATTTTCTCTTCAAGTTCTAAGGCTGAATTCCATTGGGTTAGTTTTTCCTGTCATTATGAACTAACAGAATTCCAGTGTTTAACCTTCAAGGAGAAGTGCTTCCAATGACTAGGGGAAGTATCTCGACAAGCAAATGAAGACAGCTCCCCATTCCCTGTAATTCCAGACAGACACAAGCCCATTGTAGACCCGCAGAAGCAATTGCTTCCCACCAGGGAGGCCTGCGCACCAGACTGGGAGGCTGTTTTTATGGCTGCAATGGAAAGTTCTGTGCCTGCAGTCACTTCTCTGCTCTTCAACAGGGTGCTGTAATAATCACATCACTAAGTTCTGACTTGATCAAAGTATCGATGCCTGTGAATTTCCTCACAGGGTCTGAAAGGGACCATCCACCTCTGTTTCTTTTCCCATAAAATTCAGAGCAAAAAGTGAAACCCATGGATTCCTGTTCACACAACACTCAAACGTTAAATCACATCTGAGGACTGTCATTAGCAGGGAGTTAGGTTTGGCACTTTGTCAGTATTTCAGACTCTATGGCCATGTACCAATATGCACAACCATGCTAGTGGAGACATTGACAACTGGTTATACCACAGCGGCCTTTGCCAGGTCCTCGCTCTCTATGTCCTTTCCCTTAAACCCTCACACCAGTCCCACAAGAGAGACACTAGAGTATTATTCAAACTGGTGTGAAAACTCAAGAGTCTAAGGGGTTTGTTTATTTGTTTTGTTTTTTTTACTGCGATCTTAACTGAATGCCTGATACAAAGGGGGAAAAAAGCATCCTTCTTACAGTTCTAGTGGCAAAGGAGTCCACGAGCGCAGTGTCAGCATCTGCTTGGGATCCAGTGAGGCCCTTCTGCTGCACCATGGCCTAGCAAGGGAGAGCGTGATGAGGCAGAGCAAGTGTGCTAGGTTGGGTGGCTCTTCTTATCTAGCCACTAATGCCCAGTGTGTGTGGGGTATCCCACTGTTATGACCTCATCTAATCTTAATCACCATGAAAGGCCTGACTTCATGCCATCAACACAAGGGTTGAGGATTTGGTTTTTAATGCACGAGATATGGAGAAACATATGCTAACCACTTCAGAACTGGAGGGTTTGCAACCTGCCCTTGTCACCAAGCAAGAGGCCTACCCACCTCTGTTAATTCACTTTTATGTTTGACAGCTTGCTTCCAAATACTAATGTCACAGGCCCTGCTTGTGGACATCATCCCCTACAGTACTGATCGTGATGCCCAATGAAGGTAGGGGAGTCAAATTTGGTTCAATTCATCTTATGCCACGAGATGACCCATAATTATAAGCCAGGTCTGTCCAAAACTAGCTTGTAATGTCCAGAAAGGGCTGTACCTTCAGAATTCCCACAAGAAAGGACTACTGGGTGATTTGCTTGGGAGTGGGCTACCAACGTGAGCAAAATAGCTTCCAAAACAGCCTAAGGAAAGGAAAGGCTTGTTTTGGGCTCATGGCTTCAGATTTTAGTTTGTTATGGTGGGGAAAGCATGGTCACAGGAACACATGCCCTAGAAGGGTAGGCTTGAGCTGTTGGCATGGTAGCTAGCCAGAAAGCACTGAAAGCAGGAAAGCCAGAAACAGATAACCTTCAAAGTCCCACCCTAGTGACTTCTTCCACCAACTAGACCTACCTCCAAAGGCTCTAAGCCTTCAAAAAAAGCACCACAAACTGGTGGCCAGTTATTCAAACCGTGAATCCGTGTAGGGCATTCCAGACACAAACTGTGACAGACCCCAAGAGATCAATTCACACAGCCCACACACTTTCTAGCTCAGTGAACTGTTCAATACCGCACGCTGAGATCGGTGGGACCTAAATGGACTCTAGGTTGACCTGACTCTGAGTCCTTCTGGAAAATTTCCTCAGAGCCACTCTCCCTCACCCACTAAGCTTACTGACTTCAAGATACAGATATCACCCTTCCACACTTTAGTATGATTTAGGGTACCAAGTTCCCCCTCCCAAGGGTCTTGAAGCATGGAATGGAAGTCAGCATTCCTTCTTCCAGAGAATGGAGGAAAAATTTAAGGAATCCAACATCTTCCCAAGTATATAAAAATGAGTCTGGCTTCCTTCTTCAAGCATCCTGGCACTCATTTGTTTACCATTCCCATTCAACCCTAGATGCCTATATTTACCCTGAGTAAATTCAACTGACTAGAAAAGAGACCCTCAGATCATGATGAAAAGCCCACACTTTTTTTTTTGGTTAGCATGCTGTGCTCTGCTTTTCAGCAAGCCACAGGGAGATCCAGCTTTCAATGTCCTGCATCATGGAGCAGGACATCTGTAGACAGGATGGATGGAAAACTTCTCCTCACCACAGTCTGTATAAGGGAGGTAGAAGAAAGAAGATGTATTTGTGCAGCCTCAAGCATATAGCAGTATATTCTACTGAGGCTGTGATTCTGTTGCTTGATCCCATACCCTACAAGGTGGTGATGTAGTCATGGCCAAGGTTTGTCTGCACCGATCACTGGTGCAGCTAGTGGCTCTGTACCAGCAAATGGGAGGAGCAAACCCAACCTCCCCAACAGGCAACTGGTGGCCCTGGTGTCAGGAGCTACACAGAAGCAGTTGACTGCACTGGGCACTGGGGCAGAGTAGGCAGCTGGAAGCTCAGCAAACTATGATGCCTGTGAGGGCCAGAGTTGGGTTGGTGTATGAGATGCTCTGATGCAGTCAACATCCTCAGAACCCTCCTGTGTGTCCTGCTCCTGTCAGTCACATGGCTCCTCCATTTTTCTGATCAAGTCCAATTAGCCACGATCCATTTGAAGGTGGTGGCCAGTTATGACCCGTATGCAACAGAAAGCAATATCTGTGATACAAGCTACAGTGTCGTTGCAAAGGGATCAGTACGATAACAGACATCTGTCATTTTCTTCCTCCAGCCTCCACTTAATGTTTCCCTGACCCAAGATGCCATTTTATCTGGCCAACATGATCTGTCTAGCAGGGTGACCCAGATCTCGAATCTTCAAAGGGTTCCTTGCCTTTAGTTGCTCTGTCCTTACTGATTTGGGCTACTTTTATTGACTGTAGACTATCATTAGTGGCCTTAAGCGTGATCAGAAACAAGACATGAAGCCTACTGGTTCTGAACACACACCGCACTGGATCCTAGGTATGAAACACATACCTAGCCATCTAGGTTTCTGTGTCGTCCGTTACCCAGGACTCTTGGTCTACGGGCATGAGAAACCACAGCATCTGGGTGGCAGTCACAGCTCTATTCATTGTGGCATGTCCAGTGATTGAGGTCTTTCCTCTTCTCCCAACCTGAAACAAACCATGTCAAATTGATTTGTGTCCCCTTCAGATTCACATGCTGATGTCATAACCCCTAATACTTCAAAATGTGACAATTTTCAAAGCAGAATCATTAAACCAGGTGATCATTAAGTGTTACTGATTTTCCTATCAAAGGAGGAAATGTGAACACAAACATACAGGAAGACCATCACATAAAGGTGAGTGAAGACAGTGACTAGGACAGCCAAAGTGGCCAGTAAGCTACATCTGATAGAGAGAGGCATGGGTTAGATTCCTCCCCATGGATCTGAGAAGGAATCAGCCATGTGGACATCCTGATCTTAGATAACAAATTCTGTTCTTTAAGCCACTCTGTTATTGACATTTGTTACAGCTTCCATAGCAAACTAATACAGACCAGGACCTCAAACCCAACAAAAGCAAAGACTGTAGAGACAGCAGATCTTTGGATGAGATGGTAAGAAGGGCTTCTTCTTTCATAATGTGGCTTTTTAGGTTTTGGAGCTTTTGGAGATGTTATGTCAATGACACCCCATTATTCATAGTATTTTATGCAGTCTGGAGTTGATTCCGTTACCCAATCGTGGACTCCCCTCCATGAGGTACCTAGCCTGAGCCTTCAAAAGGCTGTGCCTCTCCCTATCCTGTGGGGTGCTTCTGAGTGACAAGATTCCAGAGAAAGCCAGTGAGTCCCATGCCTCTGTGCCCATGAAACCTTTAATAGTAATAAGAATGTGCAGCAAGTGACATTTCACAACTACCATGTAAAGGAGCAAGACAGCACCTACGCAGTGGAACAGTGCGATGTTCCTGAGGCGTTCCTATAAACAAGATTCCTGAGGCACTCAGTATTTGCCAGGAAAGCACTCATCACCAAACAGAAGAGATGGCCGATCTCTTCCAAGCAAATCAACAAACCCATAAAGGCATCTGATAGTGTTAATGGTGTCCCTCTTTTCCATCGCATTCTCTTGAGATAGATTAATTAATTGAATGAAAAGCATATGGAGAAAATTACTCCTACTCTTCAGATCTTTGAAAGCATACTTTCTGGAGAGACTTTGTGCAGGAAGTTCCACGCAGACTTCCTTATGTAACGGGTCATCAGACAGAGTATATGCACACCTCAGGGAATCAGGTCAACCCCCTTATTCTCCATGGCGTCTCTCTAACATCAGGACCAGAATAGAGTTTTAGGTGTCATGGTCCTGATGTCACTTCGGATTCCCATTTACTAGTCATTGAGAAATCCACATGTTCCTTTTTCCTTGCTCCAGTTACTAGCCAGAATTTCCCCTGGGGAAAAGGCAGAGGTCTGCTTGCTAAAGATACAGGTGCATGGCCAAGTCTTCTCTTAGGGAACCAGCCCTCCATAACCAATGGACCTTAAAATTGCCTATTGCTGTGGCTCATCTTGTCATATGCATATATATCTATATCTATCTATCTATCTATCTATCTATCTATCTATCTATCTATCTATCTATCTAATCTATCTATATCTATACACACACACATATACACACACATACATACACGTATATAAATATATTATACACATTATATGTGTATATGTATGTATAGACAATCTAAGAAGTTGTTCATTGATTTAACTTCTAGGAACACAGTAATCCATCAGCCAGTGTAGTTTAGGATACTCTAATTTTCTGTCTCGCTTGCTGCCTACTAATCTACCTAGGATCTGATGGTTAGGTAGAGCTAGCTACCTGCTTCTCCCCAAATGGAAATCCATTATCTATACTGATATCAGGGAAGCAGGTTTTATATTATCTACCTAGCTATCACTACTGCTATGACTTGAATATAGAATTCCCTCCATAGAACCATGTCCTGAGGGCTTAGGGTTAGCTGTCAGTTGATGGGCTTCTGCTGATGTGATTAGGTCATGTGGGCTCTCTTAGTTACTTTTTTGCTGTTGTGACAAGACACTGTGACTAAGGCAAACTACAAAAGAAAGTGCTTCTTGGGGGCTCACCATTTCAGAGGTTAGAGTTCATGAACATCATGGCAGAGAACATGGTAGAAGGTTATCAGGCACGGTGCTGGAGCAGTAGCAGAGAGCTTACTTTTTTTTAAATTTAAAATTTATTCACTTTGTATCCTGGTTGTAGTCCCCTCCCTCATCTCTTCCCGGTCCCATCCTCTTCATTCTTCCTCCCCTATACCTCTTCCCTAGTTCACTGAGAGGGGAAGCCATCCTCCTCCATTGTCTGACCCTATATCAGGTCCCATCACGACTGCCTGGATCCTCTTTCTCTGTAGGCTGGCTAGGTTGCCCTTACAGGGAGAAGGTACAAGGAACAGGCAACCGAATTCATGTCAGAGACTGCCTCTTACTAGGGAACCACATGGAGACTGAGCTGCCTGTGGGCTACATCTGAGCATAGGGTCTAGCTCCTCTCCATGCATGTTTCTTGGTTGATGCATCAGTCTCTGCTGTCCCTAGGCTCATCCCCAATAATTCCACTTCTGAACAAGAGTCCCAGGTAATTTGAGTAAACATTAAATATCTAACTCAACGATTAAATTTTATTCTTTAAATTAAGGGTATGTATGTCCATGCAGCAAAGAAGTGAAGCAGAGAAACATGGGGGACAATTTGGGATCATGCATCACTGTGCTGCCCAGAGCCCTGTAACATACTGTACAGAGACTGCCAACTGCTCAGCAGATGTGACTGTTCATCCGTTCTTGGCATCCCTGGGCAGGCTAGATGGAGAATGTTCCATCCCCTGTTTCTCATTGGCCAAACTGAGAATTAACTAATTCCATGCCCTCCTTCCTAAGCTCCATCCTTCAGCCCTTTCGGCGGCTCTTGGGAAGACAGATTCTGAAAGCTGTCATCATATCTCATTTACTTGTATGAGAGTCAACCGAGAGTACGCAGCTGGCCAGTGTGGTTTGTAGGGTATTGGGTAGAGGGGAAATAGCCTTCTCCCATCCAAATGGCTTGCTGGCTCTAGGTAATAGACTTTGTAGGTCCAAATAGACTAGGTTTAGATGGCTCCCACTGGAACCCATTGATCCATCCTAGCCAGGAAAGCCAGTCATATTCAGACTTCATCACTCTTTAACCTGAAACTGTGTCCGAAACCTTTGCTAAGGCCCAGAAAAATGGATCACGCCCACTGCTGCTCCCACCCCACTCCCTTTGCTAGGCTGTTTGAGTCATCAGAATAAGGGGGAATTCTCACTGGAGGAACTAGGATGCAGAGGGTGATAGCCTCTGTCCTACTCTGATTTCTGTTGCTGTGATCAACACCATGACCAAGAACAACTTGGGGAAGAAATGGGTTGTTTCACCCTACACCGCTGGGTCACAGTCTATCACCAAGGTTAGTAAAAGCAGATAAAGCAGGAACTCGGGGCGGGAACTCAAGTAGAGACTGATATTACTGGTTGTTCGTCATGGCTCACTCAGCTTGCTTTGTGACGCAATCGAGGACCTACCTGCCCAGAGGTGAGACCACCCTCAGTGGGCTGGGTCCTCCCCTATCCATCATTAATCAAGAAAATATTGCAAAATCTTCTTTATGGGTCAGTCTGATTGAGGCATTTTTTTTCCCAATGAAGCTCTTGCCTTCCCACATGACTCTAGCTCTTGTAGAGTTGACAAAATATATATATATATATATATATATATATATATATATATATATATATATATATATAATGAGCATATGCCCCAAACTGAAGATGGCTTAAACAATACCCCTTCTGTCTTTTACCTGAAGAGACCTCAGAAATGAAAGGGTCTGAGTGGGAGCAAAGAGTTTCAGGATCCCTGATTTCTGAGGAAATGCAATGAGAGACCTGTGACCTAGGGGAAAGGATTGACCTTGCATGGACCAGTTTCCTCTTCTGTGATGGGGGCTGATACTAGATGGCTATTAAGCCAGTTGAAGGAACTGAGAACATGAGCAATGGGAATCAGTTGCTGACAATGGAATGATCTCACTTCATTCATGCCTGGTGGTTGCAGTGGCCAGAGCTAAAAGTGGCACCATTACTGCCTTCCCTGCTTTTCCACCTGCATCCTAAGGAGGCACAGTCATCACTCAGTGTCTGCAGGAGTTAGCTTCTTGAACACCCATGATACTAAAAGACACAGATGCTCAGGGAAGCCTCCAGTATAAAATGCCATAGCATTTGCATATAATAAATATTCTTATGCAATTCCTATCAACATACCAACACAATTCTTTACAGACCTTGAAAGAAAAATTCTCAACTTCATATAGAAAAACAAAAAACCCAGAATTTCCAAAATGATCCTGTACAACAACAGATCATCTGGAGGTATCTCCATCCCTGATCTCAAGCTGTACTACAGAGCAATAGTAATAAAAACCGCATGGTATTGGCATAGAAACAGAACAGTGGATCAATGGACCTGAATAGAAGACCCAGAAATAAATCCACACACCTATGGATACTTGATTTTTTACAAAGAAGCCAAAACCATACAATGGAAAAAAAAGACAGTATCTTCAACAAATGGTGCTGGTCCAACTGGATGTCTACATGTAGAAAAATGCAAATAGATCCATATTTATCACCCTGCACAAAACTAAAGTCCAAGTGGATCAAAGACCTCAACATAATACCAGACACACTAAATCAGTTAGAAGAAAAAGTGGGGAAGAGCCTAGAACTCATTAGCACAAGAGACAACTTCCTGTACAGAACACCAACGGCACAGGCTCTAAGAGCAACAATCAATAAATGGGACCTCATAAAAGCTTCTGTAAAGCAAAAGATACTGTTGTCAGAAACAAAACAACAGCCTACAGACTGGGAAAGGATCTTCACCAACCCTATATCTGACAGAGGACTAATATCCATATATTAGTCCTAATATCTACATATAAAGAACTAAAGAAGTTAAAAAGCAGCAAATCAAGTAATCCAATTTAAAAATGGGGTACAGAGCTAAACAGAGGATTCTCTGTAGAGTAATATAGAATGGCAGAGAAACAGCTAAAGAAATGCTCAACATCCTTAGCCATCAGGGAGATGCGAATCAAAATGACCCTGAGATTTCACCTTACACCCCTCAGAATGGCTAAGATCAAAAACTCAAATGACAACACATGCTGGAGAGGCTGTGGAGAAAGGGGAACCCTCCTCCATTGCTGGTGGGAATGTAAACTTGTACAACCACTTGATTGTACAACCAATCAATCTAGTGCTTTCTCAGACAACTAGGAATAGTGCTTCCTCAAGATCCAGCTATACCATTCCTAGGCATATATCCAAAATATGTTCAAGTACACAACAAAGACATTTGTTCAACCATGTTTGTAGCAGCTTTATTTGTAATAGCCAGTACCTGGAAATAACCCAGATGTACCTCAACTGAGAAACAGATACAGAAATTGTGGTACATTTATACAATGGAACACTACTCACCAATTAAAAACAAAGAAATCATGAAATTTGCAGGCAAATGGTGGGATCTAGAAAAGATCATCCTGAGTGAGGTATCCCAGAAGCAGAAAGACACACACAGTATATACTCACTTATAAGTGGATACTAGACCTAAAAGATAGGATAAACATACTAAAATCTGTACACCCAAAGAAGCTGAACAAGGAGGAGGACTCGGGGTAGGATGATCAATCCTCAGCTAGAAAGACAAATGGGATGGACATTGGAAGTAGGAGAAAATAAGAAACAGTACAGGAGCCTGCCACAGAGGGCCTCTGAAAGACTCTACCTAGCAGTATATCAAAGCAGATGCTGAGACTCATAGTTGAACCTTAGTTTAACCTTTAGTTAAACCTTGGGTTGAGTTCAGGGAATCAGATAAAAGAAAGGGGTATTAGTAAGGCCTGGAGAGGACAGGAGCTCTACAAGGAACAAATATATCAGGGCACAGGGGTCTTTTCTGAGACTGATTCTCCAACCAAGGATCATGTTTGGATATAACCTAGAACGCTTGCTCAGACATAGCCCATGGAAGCTCAGTATCTAAGTGGCTTCCCTAGTAAAGGGAACAGGGATTGTCTCTGACATGAACTCAGTGGCTGGCTCTTTGCCCCTCCACCCCAGAGGGAGGAGCAGCCTTGCTAGGCCACCGAGGAGGACATTACAACCAGTCCTGATGAGACCTGATAAGCTAGGGTCAGATGGAAGGAGAGGAGAACCTCCCCTATCAGTGGACTTAGAGAGAGGCAGGGAGGAGATGGGGGAGGTAGGATGGGATTGGGAGGGAATCAGGGAGGGGCTACAGCTGGGATACAAGGTAAATAAACTTTAATTAATATAAAAATAAAAATTAAAAAAGAAATACTCTTACATATGTCAAATAACTTCCAGATCCTTTGCAATACGTAATGCAATGTAAATTCTACAGAAAGAGTTGTTATACATTCCATTTCAGGAATCACAAAAAAAGCTACATATAATCAAGTGCAATTTTCTTCTGAATGTTTTTATTCATGGGTGGTTCCACAGATGAGGAATTTCAGATAAAAAGGGTGGCTACCTGTTGGGTGCTGAAATTCTCAGGGTACGTATGACTGTTGGCAGCTGTATTATTGATACGCCACATACATAGATACACACACACACACACACCTCAGCCCTAGCCTCTCTATATGTGGTCTCAGCTGAGATATTTTCCAGAGACCACTGAGAAGGATGGGCTCCTCAGGTACTGAGCAGACAGAAAGAATGACTCCTGCTCACAGATACAGGAGCATGCATACAGGCTCAACCACCCCAATACCTCCAGGCTTGGAGAGATCTGTAGTAGATACTAAAGATGCCGCAGCAGCCAGGGAAGCCCCTGGAAGCAAAGGTGAGCCCCCAATGACCATTAGCTCACTAGAAAGGGGGTGCAGGTTACCCCTGGTCCAACTGTGCTGTCTTGCTCAAGGAGCCAACTTGTGCTCCAAGAAAGAACTAAAACATTCCTTCAGCCAATGCAGAGCGGAGGATTGCCAGGGTCACAGGCCCGAAATGACCTTATTCTCCCTTTGGCAAAGGAAAGCTAACTGAGCAAGTGGTCCACGTGAGTTTCCCACCCTAGGGTCTGTGATGATTCTGAAATTTGGGCTAAAGGACTGGAACACTCATCACCTGACACATCACAGATGGCATTAACAATCAGGGTGGACCCCCCAAAAGCACGTGGGAGCTTTTGTCACTGTGTAAATCTCATGGGTGTCCTTGCCACAAACCTAGGTGGCCTGGGCCAATCACTGCAAATGGGCTCTTGTTACAGTGCAGGGACAGGAAGAAGCCAAGATATAGGAGGTCGCGACTACTGTCACCGTGTATACTCTTCTACAGTTAATTTTATATAAGGGAGAGTTCACCATGTAAGAACAAATACTGTGCAAAAATGAACTAATACTGTGCAATAATGAATAAAATGCACAAACAGTAACATGCTTGTTTATCAAGTATCAGGGGATGTGCATATGTGCATATTGTGGATAATATATGCTCAGATGACGGGGAGATCTCTGTGTGTTTATACGTACAGCACAAACACACGGAGAATGTTTCTACGGCGTCACCACAGCTATAAGACATAGGCAGGCCATAGAATTCCCAACTCGGTTATAGCCTATGGAGTTGCCAATGTATGTGGGATATAAATCATGTCCTTGACCAGAAAACATTACATGATGTGTGATGGTATTCTGTACACACAGGATCTGGTTTTCTTTCCACGTATGCCATTGGCTCGTGTTAGTGATAGTCTGGGAAGGTGAATGTATTGGAGGGAGGATACACCGGTTGAGTATCCATTGGAAAGGAAGGTATCACCTTCAATCTAGCATTTACTTCCCAAGGGGTTCTCTTCAGGAGCAGCTTTAGATGTAAGAGTGTGGAATAGGTGAAGAACAGAGGGGGGGTGGTGGTGGTGGTGGTGATGATGGTGATGGTGGTGAAGGCAAGACTAGTGCAGGGAGTTTAGAGTGGACCCTTCTTGAGAAAGAAGAGAAAGTTGAATCCCACCAAACTCACAGAGCAGATACCACTCTGTCTTGTGTATTGGTTTATGAGATATTACTGCATCTCTTTAGAGTTTGTAATTAGTAACCCTTTTAGTAATCAGGGTTTATAGCCCCGAAATCTTACAAGAAGCACAATTGACCTTATTGGTTTTTCTTGAATTCAACTTTTCATAACTCCAGTGATAAAATTTTTTAGAGGAGCTATTTTAGGACTGCTTATGAAATTGGGTAAATGCAGGCCCAGATCAGTGCATGATCTAAAAAAACCTGTAAATCCTCCTTACAGCAAATGGTGCTGACCACTGATGGCCCAGTTCCAGAAAGTTCACGGAATTTATCTATAAAGTAAGCTGA
Organism: Meriones unguiculatus; assembly: GCF_030254825.1. Lineage (NCBI taxonomy): Eukaryota > Metazoa > Chordata > Mammalia > Rodentia > Muridae > Meriones > Meriones unguiculatus. The sequence goes on from NC_083359.1 coordinate 35,327,479, forward strand.
CCGCATTCAAAAAACAGAGCAGCAGTCTACACACACTCTAAAAGAGCACAGACACAGTCAACTCCACAAGGGGTGTAAGCCTCAGCGCCACAGATCTCTGAAGACAGCCTAGCCTGTGTTGATGAACAGATAGAATGACTGCTGTCCCTGTGTCGCCCCTCAGACTGTTATTTCTTCCTTTACTCTTTGCAACACATTCTAGAGATGAGGAATTGGAATCTCTGAAGCTAAACAGCACTAAGACATTCAGAAAACACAGCCACGGAAATATAGTTCAGATCCGTGCAGCCCAAATATGGCCAGACCGCCTTCTAAAGACGGCTTTGTTCTATCTAAGTGTTCCCTAGGCTGGGGCAGAGAGACAAGGGTTTTTTCTTGAGGGGCATACTTCCTCCATAAAACGTTCTGTGTCCTGTACTGGGAACACCTCTCTTGATGCTTTCACTTGGGTGTCCTAACATTACACAATTGGTCTTTCCTGAAACTTTCAAGCCATCTCCATCCTCCCGGCTTTTAAAGAAATGACCGCCAGAGGGCGGTATTGACCTACCTTTCTTCTTCCTAAGCTCATTAGCCACCGTAAAGGATGGACGGCACCAAGATCACCCTCAGCTTGGGGAACACCCCACCTAGACCTCTACCAACCTCTCCCTGGGCCACAGACATTATCCCTGTGTTAAGTCCCCAAATGTCTCAAGACACGACTCTTGTGACTGTTGCTGGCTAGGCAGGGTAGGAGAACCAGCAAGAGCTGATTGTCTTTCTAGGGAGCCATTTGTAGACTATATCTTACAGGTGACAAAACGACAACACTTATGACAACCCATTTCTACAAGAACTCCTCAAAACCTGGGAAGCTATTTGTGTTTTATGTATAGCAAAAAAGGACAAGCTTGTGGAGGCCCCATGAAGGGCAAACGCCGAGGGCAGGTGAGGTATGAGCCGCTGCTAGCGTAATCACAGAGTATGGGACATCAGCGTCTCCCACTACCTGGAGTTTCTGCATCCCAAATGCGAACTGGGTTTTACTACGTCTGTACGCCTGCCATGTAGTCCTGAGCAACACTTAGATGCAGCTGGATTTCTCCACTTTACCAATGAGGAAACTGAGGCCCGGTGCCATTAGTCTGCAATCTAAGGTGTCACGGTATCTTAGGAGTCCAGGTAAGAGTGAAACTCAAAAGTCTAACGACAAAGCCTGGCCCTTCTTCTCCTTGCGTGTGCTGCTCGTGACCCATTGTCAGCCCCCCAGGGCACAGCAGCCAGGTGCGTTCTCACCTGCTTTCTTCATCTTTGTGGTTATTGGCCTGCCCTGTGCCTTTGTCCCCTGCCCTAAGCAAAAACACTGAATCCCCACTTTACAATGTGGTCCAGAGAACTAAGTGAACCATTGTTTGTGAAAATCCAAATTAGTGGGGTCTGTCCTCTTGGTAGGTGAACTGACATCAGGCCTCTGAAAGTGCGGGACTGTCTACCTCTCAAAGTCAAGGCCTGCTATGACTGCCCCTGGTCAGCTAGTTTGGGCAGGTATCTGTGAGTCCACCCTTTCTGCAGAGCTTTGGGTGCTGCAGGCTTCTGGACCAGTAAAAACAGCAATTGAATGCTGGGCACACAGCACAGCAACAGCGACAGACCCTTCCTTTTCCCCTCTAGGAGCATTGCTTCCAAGTGGCCAAAGCAAATATAGGAAGACACATGTTGGGCCTTCTGCCCAGAGCCATCTCCTTTGTCATTGCCTGGTCCCCGGGACTGGGCAGCCATCCTTCTCACAATCTGCCCTTTTGATAGCTTCCAGGCTGAGCTTTACGTGTATGAATTTCCTTCAGTCACGCTGAGACCTATACTATTTCTGTCTCTAGTTTATAGATAAACAAAATGAGGCCTTGTAAGATTCAGAAACATGGCCAAGATCACACAACTACCATATGGCAAAGCCAGGCCCAATCCCAAAGCCTGTGTTTGTAATGCTCTATTGTCTTGTCTCTGGTATGACACATGGGCTCAGAACATGAGAGCTTTCTCACTTGAGAAGACGGCTCTCTGTACTGTATTTAAATTAACTGCTGTCATCCCCTTCCTGGGTATGGCTCAGACCTACTCCTCAATCTTTTATTTATGTATTTGTCTGCTTGTTTATTCCTATAATTAACTGGCACGTGTTTCCTCAGGCTCGAATTTCACTTCTGGGAATTTTCAAAAGGTCTAAAACAACTTCATCCATAAAGGAGTTGTTGGATTCTTTCCTCAGAAATCCCAGGTCTGGCCAGGCAGCTCCTGATGTCCATCCACAGTGCCTGATCCAGGGTGCATGAAAATCTGAAACAGATTTCCCTGGTCTAAGGGCTCGTCCTATGATGATGCACAGGAACCAAGGTGGTATGATTTCCACCCTCTGTCCTGTGGGTACCGGTCTCCTCAGACCAGATAGGCTTTCTTGGACATCCTGGGGGAAAGAAACCAGAACTATATGTAACAAAGGAGACTCAGGTGTGCATGCCTCTAAAAAGCTCTCCCAGCCAGAAGAAGCCTAAGGGGAGTCCCATCATCTGCCAATGGCTGTGTGAACTATGACGCTGAACATGTCCCCTTCTCCCCTGGCCTTTGGCTGCCACAAGCCATCAATTAGCAGACAAGGTGTAAGTTCCGGGAGGGACCAATCATGAATATCCGGTCCATAGTGACTGTGGTAATATCCATCATCGCTTCTCTGCGCCATGTGAAATGATTTACTTCACAACCATGCTGTAAGTTTAAGTAATGGCCTTTTCCCCACTTTCACCTGAGAAAATTAAGCAAGAGAAAAGCTAAGTTACTTGCTAAGGACCACCCCAAGGCAAGCAAGGATTGGCAGAGCTCAGAACCCGTGTTTGCTGTGATGCTAATGCTTCTTCTTTACAGTGTGAGTGTGTATGTGTGTGTGTGTGTGAGAGAGAGAGAGAGAGAGAGACCTGAAAATGGCAATGGATTCCCTGGAGCTGCAGTTACAGGCAGTCATGAGTTGCCTAGTGTGGGTGCTGAGAACTGAACTTGGGTCCTCTGAAGACCAACCAGCACTCTCAGCTGCTGAGCCATGCCTCCAGCCCCTTTGTCCCGACCTTTCACATAACACTCCCAAAGCAGAGCAGTAACACGATCGCTTTTCTCCAGCCACTTAAACGAGAAATTACACAAAACAAGAAAACTCTCCGTCTAAAAATCTGAATATTTATATTTATAGATCTTATCTTTGTGTGTATATAGATATTAACGTAAGTATGGTCTTATTTTAAAAAACCACACAGGGCTTTGAAGTCCTTTCCTCCAAGTCTCATTATAACACAGCCATCTTTCCACACTACTAATATTTAGTTAATAAATGTTCTTCCACCGTCTATTTTTTTTAAACTGCATCATTTGGAGGAGGCACTGTCTAACTGACAAGCCCTCACTGCGGACCGATCGGGTGAGCTATGGTTTTGTTACGGTGACAGGCAGCACCATGGAGGAGATTCAGCGCCACCTCTTTACCCTGTTTGCTTCTGGGAGATGAACCCTGCCAAGTGGAGCTACACAGCGGCACGGTTTTGTATCCCTGTTTCTGGGCTCCCACAGGGTGGAGTTTTGAAAATTCAGGGATCCACCCTCAGCTAGCTTGGCTTCCTAGTTGAGAGACTAAACAAAAAACAAACAAGCAAACAAAAAGTGCTGTCTTGCTTTAGTGTTCTGAGAAACTGTGCCTTGGCGAGCCTTCAGACGCTGTTAGGGAGGTCCTTTCCCCCACTGGATGGGATGGAGACAGGAGGCTCCTTGGAATCTAGGGAAATCCCTTCCACACAATTACCTGAACCTCCTCGACAGCACCCAAATGCTGCCAACGCAAGCAATTCCGTGGCACTCACGTTCATCACGCGGCACGGCACAACTGTCCAGGAGGGAGCGCAGAGTGAGCCGGAGTCCTAGACAAACAACCTCTCTCGGTGGTACCAGCTTCTTCAGCCTCCAAGAAACATGCTATCTAGAGGAAGTGGGAAGACATGGAGTCAGGAGAAGGATGTAGAGGCTGGGAGGCTGCGGGAACTATTACAAACACAGCTTGTATCAATTTTCACCCACCTGCTCCACCAGAAAGGTGGTTCAGCTGTTACCAGAACCTTTATCAGCAAAGAGCTGCCCGAGAGGGAGGGAGACCGCCAGCCACTCCCCCAGGCTCAGAGCCGGTTGTGTGTGTAAAACCGGGAGAGGGAGGCTGGCAGAAGCCACCTTCAAGCTGGGATCTGCCACTGTTCCCCAAGAGAAAAGTGGCCCTGTCTAAGCAGCAAAGGGAAGCCAGGTCCGGCTGTAAGCCCTGGCTCTGACAGGAGAAGGGCACGGGCAGCTCTTGTGTTGCCCCTCCATGCCGGGGGGCTCTGCACAACAACTTCCACAGATCAATGGAGAATCTGGGGAAACTGCTGTGCCTTGAAGCTAGAAATAAACTTGAATCGTGGACGGTCTTCTCATTTCTCCCTAAAATCCAATTCCCACCCTCTCCCTTTTGATGTTCTTTTTAAGAACTCTGCTGCTCATCTTGGTGGGTTTCCAGGCCATGCTCACAGCAGCCCCCCACCTTCCCGACTGCCTTCTGCCTGCCTACAGTGTGTGTGTGTGTGTTAGGAGCAGAAGGGGACCACATGAATCCTCTCCAGAGGCCAAGCTGCTCTCTTGACTCTCCAGAGACTATGGGGTCTCCTGGCAGCTCTAGAAAATGCATCTTCCCTACCAAAGACCAAAGCAGGAGCTGGTGATAATAGACAAGGGTGGAGTGGAATGGGGTGGGGTAGTCATCAGAGAATGAGGAACAGGAGCGGAGGGAGAAACCAGCGGCGGTGGTGGGGAAGCCGAAGGCAAGAGAGCTCGAGAGACAGAGAAGGGGAGGAAAGTTGCGAGGAACAAAGAAACACAGAATAAGCTATGGAGAAGAGAGGTGGCAGGGAGAAAGAGAAGGGAAGTGAGGAGGGAAGGAAAATGAAAGGGGAAGGAAAGATGCGATGATGAGAAAGTTAAGCAGGGGGAAGCGATGAAGGGAGCCCTTGTCATGAGGGGTATCGGCTCTAGTAAGTCTGCTTTAGCATGTCATTACTGGGAACCAAGGCCACAGCCAGCTAGGAGAAGAGGGAGGCGGGTCCTGGCCCAGGACCTGCTGGCAGGTGGCCGCCCCTGGGTGGGGCCACCCAGCCCCAAGCCCTCGGGGTATAAGTCACAGGAGGCCAGGGCCTGCGGAACACCTGTCAGGGGCAGCTCCAGAGAGCACAGGTGCAGCAGGGGACTCCCCGAACCCAGCCCCGGCATGAGCTCGTTCGACCTGCCAGCGCCCTCGCCACCTCGATGCAGCCCCCAGTTCCCCAGCATCGGCCAGGAGCCCCCCGAGATGAACCTTTACTATGAGAACTTCTTCCACCCCCAGGGCATGCCCAGTCCTCAGCGGCCCTCCTCCTTCGAGGGCAGCGGCGAGTATGGGGCCACCCCCAACCCCTACCTCTGGCTCAACGGGCCAACCATGACCCCACCACCCTACCTGCCCGGCACTAACGCCAGCCCCTTCCTGCCCCAGGCCTATGGCATGCAGAGGCAGCTACTGCCCAGCGACCTAGGCTGGCTGCCCATTCCCTCTCAGGAGGAGCTCATGAAGCTGGTGCGCCCACCATACTCCTACTCAGCCCTCATTGCCATGGCCATCCATGGGGCGCCTGACCAGCGCCTCACGCTGAGCCAGATCTACCAGTACGTGGCTGACAACTTCCCCTTTTACAACAAGAGCAAGGCCGGCTGGCAGAACTCCATCCGCCACAACCTGTCGCTCAACGACTGCTTCAAGAAGGTGCCCCGAGATGAGGATGACCCAGGTAAGACAGCAGTGCACACAGAGTAGGAGACCGCTCCCCGGAAGGCTGCAGGTATCCCCAAGGGCTCGTTTCCTTTCTGTTCTGAACTCCGTTCTAGAAAGTTCTGACTACAGCTGCTACTCTGTGCACAAAACTGGGAGCGGCTAGTCAACAGGGCTGAAAGGAACTGTTCAGTGAAGGAGGATGTGGGCCCTGCGGAGCAGATTCCGGCTTCTGTGGCCTCGGTGAGGTTGCGTTTGCTGCACCTCAGTTTCCTTATTTGAAAAGTAACAGGGATGGAGAGAATGTTCTGTAACGAAATAACTCCTGCAGTATTTGGTGCAGTCATTATGATTCACATGTGCCTCCGTGCCCAGCAATACATTAAGTCCTTGGTAGAACTAAACCAAGCCAAGCCCAGTGTGTCCAAGCCACATGTGTGGTGGAGAGGACTCGGCATTGGTTGGACGCCATTGATGCCCCCATGGGATGGCTCTGCATGCCCACCCCTCCTTACAGGACCTCCTTTAATCCTGGCAGCCCCCTGCAGGGGTCTCTTAGCGAACCCACTGCACAGAGGAGGAGAATAGCAGCCAGGGGTGAAGCTGCCTTCCCAAAGTGACATAGATTGGAGTGGCCATGATGGCTCTTGACTTAAACACAACTCTAACACTGAGACTAAATGATGAGCCACAGACGCTTGCAGAGAGGGATGTGAAATATCTTGAATCCAGTTTCCAGAATTGAAGTGTAGTTTTGTTCTCACACAGGAAGCCAGGATATGGCTCACAACGCCACCTTTGCCCCCTCTGAAGTCAGCTTTGGTCAGATCTATTTGTTCCTCAGAAGAGAGACTGGCCCATGCAAGGTCTTCATCTACTTCCCAGAGTAGCAGGGAAGAATTAGGGTGTCGCTTGTGGCGGCACCTCAGTTGTACAGTGCTTGGACACATAGAGGGTTTGTCCTTTCCATTATCAAGTCTGCGGGAAACAGGGATTGTTCAGACCAGGAAACTGAGATTTAGCCAAAGTCCTTAGTCACTGAAGGAGCAAAACCAGGGCTCAAGTCCACCTTCAAGACTCAGGAATCCAGAAAGTTCCTGGCTTCCCTGAACATGAATAATAAAAGTTCTGACCCCAGTACCAGTCCCAACCTGCACCCCTGCCCCCCTATACCTTACCTTAATGGCTACCCCATAAACTCCTTCGGGCCTTATGCTTCATTTTCATGTACTGCCCAGAGCCGTGTGTGTGTGTGTGTGTGTGTGTGTGTGTGCAGAAGGGAGGCTTAAGGAGAGGTGGGAGTGGGTGGGCAGATATTTGTGGGATTTCTTCATTTCTGCCCCAGGCTTTGTTCTATTCTTTGCGGTTTGTTTGTTTCTTTGGTTGGTTGGTTGGTTGGTTTTTTGTCTTTAATTTCAGTGCATGTCATTGCAGACGAATGAGGCCTGTGTCCATCTGTGTTCTTAACTTCTCCTACTTCTGTATCAGGCAAAGGGAATTACTGGACTCTGGATCCCAACTGTGAGAAGATGTTTGACAATGGAAACTTCCGCAGGAAGAGAAAGAGAAAATCAGATTCGTCTGCCAGCACGGGCTCCTTAGCTTCAGAGAAAACAGAGAACAGTCTCCTGGCAGGCAGCCCCAAGCCCACAGAGCCTCAGGACATCTTAGAGACTGCCTCTCCCCCTGACACCACCACCAGCTCCCCAGAGAAGCGGTCCTCCCCTGCCCCCTCAGGCACCCCGTGCCTCAACAACTTCCTCTCCACCATGACAGCCTACGTGAGTGGGACAAACCCCATGAGCCGCTCAGTGGCCACGCCAGGACTGAGCCCGGAGCCTACTGACAAGATGGGGCAGAACTCACTGGGTTTCAACTCCTATACCCCCCTCACCAACCTCAGTAGCCACGGGAGTGGGGGTGAATGGGCCAACCCAGTACCCACTAATGCTCTGGGCTATGGAAGCTCTGTCCTCAATCAGTTCAGCCCACATTTCTACAATAGCATTAACACCAACAGTGTCCTCTTCCCCAGGGAAGGCACTGAAGTCTAGGGACCCAACAGCTTCTGGCCCACAGAGCTGTCTGAGGGGAAAGCAATGGAGGTCCTTCAGACCAGACCCTCCATTACCCCAGGGTCTGTGACATTTGAACTTCCCAGATAGCACAGGAAGAATCTGTGTTCTTTCCAGAACACCGTTCTATGTTCTGATTCTCACATCTGAATCTACACAGATTCGATAACTGCTGTGGACATGCCAGCAACAGCATGCCATGGACAATGTGGCCATTTATTGAGCACTTACTATGTGCTGGGTCCTGTCATGGGCTTTTTAATGACATGGTTACTTTATGTATAGCCATCCTTCGAAGTCCACACAAACTTCCCCATTTGACAGTTCATGGCATTAAGGCCTGAGAAAGTTGTCAGTTTTTCCAGGGTCATGAAAATGGCAGTGAAAGATGTCAAAGCCGAGGTTGGGTTACCCTCAAGGACTGGATCAGAGGAGGCAGGGATGGATGGACTGGTTGTGAGGGTCCACACGTAAGAAGCTGGTTATGGCAAATGCATGCACACTTCCCCCCTGCCTTCTGGTTCCCCATCAGCATTCAGCGCCAGCATGGGCATGACTCAGCCCCACCCCTCCCTTTTCTTCTTGCCCCAGCTTACCTATAGGCATTCCTTTAGCCACCGCTCAAGAGGGGGAACTAACCGGATGCCCAGCCCAAGTACCCCTGTGGGACAGTACCTCTAGCAGGTGCAATACCTTGCTAGCCTCCTTGAGCAGAGCCAGAGGTTAGAGAGTGATATGCACCCCTAAGTCCCCACCCCGCACTGTTCACCCACAAACTCTCATAAACCCTAGCTTCCTGTGTGTGTGTGTCATGGACCAGTGAACAAGATGTGGCTCAGGCTTCCAAGAGAAACAAGTCCAAATAAGCAGAATAAGCATGTCCTTTTTTTATAGCCTTGGAGAGGTGGATACCTGTCTGGGGAAACAATGGCCTCGAAGGAGGGGTCCTCTGCCTGCCCTCAGAGGGCAGAGCAGCAGGGAACACAGCCTCTGGCTCTACTCTTTCTTGTTTTGCGATTTACTTTATATGTGATGTCTTATCACAGCAACCCCTGAAAAACTGTTGTTTCAGTTTCTTATTTCTTTTTAATTAAAAAAAAAAAAAAAGAAGGAAGGAAAGCTGTTCAGAAGTGTGTGGCTCTGCCTTGTGAGTTGTCCTGCCTCTCCCTTGCATGGCTGAAGCCTAAGGCTGGAGGTGCTTGGGACAGGAAGCAGAGGAGAATTGGTATCAAGACTTTCCTACTCTCACATTGCTGTGGAGCTAGACAAAGGCTCTCAGTGTGAAAAAAGGCTACGAAACATGGGGTGGGTACGTACATGGAAGGAACCTACCCGTGTCACATATGATATGGGCACAGCAGCATAGCCCAGCTGCACAGCTCATGCAGATCATACAATCATGCTATGAACATGCAGCTCCCCTGTGAAAGACGTTACTAGTCCAGCTGGACAGACGAGAATAGGGTCAGAGTGGTGGAGCGGCCCCTTGCCCCGGTCTCTCTGATTTTTACACTCATCAAACTGCTATAGCCTCAGCTACAGCCAATGCTAGTAGCAGCAGATCTATCGGTACGTGCTGACATATGTGTGCACTGAGGCTGGGGGTCTTCTACTTGGGGGTTTCTTTTCTGGTGGGGAAGAGGGGGGGTTCAAGCCAGGGGCAGCTGGTAAACTCCCTTTCTCTGAAGTGACAGAAGGGAGGTGGTGACGCACAATAATACTATGATGAAAAGCACATCCACTCTGGCTTTCCCAGATGCCAGGCTCTGGCAGTTAGACTTGACTACCTTTTTGTGTTTTATCTATAAATCTATCTAATGCTGCGACATTTCGATGTCCATGTTATGGGTGAGAACACCGAGTCCTTGAGAGATTCCGCAGCTGTGAGGGCCACATATCCAGGACTCACATGGCTGTGTGAAAGTGTAGATAGGATTCCCCTTTCCCTGGCTGTTAATAGAGAGCCCAGTACTTTGGTGCAAGAAAGTACGGTCATGAAAACCAGAAGCAGGGGAAGGCCCATCCTTCTGCAGTGAGGCTCATTGGTCACGTGTGGTAATGGCTGAGGAGAGGCTGGGCGAGGGGCACTATGTCAGACCAGGAAGGTCAGAATATACTACCCCTTGCTGCCTGCTGCAGGGAGGATGAGGGACCCCATGTCCATGGCAATCAGGTGGAGTTAAAATATAGATCCCTGAAACCCAGATGAGGATTTTTGTCACACCACATGTCACTGTCAAAAAATTTGCCGGGATCCCTGAGGCCCACCTTGAGACATTGCTTATCTCACTGCATGCTCTTCATCCCCAACTTTTTCCCCAGACAGGGGTGCAATGAGTAAGAGGACTGGGCAAGGACAGGAAAGGGGCCTGAAAAGAGCCAAGCCACTCCAAAAAAGAGCCAGCAATTTAAAACGAAAGTCCACAACTCAGATCTCTAGTTTTCTTTGCCTCAGATTTCAATGTGGACAGCAGTAGAGGGGAAGTCTGGGAGTCCTACAAAATGAAGACTCCGCCAGCTCTTCCCCAAACCTGTGCAGGGAGAGTTCTGCATAGCAAGGGGGGAGGTTTGACAGGAAAAGGGGGGTGTTGGAAGCACATGGCTGGTGCAGCAGAAGGAGGAAAGCCAACAAAAAGGTCGTCATGTTCAGCCTTCATGGATGCTACAAGCTGGAAAAAGGGAAGAGAGTAAGAAGGAGGGAAGAAGAAAAGAATTGATTGACCCAGCTCTTCAGTCTCTTACGCTTTGGCTCTGCATGGAAAGCATACTCTGCCATCGATGAGAATCTAAAAGGAGGGCTTCCTGAATACTGGAGAGACCAGGAAGCCTGATAGAGGGGTGAGACATGCCAGTGATTTTTACATCCACCCAATACACCTACCTGAAGTCTCTCCACAGACCCTAAATTAGAGGGTCTGCATTTCCAGCATGGAAGTTCAGAGGAATAATGCCTCAAAGCAGACTACATCACATAGATTATATATCATCTTATACACATATACAATTATCTCACTTATTTTAGTGGCTAAAATTGTCAAGGGGGCAAAAGTCACTAAACACTATCTACAAAATATTAAGCTACCCCAGGCACTTTCTGGTGGGTGGTGAAATAGAAGGTTGATTATTTCCCCCTGCATCATAAAGTGTGTCATTATGTGTAGACCATCAGCCCAGCCCACCATCACTAGGAACATCCTCCAGTGAAAGGGACCCAAGGTACTTGCTATGTTGATGCATGGCCCCAACCTATGTAACCTAAATAACATGTAAAACACTTGCATCTGACCCACATCCATTTCCTATTATGGGGGAGGAATGGGTTTCCTTAGTTCCAACATTGCCTTTGTGCAGACACGTTAGAGCTACATTATAATGAAAAGGAATTGACGTGAGGCCAGTGGCTTATATAAAACGTGTCCCCTCAAAACCTTGCCTGTTGCAAAGTCAAAGCCAAGCAGAGAGGGGTTTGGTGGGGGCTTCAAGCTGGGTGAAGTTGGCATCGACATCCCTGGCAGATGAGACAGATCTGGATGCAGGACTGCAGAGTGGTGGGGCAAGAGAAGAGGAAAACTGGTCCACAGAAGGATCAGCAACATGCATGGGAGCCTTAGCTGTGCACACGGCACCGGAAACACGCTGGCATGTGGCTGGCACACCCGGTCACATTATCCCCGAACAGCTGCCCTGTTACTGTCTCCACATGGCCACGGAGACACAGTGGCACAAGAAGTTTAGAGAATCCATCAGAATCTCCAACAGTGTTCTATGTTACCTGGACCTACAGCTTCCTTGAAACGAGGCATGTCGGACCTGCTGATGAACAATCTCAGCTAAGGGAACACGGCAACACAGCATTTGGATCAGGAGGACCATGTTAGCCAGAACGTCCCTGGGGCCCCTGAGCCTTATCCTCACCTGGGGCTTAGCTCAGACTCTTGCCATGCACAGACTGTGTTTCCTCCTTTTTGCTTCCCTTGCTCCCCAGAGGAGGGAGCCTTGATGAGGCACCTGTCATGAAAGTGATACAAGCATGCTAGAAAAGCTTCCCCTTTCTAGTCCGCGCAGATGCCATGGCACCAGTGTCAATATCAACCACCACTCCCTGTGAACTGAGTGCCTCCTGGAGACTAGTTAATAACCACAGCCATCACCAGGCCTGGGACGATCATTAGTTTTATTTGGTTCAGAGTAAACTAGTATTCAGAGAAGTGAAGTAAACTTCCCAAGTTCGCACAGCTAACCAAGCACAAAAGGCAGACCTCAAAGGGAGGTGAGCCCAGCTCCAGCGTTCGTTCATGTTCTTCACCTAAATACCAGGGCAGCACCCTGGGGCTGGGGACAGGGAGAAAGTCTAGGAGAAAAACTGCCACCTCCTTCTCTCCACCCGACTCTATAGACAGTTTCTTTCCCATGTGCCCTGAAACAACCGTAGGTAGAACAATGGCCTGAAGAGTCCTTCCCACTCAGGCCACTACCATCTCTACATATTCTTGATCAACAGCAGGACCCCCGCCTCCGCCTGCTCTTTTCCTGTTGCAGAGTGACTCTGTAGGGGCCACGGCGACCACTCCTTGGGTCCTATGGTGGCTAATTTTGACGGTCAACTTGAATTAAGAAATGCCAGTGAGATTAGCAGTGTACACCTCTGCATATGCCTATGAGGGGTGGTCCAGAGACAAGCAGATCCTGAGGGCTCTGACCTCTTGAATTCCTTGATCCTTTCATGGATTCCCAATCTGATGGCATTACTGGGAGACGGCAAGGAGTAGGAAGTAAGGCCTTTGGAGAAAGTAGGTGACTAAGGGCATGTCTCTGAGAATCTAGCTTGTCCTGGCTCCTTCCTGTCTATGCCCTTTCTCTGCCACCCACCTGCCATGCCATGAGATGATCCTTTCCCTGTGTTCCCGCCCCATGACTGGCACTTCAGAACCAAAGTAAATGTGTCAAAGTAAATTCTTTTTCCCTTACGTTGATTTGGTCAGATATTTGGTCACAGAGATGAGAAAACTTAACTAGCACAGAGCCTTTCTGGCTCCGTCTCCTTTAGGTCTTTGCTCATCTGCTTGGGTGTCAAAGCTCCAGCCCCATCCTTGTCCTAGGATTCAGATGTAACCACAGCCAAACCTCTGCCTGTCTTGGAGAACCAAATATAGTCAGGCGTCTACTTGAAAAGATGATTTTAAATATTTACCCAAGAATGCTATATTTTGAGTGTAAATCTGAGGCACCTAAAAATGGAATACTTGGGGAAAACATGTCCAGATGTTAACTCTAATGTAGGTGAGTGGTTATAGAAATGGGAACTAGGAGCACCTGCCCTCCTTAAAGATCCCAACAAGGTCTGGTGGTGATGGCACATGCCTTTCATCCCAGCCCTTGGGAAGGAGAGTCAGGTTGATCTCTGAGTTTGAGCTGCTTCTACAGAGCAAGTTCCAGGATAGCCAGGGCTACACAGAAAAATTGTGTCTTGAAAAACAACACAAAACAACAACAAAAATCTCAGCAAGTGTTGGAAGTCAGGACAGTGAAAGGCTACAAGGGATCTTCTGGGTTACTGGCATCTCTTGTTTTATCTGAGTAACACCACAGGTATGCTCACAGTAGAAGAAGTATTGAGAGTTAAAGCCCCATGTGTGATTGCTACATTTTTACGTGTGTTCATTGAAGTCAATCGTGTGTTTGTGGGGTGGGGGGTGTGTCTCACTGGTTCTCAGAAGAGTAAAAGGAAGTTCTGTCTCAAACGTCCCACATGCTGTCTCTGAAGACATAGCTGGGAAGACATTCACAGTAGCACATTAAACTATCCTCTCCTATGCAGATAGGATAGATGCAGATAACATCCAGAACACCACTAATTGAAAAATGCCATGAAATTATTGAGGGTGATAAAGTTTGAGAATTTATTAGTGTTTGTAGAAACTTACTCTTCTGTTTTTAATTTAATTTTTAAAATATTGGGTATATTTAACATAGAATAATTCTCACAAACTTAGAAATCAGCAGCTGTGACCCAGCTTGAGCTTACTCTAATTTATTGGCATAAACATAGCTCTTCCCCCTATATCCCCCTTGTGAGAAAGAAAAGAAAGAAAGAAAGAAAGGAAGGAAGAAAGAAAGAAAGAAAGAAAGAAAGAAAGAAAGAAAGAAAGAAAGAAAGAAAGAAAGTACGCTGCTGGAGTCAGGCCCTACTGTTGCCATGGTCCATGTCAGGCTCTTCTTTCTTTCCCCCCAAGCCCCTCTGTTGTTTCCTGGGCTTTCACTTCCCATCTAATAATTTACAGTCATGTGTCACATTGGTGGCTCAGCCAGGAACAGATTGCATATGTGACAATGACAGTGCTCCTCTAGGATTCATTTGCCTGGTGACGTTGTGGCCATTGAGATTTGTGTGAACATTCTCATGACGGCAGCCATCTGAGGATGCATATCTCCTAGCCTAGCCCCACTGTTAGGTGACACATGGAGGTATGTCCTCTGGGAAATCATGCCTACAACAGCCATACAACATTAACCCTTAACCTGTGTATAGCTATTTTCTCTCCATTTGTCTATGAACTCTAAGGGCAAGAACCTCATTTGATGGTTTTTAGGGAAGTCATCATAGCCCCTAGTTGAAGGGAATGTGCTTGCTTAATATTGAAGGAATTAAAGACAGGGTATACAAATAAATGGTCAGAGGTGAGACTGGTTATTACTCGCATGTGTCTCCTCAACCCCAGGAGCAGTTCCTGAGATCCCAGCATCCCCAGATATCAACCTTGCAGGTAGTGTGATAAGGGACAGCTCTCTAGACTAGCTTCTACCTAATCTAAACCTTTCATTCCCATCTCCTCCCTGAAGTGGCAGATAAAATTTTTGTCCAGAAATAATTGGATTTACTTGAGTCTAGATTTCAAGAAAAAAGCCAGACATGGCCCTGACCCCAGGCCCTTGTGTGCTTGGGTAACCTTATGTTGGAATGGGGTAGGCCCAGTTTTATCACAAAGACAGAAGGTTAACAGTCACCCTTTTAACCTGCCAGCACGTGGAAGGGAAGACCATGAAACAAGCTAAAGAACAAGAATACAGAGTTGGGATCTAGTCTGAGTTAGAGTCCAAACCTAACTGGGCCTTGTACATGCTGATGTTGTTGGGCCAATGACCTCACTTCTGTGAGCCTCCATGATCATCTACAAAGTGGAGATGAACAAAGGTGCCGGTTTCAGCATTTCTAACAGAATCAAGTAGTAGGGTATACATGGAGAGCCCAAAACTGCCTTTCTAAGAGGAAATAGTCTAAATAATCAGTTTTCTGCAAATCAATATATCATTGCTCTCTCACTTATTTGATTTTATGTTTTTTAAAACATATTTTAAAGACTAAGGTGCAATTTTCCTAAACCTAGAAAACATACAAATTATAGAAAGAATGAGGTCTCTGTCCACTATTCCACCCCACATGCCTTTCCTAACCCAGCCTTTTGGGGAACATGAATCAAAGGGTCCCTCTAGGCTTCTCACCTCCATTCTGGTGTTTCCTAGCTCCTGAACTGAGAGATGATACTTGAAGCAGATAACATGTGGGAGCTACATCCATAGTGGCGCTCAAAAGTGCAAAAAATGTTTACACCATGTGGCCTAGGTGCGCATGTGCAGGCACATAATTCCCATTTGTCCACAGGTGCTGAGAGCCGTTGATATTAACCAAGAATAAAGGCTTGTGCTCCAGCCTGAGGACAAAGTGCCCTCCTGGGAACCTAGTTCTAAGGTCATCGCTTTTAAGGCTGAGGAAAATGGACCCCACAAAGCAAATAAAACTAAAGCAGAATCTTATTGCCAGTTCATACCAGACATGCACTCAGGCCCACACTTGCTGTTTTCCTATGTATCTTGTGTCTCCGCATTTCCACACACCACACATATAAAAAGGGGCAGGAAGAGAAAAGAAAGAGAAGTAGAAAATAGAGGCTGGCAGGTTACTGAGCTGATATGCGTCTGGTAAGAAATTCAGGAGGCTTCCTTGCCCTTCGAGCTGGGCCTTGTGTTCTCTTGTTGAATGTGAAACAGTTTCTAAGAACTTCAATAGCCATGCAAGACTATTTTTTATCATCATGGATCAAGACAGAATCATAAACACTATTCATCCTACAATGTTGTCAGGCTGTTCATCCTGCAATGTTACCCTGTATTGGGTAGGAAAGAGGCACACATCATTATTAGCCATAGCTTACTTTTCTATGCTTTTGGATAAGAATTACAGAGATGGCCAGTCCCAGGACCCCCTCTGCTTTCCCACAGCATCCAATCCAAAGATCATCCCTTCCTTAAATTGCCCTCCTGATACCCGGCACAAGCTCAGACCCTTTCAATTGACAGCACTCTGTCCTGAGATCCCCATGCTTTCCCCATGGTTCATGTTTTTTTTTTTCTCCTCGCATTCGACCATCTAACCTCTTCAGCCCCAGGTTGAAGAACTCTGTCACTGAGTTATCAGCCCCTCATCCATGCATTCACACATCCACTAAATGTCTATTAATCAGCCATGGTATGGTCAGAACTGTGCTGGGATTAAAAATATAATGGTTAGCAAACTCAAGTCATACCTTCGAGGAACTTGTGGTCTGGTCTGGTAGAGAAACATAATAGTAGCACATGGTCTGAGCATGTGTTTTGATGGGCTAGGCTAAAAGAGGCTTCTATCTTGGATGACGGGGATCATTGAAAGGTCCCCAGAGTCACTTGAGCCAGAATCAAGAGGGTTGTTTCCTTGGGAAAGGAAAAAAAAATAAATATCACAAGTAGAGGTGGAGTGTATGTAAAGGCCTGGAGGTGTGTGTGTGTGTGTGTGTGTGTGTGAGAGAGAGAGAGAGAGAGAGAGAGAGAGAGAGAGAGAGAGAGAGAGAGATGCAAGAACTCAGAATGGCAGCAATAAAAAAATGAGAAGTCAGCAGAGCAGCAAGCAGGGTGGGGCTATGGAGGCCTCCAAGCTTATTTTGAGCACACACATGCATGCACACACACACACACACACACACACATATGTACATAGCTTGGAGCCTTGCAAATGCTGCACAGGAAGCCATGACTCTTAGGCACACTGGTGACTTGGAGGGCCTCCTATTGCCACACCTCCTGTCTTCTAGTGAGAGCCAAGGGCTTAGCACTTTGAAAGTGTGGAAGCCCCTTCTTTGCCTGACTCTGTAGCAGAACTCTCAAAGAACTGGCCAAGTAGACTGCACACAAATTAGGTGTTCCCCCGTGGCAGTGCTTCTATCTGCAGAGTAGAAGAGAGAACAAAACCAAAGGGCAGTGACAGAACATACACTCAAAACTTCACAGCCATATGATTGGGCAGTCTCTGGTAAACTTTGTTTTTTAGCTTTTGTGATGTTGCCAGCAGAAAACAGGTAACTCTGTTTTCACGAAGGAAGACACTCAAATAGACAATAAATAAACATATGAAGAGATGTTCACTCTCATTCTTGAGTAAAAACTGTACACAAAAGAAGACACTGGTATTCTCCCACTACATATTCGGGGACCTGTGGAGACTGAAGCACCAACCAAGGCCCATGCATGGACTGGACCTAGGCCTCCTACACAGAGGTAGTCGATAGGCACATGGTCCTCTATAGGTTCCCTAGTAAGGGGAATGGAGGCTGATTCTGACATGAACTCTGTTCCCTGCTTTTTGATCCCTTTCCCCTGGAGGGACTACCTCACCAGGCCACAGGGGAAGAGGATGCACTCAGTCCTGGTGCAACTTGATGTGGTAAGGTGGGTGGGTGAGTTTGGGCTCCCCTTCTCTGAGGAGAAGTGGAGGAGAGATAGGGGAAACAGGGAGGGAGAGTGGGACTGAGGGGAGAGGAGAGAAGAGGCTATGACTGAGATGGAAAATGAATAAATAAAAATTAAAACAAACAAACAACAAGGTCAGGGGCTGTCAATCTCAGTATGAAAAGGGTTCCTTCCTTCCTCTTCTGCCTTTGGGTAAGGAACAAAGTGAAACAACCTTTCTGCAGAGTAGTTTGATAGTGAACATGAAAGCGCCTGGTTGTGTCTCTTTTGATTTGGGATTTCTTTCTGTCTGGGAATTTTCTTTTGAATGTGATCACGCAAAGACACATGCCCGTGACCGTGCCTCACTGAGGTATTTGGATCGAGGCAGATTTTTTTTTTATTAGCGTAACGTTCGTGATAGAGAAGCAGATAAACAACCTGCAGCCAGCAGTTCCAATGGAGGTAAATGAAGCTGTGGGAAGGACTAAAAATATTCAGGGAAATAATAAACAAAAATCGTCAGGGGAAAAGATAAAGAAAAATAATCAGGGAAAAGATGCCAACACTATGTTGAGGGACCGGATCACGTGTTACTTTTTTCTAGCAGCTTTGGAGAGAGCACTGGGCTGGGTCACACGTCCACAGTTCAGAATCTGACCACTGTCACTAATGGATGGTGTTCAGGCTTTTACTGGCTGTGGTTTATTCATGGAGGAGGTGGGAGAGGCACAAAGTGAACCGGTCTCCGTTTGCATTGCCCATCTGTTTCGTACCCATGATAATAGTCTGATGCTCTGAAGACCTCTCAGGGTCAGGGCAGACTGGAATTTTTTCCTTTTTCCGGAAGAGAGACACACAGAAGTGAAGGTCTCCAAAACACAGTCCCGTTAGAGTTTTAACACGTTGATGGGCGTGGGACACAATTCAGTCCCAGCATTCGGTCCTGCAAGAGAGAAAGCTCTGGTCCAAAAAGAGACACGGGGGAATCCAGGCCAGTGGAATCCTGGGTAGATCTCAGGCCCCACTCGGCCATCTCTGGGGAGTGGTGGATAACAAAGAGAGCTTATATTTTAAAATCTTTAGTTATACTGTTATGAATGGGGGGGGGCGGAGGATTGCTCACACAAGCAACAGCAAACCTGCAAAGGTCAAAGGACAACTTTCAGGCGTTGGTACTCTCTCTACACTAGGTGGATGCCAGGGGGTGAAACTCAGGTCTGGCGGGAAGCAACCGGCCTGCCGAGCCATCTTAGCCCAGATTTGGAAAAAGATTTCCAATGCCAAACTTCAGGTTTCTCACAAGGAGCATAAAAAGATAATTATCCTCCTTCCTGAAGTCACCCTCACAATGGCAAGATAAAGCTGAATTCCTAAGCCTGGGAGAGCCTGATCTGACACACACAGGTGGTCCTGGATGATGTGGGGACAGGGTGCTTGGCGACACTAAGTTGAGGAAGGTTTTCCCTTTCAAATTCTGCTCCGGCTTTGGTTTTCATTCAAGAGGAAATTTCCCAGATGGTGATGGTGTCTTCACACCCTTAACGCTTGCTTATCTCCCCATTTTGCAGAGGCTCAAAGCCCTTTGCAGAAAATGGTATTCTCCTCTGATTGAATAGCAGCTTGTTTGGCTAAATTTTCTTTTTACAATTACCTTCTTTAGATAAGTGAAGCTGGCTTATTTCTTAAAGCAATAACATAAAGATTCCCTTTCAGAGTCATTTTAGAACTAGAACGAATTATAGTTAGAATAGAAGTGAACAATAGTGCAGATAAAAAGTGGAAGGCCGGCTCAAGCTACATTTCAAAACGAAGCCAGTCTGGGATGCATGAGACCCTGTTTCGAACCACACACACACACACACACACACACACACACACACACACACACGCACATTGCAGATAATCTGTTACTGCAGCAGACTACAGATCTAACTTCTGCGCTCTGAGATTTGCTTGAAGGTAACAGCTCTCCCTGTGGCACTTCCCAGAGGAGATGCCCCATCTGTGCTGTCCAGAGAGGCAGTGCTTTCAGGCCTTCCAGAGGGGCTGCCGAGTGATTGTGTTCTAGGAAGAGGAGATCGGCTGGCAACTATGGAAGAGGTTGCCATTGCAGTACCTGAGGCAGCTCTGGCCCTCACTTCAGGCAAGCCTGGCCTCTTGTTGTCTGCAGAGTTCTTTCTTTTGACCTCAGTGAAACTGTCTAAACTGTCCCAGCAGGAGGCCTCAGAAAAGGCCTGGTCTTCCTGGCCCTACCCACAGGAGGCAGGCTTGAAGCATCCTGCAGGCATGTTCTAATGAGCCCAGGACTGGCACTGCTAACCAGGCTTCATGCCTTGCAAACGCCAGGTTCGGGTGGCAGGGTCATTCTGTCAAAGGTTCTCTTGGCCCTTGATTCCCCTCAGAAACCCAAAGCCCAGAGTCTCCCAAACTCATAGAATCTGTCTTCTGATGGGTACTATGAAGAACTTTCTCCCACTCACTATGCAAAGAGAAAATACACATCCCAGAGACAGAGGAAAGGGACTTTCCAGCATCACACAGTAAACAGGCAACACAACTAAACATTCAGGTGTTTCGAGTTTTTTCTAAAGTACAATTATTATTAATTATCATTAAATACAATACTAATATTAATTATTTCAGTTTTCATATATTCACACAATTGCAATTTTGATTATATTCTCTCCCCTCCCTTCCCTCAACTCCTTTAAGTCAGTAATGTGGCCACTAGTAGTTCTTCTAGGCTTGTGTGGATGGCCCTGTATCCGTGTGTTTATGGGCAGCAGTTATTACTCTCAGTAGGCTAGTAAAAGGATATGGAGTTGGGAGGAGGGTGGAGGATGATTAGGAAGTAGTTGAAGGAAGAGCAACTTGGCCAGAGTTGCCCCTATCTCTGGCCAAGTGATTTTGAAATTCATCTGCTCTGCATATGTCTGTATTTTCTTCCTTCCAATTATTGGGTAAAATTTTGTCTCATTGGTGTGTATGCCACCACCTTTGTGAGTAGGTAGATGAAAAGACAAAGTTTGTGGCGTACATATCAATGATGTTCCCAAGTGTAGTAGAGTTCTCACTTCTCAAGCTACACTCCAGGTCCATGCTCTCTCAGCCACCTAGGAACATCGCCTATAGCTTGAGAGTAGCAGTCCTGGCTTCCAGAATTTCTGACATCAAGTGACTGTGCAAGCTACAGAAACGATAATATTTAAAAGCAATGGCTGTAACTCAATCTCCTGGTAGTTACATTCATTATCGCCCCCAAAGTAGAGCTATGTGCCCGTGTCTCTGACCAAGTTGCTCTTATCAGATTCCATCCAGGAACAGATGACAAATAGCAAAGAGTTGAGACCAACAAAAAGAAGACACCACTGTAGTCCAAATGCTCTGAAAAGTAAATGCCAGGCAATTTCTCAAGGTGAATCAAAAACTGAATAAAGGGTCTACATGGAGAGAATTATCTGTTTCAATAAGCCTAGAGTGATAGGAAGCCTTAATAAAATTCTGTGGAAACACACTGTTTCTTATCTTAAGCACCTGCTATTGCCCCTTTACTAGATTAGCACAATTCTTAGCTGCATTAGAAATACTCATCCTTATAGCCTCAGATAAGTGAAGCTCCCAGCCCTCATCAAAGAAGCTTCTCTATGCAGCAGATGGAGATCATCACGGAAACCACAACTAAACTGATGATGGAATTCCCTGATGGATACACCTGCAATACAACTGCTGCACCCAAAGGCTCAAGGAACAACACAGAAGAAGGGGCAGAAATATTCAAAGAGCTGTAAGGCCAGGAAGTCAGCTACACGACTGTGTGTCCTAGAAATGGCAGGAAAGTCACATCCATGACACTGCTGGAACAACATGGTTGCCTAAAAAAGATGGGAACAATGCCAGTGCCAATAGACATGCTAATATGGGGGGGATCTCTTGGGGCCCTACTCCTATACAAAGAACAACTAATCACAACTAATGGCAACTAATGACTGCTGAAAGGGGAACAAATACTCTTCACCAAAAATGAGACCCCTAGCTGGTTACACATACCAGGCAGTCAGTCCTGAAGTCATGTATGTACAAGCAGCACTAAACAGACTCAGCAGGTTATGTATACATATTTATGTGTGGAGGCCATGAATTTGAGAGGGAGTAGGAGAGATGTCTGAGAGTGATTGAAAGGAAAGGAGCTGAGAGCAAAGATACCCAGTTGATAAACTGAAATCTTACTGGTAAGAAACATTCATGTGCTCTTTTAAAAGACAGAACCAAGGAACAGAAAAACTATGAAAATAACCCCTCTAAAAATTAAAGAAACAGATACATAAAACCACAGCTCCAAACCCAACCGCATCAATGGTTATATTAGCTGTTAATGGATTAAATAATGTAATTAAATGATAAAAACCACTCAGAGTGGTTAAAAGGGTGTCTCAGCTGATCTTGGTGGTGCATGCCTTTAATTCCAGCACTTGGAGAGGCAGAGGTAGGCAGATCCCTGTGCGTTCCAGGCCAGCCTGGTCTACAAAGTGAGTTCAGGACAGCCAAGGCTACACAGAGAAATACTGTCTCAGGGGGGAAAAAAAGAGTGACTCAAGTATATACCACCTATATGAAACACTTTAAAGAAATGGAGCATGGTTAACAAACCCAGTCATCAGAAAGTAGAAATGACCACAGAAACACCAGGTAGACAAGACTTTAAGGCCAGATGTATTATGAAAGTAAAAATGAAGACTTTTAAAGTAATGACATGTACAGGAAGATATACATTTCATAAATGTATAATTATTAAACATCTATTAAGTTTATGCAGAGTCAAAAGAGAAGAGCTCTTAATGCAAAATGTAAAAATTAACAACATGGAAGGGGAAAGTAGGCATTCCCACAACCTTGGCTAGAGGTGCTAGCACCTTCCTCTCAGAACCTGATAGAACAAATAGATGAAAAATAATTAGCAAATATAGAGTCAATCTGAACAATACCAGCAAATACCTAAATGATGTTTACAGAGCACAATATCAGCAGAGCAGAATGCATGTTTTCTTGAAGGGCAGTTGGGGTATTCACAATGCATTGAGCGATAAATCAGGCCTCACTAAAGATAAAAGAATTTTATAATTTTTTTCTGTGTGAAGGAAGGCAGACACTCATTCAAACCACCATTCTTGTGTCTTATTCATATGGATCAGTCCATATGAATCAGTCCATGGGAACAGAAGTATATTTGCAATTGTCTGAGGCAAGGGTGGAAGGTCTGTTTGAGAAGGGACCCAACTGAACTCTCAGAGATAACAAACAGATCTATTTTATTGATAATTGGGGTTCCTTGCATTTATTTGTCAAAGTTCATGAGCATATACACTTAGGTTCATTATTCTGCAGGTAAATTATACTTCCATGAAGTCAATTAAACTTAAAATCAGTCTCTAGCAGTTCTTGCTAGGAAGTGACACACCCTGGCTTGGGTTGGTTGCAGAGCACTGAATGACTTGTTTGCCAGTATAAACCATCTTGGTGATTCAACTAGCAATTTACAGACTTGACCATGGAGCAAGAGCAATATGGCGCTCAATAGAAACTGAGTTTTGCTCTTTTTCCAGGATAGTGACTTGCAGTGTTATACTCTTCCATGATGCTGGCCAGTACAGTAGACTGGAGCTCCCAAACAGCCATGGGTGGAGGGGAATGACAACTAATCTCTTCGGACTTCTTAGATAAGGTTCTCTGTTGTATAAGTTCTTAAAATGCATTTTCAACTTATTACACTTTCTACTCTTGTGAGGTTATCAGGATGTCACCCCATGTCAAAGAGGATCCTGTACATAATAACTGCAAGATTTCAGCCAATCCAAAGATTCCAAGGTTTCTCTGAAAACCGGAAGCCCTGGCCGTGCTGAGCCAATAATGTCCCTGCCAAATCAGGAACTGAGCAGCAATTACCCCTTATGTGGAGTCTTCACTGTTGGCCACTCTGTGCTTTACTGGCTGTTTCTCCCACTAGCTGCTACATACCAGGAGGTAAATAACCTGCTATGGCTTTTTCATGTATCCCTGAGCATCTCACTTAAGCTCCTACCAGCCATTTATACAAACATAGTTGTGTTTTTATATTCGAACACTATACTAAGCACTTTGAACCAGTTAGCTTGAGCCCTTACAACCACTGTAGCACGTCTGACCAGTCATCCCATATGGCAGATAAGGAGACTAACATGCAGAGATTTTAGACACGTGCTCAATGGGCAGGAGGTTGTAGAGCCATATTCCAGATCCAGAGTGGTATGGCCAAGGCTTGTGGTTGTTCAAAGACACCCCCTGTGCAAGTCCATGATCAATCGTTCCCACTGTCATCTTCGGAGCTGTATGAGCTTTGTTGTGGGTAGAAGTAGGGGGTGGGACTGAGCACGATGCACATTGTGCCCTCTTCCGCTACCAATGGAAAGTTTGTCCTTGCAGAATGGGAATGACACAGAAGGGCAGAGGGGGACTTCAGCCAGCTGGTACAATTTTCCTTCACACCTACCCAGAATAAAGGACAGAGCAGTGAGTGGCGTTCCTTCCCTCCTGCTGTTTACCAGCTAGCGGGAGAAACAGCCAATAAACACAAGCAAGTGCCTCAATTACCTAAGGGTTAATTCCATGCCAGGCAGTCACCATCAAAACACAGTGAAGTCTAGACAGTGACTGGGGACACTGTTTAAGACCAGGATGTAAAAAAAAGCTGTCTGAAGAGGCGACATTTAATCAGTCAGGCTTGTAAAGAAGGCAGCTCATAAAGGTAACTCTGAAAGGCATCTCTGAAGCTCCTGGGACCACTGAGTACGACAAGCTTGGCATGAAGGCCCAAATGCTGACAGAGCCTCTAAGGCCTTTGGCAAGGTCGTTCCCCGATCACATCTCCTGAGATACTGGCCGGGTGAGATGTGTACATTAGGGTTCAGGGATGGGAATGGGAGGGGGCGAGGGTGGTTAATAAGCTTGGGACTCTGAGGAACAGTCAAAGGGCTCCTTGATGCTCAGCCCTCAGGCCATGGGGCCACCATTAGTGTCTTGCAGGGTCTGTCATTTACGTTGCAACCAGTAATGCTTCTAAATATTAGTGTTTCCCCCAAAACATAGCCTGTGACAGACTGCTTTCCAAACAGTGGGGAACACCTGGCTGCAATACATCTCATTTATTACAAAACTGCAGATCCATCTTGTTGCCCAGCCCCCTCCCCCCCAAGAAGACTTTGGATCTTACCATCTGTACTGTGGGCTAGGGTATGTGAGACAGAGAGAGAAGCAATGCTCCTAAGGGACAAGAGTGGACAAACTGCAGCCCTAGCCATTCATCCACTTGGGGTGCTCCTTCTCTCTGAGCCTCATCCCTGTCTCAGAACTACGAGGTTCCCTCTGGCTAGCTCATATGGCAATTCATGGAAATTAATCACAGTCTTTGGAAACACTTTCCCCAAGACCAATACTTTATTTACTTAACTGTATTCTGTCTTCCCAACCAGCTTGTAGGCTCCCTGAAAACAGAGTCCTATCTATTCCAGTCACACCACTAGAGGACACAAAGCCCGAACCCCAATAGCCACTTAACTACTTACTGAGCAACACAATTGGCCCTGTGTATCGACTGGTTCTTCATTGTTGCTTTCAACCACTTAATTTTTCTTAACTGGGGAGAAATACACCAGTATTGAACATGTACAGATTGTGTGCAATGTGAGTGTACAAATATTTGTGTGTGTGTGTGTGTGTGTGTGTGTGCATGAGTATACATGTATATGGAGGCCAGAGGGTAATAATATTGGGTGTCTTCCTTAATTGCACTCCACCTTATACTTTGAGACAGAGTCTCTCAATGACTCTCATCCATTTGGCTAGTCTGGCTGATCAACAAGTCCCAGGGTTCTTATCTCCGCCTCCCATAAGTAAACCAGGGATTACACAAAGGCGCATGCTGCCCTGCCTGGATTTTGCTGTGGGGAAAGAACTCAGGTCCCCATGCTTGGGCTGCAAGCATTGTACCACTTGAGCTGCATCTCCAATCCCCTTGTGTAGACTTATCTTGTCATCTAGAGGTGTCTTAGAGATGATCTAAAGTAACACAGCAGGACACACATAGATTAGACACAGGTATTGTGGCGTTTTAAATAGCTATCCTCAGAGTTTGCTACCTCTGTGGTCCTAGACTATGGATGCTTATTAACTATCTGCAGATTGTGGGTTGTGTAGGCTTTGGAATCTTTTAGGTTTTTAATATTACCAGAAAGGATTTATCTCTGTCAGACCCAAATGGGTACTGCTTGAGTCATGTATGACTAGGTTCATTAGCTATAGTTCCTTGCACACTTTTGCTTAAACGAGCAGATTTGTCTATTGTAGTGGCTAGTTTTATGACAATTTGACACAGCCTAGAGTCATTAGAATAGAAGGAGCCTCTCTTGAAAAAAAAAAAAAAAGGCCTTTCTGTGGGACATTTTCTTAGTGATTGATGGGGAAAGACCCAGCCCATTGTGGACGGTCCTAACCCTGGGCTGGTGGTCCCAAGTTCTATTAGAAAGCAGGCTGAGCAAACCATGAGAAGCAAGCCAGTAAGCAGCACTCCTCCATGGCCTATGCACCAGCTCCTGCTTACAGGTTCTTTCCCTATTTGAGCTCCTGTCCTGACTTCCTTGAATGAACTATGATGTGGAAATGTAACCTGAATAAACCTTTCCATCTCTACGTTTCTTTGATCATGATGCTTGATCACAGCAGTAGTGCCCCTAACTAAAATAACTGTGATAACTAACATGTTAGTTTATCACAGATGCCCTTGGAGTTTCTATTCTAGCTGTTGGCATAGACAAGGTATATTTTGCTGTTAGTGCAACAACTACTATGAAGAAAAATGACATTAATATACTCCTTAAAATATTTGTTAATGTTGGGGGGGCATGCTTACCCCCAGTCCTAGGGAGGCAGAGTCAAACAGATCTCTGTGAGTTTGAAGTCTGCTTGCTCTACATAGCAAGTTCCATGCCAGCTAGGACTACACAGAGAGACCCTGTCTCAAAATAAAACAAACAAACAAACAAAACAAAACAAAACAAAAAAACCCCCAAAAACCAAAAAACAAAAAACAAAACAACAACAAAAAACTAAAATTAAAAAAAAATTATTTGGACTAATAGTTATTGAGAATCTTCAGTGCAAGTTAGGCCTCAATACCAAATAGGCTACCTATAGCCCCTTTCTACAAGAAACTTAGGGTCTCGAAAGAAAAACAGGTACCAATAACCTATTACAAACACAACTGCAATTGAAAGGGTGGCTAACAAGCCAAGCTCACTGCTGTGTGTTCATTATGGGCATCTGATTTGGTCCAGGTGTCCTGAAATACTTCTATGAGGAACTAAGGATTGTGCTAAACATAAGATATGAGGAAGAAGAAAGAAGAAAAAAGAAAAAAGAAAGAAGAAGACGAAAAAGAAGGAGAAATCTGAGCCTGGTACAAGGACTAGTTAGATTGATGCCCAGTAGATCTTGTTTCTTCTTTTTTTTTCTTTCTTTCTTTCTTTTTTTTTTTTTTTTTTTTTGGTTGGGGGGAGTCTGAAATGAATGTATTATAGATAATTTTGGAGATATACAGTGGAAAATTCCAGTAAGGGCCTTTCAGTTGAAAAACTCAGTTACTTTCTAACCTACAAACACAACAGTCATTTAAATTTCTTCAGTCGATGTTAGAGACATGAACTTACTTACACTTTGAATCAAGCTGACCAGTGAACTAAGAGGCTGTTAAATCTTTAATGTGTTCAAAACTGCAACCCCATGAACCGTCTTCATAGCCACCCTGCCAGATCACTAATGCAGTTACAACTCTCTCTCATACTTCAGATGAGGAAATGAGGCACAGGGACATACAAACTTGACAGGGTAAGGCAGGGCAAGGTCCTCAGTTCTGAACATAAGCCTTGGGGGTAAATGATGGGTTGGAGGGAACTAAGAGGTGAATGGTGGATGTGACTCTATGTCTCTCTGACTCTTCCTGATAACACTATTGAGGACAAATCTCTAGGGCTAGGCATTTTGGTAACTATAAATAGAATATTGGCTGGTGATAGCCAAGAATGAATTCTTTGGTCAGCTTTAAGGACTTTAGCACTCGTTTAGCCCTGATAAGGAAGGTACCCCTTAACTTGGTCCAGAGTCCCAGCCCTGTCTGTTTTATCAGGGTTCCTTCCGTCCCGGTGAGAGTACATTTCTTCATGTCTCACTTAATGATAATGAGGGTTTATTGAGAGAGACTGTTTTCTTCTCCTCTCCCCCACCTTATGGTCTGCTCCCTCCTTCCAGTAGCAACACTGGACGCCTTCATTTTGACTTCCTCTTGAGCCTGAGTAAGTGCTCAGTAAATGTGTGAATCAAATAAAGAAAAAAAAAAGTACTACATTTAATGATTGTTTGGGGATGCCTTTGTTTGCAAACTGCAAAAGCTTGTCCTCAAGGGAAAAAAAATTCCATCGGTCCACTCAGAGAAAGAATCCTGTGACAAGACTGGTACCTTCCTTGAGGAGCAGCATCAGATGGTCATGATGCAGAAGAGCAGAGATGCTCAAAGAGAAGAGGGCTACAGTGGCTGGCCCAGGACACCAAACTAGACAGCTTCCTCACACCAGTTCCCTCTGGTCACAGCACAGGAAGAGGGCAGAGGGAAGGCTATGGAGTGACCTACAGACTCAGAGGTAAGGCTAGGGAATTGCGGTCAGGCAGAGAGCAGGGGTAGAGGAAGACACAGCATGGGTCAGGTACGGAAGCATGTGATTGGAGCCTGAGTACTGACATCTCAGCACCTGCTCAGGAGCAATTCCTCGCCTAAACCTGTGCATCCTCCTCAAGACTCAAAGTGCAGGGGAGACATCCAATTGCCCACACGGAGTCCTGCACCACACTCTGCCTGGGTATGTCTCCTTCTAAGACTCACAGTAAGATGAGCTTGGAAGCTACTCTGAGGGGCAGGGAGGGGAATACAAAGAGGAGTGGAGCAAGAATGGAACAGCAGTTCAAGCTCAGATGCTTTCAGGGCCAGCTGAGCACACACACAGCCTGACTTAAAACTACCAATACACTACGTATGTAGTGGAAGCTGTGAGCTTCCCATGTGTGAAGACATTCAGATTTTATCCTTTGGGCGCTGACCAACCCTGCACTGAACAAGGTTTCTATGGCTGCTGTGTAGAGAGCAAGGGCAAGAGGCTGGAGTCCTGTCTCTGAGCGAGATGGTGTTGCCATCAATGCAGAGGCCTCAGGACTTGGAAGCAGTCCATGGAGCCGAGCTATTCTTGCACAGAAAAGACAGCAGGCCATGGGGACCGTAGCTGCAGCAAAAGGAGTTAAGAACTCAGCAAATTCAGAGCCCAACAGACCAGAGTCCCCCTGCTACCTTCTCCTCCTCCTCCTCCCAAGCTTTAACTCAGAAAGGACATTGTAAAGGGCACATTACACAATAAGAGAGGAAGTCCAGAGGCAGACAGAGGGACTAACAGAGAGGACTGTGGCATTGGCAGCCCATGCATTATTATTCTTTAACGTAACAAGAAAAAAATTATTGATCCTGGATGAAGAAGTTGGGCTTGGCTGTGCCCCGGGGCTGTGGGAGGTGACTCCCCGGTCCAGAACTCCTCCAGGCACACAGAGGAGGGGAGCAAAAAGGGAGGAAGTGGCCTCTGCAAAGTCTTCAGCGGACAATTTTGTCTCAGCCTGAGAATGTTAAACTTGGAGGGCAGGAAGCTACTGACAGCCGTGCATGCTGCCCCTGGTGATATTCTCCAATGCCAGCTGGCCCAGTGAGTGAGCCTGGAGGTGAAGACACCTGAGTCCATTTTCACAGATGAGGAAAGGAACAGAAACAGTGAAGCCCCAGTCAGGACCTGTGACATTCAGCTCAGGGTAGACTCCAGAGTCCAGGTTCTAACCCAAGGTCCCCAAGCAATCCTAATCCCTGAGGGTGAAGTATATGCTAAACAGCACTTCATACTGACTTGGCCACCAGCATAATGCTTGAAAATATTTGAAGAAAGGGACTTCTCTGTTGGTTCGGGAGTCATTGGTCCATCAAGCAACTGGGATTCATTCAGCTTTTCCAGTGGAAAGTCAGAGCAGAAGAATGTGCTGGAGAAGCAAGAAGGCTTCCCACACAGTGCGAGTGACGGAAACGGGAGAATTCTGGGAAGGAAGAAGGGAGCTGAAGGTGGCCCAGAGCAAGACATGGATACAAATAGGTCTTTAGTCATGGCCTGAGAAGGTCAAGGAGAGCACCTGAACCAAAATGATTTCTGGGTGCAGAAAGGTCCAAAGAAGGAATTTTCTGGCAGAGCTCAATGGTCTAGGTCAAAGGTCAGGATCTATCGAAATTCACATAAACTTTGTGAGCCAAAAAGCAAAAGCCAGGATATGACAAAGATAAAAGACAGAAAAAAATGTCCAAAAAAAGCATAGATAAAGATGAGAGTGTCATGATAATAACCAAGTCGGGTTTTTGAAGGAATGGGAGGCTGATATCAGTCTGAGGAAATAATACTTCACCTGGTTGGGTTTTACCATTAGAGACCCTCACCTGAATTCAACTAGAAATGTCTGTCCATCAAAGTAGATCTGAGATGGATTTATGGCATGCCTAAAAATGTCTCTTCATGAGGATGCATGAGGCAGGTGACACCACTGTGGCTCTGAGTGTCACACGGCGGAAACAATGGTAAGAACTGCTCGGGCCAGCTGTGGCTGCAATGAAGCAGTCGGCCAGGGTGTAAATGAGCCAGTGTGTCTTGTCACAATATAGCCTTATGGACACTGGGTTTGACCTTCATGTGATCCTTACACATCACAGAGAGTCTCTTGATCTTTCCTTTCAGCCGTTTAAGGAATGTGAAATCCACTCTTAGCAAGTGGCAGTTCAGATTAGCCTTTAGTGGAGCAGGTCAGCGAAGTTGTCTGTCATCAGGACTGTCAAAGGACATCCTTGCTGACACATGGTTATCTCCAATGTCTGGCCAAGGAAGCAGGACAAAGAATGGAGATACAATGGGACAAGAAGTAAGGAGTCACTCAAAGGCTTGGTTCTGGCGTGAGGGTTCTTCAGACTGCACCTGGTCCCTAGGTTTGGCAGGACTGGTCCATCATGCTCAAGATTTTTTTTCATTCTGGAAACTCCATCATAGATCTCACTTATGCCTGAGTGGCCCATCTGGCTTGCAAACCCAAGGTCTCCAAAGAGCAGAACAGAGAAAAGGCACTCTCCCAGGTAGCCTAAGCGGAGGAGGTGGGAGGAGCGCCGGTGCCAGCTGTGCCTGGTGTAGCTGGGCAGTGGGGCAGTGGTGGAGCGTGCCCCCTGTTTATCAGTAAACTAATGGCCCCTTCTCAGCAGGAGGCAAGGTAGTGAGGCAAGACAGGGCTGGAGAACACCCAGGCCAGACAGCCCAAGGCTTAACCCCTTCTAAAGCTGCACCAGTTAACTTTTAGGCGTTCTCCCACCTGCAGGGACCAACCAGAATAAGCCTCTGCCGATCAGCAGATCATGTAACAGAAGAGGGAGGGGCTTACTCCAAACCAGACCACTCAGCTACTCCTGGGCCAGCTCTGCAAAGTTGGCTCTTCCACTCTTAATAACTCTAAAACAGCTGATACAAGCAGAGTTGTTCATCCCTCAGCAAATACCATCGAGCACAAACCAAACTGGGCACTGTTAGGGACAGAGGATTGAACACGGGAGGCGGCAGCTGGCTCTGTTCAAGCTGAAAGGATCCTTTATCATCCCTGGCCGGACTCCAGGCCAAGGCTGAGAGCGTATTATTGCCTCGTTCTTTTGAAAGAAAGCTGGCAGGCAGAGGGTCATAGGAAATGAGGGCAGAAGGTGAACGATCATGCTAATCTCTTTCACCTTAGTCTAAAGCTGTTTGCGAAAAACTGTTGATTTTGTTTATTTTTCTCATTTGTTTTTCATTTACTCTTTTTCTGACCCACTGATATCTATCCTGTAAACGCAGAGGTGTGCATTCTGTGTGTGGCCCAAGGCATTCAGCTTTCCAAACCCATGAAAGCAGAGCAGATGGAGACCAAGGTAGCTAGGAGCTGGCTTTCTTGAGTCATCATGGACAAGACACTGTTCTCTAGCCTTGGTAAGTAGGAATAGTGGCAGCCCCCACTGAAAAGAGGGATATCTCACTTCCTGAATGAAGAGACCTAGAAGATGCCTAACCCAGAGCCTGACATATAGGCAATGCTCAAGAAACGGTGGTTTCTAAAAGTCCAGGAAAAAAAGAAGCCAGGAGGCAAGGGAATTAGAGCTGGGATTGAATGTACAATGGATTGTTGCTTGTTTGTCTAGACGTTTTGCACAAGTATTAAATATATATATGGAGAATTCTTATACCTATGACTGGTTTGAATCATAAACACAGATATACATAAATAAAGGATGTGTTATTTTCTTCCCATTTTCCAGACAAAGAAACTGAGGATCAGAAGAAGTTCCCCATGGTTAAAGGATGTAATTACAGGGTGGCTCACTCTGCTTGTCCTCACCCTGGGCTCTCTCCTTAGAAGAAAAGTGATTGGGCTGTTACTTTGCTCTGGGGAGGGTGGGAAACCAAAGCTTTAGAGGTGACACACAGGACCCAAAGATGGATAGGGAAGCTTTGGTGGGAAGAACGTGAAACTGTGCAACTGATGACTCCAACAAAAGCAGTATCCCTGTCTAGCCAACCTGCAGGCCAGCAGCTTTCTGTATGGCTCACTCTGGTCCTACCTAGAGGTGGCAGGAAGGACAGGAAAGAACCAACATCTACTATCTCTCTCTCCATGTTATGGGACAATTTCATTCAGCCAATGATGACATTCTAGCTTTTTGGACACTGTGTGCCACATTCCCACTCTGCTCCCTTCAGACATAAGTCAGATGGACTCATGCGTATGCTTTATGATGCTGAATTACTGAAACAGAATTGCCTGAGATCTGCTAAGCAGAGGGAGCCCTCTACCAGGAGATCTAGATTAGAGTATCCAAGTCAGTCAGTTAGTCAGTCAGTCAGTCAGTCAGTCAGTCAGTCAGTGATGGCTACCATGGTGCTCCTGCCTATAGGACTCTAGGAAGACCTCCATGTTCTCCTCCTAGGTCTGCTTAACAACCCACCACAAACTGGGAGTCTCAGAACTTGAAGGACTTCTTCCTTGCCTCTACCCAGTAGCCCCAGTGTTCCTTGGCTTATGGCCGCACAACTTCTAGCCCTGCCTCTCTTTTACCCCAACTTCCAGTGAGGACATCTGCCATTGCTTGAGGCCCACTAGGGAATCCCTAATTTCCAAGTAAGGTCTTCATCTGCAGGCTCCAAGGGTG
Source organism: Meriones unguiculatus (assembly GCF_030254825.1). NCBI lineage: Eukaryota > Metazoa > Chordata > Mammalia > Rodentia > Muridae > Meriones > Meriones unguiculatus. The sequence continues at coordinate 35,360,522 of NC_083359.1, forward strand.
AAGTGACAGACAAATATTTGTGCGGTACCATTCAGGCCACCACAGACAGACACAGAATCTTTCTCCACAGCAAACAGCATGCTTGTGTTAACTGACCCAGACAAAGAGGTGTTAGGCCATGAATTAAAAGCCTTTTCTAATCTTCCATCTAGATCAAACCTTGTGATCCAACTCCCTGGGCATACAGGTGACAGGTGACACTAGAGCGAGATAAAATCTCTGAAAAGGCTTCCACAGTCAGTGTCTGCCACGTGGTGGGCATTCAGCTAGCATTCACAGGCTCAGCTAGGCACTTGTGTTACTTGATCATAATCCCTGCCCTGAAGGAGCAAACAGTACCAATGATACTGGCTTAAATGTAACCTCAGAAGATCCTAAAAGACACAGCCCAGTGGAATAGGGCTTTGTAGAAGAACCCTGGTCCTACCTGGAAACCCATGCCCTCCATCTGCCTTCCCTAATGTTTTTTATTTCTACTCTGAGTCACTTCTGTGCCAGGAAATAAGGGAATGAAATGTCTCGCCAGTGAGGCTTCTCCAGACATAGTTTACCCAGAGGTACAGGATTGGACAGATGTCCAGCCAAACTGAAGATTCCATTGTGCTGACAAGGGAAGGGTGCTAGGGAAGGGTACCAGGTGCAAAGGAGGTCAGGAATGCCTTTTTGAGGAAGCTGCAGGATGATAGGGTTCAGCCAAAGATGGGCTAGAAGAAGGTAAACTGAGGATTCAGTTGGGTACAGGCTGAGTCTGAGTGCTTGTCTCTGCCCACCAGAGGCCAGCCCTAATCCAGCAAAGGGCTCAGTATATAGGTATTTCCTTGTGTTTAACTGAAATGTGTTTATCGACCTCTATTCTACAGATGGGACTAGCAAGGCAGAGCCTTAGCTTGCCTGGGTGTTTCTGCAAACAGAGAGAGCCTGGCATTCTCCAGCTACCTGGAATTGTCCATTCTGTCTCTCCTACCTCCTTCATTCCATGGCCCAGGCTTATCTCCAGCTGGCTCAAGATTTCCGAAAGAGGTAGGGGCCAAGCCAGGATGAGGGGAGGGGGCAAGGAGAAGGGAGGCCTGCACAAGGTGACTAGTTCTTTATGTCAAGAAACAGATGAACAGCTGGCCTGGATGCTGAAGAGTCACGAAAAAAAAAAAAAAAAAAAAAAAAAAAAAAACAACGAAAGAAATATCCTGTTCCCAGCTAGAGTGCTAAGGAATTGTTCTATTGGGACATCTCCCTGGGCCACGCATTGGCCTCCAGGACTGCCCTGGCAGTGCCAGGGGAATTTTTCCCATGTCATTTCTCACTGCCAGCTCACACCCTGCTCCTCTCTGAGGATCCCTGAATGGTGACTACTTATCATTCAGACCCAGCTCAGCTGTCTCCTCTGGCAGAACAGAGGACCCCCCCCCCCACACACTTAATTAGGATATGTGTCTTCGCTCTGCTCCTCTTATACCCTGCCTTCACTCACTTTCATACCCTTCCTTCACTCACTGCCCATGAAAAGGACCATTTTGTCGTTGTTACTGAGTGAGCTCATTCAGAGTAAAAAAAAAAAAAATCTATCTCTTTCTTCGCTATAAACCCAGCACCTGGCCCTGCCGCACATAGGTACCTGTGACATTTAATGAACAGACAACAGAAAAGGGAACAAACCAGTTGACACTTTGAAGGCCAATGTCAGAACTATGATTCAGCTCTATACCTGCTTCATGCTACCCATTCAGCCTGTCGGTATCTCTGCCCTGCAAGGATAGGTAGAGGCCAGTTTCCAGGGAACCCAGAGTGGGAGAGGAAGAAAGAGATGCTGACATGCACACAATGCTGGGACTGAGTGAGCTCAATGGACTCTGGGAGAGGACATGACCTCTGCCTTTGCTGCGTTTACAGTTCAGGCAGGATAGAGACGATACATTGATGAGTTCTGACCAGAGCACATAGAAAGCTCAAACCAAGGTTGGCTTTGGGCAGAAATCATTTCACAGTTCCAGGATGTGAATAGCTCTATAACCTCAGAGGCCTCTGGATGCAAATCGCAGCATATAGTCCTGGGTGTCTCCTGCCCCCAAATGGCAACATCGAAGTCTGTCTGAGTCTCCAGCCTTCCAGGCTCATGCAGAAGCACGTGAACCAATTCTCTTAAAGTGTACCCCTTGTGGGCTGGGGAGATGGAGATGGCTCAGTACATAAACTGCTCATCTTGTAAGCTCAGGAGCTGAGTTTGATCCATATAAAAGTCACTGAGTTATTTGTGCTTGTAATCCCACTGCTGGGAAGGTGGTTACAGGAAGATCTCTGGGGCTTGATGGTCAGCCTGTGCTGATTAGTTTTATGTCAATGACACAATCTACAGTCATCTGAAAGGAGGAAAATTAATTGAGAAAATGCCTCCATAAGATTGGACTGTAGGGAGATATGTATTAGTGGTTGATGGGGAAAAAACCGGCCCATTGTGGGTGGGGCCATCCCTGGGCTGGTGGTCCTGGAGTCTATAAGAAACCAGGCTGAGCAAACCATGAGGGGCAAGCCAGTAAGCAGCACCCCTCCACAGCCTCTACACAAGTCTCTCCCTCCAGGTTCCTGCCTGGTTTGAGTTCCTATCCTGGCTTCCCTCAAGGGACCGTGGCTCGAGTTATGTAAGCCAAATAAACCATTTCCTCCTCAAGCTGCTTTCGGTCATGGTGTCTCCTTACATAAGCACACCTGTGTACTCAAATACATCCATGCACCCTCACACACACAATTATGCACATGCACACATACACAGGTACACACGTACCCAAGTACATACATGCACTCTCACACACACAAACTGTGCACACATTTGTACACATACATGAACACACAGGTGCACACACACATACTAGTACCTCTCTTGTACCTCTTTTCCTCCCTCCCTCCATTCTTTCCTTCTTTCTTCCCCTCCCCTCTCCCTCTACTTCTTCCCTTCCAGCTCTCCACTCTCCCCTTGTCTCTCTGGTTCTGTTTCCCTGGAGAATTCTGAATGATAGTTTTGGGTGTTTATCTTCACATTTCCCCAGAGAATTTGCTAAAACAATAGGTGGATTTGTTTCACTTTAGCTTAAATGACCTCTGGTTCCCCATGCTCCCAATATGAAAATCCATACCCATCAAAGATGAACCCCCAATTTTCTGGCACTTCTTTTCCCCACCCTTTTGGTACCTCTTTTTCTATGATGCTGGGTCATGTGGAGAAAGATCAGAACAAGAACCCACAAAGGAATCTAAGTGGAACTCTCTTTTCACCTTCCTATCATCTTTCTTCCCATACCAGAGGACTTTCTAATCTTCCTAGGATGGGGTCTTGCCCTCCAGATTTAGGGTATGCTCCTGTGGTGCATAAGGCCAGAGCTCAAAGGGAGGGTAGAAGGAGCCTTGTTTGGGCTGATGCATCCCTAGGCAGAGCTAGTGCCAAGCTTGGCAGCACTCCTTGGCTAGGCCTTCTTGGATCCTCCTGGTAGAAGGCCCCCGAGCAATTACTGTGGTTCCTTCTGGGTATTCCAGCCAACCCGGAACCCCAGCTATGACTCCTGTACCCCTGGCAGCCGCTGGCAGTAACTGTAGAGGGGAAAGACAGTCTCATGATGTTACTCCTGAGAGCAGTATTGATCATTGGTGTGAAAGACCTCTCTGGTAGGCCCATGCAAAGCCACACTGCACAGTGGTGCTGAGGACTGCTGTCCTTGATAGCCCTGACCCACTAGGAAACCAGCATCCTTCATGGCCATGGATCCACAAGCCCCTGAAGATAATTGTTGGAGTTTCCTGTATCTCTGCACAGGCATCCTACCAAACACAGAGTTGGCTATAAAGTCCCTGTTACAAGGCAGGCTTGCAAGAAAAGCCTCTCTTTGGATTCCTACAGCCACAGAAACACTGCGCTCAGTGGTATTCATTCACAGACTGTCATGCCAAGCAATAGCTAGGGGGCTGGGCTTGGAAGAAACTGGGCTCTGAGTGGAAACTCTGCATATGTGCTTGCACTTTTGTAGATCTCACCATGCTAGTCTATGAGACAGGGGTGATAGTATTGGCTATAGCTAATCTCCTGTGAGCCTCCTCCGGAGCTGCTACTTAAGTCACTCAACTTTAAGTCAGCCCAGGGCGGGTTCAGCACCACCTGAGAGGATATGAGTCTGTAAGTACTCTGCTTATTAATGAATACATTCAAAGGCAAGCATGTAGTCCCAAGAATATCAGTATTTCTTGAGAGGTATTGAATGTTTACCCTACCCAGGAAAAGAACTGGCACATCACAGAATCTTAGCTAATTTTCCTAAGAAAATGATGATTCTATTTTACAGATCAACACAACTGAGAACTGAGGGTGACAGTGATTTTTCTCAGTGGTAGCACTGGCTGCTAGCTCTTTCTCAATACACATTCTTTCTAGTTACTGATGTCTAGACTTCCTGGTTTTCGTCTAGACTGAGGAGGGCCAGATAGAATAGTGACCTTCCTCAAGATTCCTGTACATCTGATATGCCAGGTGGAGAAGGCCAACCAGTGGGCTCTGGGTGGAGTTATGTTGCTAAAATTCTATCCCTGGAGGAGACTTAAACGATGTCTACCTTCTCTTCTTAAGGTCCTAAGAACAAACCACGGTTTGGTTTGTTCACCCTGGGAAAGCAGTGAGTTTACCAGGCTTTCTGAGCAATGGGTGAGGGGTTAGGGACAGAGGCTTGGGTGGCCTTAAAGCAGACACACCGGAAGGCCTGCACCCCAAACAGTTTTAGCTCTCCATGGCTGTGCTAATGCAGCCTCCTCCCCTTGCCCTCCCTTGCCTCGGTACTCTCACCCCTCCTTGAAGCGACATGCAATTGGGACAAAATCGCAAACAAATGGCTTAGAAGGAGTAGCTGAATAGTCAAGGGAGGGTCTATGGTCATCCAACTCCCTCCTTCTATGAGAGGACTCAACAGTAAGTAAGTCCAGTTGCAACGATCTTTTCCAAGTGGAGAGAGCTGTGAAGATGGTCACAGTTTGGTTCAGATGATAGTCTGTACCATGAAGTAGACTATCAGTGTTGGTGAATGCCTTTAATCCCAGCACTTGGGGGCCAAGGGACAGAGGCAGGCGTATCTATGAGTTCGAGGCCAAACTGGTCTACAGGGTAAGTTCTAGGAGAACCAGGGATACACAAGAAAATTCTGTGTCATAAAAATGAAAAACCAAACCAAAACAAGGAGCAGGTGCAGCCTTTCTCTTTCTTGCTTGCTTTTTTTCTGTTGGCTAGATCATGAGTCTAGGTGCTGGAGCCTCAGCAGCTATCTTGGTAAATGAGGTACACTTTGTATGTATCTGTCAGTGTATAGAAGAATCTGGATGTCTACCACCAAGGATTTCCATATTCATCTTGGTCCACTGACATTCAGACTTTTTTGTCTGTCTTATTGAGCTGCTATTATTTTGTGTGTCTATTTAATTCCACATTAATTTAACCTCAGTGGATATTTCAAAAGCACAGACAAATAAGAGACAGTAGAATTATGTGATCCCAACCCTGGCACCCATGCTGGGCCCTTCTACATTTCCCTAATACACACACACACACACACACACACACACACACACACACACTGTTAGACTATAGGGCTGGAGCCTCAGGATCTGAGACCAGAGCATTATTCGATACTTACCCCATGACTTGCTCCTAAAAAGACATGGGGATCCCCCCTTACAGGGTCTTTGACAGCAGAAACCTAGCACCCAGTTTCCCCTCAAGCCAGCGACACTGTAGAGTACCAGGCTGGACAGCAAGCCTAACCAGCCTCTTAGTCATAACTTTGTCCTAAGAACAATTGTAGAGAGGGCATAATTCTAACAGAAAGTTAGAATTATGTTCCTCATGTTGTGATATATAGTTCCTCATGTTGTGATGACCCCCTCCACACCATAAAATCGTTGTTGCTACTTTATAACTGCAATTTTGCTACTGTTATGAACCATAATATAAATGTTTGATATACAGGATATCTGATATGTGAGCTCTGTGAAAGGGTCATTCGAACCCCAAAGGGGTTACAACCCACAGGTTGAGAACTGCTGCTCTAGATTATCCTGTTCTTGTTACATCACTTTGCATCTTCAAAATTAAGGGCCCACTCCATTGATTGAGCAGCTCTCCCCAAACTGAAGAGGCAGTAGACATTCTTCATGGTAGGCCTGGCAAGAGAGCAAGGGATATTGATAGGGACTCCTCTTCAATGAGTCCATCAGGGTGTGCTGAACTGGGCCATCAGTGTGGACTCTTGTTGGATTAATCTACAGATAGGTGCCAGTTTGAGGAAAATAGCAGCCCACAGTCCCCAGGCCTAAGATAAAGAAGAAAATGCCCTGTGGCATTATATCTCCACAGCCTGTGCTTTGACCAGTTTAGCGCATCCTGCCCTGTAGCAGAAGGAGGGTGAGGACTGGGTGGGAAGAGCATGGCCGCCCAGCATCCTTTTTTCCTAAAAGAGCTCACAGCAGGAAGTGTGTGTTTGTTTGCTAAGGCTTCTGCACAGCCTAGGAGCCATTATCCTTGCTTAGGGAACAGAGAAATTGTATTTCAGAAAGATTAACTGCCAGGCCCAAGCTCACAGAGGGAGTACACAAAGCCAAGATTTGAGTAGAGTCTAGGATTTGAGTTGCAAGCTCATGACAATCAAGTGTTCGGGTACACAAGCAGAGTGAGTGTGGTGGCATCTGGGATACTGACAGTCCTCGTGAGAAGATGCTGCAGGCACGGGTAGGTGAAGAGATGAGAGGTTCGTATAAGAGGGGAATCCATTCACTCAGTCTGCAATTCATCAACACCTAAAACCAAACAATACCACCATTCATTGAAGAGGGTAGCAAAGATAGATCTATGAGTGAACACAGCACTGGGATGTTCATAGGGATGGTATTACTTGCTTTTCTTTTTGTTTCTTTTGTTGTTTTCTAAGACAGGGTCTCTCTGTGTAACCTTGGCTGTCCTGGAACTCACTTTGTAGATCAGGCTGGACTCAAACTCATGTAGATCCACCTGCCTCTGCCTCCTGAGTGCTGGGATTAAAGATGTGTGCCATTAAAGGTGTGCACCACCACGCCTGGGCAGCTAGTTACTTTTCTTATTTCTCTGACCAAATGCTTACAGAATGTAACTCTATGGAGGAAGGATTCATTGCGGATTAACACTTGAGGGATATGGTCCATTGTAATAGGAAAGATGCAGCAGTAAGAACATGAAATAGGTGCTCACACTGCATCCAATCATGAAGCCCAGAATGGGCAGGAAGTAGGAGGGGCTTGGCTGTAAGTCTTAAAGCTCACTCCCAGTGACTCCCTTCTTCCAGCCAGTTTCCACCTCCTCAAATTTCCAGTTCTTCCAAACCAGTGCTCCCATCTGGAGTCGAAGTATTCTAACACAGGAGTCTCTGAGGAACATTCACATTCAAAATACAAGGACTCATCCATTGCAGATTTGGGGTATCTCCAGGGCCTCTGGAAATGAACGGCATACCATGGCCATCATGGCTCCAGTGATGCAATTCTCTTGCCTGGTGCAATGACTTGTTTTTTAGACAACATGCAAATTCTCTGGAGTTCCACCAAAAATGTATCCCTGGGACCTACCCTGTGTCACTGCTCACCTACCCTCAGATTCCCAGACACCCCCGTAGTCTTCAGCAGGAAAGACAGAACTCAAGAGACACACTTGAATAGAAGCTTTTGTTTGCAACTGTAGTGTCCTTGGACACACACAAAGCCTTGTGCAGAATGTTCTTCCCGTGCTTAGCCTGCCTGACAGTGGAAAGCTGTCACCACCTGAAGCCTCCTATGGTCTCACCCACAGTTCCAGCATCACTATGGCACACATCCACACAGACAGGCAAGCCCAAATCATCTCCCATGTTCAACTGGCAGGTCTGTGGCATCTCTCTAGGCACCTCTCTCCTCTTCTCACACCTCGCCTGTTGTGTCAGGCTTCACAAATGTCAGCTTTTGGCCATGTAAGGGATCTCATGCTCTTTGTTCACCTTGATTGAATGTGTTAACCTAAGGATAACAAATGTCCTTTTTTCAGGTTTCAGCTGCCTGCATGGGACTCTCCCCGACTCCCGTTCAAAATGGGGCAAAGACTTTCCATTCTTTATAATCTTGCCCAGCTTGATTTCATACTAATACAACTGTAGGCATCTTGTAGATGCTCTTGATTTCTGCCTGCTTAGATTTTCTGCCCCACTGAAAAGGAAAACTGGCCACTGAAGGTCATGGCCTTTGGGAAATAGTGCTTGATAAGTAAATATTCACCAAAAATGGTGGTAATTTAGTGTAGTCACATGAAGGAGCTTTGTATGTGTGCTTCTTGCTGGATGCAGGTAACACAGTAATAAAAAGGTAATACAAAAACGCAGTGAGTACTCCAAACAATAGACATGCATGGATATGATTATAAGCCTTCTTTCCCCATACTCACATTACTAGTATTTAACACAGAACCTATCCCAATAGTTCTTTCATTCAGAAATGTTCATATTCTCATGATGGAAACTATTGACTCCAGAGCCCTTGGCACAAACATGACCTCCTTCATATTGTCTCTCTGAAAGTCACTGTTAAGCCAAGAGTGAATATGAATAGAGCTGACAGAGATCACAGTGTTGAACATGAAAACATAGTTTCTAGACTTTACTAATGCCAAACTGACTTGGCTTGAAATGCAATGGGCTAATCTGTTAATAATGCCGGAAAAGGAGATCTAAGGGGCACCTACCCCACCTCTATCACCTTTATTACTGGAGTAGGTCTTTGAAAGGATTGTGAATGGTAGACCAGTGAAGGCCTTGGAACTGGATCTCGGTTCTACTCTTTGACAGTTCTGTGACCTTTTGCTTAGTAGTTAGCCTGTTTGAACCTTAGTTTCCTCCTGAAAGAGAGAACATAATCCCCACATCCCCACAGACCTTAAGTGAGATAATGCCAGGAAAGCCATAGCCAGGTGCCGGGCATGCAATCAGCCTTCAGAATGGGTAGCAATTATTAGTCATGTTTCCCTCTGGTCCTTCTTTGCCCCGAGTCCTTGGTGCTCACAATCAGCCTACTGTGAGGGCCACATAAAAGGGTGTGTGTATGAGAAGGGACCAGGACATAGGGAAGGAGGAGGAGGGATCTGCCCCTGGGGCCTTACAAGTGCAATTCTCTTCCTTTCCAGAGAAGCCAAGCTGTTTTCTCCCCACCCGGTCCCCTGGGCCACAGGGCTACTGGGAACAAAAGGGCACAGTCAGCAAGCATTTTAAGTTCTTGTTGAGACCTTTTGTTTCTTCAGGGTTCCTGGACTTCAGGAGCCCAGAGAAAACTTCAGCCTCAGATCTGAAACCTTCCTACCATGCAGTCTGCCTCTCAGGTGTGGCTCCTGGTACCCAGCTGCACACCCTGCCCCACCTGCAACCAGCTCAAGCTGCAAGCTTTACCTACTACTCTTGGCCCAGAACTGAACTGCGTTTTCTCTTACTGGGCCGGTAAGCCCTATGAGTCTCAGACAGGTTTGGTGACCTGCCCCCCAGGTTACATGGGGCTCCTCTCTTCCAAAACCTTGAAGTGACTCCCATGTCTTGTATCTCTTCAGATACGAGAATGCTGAGAGCAGAACATTGATCCTCAGCTCATAGATGAGGAACCTGGGAAGCACATGACATCACATGACAGAGACACATTGGTTCTCTAGTTGTCTGAGCCAAGGCCTTACACCACCTGCCTACACTGATTCCTGGAGAGACATTAGCAACTGATATTCTGAGGGTCATGCAGGCTCTTCTGGAGTGAGCAGGAGAATTAAGCTCGGTATTGTGGTATAGCCCTGTAATCTTAGCACATGAGAATCACCCACAGGACCACAGGTTCAATGTTGACCTGGGCTACATAGTGAAACACTGCCCAAAACAAACAAACAAACAAACAAACAAACCCCCCACCTCTGTTTACTGGCCAGTTAAGAAACTTCCCTGGAGTTCTCCCATAATCCTAGTTTTCTTCAGTATAGAATAAAGTGCTCCCACCCCCTGAAGCCCAACTCAGCTACTCTGAGAAGCATCAGCTCCAGAGGCTGTGGCCTGGCTCTACTCCAGCAACCCTCCTTGCAAGCTTCGAGCTCTTGACAAAGTTATGACTTTATCTCTCTGTGCTTCAGCTTCTTCGTCGTTAAGACAGGAATACCATTGTTTTGATGCTTGATAAGAAAAAGAGAGATGGCTCAGTGGTTAGGATCACTGGCTGCTCTTGCAAAGAACCCACATGGTGGCTCACAACTATCTGTCAACTTGAGCTCCAGGGGCTCTGATGTCTTCTCTTGACCTCTGCGGACACCAGACATGCAAATGGTACATTTATATACACGAAGGCAAAATATTCATACATATAAAACAAAAACAGATTTGAAAAGAAAAAGGAACGTAAAACAGTTAAAAACATTAGATTAAGGTTGTTTTTCCTGATTTGCAGCCAAATATCCAGAGATGCCTGCTTTCGCCAGGGAGCGGGCACTGAAGTTGGCAGCCTGTAGCAGGGATGTGGGGACAGCCAACCTCAGCAAGGTTCCTGTCCAGCTGGGGAGTGGCTGCTGCAGATCCAGAGGATATCCTCTTAGGGCAAGTCTGTCAGGACAGCGAGGAGCCCTCTCTGGGCCAGGTACCTTTTTTCATTATCAAGGCTGCATTCTTGGAGTTCCTTGGTAGCCAGGCACTCATTACCAAAGGATCAAAATGCCAAAGGAAAATACTCATTTGAGGCTAAGGGTTGCAGTTTTCATTTTCATAATTGGCCATTGAATCTGCACGCTCCGGGGGTAGAGACAGAAGAGCAGTGTTGGACAAAGTGTCTCTATGGCAGCTCAGTGGCCCATGGGGGAGGGTGGGGCCAGTGCCTACAAGGCCTAGAAGGCTTTCCAGAGGGCTTCTAAAGGTCACCTGTCTGTCCACTGCAGCTTGGTGGGACTTGTCAGCACCTAGGCCAGAAGGAAAAGTCTGTCCCAAGCTCTGAAAATTGTCAGAAGAGCCAAGGACTTGTCCAATCTCCTCCAGACCACCTCAAATACCTGTCCAGATAGCTGGAAGATCTCACCTGAGGGTGATTTTACTAGGTTCATGTGGTACTATCTGGAGACATTCGTGTTTATCGCACTGAGAACTGAGAAGGCATGCTCCTGTAGCCACCATGCTCCCCCCAGGTGGAATACTTGTCCTCCCCACTTTCGCAGGTTGAAATTCTGCTCCCCGATGTGGTAGTATTAGGAAGTAGAGCCTTTGGGGGTGAAAAAGGAGGGATCAGTGTTCATATAAAAGGGGCCACAGGGGCTTTTCCTCTCCACCTTGTGAGAATCCAGTGAGGAGGTATCAGTCTACAGACATATTGCTTCCAGACTTCCAGCCTTTATGATGAAGAACCATCTGCCCCAAGGGTCAAGTCTACCACAGCAAGGCAGGGAAGCCATTTCTGGCTCCATCTCACCCCCTACGATGTGGAGGAATTTTAATGTAGAACATGTCTGCTCAGGCAAGAGATCACATCCAAAGACCTTCTAGGTCTGTGTGATCTGACTGGAATACAAACATGCCTTTAATCCAAGAGACAGAGGCAAGCAGATCTGAGTTCAGGGCCAGCCTGGTATAAAGCAAGTTTCAGGTAAAAAAAAAAAAAAAAAAAAAGCTTGGGTCCAGGCATGGTTGTACATGCCTTTAATCCCAAACAATGAAGGTAAAGTTAGTTTGTATAAGGAAACACCTACGTTTGAAAGTGATGTCTACTTGAGTGGCAGAAAAAGTGATGAATAAAATATTTGAAATAATAAAATACATCCAACTCTCACAAGAAGAGAGAGGAAAGAGAAGATATTTAAGGGGCAATGCAGAGAAGATCGGAGGCAGTTTTACCAGGACAGTAATAGACAGGTTGCAGAGTAAGAACAAGTTAGACACAGGTAAAGACAGAATGAACCAGAGAATGAGAAGGAGCCAGATGAGAAAAGATTGCTGGAGTTAGTTTGAGGCCAAGCAGAGCAATTCAGGAGCTGAGAGAGAAGCCAGATTGAATAAGTCAGCTGAGATAGGAGTCTGAGTCAGAACAGCTGAGTTGAACCAGTCAGCCCAGAGCTCAGTAAGAACAAGAAAGAGTGAGCACATTAACCAGTAAGTCTCAGAGGCTGAAAAGATTCTAGGCCTAGGTTAGATTGGAAGCAGGCTAACAGCTTCCAGGACTAGGCCTAGGTTAGCAGACAGAGGCAGTAAGACTCCAAGACAACAACCGAACCAGGCAAATAAAAATTCCTTTTACTCTGCAGCTGTTGGTCCTTCTCCCAGTTGGAGTCATGGGGGTGAGCAGAGGCAGGTGTGTGTCCTTTAAGAAAAGGAGAAGTGTAACAATGTGTTTTTTGGGGGCGGAGGGAGCATGGGCACCCACCTTCCTTGACAAGTATCACATGGAAACAGCCCAGAGACTGGAATCCAGAAAATGCTATCTACACATGAATTCAGTTTCTTGGCTGTGGGGCTCTGGGCAAGTTACTTTCTTAGTCTGAGCCTGCTTCTTGAGGTAAGAATCCTACCCACTTGATGGTAGAGGTGTGACAGCTAGAAATGCCCACATGGAGGAAGTGGCTGCTGTGCATAGATCCCACACCTCACAACCTCCTCTCATTTCCCCTCCATTGACGCTGCCCCTCCTATGGCAGGTAGACAGGACCTTGCTGCCCCTGAGAAGTTAAGCTCTCTAGGCTGAGCCTATTTCTCCGCCTCCTAACTCCTGGATGTCTGTCCTTCCGGGGCACCTGTTCCAACCGCTAACCTAATCTATCAGCAAGGCCAACCTGGGGCATGCTTTGGCTTGCTTGGTGGCTCCTGGCTGCAGGGCATCTGAGGACCTTACAGTGTGGATAGGCCTGGGGTGCATTTCAAGGGCATGCGCGTATAGGTTTAAGAAGTCCTAGACATGCTTGCCTGTGCGTATTTTTGTCACTTGTGCGGTGCAATGGCCTGAAATTGCCTCTACTCATGTCATCCCTGCTGCCACCTAGGACAGACTGGCCTAGCATAAGTTGAAAATACGGACTCTATGATCTAAAATTCTGAAAACTTTCAAGGCAGCCACAGCAAAGCGCGAAATGGAGGGCAGGGTTCCCCAGGCACAGGCAGTCTGAAGCGGGCTCTGTTCTCAATAGACAGATGTTCTCTTTGGGCTTTCAAAGTTGATAGTCCGGGTGCATCAGCGAAGGTAAGGACCCGGAAAGAGGAAATACCTCTGTAAAATTCCTGCCTCCACTCCAATCTTCACCCGACGCCACCCCCACCCCCACCTTGCCCAGATTAGTCCCTGGCCTAGGTAAGATATCCAGTTACCACTCCTGTGCTCTGTTTTCAGAACTTCATTCATCAGCGGGTTTATTCAGTGCTTTTCTCTTTGTGCGCTGAAGCCTCAACCTGCTGACCCAGCCATTGTATAAACACTGCCGGCAGGTGCCCCAGCGGACCCAGAAGCCTGTATCTGGCCATGGCCCCACTGCTGTCCTGTGGCTTGGGAACCAGCCGGGGGCTGGCTGAGTCTCTGGATCACTCCCCCATCCCCCTCACCACGCACACACTGTGTTCAGCTGGTACTTTTAGAGGGGCTCCCTTGACCCCCTTGGTATGAAGCCAAGGCACCACTGCTGTTCACAGTCCCAGTGCTAATTCCACCTTCACCAGAGGTGAGAGAGGTTGCCATCTGGGAGTAGGGATGAGCAGGGGCCTAACTGTGCTTTTGATGCAAATAGAAGCCTAAATCAAAAGGCCTCTTCCCAGGTTAATAGAATGATTTGGTTAAAAGTTTTGAAGCATTTCACAGAAACCTCTGTCCCCAGCAACCTGCCCTCAGTATTTGCATATGTTTTGAATGAAAATTGTCAGCCGCATGCAAACTAGACAGCCAAATGCATCTTATCAGATGGCTGTGGGGAATCTTGGAGAGGACCAGACAGAAACAGGTAAGGCCTGAGGCCCTCAGGTAGGTCTGAACTTCAATGATCGTATCTGCATCAGCCAGGGCTGATAACTGGCCTTCTCAATTTCAACAGCTTCAGCTACGAGAAAAAACAAAACAAAACAAAACAAAACCCAACCACCTGCCGCAACCATGGGACCTGGAGAAAGAGAAAGGAGTCTTTATGTCCCCCTGGTCTGGTTGAGGTCACCTGCAAGAAGCAGGGTGAGGGTGCCCCTCCCTCTACCAGAGGCTGATCCAGTATGCCATTAATCGTGACATGTGCACCAAGAGCCACTAACCATGCTGGTTCTTCCTTTGGTATTGGGCTCCTTCAGCTGTGCTTACAAATAATATGTCACGAGAGAAATTCTATATGTGGTCTTCTTTTTTTCACTTGTTCTCAAACACGTTTGCTCATCACATCATAAATGCCATGTAAGTTCTTTACAGGAAAAACAATCCCCATGCAAATATAGAAAGCGAAAAACACTCAAAGAGCATGTCCCCCACAATTCCACCGCCCAAAGCAATATCACAATTGACTTCCCTCCATCCTTCCCGGCTGTCCTCTGTGCTCATGTCCAGGGGATTCTGCATGTGGACACTGAGCCTCCTGCTTCCATTTGCTGCCATTTTTAGTGTTCACTCTCTTTGGGATTTCTCATGAGACGTGTGCCTGTCTTTTGGGTATGCAGGATCACCTCTCATGTACCTTGCCCCCTGGATTGACAATTTCACATTCAATTCTTGGAATCAGAGCGCCCACCCCCCCCCGACATTTTGTAATGTTTTTAATAAGGTGTTTCTTTCGTGGCCACTGCATGGCCCAGTCCTTGGGCAAGCATTTCATGTGAAGTAATCAGCACAGAAGAAAACGCCTCAAGTTGCTTACAAAGATAGTCCATTTTCATTTCAAGATACTTAATATATTCAGGGTTACATATGAGAGAGTAGATATGAGATTAGATAGATGCAATGAGAATAGATAGATAGATATATCTATCTAGATTAGATAGACGCAATGAGATCTTGTGCGAGGCTTCCAGAAGTAGCTGGTAGTTTGATTCAGAAAAGTTTGAAGTGTCCCCAGGACTTCGGAGTGCACATGTCCCTAAAATAAACACAGCAGTGATGATAACAATGGCATCATCACGCTAACCATTTATTCAGTGTCTCCCATATATCAAAGGCCAGTGCACATCCTGACAGCAAGAAGGAAGGTGATAATGGTGAAGCAATGAGGTTAAATGAGGTGGCGTATTCCTGTGATACAAGGAATGTTTGGCAGCCAAGAGCTATTGTGATCATCTCATTCCTTTTTCATAACTGTCTTGCAGTAGGTACGTAATTTCTCTAAGCACCTTATCTCTGAGAGACCTGTGAGCGGCTCAGTGAGATCCAATATTGCATCGGTCATAGCAAGTAATGAGTATAGAAGCTGGAATTGGAATTCTGTTTCCTGAGAGCCATGAGGATCATGGCTTTGCTGAATCCTTGGCTAAGTTGAGGAGCATATCAACCTAGTTTTTCTTATTTAAAAAAAAATTTTATTTTTTGTGTAAGACTGTTTGCCTGCATACACACACACACACACACACACACATATGTGTGTGTGTGTATGCACATCACATGCATGCTTGGTGCTCACAGAGGCCAGAAGGAAAGCCTCAGGTCCCCTGGCACTGGAGTTCATCATGTGGGTACAGTTAACTGTAAACTGAGCCCAGGTCCTCTGGAAGGGCAGCTGGTGCTCTTAACCACTGAGCCAGCCCTCCAGCCCCCAGATTTTCTTCATTATGGCCACATTTCTTTGACAGGTTTGTTTTTATAGACCATTCCTTCCTCCACCCTACATGTGGTTGGGGGAGAGAGTGCTCTGTGCCTGCTGTCCAGCTGTGGTTCTCCCTTCAACAAAGTGAAGCTATCCACATACTTTTGCATTTGCTTTCCCCTCACTATCAGTGAGATGGCCTAGACCAGCAGCTCTCAACCTAAGAGTTGAGATACTCCTTTAGGGGTCTAAGTGACCCTTTCACAAGGGTAGCCCAAGACCACTGGAAAACACAGATATTTGCATCACAATTCATAACAGTAGCAAATACACTTACGATGAAGCAGCAAAAATAATGTTATGGTCAGGGGGTCAGTACGACATGAGGAACTGTATTAAAGGGTCACAGCATTTGAAAGGATGAGAACTGCTAGCCAAAGTCCCATTTGATACCTAAATACAGAAATAAATCACGTAGGTTCCTGCCGCTCTTCCATTTGTTTTAACCAAAGTCGTAGTTTAAGTATAGTTTTGAGAGAAGAAAAGGCTGCATTGCCTCAGAAGTGAAGACCCTTCACCTTTTGGGATCAGATTCCCCCTCCCCCTCTCTTTCTCTCTCTGGTAGAATGAAAAATTGGTTCCCACTGTTCAGAAATTACTGAGGAACGATGGTTTCCAAGGCTGCATTTAACCTGTGTGGTTTTTAAAATTATATTAAACAAACCATCATCACTCAGAAATCCAGAGATTTTATGCAGCGCTATAGATTGCCTGCTCTCACCCAGAAAAACATCTGGAAAAGTCCAGAAACATTTTGCCTGTGGTGCAGCCATTTGTTAACAAGTGTTTTCTGTAGACAGACCCAGGATACTCACCAGACTCCCAACCCCCATAGTTTCCAGTAAGCTCTGTCACCTAACTCTCATTTGATCTAACCAGATCTTCTAAGGTGGCCACACCTCTTGTAGGTGCCTAAGTCGCAGCATGCCTCACAGCTCCAGACCTCTATGGTGGGTTCCCCAACTCACATGGAAGGACTGTATCACAGGACTCAGCCAGCTTCTTACTGGCCAGGATGGAGGTCTCCAGATCAGAAAGAGCCCAGGGCTCAGGACAGCTTCCTGGGATGCTGAGGTGTTGGGGGTGGGGGAGGGAGAGGGAGCAGTGGAGATCGAGCTTCGCCTCTGGATTCTAGGCTGCCTAGATTGAAGGCTTGGGGTGTGACTTGGTGGGCAGGTGTCCCTCATCCTCCTGGGCATGCGCTCTTCTACAGTGGATCTAAGCTTAGGGCTACTTAGCACATCACCTGGCTCCAAGAAGGCCATCAGCACTTCCTAGAGCGGACATTTGACTTTGCTCCTATTTTTCATTCTTAATGAATGGGGGGGGGGGGGGAGGAAAGGAAAAGAAGGAGGAAGGAAACTTTTTGATAACAGTTGCAGTTTTTGCAAAAGTTTTACACAATTTAAATCTTAATAATTCCTATAAGAAAGCTTATCTACATTCCATTTAACAGTAAATAAGGTTTCTTTAGGCTTTGCCCATATGCACATAATAATTTTACTATACAAATAGCTAACATTTGCTGCAAATCTGTTCAAAGAACTGTGGCTTTGGTGTCGGATCTAAGAAGTCGTTTGCCATGCCCAAATTCATATTGATTTTCTCCTGTTATCTTATAGAAGTTTTTACATCTTGGTGTTTTATATCTATGAGCAATTTTGAATTAATTGTGTGTGTGTGTAGAAATGTAACTTGTTTATCTAGTTTTTGTCACCATGTGAATATTTAATTTTTTCAGCCCTATTTCTTTTCCCAAGTTGTGGTGTTTGTACTTTCCTACCAAAGAACAGCTGATGCAGAAGCAAGAGGTCATGAACTCCAGACCAGCCGGGCCTACATGGTGAAGCCTTCTCAACACACATAGGGCTCCGGATATGGTTCACTGTTAGAGTGTCTAACACACACAGAACCCTGGCTTCTGTCCCTGGCATACAGACACACGTGTGTCTGCATACACACACACTCTCTCACACACATGCGTACACTATAGTTGACTGTATTTGAGTGGGTCTATTCCCAGACGTTCTGGTCTATCTATTGTGTGCCTTTCACCAGTACCACAATGCCATGATAGTTTTAAGGGAGCAGTCAAAGTTGACTTTGTTTGCTCTGCAATATTGTGCTTGCTCTTCCAGGTTCTTTTTTTCCCCAGACTCTTCAGAGAGACTCCACTTGTTGGTATCTACAAAAGGACTTGCCGGGGTTTTGATAGAGATTACCTGGAAGCTCCAGATCAAGTTGGAGAACAAAACAGATAGGGAAGTCCATAATAATGTGGCATTCACCCACCCATAAGCATGGACTATCCAAGAAAAAGAGAGAGGGAGACAGGGAGAGGCAGAGAAAAGGAACTATAACCTTTAGATTCAAATTAAAGTAGACACAAACAGGGCCAGTCTAGTGCAGGTAGGTGGAGTGAAGGAAAAGGAGGCCACTAGCCCTAATTGATAATGACCCTCTCCTTCACCAGTCTCTTGTGGGCCCTTTTGTGACTAGGCCTACCTAGCCCAGGTATAGAAAGGGGTCTGCTAAGTGTCTGATCTCCAGATCAAATTCTCCAACCCCCAACTTTGATATCCAAGTCTTTGGGCTGCCTTTGTGCAGAAAGTTCTTAGACGGGCAGTCTAGTTTAGCCATGTTTTGACTGTGCCAGAGTTAATATGTTGGGGTCTTGGTCCTCAGTGCAACACTGTTGGGAGATGATGTGGAGCCCTTAGCTGGTGGGGTTTCGTGGGAAGTATTTAGTATTTAGTCACTGGGGGTCTGTGCTTTGTAAGACACCAGTGTAATTTTCCTGACCCCAGGACGTTCTCTGCTTCTATGTCACCCTATGATCACTCCCTTGGCATGTGTTCCTGCTGTGATACCAACCAAGAGGGCTCCTAACAAAGGCTGGAATGATATGGCCACTTGTTTTGGACTTTCCACCTCTAAAAATATACACTTAATAAAACTCTTTTCCTTATATATAAGTACCAGTTTTAGGTATGTTGTTATCATCACAGAAAGTAGACACACAGAATTGGTTTAGCAAGAATCCGTTCTCCCTAGGTGTCTTTTCAGTAATTTGCCAACCATTGACCAGGCATTCATCTATGCTGTGCATCTACAGATAGATGAGAATAATTCTTTACATAGATCGCATGGCTTTTATATACCTCTGAGGAGTACGGTATTAGGAGGACGGTGTAGGAATCCCTAAGTGGGTGAGTGGGAGGCGTTCAAGCTCTGAGGGTGCAAAGACCTTGTCGGAGAATGAAGTGATTCCATGACGCTTAGAATTTCCTGTTCATTCAGAGGCATGTTGCTGTCTTTTTCTCTTATACATTCTCCTCAGGGAGTCAGTGGGGTTATAACTTTGCTGCTGTAATTGTGATTAGTGTCATTCTGAAGTAAGTGTGTGTGTGGAGGTACATGTGTGTAAACAGGGTCTCATGTAGCTCAGCTGTTCTGAAACTTACTGTTGAAATGACCTGGAACTTTTGATCCATCAGCTTCCACCTCCCATTATGCTAGGACTTCAGATATGCATCAAACATGCCTGTTTGATCATGCCTGACTGACAGAAGCAGGGGATTGAACTCAGGACTTTATGCATGTTAGGCAAACATTCTATCCATTGGGTGGAATCCCCAGCCACACCCCATTCTTAATTTTTTTTTTAAGTTAAGACCACAAAACTGAAAAGGCTATGACTCAACTGGAGTCACACAAACAGGAAAAGGCAGAAATGACACCAAGACATGGAACTTTTACCTGAATCCAACACTGTTACCTTTGGTGCTCTATACTGCTTCTAGACAGAGTATCCATCTTTTAAAATGTTCTTAGTAACTAATCCAAAACACTATCTTCTATTAAAATAAACACTGGCATTTTATACACTGGAATAACAGAATTCTTGAGATTGTGAAAGATTAAAAAATTAAACACAAATTTGGACAGGGCAGGAGCAGGAAGATCGGTTGGATTCAGATTGCTTCTGGCTTCTCCAAAGCCACTCCTCCACTCCCTTTTGTTTCTACCATCCTAAGATAGAAACCTCTGTTAAGCAGTGAATGAGGTCACACACCCTGTAGACAAGACTATTAAGACTTAGAAGCACGTCCCACAGATCCTACTGCAGTGTTATATCTATTTGCTCGACACTCTTTTAAACAATTCAAAATCACATGCGTCATTTGGTGGGTATAATATTGGGACTTGAGTCTTTTTTTCTGTGTCAGCAGTTACTTATTGTCCTCTCATATACAAATACTTCTAAATTGGGGGGATAAAATAATAGCAGTAATGGGAATACCAATAAACAGGGACATTTGTAGATTATGTATCTTCTTTAATCTCCATGTCAATCCAAGGAGCAATCATTAGACACATTTAACTGATGAGAATATGGAGGGCTTTGTAAGATTACAAGCCTGCCATCTATGAGTACATAGGTTTCAAACCAAGGCTACTCAGACTTACTGCTTTTTCCCCTATAGGACTTGACACTATGGGACTTCTTTGATACCAAGGACAGGGTTTTCTTAAAGGATAAGACCATTTCTGTCCTTGGAAAGCAAGTAGGGCTTGGATATTTAATTCTATGAGCCAGCAAAGCCTCAGAGCCAACCATTATACTGGATCTACAATTTCACGCTGATAATTTTATCTGTTGTGGTCTCATTGATTCTTGGAACCAATGCAAGACTCATGATATAAGCGTGGAAAACTACTATTCACAAGACCACAAGCAAGACAGCCTTCACATTTGAGTCACTTTCTCTTGTTTGTTTCCACAGGATGGAGAGAGGAGGCAGGAGGCAGGAGGAAGGAGGCAGGAGGCAGGAGGCAGGAGGCAGCTGTATGTGTGATAGGCACTCCAAACTTTGGAAGAACCCAGGCTTAGAGAACACAAACATTTCATGATGGACAGCAGGCCCACCTAATCTTTTCCTGAGTGAGATATAATCTTTATCATTATGTGAAGTAAATACTTGCTCAGCACTAGAGAGGACGATGCCGGATCTTACACGGCAGGCCTCTAAATAAGCATCGTTGAAGTGGTAGTCTGGAATTGAAGCAACCAGCCTGCAAAATGTACAGACTTACTCATGTTCTTAAGGGGCACCACAGCTGTTCAAGGCCCAAGGCAACCTGAACTTGGAAATACCTTAGAGAAAGGAGAATGGAGGCTTCCTGATCCAGCAGGCACAGCTTGTGGTAGGCACTGTGCAGTCTGCCTCTGACACCTAGCTTAGTTTCATTTCTATTGCTGTGGAAAAAACACCACCGCCAACAGCAGTTTATGGGAGGAAAGGGTTTATTTCGCCTTACAGCTTATAGTCTTTCATTGTGGGATGTAGGGGCAGGAACCTGGCGGTGGGAACTGAAGCAAAAGCCATGTAGAGACTGGCTTCTTTCTATACAACTAGGACCATCTGCTCAGGGGTGGCACCAACCACAGTGGACTGGGCTCTCCCGTATCCATCATTAACCAAAAATGCCCCACAGAGACATGTCTATAGGCTAACCTGATAGAGGCCATTCCTCAGTTGAGATCCCCTCTTCCAAAATATGTCTAGGTTCATGTCAATATGACAAAACCCAATGAGTACACTACCAACACAAGCCATCCCATGGTGGACACTCAAAGTCTGAGCACGAGGGCCTGGCAGTGATGAGAGTGGGGCTTGGGGTGCAGGTTGTGTGGAAATGATCTCAAAATGAAAATAAAGTCAACACAGAATGCACAAAGCTGAGTGATGCCACCTGAATGTTCCTTCATTTGCTTGTTTGCTCCCGATAATGCCTACCTCCTAAGGGGGAGTGAGGGTGCAGTGATGTCAAGAGTGTCAAGGGCTTAGCACAGCTCCTGTTATACTACCAAGAGCTCAATAAACACAAGCTCCAGAAGCTACATAGAAATCAGATGTATGGTCACGGTTCAGTTTAAGTAAATTTAATTAAAATATGAACCACCTTAGGGAAGTTGTAACACTTCACAGTGTAAAGCAAAGCATCCTTGCTTTTTGTCACGGCTGCTGCTGGCTGTTAAGGTTGTTTTCACCAGCTAATCCCTTTGCTGGGTTTCCAATGAAGCCTGATTTGCAAAAATGTGTCTGACACCAAGTATTTCACAGATCAACCAATGTATACAATATCCAACAAATCAATGCAAATACTTCTGAAATGCCCATCCTTATCATGCTGCATGGTGTGCAAAGGGCTCGCGCCCAGGGTCCAGAGCATAGACATCTTTACACCCTACCCTGCCTATGTGAATCCGCTTTCCCAGTGTTATGATAGCCCAGAGGAGCAGAGCAGAGGAGCCTTCTCCTTGACCTCCCCCCTCTCAGAACCTTCACTCCCTGGCTTCATAGTCTCTGGCTTCCCAGAGAGGCTACCTGGCCCTATGCTGTATCAAGAAATCTATAGATGCTCAGACGTCTGTGGCTCTGAACTGGCCCAAGTCCCATCTTCTTCCCAATCCTCCTCCTTATACTTCAGCCTTCTGTATTTGGAGGACTCTTAGTTACAGGGGAAAGATACTCCCATGAAAACTAGCATTATAAAGATGTAAATAAAGACAGGGACATACGTAAGTACATACATGCATACATATAGAGAGAAAGAACTGAACAAAAAGTTACTTGGCCAGGAAGGACATGCATACATGCATACATATAGAGAGAAAGAACCGAACAAAAAGTTACTAAAACCAGGAAGGACCTTAGGTCCAGCAGGCTCAGGTGTTCAAATGGTGTGGCCAAGCCTTGCTTTCCTCATCTGTCTTATGTGCTTGCTACCTCCTGTCAGATTGCTACAGCATACATACACACATAATTAAAAACAAATCAAACATAAAAAGAGTTTCCAGAACTCATTTCATACTGCAGTTGTGCAATACAATATTCCTAAGACCAAGAACATTATTGAAAAAAATAATTATATTTTACCCAAGTCCTCTGCAAGAGTAGCAAGTGCTTGTCACTGCTAAGCTATCTCCTTAGCCCTAAGAGCTTCTTTTGTATGGGGACCAAGGCTCACTACAGAGAAGGCCACAAGTACCCTGAGACTGTATTCAATAAACCACACAGAAATGGCAGTATGCATTCTTTGGGGACAGTCTCCAGATCCTACCAGATACTAGACAAAGTTCGCTAAACCAAAATCTGAATGCAGTGCCCTAAGGCAGTCGCCATACCAGCTCAAGCAAGCTCCTGTGGTACCGTGCTCATCTTCCACTTGTCTTCAGGCTCAACTCGTGGATATCTCAGTCTTCCTATGACTCTAAGCCCCTCAGCCCAGTCAGTGTTCAAATCTGAGTTTCTCTTTGACTTGAGTGAGCTCACTAAACCTAGTTTCTCTGTGCAAAATGGTATAGTATTGGCTTCAGTTCACTTGAAGGAAATGTACACAGGAGTCTAAAATAACCCTCACATGAGCCTGGGAGGTGGGTTCAGTTAGAACAAGCCGTTCTCAGCCTTCCTAATGCTCCGGCCCTTTAATATAGTTCCTTACGTTGTGGTGACACCCCAACCGTAAAATTATTCCATTGCCGCTTCATAACTGAAATCTTGTCACTGTTATGAGTCGTGATATAAATATCTGATATGTAGGACATCTGATATGGGCCCCCCAAAGGGGTTGCAACCCCACAGGTTGAGAACCACTGAGTTAGACAGTTTGGCCACTGAGGCTTTAAACAGTGGCTAACAGTGCTAGGAACTGAGTGAGGCAAAGGTTAGGAGGAAGCCTGTGAGGCCCCACACTCCAGTGGTGGTTCCCCACTTCCACCTTGACGGTAGGGCCCTGGAAACCTTTCACCTTCCACACCTTGCATCACCCTCCTACAGGCCCCACTACAGAGCCAGATACGCACCTCACCACAGCCCACGCTCTTCCCTCACAGGATGCATGTAAGGACTCAGGAGAAGGCACGTGAGAGCAGCTAGCACAGCACGTGGCAGGAGACAGGCTGATGACTATGGGGCTAGACATGTTTACCTTCCATCTCCATTGATTTACTATTCCCTCTTGGTGCCTGTAAAATGATTTCTGGGCCTTCCAGCCCAGAAGGGCCCAGGAGATTTTACAAGCAGCCCCTGCTCACTGTTAAACCTTCACATTAGTGGTCCCCAGGAGTTAAGGCCCAGGAGGAATCCCTCTCTGCCTAGGCCAGATCTTTGGCTGACGTGAAACTGGATCAATGAAACCTATTTACCTAGCTCCAAATAAGAGAAGTGGCCCCTTTTAGGAGCTAGTGATTAGGCAATGTTTCAATTTTTTTTTCCCCTACAGTTTTTCATTACCTTCCATTTAGAACATTTATTGCCTTGCTAACTTCCGGCAGCAGGGTCCAGGCATAAAGAGATGAGAACTAGGGCTGCTGAGTCCTCAAATTCTTGGCTGGAGGAAGCTTCTGCCCTTCCCCAACACTGCTCTGTGGGTTGGACACCTCTAAGGAACTGGGCCTGCCAGCAGCTCTCCTCCCACCAGGCTTGAATGCCCTACAAGGTTGGTAATGGATGGCCTCAGTGCACATACACATCAGAGACATAACAAGCTCCGGCTGGTTCTAGAGGGCAGCATGCCCCTGACACCTAGAGGCGAGAGAGGGGAGAGAATTGTAGCTTGCTGAAGGTGTCTACGAACTAGGTCCCCTGAGAACATTACTTTTAAGTTTTACATAATCACTGCCTTGCACACATAAAGTTGCCTGTTAGCTTTCTCCCAGCCATGCTGCTAAAGGTGGCAAAACCAAACTTGACTCGGTCTGGCTGGGAAGACCACATCTTTCCCTTTCTGGGGCTTCAGTTACTTCCTCCATATCCTGCAGGTGCTCTTTGTACCAAAGAAGCATAAATGGAAACCCATGTGATATCTATGGCATGTCACCGGGCACACACCAATCAGGATGAATGGAAGATTTAATTGTCCATCCTTGCCAAGCGTCCTGCTGTTTCTCTGTGAATACTAATGCTCACACTGAAACCAGAACATGCAAGTTTCCCAGCTCATCTCCATGATATCTGCAGGAACTTTTTTTCTCCAAGTAAAGTTTATCTGACTCTGCTAATGAAAATACTTTCTACTCAATGGACGATATACTCATATCAGACGATATGAGTCCCCTCCAGCTGACTGTGGGGGCCTTCCTGACCCTCTCATCTCAGACACTCTGTGCCGGGGCCGCATGTGCCCATTTACCAATACCTGCAGAGACAGTGACTGGAAGGAAGACGCCACACCCCTGACATACAGTCTTAGAACAATTTCCCATCTGTGTATCCCTTTAAAACAGGAGGCGTCTCTGCTGTCTTCAGCTTGCTGTAGCAATCCCTGCCATCTGAGGTGTCCTGAAAAAAGGGGTCAAAACAACAACAACAACAACAAAAAACCTGTTACCTATAAATGTGCAAGACTTGCTAGCTGTTTGGTGGCACTTCCGTTGGTACCTAGAATAGCCCCAGGTCCCTCTTAGCATCTGTATCCAAGACTGTGATCTGCTGGCTGGAGGTTTGTTCAAATACAAATTTTGTGAAGCCATTGGCTGGTTTCTATTTGAGATACTTGACAGGGGAATCAGGGAGAGCAATCAAACTTGCTAGACATTTGCAGGGAACACTCTTTATGAGACCACAGTTTCCCCTTCCCTCTTCCGGGTGCTTTGGCCTACAGCCTCTCTCAAAGAACAGACTGAGCCTATATATGTATATATTTAACCAGCAATCACACTGCTGCAAGAGATCCTATCTAGGTGGGTAGGAGGTGCCTCACTGTGGCCTAGAGCAGCCTAGCCATATCTCTTGTGTATTCAGGTTCCATGGGGAAATGCATTTGCCTGTCATCTGCAGGATCGCAGCAGCTCTGAACTACACAAAGGCTTCTTGATGTTGAGCAAACCTAGAACTGACTGAGGATCATTTCAAAAGTACAGCAGTCCAAAAGATGTCTGAGGTAAGCAGATGTGGGAGTAGGCAGTTTGCTGGTTGTCAGGTACAAGCAGATGGTACTGTAGATGGAGTGTAGATGGAGTGTACTGTAGATGGTTTGAATGAGAATGTCCCTCAAAGGCTCTGATGTTTGCTACCTCATCCCCAGTTGGTGGCACTGTCTGGGTAGGGGTAGGGAGTGTGGCCTTGCTGGGGAAAGTGCATCATTGGGGTCAGGCTTTGAAGATTCAAAGCTGCATGTCATTCTCAGTCTGCTCTCTCTGGTTCAAGATGTGAGCTCTCAGCATCCTGCTCCAGTCACTGTGCCTGCTGCTGCTACCCCATAATGAACTCATCCCTCTGGAACAATAAGCCCAAGTACATCCTTCCTTCTATAAGCTACCTTGGTCATGGTGCTTTATCAGCAGCAGAAAAGTACCTAACACAACAAGGGTCATGTGGGTGGTTAACACCTTGAGTTTTAGAGTTAGAAAGGCAAGGGTTCAAAACTTGGCTCTACGACAAACCATGTAAGACTTTGGACAAATTACTCAGTCTTTCACAACCTCAGTCTCTAAGCTAGAATAAGGATAGCAATACCTCTTCATGATGAAGCTGAAGCTGAGCGAGACAAAGACTACAAGTTTCTGACCATTAGAAATGTGAGGCAATCTACATGCCAATGGAGATGTGTGTGTCCCATTCTGCATTCTCTTGTAATATGTCTCACCCTGTGGATTAATAGTGAACCTAGCTGACTAAGACAGGCCCACAGTAGGCCACAAAACATGTTTATCGGTGTCCTGTTGAACCCATGAGTATATGTCTGTTTTTATTCTGTAGTGTTGGTTTGTTTACCAATAGCATATCTAAACAGGTCTGAGAGAGCCTCAGCAAGCCTATTTTTAGTGCACATTCTTAGTGCTTTGTATGTGGCAACCAATTTCTCTGAGACTTAGTCATGTGCTAACACATGTAAGACACATTGCATGGTGTCTTTGTCCTGTAAAAGCCCAGTGATAACAAGAGTGGTTATAAGCATTGTGTACAAAGGTATCACATCCAGTCTCCAGAGCTGAGCATGGGGGTCAGACGTGTTGCATCCACAGGGTGTGGCCACTTGCATTGATTGGTGAGCAATCTTAAGGACTATGTGTCTTTTACTGAATGCTGATATCTTTTGCACCAGCTATTAACAAGAGGCCCAGACTTTTTTCTAAGTGACGTGTCCATCATCACACAGGTACTAAGTTGCAACTCAAGAGCATAACTGAGCATCCAGCTCAACGGCTGCCATGATCACATGTCACTCTTCAGCTTCCCTGTGGTGAGTTTTGCAGCCTCAGCTGTATTTACATTGTTGGCTAGAGAGACTTCCCTGTGCCCCATGGGATATTTAATGTAATACTTCAGACACTTATACAGTTTCACAGTTCTATGCAGATATCCTCCCTTCTCACAACCCCAGCAGCCCTCTGCCATCAGCGCCTCAAGACCATCATCTCTTGAAACAGGAATGTCTGAGCCTTGTATCATACAGCTCCTTTAATTTCTGTACCACCCGGTGAGCCAACTTGCTCTCCAGAATCTCTTTTCTAATGAGAGGTGAGGGGGTAACATCCATCAAGTTACCCAACTCAGAAATGTGGGTGTCATCCACGCCCATCTTCATTCCCACTCCCACCTCACCTCTCACCTAGTGCTGTTGACACTAGCTCCTGAATCCTGTTTCTATTCCACTCCATCCTTACCTTCCCTAGCTCAGACCACCACGTCTCACCTCTGGATCAGCCTCTCAGTCAGACACTGCCTCCAGCCCTATCCCATCAAGCTCAGGGAGATTTCTCTAAGTGTGAATCTAGTCACTCACTACTTTGAGTATTTCCTCAGGGAAATCGCCTGCTCAAAAAGTAGAGGTAGCCACAATGCAAAGGTTTGCAATGAGGTACGAATGAACCTTTGTCTAAGCCCTACTTCCCTTCACTGTGACCACAGGCTGATCTGTCGGTCTCTGCTCACCATACTTTCTGCTTAGGCAGTAGTGTCCAGTCCCCAGATCCTCATGCTCTGACATTGGGCATCAGTTCCCAAAGTCCCACAGTCTACTACTGGACAGATGTTCGGTGGATAAATAAATGGATAGATGTATGGGTAGATGGATATGCAGTGCCCTAAGCCACTGCAGGGACTCCAGTAACATTTGCAAGGAACTAGATTTCTTCCTTGATGTGGTCCTCCACTGTTTGAGGAAGATCTTCCTTTAGGGACATTTTAGATGCAGAGGAGAGACGCTACTTGGGAAACACAAGATGAAGCAGGTTACTGGATCCACGGTTAAAAACTCATTTCTGAGCTATCATTTTCTTGTGTGGGTAAGCTTCAGGAGTGGTCACTTCTCCAAGAACCTAGCCCTGGAGATGGGGGAGTCTGGTGACATTTATTTGATGGGGGGGAATGTACAACAATCATAACCATGTTTATTTGACAGGTGTAGTATCACTCTGTCCAAGGGGTTTTCTTTCCAGGATGAGGAACAGGTTTGTTCTAGCCGAGAGGCTGCTGGGACTGGTGTGGCCATGGCCAGCTGAAGCATACACAGCACTCAGTCCCTTGTTCACCTGCAGCACCCTCCCCCTCCCGGCCTGGGTCTGAACCCCAGAATGGGGCCAGCCAGCCAGAACTTGGGGCTGGGGACAATGACAGCTGCACCTGCCCAGAGCCAGCAGGATTTGTTCCCCTGGATTTTCCACATCATTGACTCCAAGATCGGGTCTGATTGCCCATGCACCCTCGGAGGCTTGCCAGGGGCAGGGTGGGGGCTCAGGTAACTTTGTGTCTGAGTCGCCGGAAGAAAAAGGTATGCCATAGGAGCACTGGTAGACATGACCCTTCTAAGCCTGCTTCCCACCTTCATTCGCATGCCAAGAAAGTAGCTGATTGAAAGGAGTCAGCCAGGAGCAGGGTCTAGATTAAAGGTCAGCTGAGGCAACACCAGGAGGGAAAGAAGAAGCAATGTCTGCTTGATCTTGAGCCAGGGAGATACTGGCAGAATGAAAATGAGGCTC
This sequence comes from Meriones unguiculatus, assembly GCF_030254825.1. NCBI lineage: Eukaryota > Metazoa > Chordata > Mammalia > Rodentia > Muridae > Meriones > Meriones unguiculatus. The sequence goes on from NC_083359.1 coordinate 35,389,333, forward strand.
TAGAGCTGGAGCCCAGAATTTGCAAGTCAGGATAATTCAATGATAGCGCCTAAGAGGGCAGTAATTAGCATCCTGGAGAACAGAGTTCTGAGCCCACTCTCTGTCTGGGTGACCCTAGGCAAGTCCCCTCACCTCTCTGAGCCATCCTAATATACAACATGAAGAATGTTGGGAGGATAAATGAAGACAACAGATGAAGGGCTAGCTCTGTTCCTGACCATGCTGTGAGGATCAGGCAGCCTGTTTTTTGTAGCAAGAGATTCGCTGCTTGTCATTCTAGCACCATGCAAGGACATCAATAAATGGGCAGTCTTGGAGAAGCAGGAATTGGAGTCCCAGTAGGAGCTTGCCTTGGCTCAGTTATCCCAGGTCTCGTGGCACAAACAGCTCCAGAAATGCTCAACAGGAGTGGGCAATTGACTCTTTACCCATTGTAGAGATGGTTCCCCAGCCAACAGCCACTCCTCTGAAAGCTGAAGTGTTTATTCCTAGAAAATAGAGTTATTGAAGATCCTAGAAATGGTGTGTCATCTCCCAGGCTTCCTCAACTTGATCACATGATCTTTTTGTGGAAGGAAGCGTCTTCCTTGGCTGGTTGTTGACTTGGGTGTCTAATGCTGAGAGCTGCATCCACCATAATGCAACTCAACATGGTGAGCCAGAATCCCATCAATGTGAAAAAGGCCCAAAATATGAGGCAAACATTCTGGAACCGCTGTGGCTTCTGAGTTCCTGTTACATGGAAGAATAAATAAGCATATATTACACAGGCAATTTCTATTTGAAGAAAAATGTAGTCTAAGTCAGGAATGGTGGCAGGTGCTTAAAATCCCAGAAATTGGGAGGACAAGGCAAGAAGATCCTGAGGTTGAGGCCAGCCTAGGCTATATAGCAAGACTCCATCTCAATAAACATCATCCCAGTGTCAGCCTTTGGGGGCTTGAGAAAGCATTTGAGCTGTTCTGAGAGGGAGGCTAAATTTTATAGCAGATGTTCCTCAGGCTTCTTACTGCCTTCCTCTGGCAAGGGTGGGAATTGCAGGCCTTATGTTTTCTAAGATGACTAGATCTGAGACTGTCACTCTCTGCATCCCAGGTCGCCAGAGAGAATTTGTGGAGTCATGAGGCCTCAGTTATGTTTCAGGTGTTCACTTCATCCATCAATCTAAGGCCCTACACAGCAGCTGGCTCTGGAGTCGGTGGGGTAGTAGCCCAGCTAAACACGTGTCCCAATTCATGCCTGTAATGACTACCAATGTCCTGCAGACTTACAAGGTTTGTTCTGTTACCAGTATCGCTTTCACGCTTACCCCTTAAATCCCTCTGAATCACCCATACTCCACAGGTCCCTAACCCATCTGTGTCTCAGTTTCCTTCTATGAGAGATGTTAAGTAATGTTGTATCCTCAGCTGGCATCACTGGTTCCAGTTCGGGAACCAAGAACAGTGAAGACTTTAAGACCCTCTTCCAAGGGCAGACACATGCTTCCATGAACAGAGGTCCCACAAGAATTACCTAATATGCCAGGTGTGGTGGCATATAACTACAATCAGCACTTGGGAGGCCAAAGCAGGGAAATTGCATTTGAGTGCAGCTTGGACTACTAGTGATACCCTGGCTTGAAAAGCCAAGATATAAAAATGAAACCACATATCATGTCCTCTGGAATCTTAGCTAACCTGGTCTTGAAAACTGGACTCATCAATTGTTTACAGTGTAAACCTGGACAAGTGATTTTTTTTTTCTGTCCCAGCCCTAACATCCATAGCTAAGATACACCCTGCCCATCTTAGGAGGTACTACCAGCATGCACTGTGTTCAGCTGGGAAAACAAAATACTGTATAAACAATAGCTTTGGGGTTGTTTTTTTTTTTTTTTTTCTTTTTCTTTTTATGCTGTTGATGTTCTTGTTATTGTCAAATCTCTAGCATTGTTGAAGCATTTTCTATGTTTCAGAACTTGGCTGACAAAATTCACTTGAGCACAGGAGCCCCACGTACCGATGGCAGCCCTTCAGGAAGAGGAAGGACGCCCCACAAGGAAAGTATAGCAGAGTCAGATGGACAGAGCAGAGGGCCCTAACAGGAGCAGCCTGGCTCTTCCCTTCATATCAGAGAGGAGAAAGATGTTGGAGAAGGCCCCAGATCACTTGCTGTCTCAGAGTAGAAGCACCTAGGGTTAGTGACATCCATTAAGGCACTCAGGATGGCCATAAAACATTAGGGTATAAAAATGCATTCAGCTAACACTTACCATATGCACACTACTGTGAAATTGTGGTAAATGTCAGTGACACACTTTCGATGTGTTAGTTCAAAACCTAGAGCTCTGCTAACTAGACAATAAATGTTCATATGACTAACAGGGCCCAGTAGATGATTCTGAGTTGGGAGTTTACTAGTCTCCAGAGTTCTGGAAGAATAGATAAGGATGGAGAAACTGAGGTACTGTGATTCGTGCATCAAGGTCATAGGGCTCAACAGGCACCTAGTCAGGTAGATCCCAGCTGTACCTTCTCTTATCACATCATACACTTCTCCCGCCTGGCTGCCTCTCAGGCGGCTCGTGTCTGCACCTAGCAGGGGCGTGGGCCCATTAATTCCCAGGCAAATGGGTTCTGGGCACGTGTTGGCAGCAGGTCCTAGGACAGCTCAAACAGGCTTAGACCGCCCTTAGACCCCATGGCAGCCTCCCCTCTGGCCTCTAAATGATGGTGCGGAGCACTTGTGTGTTTTCAGGGTAAACAGGAGGGCTGGAGCCACCGGGGAGGCAGGTATGTAACTCTGCCAAGCCAAAACAGAGAAAACACAGGACTCCCCCTAACTCTTGTGGGGGAGGGCAGGACACACAGGCCAGCTGGACACCAGCGTGGGCTTCAGGCTGCTCTCAGGGTCAACAGCACCCATCATGAAAGGGGGCACAATGCTTTCCACCCTCAGTGTGCTCCTGCATCCTCCATCCCTGGCCATGTCTGCGAGGGGACATTGGGCATGTTAGTTCTCTCCTCTCTGTTACAGAATGGGAACAAGACCTCTATGGAGAAAATACTGCAAGTCTTACTCCAGCTCCACTCTGTCCCCTGAACCCCTAACACTGTTCTTGGACCTTTAGCCAAGAGTCAGCCTGGATCTCAGTGCCAACTCTCCCATTTACTTTTGTGGGAGTTGGGACTAATGGCTTAACTTTTCTGTTTAATTCAGTTTCCTGTTATTTTGCGGATAATGAACAGCCACTAACCGAATGGCTAAAAAGCCTGTGTTCCTGAATCTTGTCTCCTCTGCAAGCAGCCCTAAGCACTTCCCAGGGAACATTACCACATAGGTACAAGGGCGCCATATCTGTAGATATTTCCAGAAATGCAGAAGCGCAGAAACATGCTCTGGATGTTGGTGGGCGATCAATCACCTGTGTTTTTAAATGCTGGAATCTGCACAGGAGGCATTGCATGGTTTAGACTCATAAGTCTGAAGACCAGGGTTGACCAGCGACTGGAGGGAAAGGGCAGGTGATTTGCCCAGCTGTGCATAGGCCAACCTTTTACAAGCCATTAGGACAGGGCCTCCATTCCTGTGGCACTTCATCTGGCTTCCTGGGCTCCCTTCCTCATAAGTGTTATGATTCCCTATGACGCTCAGGAAGCTGTGCTGAAGATGGACAGGCACCAGCTCCCCTGAGCTGTCTCTGCCGTTGAGGAGAAAGTCTCGTGGGTGGTGGGTTGCTAGCCGCCTCTCCAGCACTGGTGGTCTCTCTTTTCAACCCCTGCCCTGTGCAAGCTGCTGACCTCCCACAGAGCACTTTGCGCCTGCTTCATCTCCAGAGCATAGTTATCTCCTGTAGTGGCAAGTCACACTGCTGCTCCGTTCTTCCCTATGCTACAGATTTTCTCTTAGGAATGGTGCTGCCTGAATCTAATTTAAAATAGTAAGTAAAGAATGTTCCAGGTGATTGGCAGACACACCAGACAGCATTGGAGCGGGAAGGAAGTGGCTGAATTCTGGCATACACTGTGTTAGGTAAATGAGAATGGCCTTGTTCTTAACACAGCCCTGGAGGAACTTGTCTGACCACCCTGGAGGCAAGCGGCAGCAGGCCAGGCTGCACAGGGCATGGATTGTGAGTAGTGGGTAGTCAGAAGTCCAGGAGCATGCTGGGACCCAATTGCCCTGAGGTGACCCAGAGACAGTCAAAATCAGTCTTGGAAACCTCAGAAAGTCTGTCAGGACAAACGGGGAGAGAGGGGGGGAAACTGCACATCCATGCTAGAATATCCATAGGAGTTGTTAATCCTGAGCAATGGCTATACACTGGCATCAGCCTGGTGTCTTGCTAGCAATGAGTTCTGGGCAGGGCATTCAGAAGCCTGGGTCCTAGTGCTAGAGTAACTGTAATGGCTGTGATATCAGGGGCTGTGGCAGTGTTTAAATCTCCTCCTTCCACTTTCTGAGTTTGTATCCTTCCACAGAGTACCCATCTTCTTTGTGTCTCAGGTTCCTCATCTATGAAGAAGAAAAATAGTTCCTGCTGACTAGGGCCTCACGAGGATGAACTGAAATATGTCATTTATAACACCTCACAAAATGTCAGTAATGCCATACCTAGGACTCCACAATAAGCGGCTTCTGCTGTTATCCCCAGCACCATTCGAAAGCAGAAGTTTCCTGATGCTAGTCAAGGAACTTCAGTACCTCCCTACACTGACTTGGGGTCCAGTGGCCTACATTTGCATCTGTCTGCACTGTGAGGGTGGAACTGGGTCAGAAACTCATAAGCTCTTAGTTGCCCTTGTTTATAAAATGGGGTGGACCGGGCCTGTGCAGGAATCCTCCTGCATCCATAGAACTCTGTGTGTGTGTGTGCATGTACACGTGTGTGTATATACATAACCACATACATGTTAACATACCCACAGTTGTCAGGTGCACAGTGATGTCTAAACTAACACTTCTCCCCAGGAGGCGACCACTAAGGAAAGCAGCACACAGAGAGCTGTGTGTAACTGGGCTCAGAACACATGTCTGAAATCTCAGGACTCAGAAGTAGAGGCCGGAGCATCCTGAAGCCACAGCGTGGACTCCGTAGTAAGACCTTGACTCTCTCTCTCTCTCTCTCTCTCACACACACACACACACACACACACGGACACTCTTGGGGTTGGGGGAGACTCCTCGGTCCTGGTTCAGGATCTTGACAAGAGAGACAGTACAGGTTCTAGGAGTGCCAGACAGGCCTATTTGCATATTGGTAAAGAAGACGGAACATGCAAACATCTCGGCTCTAAAGAGAGGCTTGCAAACAGTAGTGTCATTACGCTTTATTCAGTCTCTCATTTCACTCACTGAAGACCTTACTCAGAAGTGGCCTTCTAACAACTTCGTTTCATTCCAGGAAAAAAAAAAAAAACAGTTCAGAAATTAATAATAAAAATAAACAGATTCTTAAACCTCCTTTTAAAGCTTTGTGTCCGTTGTCTGTTCCCACCCGTATAAAGGATGCTGGCAGCTGGTGTGGATCATCTCACAGCTGTCTTTGCGGTTGTAGAAGCATACCTGTCCGTACATAGAAGTACGTCTGTCTGACTTGTCTGTGTCTCGGTGTCTGTCTTTCTCTCTTTGTGTTTGCGTGTGTGACAAGGTCTTACTATGTAGTCCACGCTGGCTTCAGGATGCTCCTGCCTCTACTCCTGAGAACTGAGATTACAGACGTGTGTTCTGCCCCCAATTACACATAGCCCTCTTTGTGCTGCTTTTCTGAGCAAGTCATGGTCATCTCCTGGTCCATTTCCAAGCCCTCATGACTCCCCAGGGCTTCTGAAGCCACAGGGGTAGAGCCTCGCACTGACCCTTTCCCTGTGGATTTGCAGGAGTCTTGGGAGTTTTCCCCGGTCTCCTCTTGGCAACCACACCACTGCTACACGCGCTGCCCGTGCACACAGATTCTTAGGAGCTTCCATTGCTCCCGCTTGGAGTTTCAGAAATACAATTCCTAGTCAAGATGAAAACAACAGTTGTAAACTTTTCTCTTTTTTTGAGCCAGAGATTTATTGATTCAACACAACATTCCAGAGGGCCATGTTGACTATGAGCCAGCCATAGTACATTTATGGATGACCTTGTCCATCACCCCATTTCCCCAGCACCGGGGAAACGGGGATAGAGAGTAGCAATTATGTGATATAGGCCTGGAAGTTTCCAGAGGGGAAAGTATATGCCAAAATTGGGGTATTCTGAAACACTAGCCCAATGCATATTTCTGCAGATCCAGCACGGTCACAGCCATTGCTGTGGATCTGTCTGGCTATACACAGATACCTGGTGTGGGGGAAACATCAGAAAGGTTCCAGAAGTGAGAGCTGTCCAGTGTGAGGATAGTGGAAATGCCCAAGGGTCTTCCTATCTCTCTCAAATGACCAGTGTACTTAATGGTTCTGCTCTTCTTCTTCCTAGAACCCACCCATCAGAGGTCTGGCTACTGCCATCTTCAGTAGAAAGACCAAGGAGACCTCCTATTCGGTCCTCTGAAAGAGTTGCAGTGGCCTCTTTTTTTCCTCATCCCTCATAGGCTGAGGAGGAAGCAGGTGTTTTGTGGACGGGTAGGAGCCCTGTCAGGACACACTGACATCTCAGGTGGGAGAGCACATGAGAGCACAGCAGGATGGTGGCATTATTCATCCCACTGAGACCTTACGGGAAGAATTCTCCCATAAATTCTGGGCCATGGAGTCTGGGAAGAAACTTATGTCATGTAGTCATTAAAAAAAAAAAAAAAACTAATTTGAATAGTAAAGAAATTGAGACGAACAGCTTATAGATAGGATGAAATGGGATAGGATGCAGAGATACCATGCGGGGAAGGGTGTGTCTGAACTACTGGAGCTAGAACCAAGGCTGCCATTGTCCTCATCTACACTACTCACAAAGAGGACCCAAGTTGCCTGTCACTAGAGGGACACAACAGGAGAGCCAGAGGCCACCTCTTAAAGAAAGGCTGTAGCCGGCAGCAGTTCTCAGTGACAACTGGCTTTTTTTTTTTCTGCTCATTCACCATCCTGAGCCCTACTCCTCAAGGGACTTCACAGAGGGGTTGCAAATGACCAGGGCAGAGAGAGCAGGACAGCTACTACTCTCATAGGGAAACCATGGCAAAGATCCAAATACAGAGGAGCAGAACAGAGGTTATCTAGAGGCAGAAGGGGTTTGAAACAAGGATTGTCCAAGAGTATCAGCCCCACTGCCAGCCACCTTCCTGCCCAAATTCCCTGGCTCAAGGACCACAGACATTTTGGTTTGATCAGCACTGAGCTGTTTCAGAAAGAGGTCGTAGAGGAGAACAGATACTTAGTGCTTCTGGGTGTTGAATGATAAAATGTGTTTCAGTCTTACATACAGAACTGACCGCAAACTAGGAGCCCAAGATAGAAACTGCTCTTGAGAGCCTGGAGCATCTTCAGCATGGGCTAGATACTGGCTAGGCGTCTTCTTTGGCACCAGCCTGGTCACTTGGAAGGTAAAAGCTCTCAGTTATAGAACCAGATAGGTACTGGCTACTCTGTGTCCTTGGGCAGGTCACCTGAACTCTCTGGACATGATCTAGTTCCCCTCCATAAAGAACAGGTAAGAAATAGCATGGCCGGGAAATACATAGGGGAGCATTTATGGAACACTAGGCGTGGGGTAGGGAAATGATAAGTAAATGGCCGTAGTCTCCCCTTTCCCACTCTTCAGGGCTTTCTGTCACCAGCTGAGTCTTTCAAATTTGCTCTGGACTATTGACCAAAATGACATAGTTTCTGTCTCAGAGATCTGGGGAGCGTCCAGGAGTCTGGCCATCAGTGAGCCCAGAACCATACATATATTGAATAGAGCCCACAAGAGCTGAGCACAGCCATAACACATGTCTCCAAGTCCTGAGTGGTTCTGGAAATGCAGTCTTGGCTAGAGGTCTCTCGATATAGCACCTCTGTCCTCCACAGCCCCCGCCTGGACTGCCTCCTATCACTAGAGCAAAAGAGGTCCCTCCTGTCAGTTGGCCCAGTTCATCCTATGTATTGGAGAGTGTGAGGATGGTGGGGAGGTGGGACAGATCACATGTCTTAATTCAACACACCTTCTGTTTCTCCACCTTTGGAACCTAGCTAGGCACTAGCCTGGCAGCCCAGTCTTCTCTGGCTTGTCCAGGCAGCCAGCTCAATCCAGTCCCGGAGGTCAGTCAAGGTTTGGTTTATCAAGCTTGTGCTGCCCCCTTGAGGTCATTTGCGGCAGTTCTAAAGCCCAACACAGCTTTTCAGCGGCTGGGAAAGTCTGGGCTGGAAAAGTGGCTCCTCAGAGGCTGAGAAAGCTCTGCTTCTGCCCTGGCACCATGCACTCAGAGCTCACGCGTGGATGGCGACAGGGTACAAAATGGAGGGGTCACACACTGGGGTGGTCTAGCCATTTCCCCAACCTCTCAGCTTGTAAATGCTGTCTCCCACACCCAATCTATACAGGAATGGACAACTATTTGACCAACAGCAGACAATTAAAGGCATCATGAGTACAGATACATTTTATTGAGCACTTGTAAGGAAAGCTGAGCGTTTTAACACAGCACCTCATTATATCTCTCTAAGTATAAACTTCCGGCTGGGTGTGGTGCTGCATGCCTTTAATCCCAGAACTTGGGAGGCAGAGGCAGACAGATTTCTGAGTCTGAGGCCAGCCTGGTCTACAAAGCAAGTTCCAGGACAACCGGGGCTACACTGAGAAACCTTGCCTTGGAGAAGCAAACAAAAAAAAAAAAAAACTAACTAAATTCTGATAGAAGAGCTAGTAGAGTCCTCATTTTTACAGATAGAAAAACTGAACCTCAGTGTCCCAAATAACACACTCATGAGGTGCCAGGCTGATACAAACCCCTTGAGCTTCACCCACCACCAGGCCCTGCCTCTCTGTGAGTTCAGTGTGCCTTCCACTGTCACTTCCATACCTTTTTCCTGTCTGCTTTCATCCATTCTTGATTCTTCTTGGCTGTCATTTGATTTGCATGTCAGCTTCTCCAAGTCACTGCCAACACTATTGCCCTGATGTTGGGGAGCTGCGGTCTATACACAGCTGAGGCATAAGGGGCACTTCTGTTTAGACTGCGGAGAGAGGAGCCACAATCCACAGAGGTCTACCGGGCTCTTGGATGCTGGTGCAAAAATGGGCCCTAAGCCACAGCCCATTCTCAGGCTGGCCCAGACACCAGGGATACTGAAACATGCAATTTTGGGCTTGTGGTGAAGAAAGCAGCTGGGTACCATTGTGTGTGTGAGTTGTAAGGACAGCAGCTCTCAATTAGTGAACGCTGCCGAGTTTAAACATTGGGCACACTGCCGAAAAAAAAGGAACACACGTTGTTCTATTTGTAGGGCTCAGTGAAGAAGGCATGACTTCCACTGACTGCTTCCAGAGACCCATTCTCCTACTGGGAACCTGGAGCAGTGGATATAATGATTTGGGAATAGCTTTGTCACTGGTTTCTGACAACACCTCCCCCTTTCTGTCCTTGAGTGTGCTTGCAGTGAAAGCCTCTGATCTGGGAATCCAAGGGTCTAGGAAACAATTCGAGCTACCACCTGTCTGGTCACAAGGTCCGGAGAAGTAAACATAGTGGTAAGTTCCTGGCATGTTGGCATTCTCGTATTTCAAGCAGAAGCCTCTTCTGTGTGGCCCCTCTCCTGGCCACACAGAATCACACACTGTGTCCCTTCTCTCCACCCAGAGCTCGTCAAAGCACATGGTAAGCCACGTGGAAGAAACTCATTTCTCCACCTACAGATAAGGGCCACCACCTCCCTAAGTTGACAGTGACAATACGTTAAGCACTTGACACATAGTAGGCCCCGAAGAATTCTCTGTTGCTAAGTGGCGGGGACAGGGCCTACCTGGAAGTGGTTTTAGCTGAACTATTGGCTTGCAAATGGAACACTATCCCCACCCCTCAGTTACCCTGTGACTCATTTCTCCCCATCAAGGGCTAGTTCCCAGCAAAGGACATGCTTCACAGCACCAGTGGCCACATGTGGAAATTGGGAGCTCTATTACATTCCCTAATGGACTTCAAAATAGCTAAGATATCAGCCCAGTGATCCAAAAACCACAGGCCTGTTCTAGAAGCCAGAGTGGATAGTTCTTTTATTCAGGAAAAGAACTGTCAGAGAAACTGGCCATTCTCTTATTCCAATTTTTCCTGTGCTGAAAAACTATAGGGCCATTTCCAGTCCGAGGAAAGTCCAAGAGGGAAGACACCTGAGAGAACTGTAGTTTGGCCATTGCCTGACAGAGAAAGGAACTGAAGGTCCAGAGAGAGAAAGGGACAGAGAACAGAACCTCACATATGTAGGTTTGCGTTATGACCCTGTGAGGACAGCATTGTCTCCTTTCCACAGACAAGGAAGAGCAAGTTCTCAGGGATAGAAGGATTTGCCTGTCATCACCGGCCATACAGCTTCATTGCCATGGCTGGTCTAGAAGTACTGTGTATCTCTGGGAAGCATCCGTGATTCTGAAGGGGGTCGGACATGATCAGCCTTCTCTGGCCAAAACCATAACCTGGCAAGGGGCAGGGGAGCATGGTTTTATGTTGGCACAACTGCTGAGCATGGGAACAGAGCAGTCACGTCAGTGGAGGTGAGTCAGACCACTTCCAAAGGCCACCCAGGTGAACTACGGGTGCCCGAAGAAGCTGAAGGCTGCCTGAGCAACCAGGGGCAACTCTCAGGAGCCAACGAGACAGCGTGGCTCAGCAATCTGAAGGACTGGACTCTCATATGCACCACATGAATGACTGGGAAGGGCACTGAACTTTTGGAGAGATGGAATGTTCCGCATTTGATTATGGTGATGGTTACCCAAGATATAAGCTTTGTAAAGATTTGCTAGTACTCATAGAAAGAGGACCTTTTCTTATACACAAATTACACTACAATAATTTGATTATTAAAAAGGATAATATGAACGTCATTATGGCCAATTGTGTAAGTAAATGCAAAATTATGATGGCTGGAATAAGAGCTATGAGGGGCGTTAGGGAGTGTGAAGCTACCAAAGATTTAGTCAGATTGAGAAAGCCTTCCAAAGGAAGTAACATCAGTCTGAGGTACAGGTAGCCTGGACGACGGAGAATGGGACTAGAAGACAGCACATGCTAAGCAATTGTGAGTGCTCAGAAGGGCTCGTTGGAAGTAAAGACATGGCAGCTAGAGCAAGGGGTGCTAGGATCTGAGTTTTAGGTTGTAATAAGAGGCAGCCATGTAGAGATGGTCTATCCTGAGTAAAAGCCAGCATTCCTTGAGAGAATCCTAAGTCTACCCAGTGCTGGGAGGAGGTATAGTGACCAGCCTGCAGTTAACATTGTGGAGTCAGTATGTGCCCCTTCCTCCTCCTGGCCGTAAGATTCCTGAAATTAGAGAAAGGTCTTGATAAGCTGTGCAGCTCCCAAAGAGATTTTTAGCATCACTGCCCAGATTGGGGCATGCAGCAGTGTTCTGAATGAACAAATGAATAGATGAATCTCAGGATCTGGTGTGCTTCTCCAAACTCATTTGATAAAAGAAAACATAGATTAATGTAATTCTCCTCTCCCAACTGAAGGCATAGGATCAAGGATGAGGGGCCTGAATTCCAAGTGACTCATTTAATCTCTGCTCCTAAGTATACAAGAAGCCTGCAGCTGCATGTGTGTGGGCACCTAGAGCCTTTGAGGGTAGCCCTTGTTACTGCAGTAGGCCCCTTAGCCTATAACATCCTATAACCTGCTTGGGGCCATCTCACTGCACAGTAGCCTCTGTGCCTCAGGTCTCCTGAAACTCACCTGTGATCCAGGTACAGTTGAGGTTCTCCGTGCATCATTGCCCTATGCCTAAGGCAGCTGAAAGCATCTCTCTCAGATCAACTGGGTCACAGTTCACACGGTCCTTGAAGGCCCAGCTCCAGGTGCTGCTCCCTCTGGCCAGCATTTAACCTGTTCTGGCCTCATCAGGCACTACCTTGCCTCCCATCTTTCTAAAGTACACAGTCTCAGACTCCTGCGTGGCTTCCTTATTCAAGAATGATCCCTGTGCTCTCTTCTCTTTCACTTCGATGTCCAGTGTGAGGCAGGATGAGGTGGGACAGAATGCCTTATAAGTGAATTGAGGTAGATATCTAATGATATGACCCAAATGCCAATGACCCAAAGGACAGCCACAAATGATTAATATTGATACGGGGTGATGTGGATACCTATAAGTAGATTTTCCCCTCTGATTTTATTTCCCTGGATGTTTTCCAAGCATACCCTGAGTATCTTTGCTTTGATAGCAGGTCCCTGAGGCTTTTCCCTGTGCACAGCCCCTTCCTAACTCTTCCTTTACTCTCCAGTCATGACTTTCTGCAAAGCCTCTGCATCTGTCACATCCTCAGTGAAAAGTCAAGCCACATGAGGCTGTGTCACTACCATGGACTCTCCTGTACCAAGAGACACGGCAGCAGTGTAGACAAAATCACAACATCCTGAATAAAGAGAGAGGTCTGCCTTCCTCTCATGTTTTTGTGAAGTAGATTAATTTATCCTTTGATCTTTGAATGAAGTGTTGTCTGTGCTTTCTGCAAGGCCATATGGTGAGGTTTAGAACACAGTTTTCAGTTAGGCAGAGAAGGTAGATAAAGCGCCTTCTGGGAACAGAACCACCAGCTCTACAGTGAACCAAATACCAGCTCTGCACATCTGGCTTGCTGAGGGTTGGGCATACACACCTTCAACATGATGCTGATCATATGACTCACAGTGAGGATGGCCTTGCTCAACCCTTTGCACGTAGGCATCATTTAACCTTCACCATGACAGGATGAGAAAGCTTACGTCCACAGAAAAGGAAGCCGGGGGGAGCAGGAATTGAAGGGAGCCTCTCCGTAGATGGGTTGACTTTGAAGCCACAGACATTGCTATTATTACTTTTGAGAGACTGTACGGTGACACCTGTCATTGGACGATGAAGAGGCTTTTTCCCCACTAGACCATGACTGATCCCACTCATGGACTGGCACTGTTTCTACCTAAGTGTTTCTCACCTCCAACATTATTTCCCAGGGCCAGCTGACCCACACATTTAAGACATTAATGATTCTGTTGCTCTCCTTGTAGAGCTCCTGTTCCTTTCAGGTCTTCCTATCTCCCCCTTCTTTCATAAGATTCCCTGCACTCTGCAAAACGTTTGGCTATGAATCTCAGCATATGTTTTGATACCCTGCTGGGTAGAATCTTTCAGAGGCCCTCTGTGATAGGCTTCTGTCCTGTTCCCTGTTTTCTCCCTCTTCTGATGTCCATCTTGTTTGCCTTGCTGAATGAAGATTGAGCATCTTACCAGGGTCCTCCTTCTTGATTAGCTTCCTTAGATGTACAGATTTTAGTATGATTATCCTATATTATATGTCTAATATCCTCTTATAAATGAGTATATACCATGTGTGTTTTTCTGCTTCTGGAATACCTCCCTCAGGATGATCATTTCTAGATCCCACCATTTGTCTGCAAATTTCATGATTTCTTTGTTTGCAATTGCTGAATAGTATTTCATTGTGTAAATGTACCACAATTTCTGTATCCATTCCTCAGTTGAGGGACATCTGGGTTGTTTCCAGCTTCTGGCTATTATAAATAAAGCTGCCACGAACATGGTTGAGCACAGAAACAAAAAAATCTGGGCACAGGGGTCTTTTCTGAGACTGAAACTCCAAACAAGGACCAGGCATGGAGATAACTTAGAACCCCTGCACAGAAGTAGCCCATGGCAGCTCAGTGTCCAAGAGGGTTCCCCAATAATAGGAACAGGGACCGTCTCATGAACTCGTGGGCTGGCTATTTGATCACCTCCACCTGAGGGGGGAACAGCCTTACCAGTCTACAGAGAAAGACACAGAAGCCAGTCCTGATGAGGCCTGATAGACTAGGGTCAGATGGAAGGGGAGGTCCTCCTCCCCTAACATTGGACTGGGGGAGGGGCCATAAGAGAAGAAGAGGGAGGAAGGGTGGGAGTGGGAGGGGGTAAGGAAGGAGGCTACAGCTGGGATACAAAGTGAATATACTGCAATTGATAGAAATAAAATAAAAAATTAAAAAAGAATTTTGAAAAAAAAAAGAATTAGAAAACAACAAAAAAAGACATTCATGAAATGCTAACCCAACCAATTATCAGGAATGGGTCAAGGGGAACCTGAAACATTGGCTGCTTAGCAACAGATCTCTTTTCCTCTTTACCCATATTTTAAAAGCATGTTAAATATAAATGCTCCAGTATAAAACTAAACACAAGAAGTGCTTAAAATTAGGAAACTGTAAAGTCAAGGTGTGTGGGAGCCGGGCATGGCAACAAAAACTTGTCATTCCATCATTCCAGAGGCTGAAGCAGAAGGACCAGCCTGGGCTACATACTAATATGCTGTCTCTAAAAAGAAAATAAATTAATACATAAAAATAAATTTATCACCCAAATACATCACTTTGCTCTTATTCCCCTACACAGACTTATATTGTTGCTCTTGATTGAAGAGATCATTATCAAAAGTGTTTACAATAAAAATGACACATTTGGTGCATTGAAAATGGGAAAAAAAAACATTGAAAAATAATGCTAGCCTGTAGCCTTAAGAGCTAACACTTTGTCATATGCTGGCCTGACTTCTCCACACTCCACCCTGAGGAACCCTGACTGCAGGGTTTGCTTGGTTGTTTTACCATAATATTACTGTGGAAAGGTAGGATTTGTGACTTGTTCTTAATGTACCGTACTCCATCATGAACTGAACCAAAACTCATTTAAACACTTCCAAGCTGTTAAGCATGCAGGTTGTTTAAAATCGGTCATAGTCACAAACAGCAGGAAAGAAAACATCTCTGCTCTGGGCTCCTGCCAAGGGAGTCTGTGGTCATCAGCTCTGGAGAGAAGTCACTGGGGCATCCCCTGTGTGGCTCTCAGACATCACAATCTGGGCTCCATCCAGTCTCCACTGCCCAGGTATCTGAGCGCACTGGAGGTGAGGAAATGGCTGTGGCTGTCTCAGAACATCTGCCTCATCCTCTCTACTGTGTGGCTCTCATCCTTGTGAAGGACGCACAGGGACAGAAGGCAAGAAAGGAGAGAGGAACATTGAAAATATGCTCACACCCACAGAATGGCAGCAGCTCAGAGGGGACAAGAAGCAAGCAAGAAAGAGTAACGTGTGTGATCATCTTTCTTCTGATTACAGACACACAACACATAAACAAGAACACGTGTACACACACATACACAGCCAGCCTCCCCATTCTCACTCTGCAGTTTTCAATGTATTCTTCCAGAATTAATTATACTTACACATTTCCTTCTCTATCCTATCTAGTCTCTCTTCTCCTTTCCACCCTTCTTCTCCCCTCTCCTCCCTTCTCTCCTCCTCTTCTTTCACCTTCATCTCCCTTTCTTCCTTTCTGTCTTCCCCACACTACTTCCACCCTCTCTCCTTCCTTTCCTCATCCCCCCCCCCCATTTATTTGTTTGAAACAGCATCTTTATATGTAACCCACACTGGCCTGAATCTCACAATTCTTCTGCCTTGGCTTTCTAAGTTTTGTGGGTGTAGGCACACCCCACCATACCAGGCCAGCTATCTTTTCCCTGTCCATCCATTTAGCTGTCCTTCTGTCCGTCCTTACTAAACATCCTAGTTTCTTTAAATGAATATTTTCCACAGAACAGTTCAGAGGAGATTTGAGGGGTCAGACCTGGCTCCCCATCCAGGCCACCAACTGACTTTGCATCTTCAGAAAAAAAAAAAAATGCTCTGCTGCTCTCTGCCTCAGTTTCCTCCTGAAGAAAACCATGCCCATTCCATACACAAGTATGTCTTGACCCATGGAGACTTAGGGGCACTGGACATGTTTATAGAGCGTTGCTCTCTCCAGACCTGCTGTGGAGAAGGCTAGATGGTGGTTTCCCATCCTACCAAGGGGTGTGGGGTGGGGGGAGAGGGGCAGGATAGTCCAGGCACCAGCATCATTGTGCAGTCATGCCAGCACCTCACAGCCAGGTGAAGGGGACAGGGTGATCTTATATAAACATTACCTCACGTGTTTTGAGGGAGATAAGCTGTTTGCTAAACTTTGTCAGAGGAGCAGGCTTGGGACAGCCTTCCACATGACCATCTCCAGGACAGCCAACGCCTGCTTGGACCGGCTGTGGGGACCTCCAGCTTGCCTTGCCCAAAATACAGGCACTCAGAAGTAGAGCTGGCTCTATTTAGTGTAAATAGAGGCAAATGATCTTGAAGGACAGAGGGGTCATGCTCAGAAAGAGGCTGCGGCTTCCTCTGGTCAGGAGCATGTGGGGGGAGGTGGGGTCTGTAAGCACCCGCAAACCAGCCACACACCTCAGGGAGCTCTCACCTCCGCAGCGAGTGACACTAGGTCACTTTACAGTTGCTCTCCCTCCATGATGGATTTGCGCAGGTTAAGGCCTCCACATGGGAGGCTTGGTGAGGAGATGGGAGGGGAATGGAGCCTGGGAAGCTTAAATTAACCTCTAACTCCCTTGCCTGACACATTCTTCCTTCTCTCAAGAGCAAGAGGCTCCTGGCTGATTTCTAGTGGTACTTGGTGCTAACCATGAATTTTCCTTACCAAAGTGCCCCTGAGCTCCAGGTCTCTAATCAAGATGGCCTCTCTAGGCAGCAGAAAGGAACAGAAAGGCCCCAGGCAGAGCTGAACAATGATGACTGCTAGCTTAGGCCTCAGGCCTCAGGCCTTCACAGCTTAGCCTGTGTCCTGCTTTCTTTCCAGCTACAGTTCCTGCTCATAAACAAGTGAGGAAATACTAACACAGCCTTGCCAAAACTGTGAAAGGTTCAAGACCTTAGTATTTCACTTTGGATAGAGTTCACCCAGACACCTTTAGTATGGGTATAATTCATATAATGACATTAAAGGTCAGAGTTGGATGGCTTCATGAAGGCCAGACCCCAGGTGAATTTCTACTTGGTGCTCTCTTGATGGCTAAACATGAGAACTGAGCTCAGTGAATTCTGAGGCCCGAAAGAATCATGAGACACACATACACACACCCCCCTCTGCTGTGTAGACCTGAGGCTGTGAGATGTTGGCTGTGCCAAAGTGTATAGTCTTGCTCTTGATGCTGCCATGGGTAGAAACTGTCTGGGAGGCCCCAGTCCAGCCTGCATCTCTGGAAGAGTATACTGTCTCTTAGAGTGAAGTAAACACCCACCTGGGGTCAAATGACATATTTCTCTGTGGCCAATGAGCTGACTGAGCTTTACCCCAATCTGCTTCAATCTCCCCATCTGCAAAACACGGATGACTTTAGAAACGTGGATGCGGGATAAAAGAGACTCTCTGATGTGCTTAATTTAGTACCAGGCGTGGTGATGTCGGTACCTGCACACAGGAGGAGGCATTCCTGGAGCAATCGGGGCTATAAAGGGAAGCAGGTGATGAAGGCTATGGCTGTCTCCATCCCCTTACCACTTCTGAGAATTAACCCCAAGAACCTGAAGCAAAGAAAATGAAATGGTCAGGAAGCTGGGAGAAGGAGCATTCTGTGTTTCACTCCCCTGCCCCCGTCCCGCCCCCGCCCCCAACTCACAACTCTAGAATAAGCACAACTTTTTCTCTGGCAGAACTAGACACATGGGGTTGGGCCTGGCGAGGGAAAGCAGCATCCTTTTGGAAGCATGTGCCTCTAGGCACATGTTCTCCACCGGGTGTCACTGATTTCAATCAACAGACAAGCCTGGGCAGGTGCTATCTTTATAATAACCATCACATGTGCGGCTCTTTCTATGAACCTGCTTCTTATGTGAGTTTCTGAGCCTCTTTGAGCCCACAGTTATTTATGTGTAAATTGGAGAAAACAAAGTCTGCTTAATTTGACCAATATGGCCAATAGCAGTCTTGTACATATAAACAACAGTGCTTAAAACATCACACATTTATCAAAACTACATAAGGCACTATCGTAGACACTACGCTGTGTAGGAGTGCTTTGTATTTACAAGAACAACCCGAAGGCATTGTCTATTCTAATTCTCACACTGTAGCTCAAGAAATTAAGAAGGAAACCCCACCCTAGATCGCTGCCAGCATTGGGTACACCCAACTTGAAAAACTTACCCTTTTATTCCCAAACTGACCCTTTCATTTCCAAATTATGTTCCTGCTCTTCGGTGGCTTGTTAAGGACGGCAAAGCAGGAGACTGCCACCAGCTGTTACTTCTCTCTTCTCCTTTTCATACTTTAAAGATCAAACCCTGTGGCTGCAGCAGCCGAGGAGACAGGTGGAGACGCTTATCTTGGCTGTGCTGATCTAAACTCCACTAACAAGAGCTCCATAGGAAGCAGGGACCCTGAGTTAAAGGCAGTTTGGGAAACGTTGCCTTCACCCCTGAACTCACAGCTGTGGAAACAAAGAGTCCTGAGTCAGGCCTGTGAGCATCACTCACCGAGTGAGAACTTGGCCCTGCTCCTTGGAGGACCCTCTCTGTCACCCATCACGCTACCTGAGCCCACTGCCCCTGTGGTCTACTTTCTTCAAGTCCTCTTTCTGATGTGCCCACCATCCCCGAGGCTATCTGAGTGCTCATCATGACTGGCTGATCCTTGTTTACTCAAAAATCCTGTTAATTGAAGAAGAAGAAGAAGAGCTTGTTGCCGCCTGTACCGACACCGGGCCCCTGTGTTTGGCTTTCACAATCCGTGCTTCCTAATTCCATTCCCGGGGCTTAATTATGATTACACAGCTTTATTACATAGAGTTGATTTTAAGTAATGGCCCTAATTAAGAGTGAATTTTAATTAAGCTTAATTCGGAGCCTGCCTCCGATTGCCAAAGATTTGCAGCCTGAGAGGAAGAGAGGCTGTAGCGCAGAACTCACACGTGACTTTCATCTTCGCGCTCTGGCTGCTGTTGTCCACCCGCCCACATGCACCTGCTCCATCCATTCCTGGCCTCTGTGTCTTCAGCAGGCTGCAGAGGTAAACTGGATTCCATCTTCCGGAGGCCTAAACCCCGGAAATAAGAAAACAAGAGTCACTTGGTCTGGAGGTGAGGAAGCTGGACCTTGCAGGCACAACTTACTAACTCCATCACCGACCCTGCTTAAAACCGCGGCTAGCTACCTTTCTCCCAAGCATTCCTAAGACTCACGGTAAGATGAGCAGACCCAGGAGGCCAGAGCACACAAGGCATGAGGACAGGGAAGATG
Source organism: Meriones unguiculatus (assembly GCF_030254825.1). Taxonomy (NCBI): domain Eukaryota; kingdom Metazoa; phylum Chordata; class Mammalia; order Rodentia; family Muridae; genus Meriones; species Meriones unguiculatus. The sequence continues at coordinate 35,408,578 of NC_083359.1, forward strand.
ACGGCAGCGCTATTCTCAGTGCCCAAGGTCCTGATTCCGTGTGGCTTTCGAGAAAAAAGCGAGGATCGCAGTGTAGGGAGCCTCGCTCTCTGCCTTAGCCATTGCGTCAAATCTTAGTCGAACACAGTGCTATACCAGTGCGTTCTGTCACTACCAGAGAATGTACTGAGTCAGGGGAAATATGTCAATTCATTTTTAAATGAAATTTCATCCGACTTTTAAATCCTCTATAAGATAATATTATTAGGTGTGTGTGTGTGTGGCATGTTTACAAAGCAATTAAAGCATAATACCTCTAAATCAGAAACTATTAATTCAAAATGGCCAAGGCCAAGGTCTGACTTGCCATTATTATTGTTATTATTATTATTATTATTATTATTATTATTATTATTACTGCTACAGATATAAGTTCACAAAACAGAGATTTTTGTCCTCCATATGTTCAGAAGGACTGAGAATTTAGAGTTTGTAATGTCACTGCAGGATGCAGTGTGAAGTGAAGTCCTAATGCCACCTAAGATTAGCCCTCCTTTGCCCAGTGCTCCTGGAGATCATGGTTAAGGCAAGGCAGCCTAAGGCCCCCTGCTTTCCCCAAAGCCCACGCTGCACTGTCATGTGGATGATGTTATTCTATACAGAAATCCAGCCTCCCCCTCCCACCAGCCATGCCACGGCTCCAGGGCGTGTGTGGACATTCTCTGGGTGTTTCAAGTGAGAGCATAGTGAAGCCAACACATTCTGTAAGGCGTGCTGGTGGCGTTTGTCTGTAGGTAGTGGCTAGTGCCATTCATCCCTGAATGTCACGGCCACACTCGTGTTGACTAATGAAGTACCCACCTTGGAAAATCGCCCACAGAGAAGCAAAGCTCTAAAGAGAAACATCTTGACTTTTCTGGAGGAAATGGAAAAGGAAAAAAATATATATATAGGAGTCGATTATCTTGAAAGTAAGAGGGGCAATTTCACTCACAAATGCTATACTTAAAAAACTCGATTTGAAAGCAACCATTCATGTGTTTACTAGGCTAAAATAAAAAAGGGGCGTGGGGGGAGTGGAAAACAAACCCAAACAAAAAAGAATAGAAATCACGTCCCAATCTCCTTCCATCTACTCCACCTATTGAGTGAATCTTAGCTAGGCTTGGAAAAAAAAGAGAAAAGGGCTTGAAACTCAATAGGCAAGCATCTTGTGACTTTACTAATCCACGGAAACTTCCACTTAAAGCTGGGTATCCAGAAGGCGGTTTCGTTTACCCTAACCTACTGGCACAGACGCCACCAGGCCTCAGAGCTTTCATCCAGAGAGGAAGTGGACATGTCTGCTCTATTTTTTTTAAGGGTTTGGGGGTAAGGTTACCACCAAATTCTTCAGCTAAGCCCAAGGTGCCTCGCTGTATTCCCTCAATATGCTTCATCTTCTTCTCCAATGAAGGTCTACAGGAAGAGGAGACACATCCTTGGTCTAAATACAAAGATACTACAGAGCCTCCCTCATACTAAATAATGCAACCCACAGAAACCCAGCCCCATCACAGTCACGAGCTCATTCATTCTCTGTCTTTTCATCCTGCTAGCTCAAGGCAAGGTATAGGAATAATTGTGATCACTATGGGTGGCTTCCCAACTATTTTCTTCTGTTACCCGTAACTACATCCAGGCCGGCCTGGGGGTTGAGTTCTTATCTGCAAGTTATCCACAGTGGAACACTAGGCCTTGGTCCCCTCCTCTGTAAAATGGGGATAACAGCAACACCTACCGTGCAGAATTGTGGTAAGGATTTAATGAGATAATGCTAGCACACGAGCAAGTGCTCGGCGGGTGGCCAAGGGTTAGCATGAACTCTGGCTCAATTGGGCCATGGCTTTATCAGCAGCTCCTAGGTGGGCTGATGCAAGAAAGAGGATCTTATGCTCAGAAAGGCTCACAGCAAGTGATGAGGCCTCAGCTCCTCCACAAACCCCCAAAAGGTGTTTGGGTTCTTGCTTGCTTTCCCGAGGACCCAGCTGGCGGGACTTGGGGTGGGTGGTGTGGTTCAGACCAGCTCCCCCTGGAGAATCCTTAAAGGCTCCATGTGCACCTGCCCAAACCTTCACACACAATTCTTCATTACAGTGCCTCACCTCTTCCCATCTGGGTGCAGCCAGATCCCTGCAGGCAGGATCTGTATGAATAGCTGTCCATTGCTGATCCCTGAGTGAGGCCCAGTTCATTTTAGCCTGGGGATTTATACCAAGCAGAAAAATCCACAGAACAGAAAAATGCAAATCAATTGTAGAATATAATATTATCATTGTCAACATGAAAAGACTTTTATTTACTGCTCCTCAAGAGAAAATACACCATAGTGCCGTTTGTTTCAGGGAACGCAAAAAAAGGTTTCAACAACTAACAGGGCATGTTTCTGAGCAAAATATGCCCCATATGTGATGTTGGGACGCATATTGTCAGTGGCCACTCGTGTGTCTGGGTTCTTGAAAGCAAACCCATGACCTGCAGTCACAGAAGGTGACTGTCACAGAAGGTCACTTCCAGCCTACCACCCTGAGTCATGGCCATCTATTTGCCACTGTCCACAAATGAGCCAGGCAACACTCTGAGACAGGCCATAGGGCATGCACATCTCAGGATAAGCAACTGCTAGCTTTGTTTCCAGAAGGACAGTGGTGGAGCTCAAATACATGAACAGTCTATATAGCTCTGGGCAAAGGGTGGGCAGAAACAGAACCTCTGGAGCTGTAGGTCTCAACCTCTTTGGCAAATCTCTATCTCCAGATACATTTACATTACAATTGATAACTAGCAAAATTAAAGTTGTGAAGTAGCAACGAACATAATTTTATGGCCGGAGGTCACCAAAACAGGAGGGACTGTATTAAAGGGTCACAGCATTAGGAAGTTTGAGAATCACTGCTCTAGGGTATATCCTTACAAGAACATTCTCATTCACGTTCAAAAAAAATCATTTACCGTTTCATATCTTGCACTGGATACAGATCACTGATGAGGCCATGACATTTGTGGAATTGATTTAATACATGTTTTCTTTTTCTTATGGGTTTGGGTATTTTACATGACACATCACAGCAATCATTTTATTTTTGAGTGGGCTGGGTCTAAATTTGTAAGGCTCTCAACAACAATAAACACCTTAATGACATTTTATGTGAAATAGCATATATTCTAAATGGTTGTTTCAATAGTCTTTGGAAATATTCAAAACCCAGACAGGTGGTATCTGCAGGGGAATTAGCCCTAGAAATTCCTGCAGATACCAAAATGCAGGGCTATTCCAGTCCCTAATATCAGATAGCATAGCATTTGCATGTATCTTATAAACACCCTCCCATTTAATGTCAAAAATCTCTAACACCTAATGCTGTAAAGTGTTAACCTGCATTGTTAATAGTGACAAGAAAAAAAATACCTACATAGGCTCCATACAAGTTTTATCAAATATTTTCCACTCCCTTTTGGTGGAATCCATAGATGTGAAGCCAATACAAAGGACCAAAAGCATTACTGCAGGCGATTTGTCCATGAGCAAGCAGAGGCTTGAGGAAGGAGAGGTGTATCCGACCTGCGTGTGAGAGCTGAGGTACAAGCTCAGGTCTCCCTTGCTGCAGAGGTGCCCATCCAGATTCCCCTGCCCTGCCCTGCCCTGCTCTGCCCTGCCCTGCCCTGCCCTGCTCTGTCCTGCCCCAGGCAGCATAGTGTGGGCTTCACACTGTATTCACAGGGAAAGGAGTTAATACGCCTTCTTTATAGTTGAGAAACTGATGCTCAAGAGAGGAAAAGCTTTATCCGTGCCATTTGGACATGATGCAGCTTGACAGGGACTTGAAGCTCAAGCCCTGATTCCAGATAGTGTGAGAGCTCAAAGGCATGATAGTGTCATACCTCATGCCCCTCCTTCACGCTACGTGAGCACCAAGACTTTGAGCAACCAAATTAGTAACCTCGTTCCATGTCCCCGCATTCCTTTTTTCTGTTTCACTTGCAGTTCATGTGGACAGGGAATGCCTCCACGTGTTAAGATCTGAAAATGAACTCCAACAGGGGCAAATGATACGTGCAGAGCCCCCTTCAAAGGCTTCCCTGTGGAGGTGACATTGAACCAAGGCCTGGCCCCAGGGAGAGCTGGTGGAAAAGTTCCAGGAGGGACAGTGCCCACGCCCCAGAGTAGCCACTCACACGGGAGTTTCCATGATGCTCTCAAGGTCACACAGTCCAGACTCAAATTTCAATCAACAATGAATCAGAGCCACCCGAGCAGTGTAACGACCCACACCCCAAACCTCTGCCTAACCCACCACACCCCGCAATGACAGTCTGTTTGACCAACAGAGAGGAGATTATTCCAAAATACACTTGGTAAGAGAAAAACACGCAGAGGGAGGGTGAGGTTTTCCAGTTTCGTCTTTAAACAGCTTTCGGCGTCGGTATCTATTACGTGCACCTGCTGGAAGGATATCCCCCTGCCCCCACCAGCCCCGAGTTAATGCCCACAAACTCTGTTTTTCTTTGGACAATTCTGCATGAACAGGGAGGAGGGGGCAGTTACTAAGAGGCGAGGTGGGAGTGGTGTGCACTGGATATACACACAACCAGCACCTTGCCTTGAGTAATTTCCCTCAGCACCAGGGAGAAGATGCTGAAAGCCCCACCTTCATAACCAAGGACATTAGGTCAAAGGAAGGCAAAATGACTTCCTTGAGACCACACAGCAATGAACGGCAGAGGGAAGCTAGCCGTATCTCACCTGCCGTGTATCCATCACTAATTAATCAAATGTACTTGCTCACTAAAAAGGTTTCAGGTGCCTTGGCAGAGGATTGGGGCAGCACAATTTTGTTGAATTATCCGCACACTTAATTCTTGTTCTTGTCTGTCTCACTGCTGTCTTGCCTCAGTTTATTGTTTTGCTACCCCATTGAGCAGAGGAGAAAACAGAGACAGTATAGGGCAGGGTGAAGGTAAGCCCAAGTTCTCCTTTCAGAAAGCGACTCACGGCAAGAGATAGGATGATGGGGACAATCCACATTTAAGGAGCTTAGGAAATAGGTTACCGAAATGCAAAGCCTGACTCTGGGATGGATACCGCCGGGAAACTGGCTGTAAAGGTCACTGCTCGCCTGACAGAAGTAGAATATGAGCAGCAGATTCTTTTTGTAAAGACTTGTCAATTTTCAACTTATACTGTGATCACATAAAGGGATGTCTTCATCCCTAGGAAGCTCACAGCGAAGGATTCAAGGATACAGAGCAGTGTTAATGGCAACTCTCCACATTGTTTGGGGAAAGTGTACGCATTATGCAAGTGTGTGTGTGTGTGTGTGTGTGTGTGTGTGTGTGTGTGTACAAAGAGAACACAGATGAGAGGTTCACAGAGGATGAATCCAACCAGCATACTCATGCTTATGAAGTTAGTACCCATAATAAATCTACAAGGTAGGAAGAGTGAGAGCTGGCGGGTGTCATAATAAGCTCGTGGGAATTTCCTAAATCCTACTCCACAGAAGGTTCATCTCATGCCTGTGTCTCCATCGCCTGTCCTGCTTCTCTCTGAAGCTCCGCCATCCCCGACTCATCCCTTCAGCTCTGCATCTCTAGTTTTTAAACGCACGCAGCCCTGAGAGCCATTCACTACTCGGTTCCTGAGGAGCTGGGATGGGGAATGGCTATATTCACTGCTGGCGGAGCCCCTGCTTCTGGTGAATTCATCCCATTCCACAGGGGGAAGAACATTGTGAGATGGAGCAGTGGCAGGAGAGAGCAGCAAGGCGGACACATTGCAGAGCCTGAAACAGTTAGGACTGAGGGGAACCAGGGTAACAGTTCCTGGAGCGGAAAGAGAAGCTGCTCTCCTACAGACCCTTCACCCACCAAGTCAGGAGGTGGACATACGGACACATTTTTAAAAACTCCTCTGTTCGGTTATCATTTTCTCTGGAATGTAAATAAACCCCTCAAATTAAAAAATAATAATAACAGTGGGGTCTGAAGATGTGACTCTGCAGTTAAGAACACTTACTATTCTTATAGAGGGCCCAAGTTCAGCTTGCAGAGTCTACCTCAGGCAACTTACAGCCACCTTAACTCCAGCTCAGGGGGCTCTAAGGTCCTCTTTAGTCCTCACACATCCACCCCCCCCAAAACACATAATTAAAAAGTAAGAATAGCCTTTTTAATGAATAGTTATTGTTGTTATGAAGCCAATATCATAACAAAGGGTTTGCCTTTTGGGATGCTGTAGGTCTATAAAAAGCACTTAAAGCTAAAAATAATATTTTAATTGGTGGACATATTTTCCCACGTAAAGTAGCATGTGAAAATTTCACTCTTGCTCATTGTCAGAGACAGAAAAAAAAAACCCAAAGGAATAATTCTGTATAACTTGATTAACAAAAATTAAAAATAATGATAACTTACAACATTTTGGAAAGTGATGCTTTTAGAGTTGCTAGAAATTTTTTAAAACAGCCTGTGGAAGCTGGTCAGTGATGCACACCTGTAATCGAACATTCAGAAGGCCAAACAGGAGGTGAAAGAGTTCAAAGCCAGCCTGTGCTACATATCTCAACAACAAAAACCTGGAAAATAATCTGGATATCCAAAACCAAGGAAAAGACCAAGTATGGTGGCATAGGTACTGATGAAATACTAAAATAAAAATTAGGAAGAATATGCTTGCTATGGACTGACCTGTGTCCATAATGTACTCATTAAAACCCTAACCCACTATCTCCGCCTGACGTTATCAGGCATGAAGAAGTTAGTCAAGGTGAAATGAGGTCGTGAGGGTGGAGTTATGGTCTGACACCCCATTACAGGAGGCCAGAAGGTGAGCCATTTGCAAACTTTACCAGAAGCCAAACTGACCGACGTGTTGTTTTGGACTTCCCTGCCCCTGAGCTGAGACAGAGGAGATTCTCTTGTTTAGACCACCCACCCATGGCACGTGTCTGGCAGCCCAAGCAAACCGAGACAGTTCTCTCATCCCAAGACATTAGGTGAAAAACAACCTCAAAACTAACGTTGTTTGTGGCATCTTACAGCAATAGAGGGAGATGAAAATTCAGATTCCTAACACATAATCCCATGTTGTGCCACAGGAGTCATCATTTATCAAGTGCTCTGTGCTAGGCATGGCAGAACAGCTACCTAAATCGTCCCACTTAATGGCCTCAAATGGGTGGATATAATCTCTGTCATTTCAGAGGCATTAAAACCAGAGTTGGAGGCCCGAGTCCCACAGCCAAGGGGTGAACAAAGCTCTGGGTGGAACTGAGACTTGTCTGAATCCACATTGCACTCTTTGGGTCTACCGACACACACAGTATTTCAAAGCAGTCAACAGTTTGCCTCTGCAGCAGAGGAATAAATTAGTTGCCTATGGATACGGAGGCAGGCATGCCCCAAGCTGAGTGTGATGATTTCCTATGCTCTCCTCTGTATCCGTGGATCAGCTCTCCTGTGCTGAGATAGTAACTTATTTCTTGAGAAGTGTTTTTAGAAAGAGCTCATTTTGTCTCCTGCCTTGAGACCTCAGAGGTCTTCTGAGAAGCCGCAGGCAGATTAGGCTTGGTTGGCAATATAGCAGGTGCTGTCACATCATCAGACTTTCTGACTTTCCAGGGTGATGTCCCTGTCAAGGGCCCACCCCCACCCTCAGGCTGTAGCTCCTCACGTGTGGGGAATGAGAAAGGCTGTAGCAGACAGCTCATGAGGATCCTAATCTAGAAGCTTCTTCGGAAGGCTCTACTACTACCTCCTATTGAAATCATATGATCTCCCTGAAATCATCTTATTTTGACTCACATTTAGGCATATCATCTCTTTGATGCTTAGAATGCCACTGACTTACCTCCATCTTAGATAAATAAATATTTATTTAGTCTTTCTACCAAACTTCAGGTCTTCATTTTTGGTCCATCTTAATCTCTTTGGAAAGACACCTGCTCTCCCAGTGCAGAATCTCCTCTGTGAGTCCATGAAACATGAGAACTTGCTCCCTCCGTTGTTGTTTATGACCTAGCCCACTCATGACTTGGGACAAATACAGAAAGAAGTGAATTTCTCTGCCTGCTGAAGACAGCTTTGCCTTAAGCTCCCTGTAATGTGAGAGACCATTTAGTAAAGATAATTCATGTCCTGGTTATCAGCCAATTTCTTTTTTTATTTTTATTAATTATAGTTTATTCACTTTGTACACAGCCTAGGCCCATCCCCATCCCCTCCCAATTCCACCCTCCCTCCCTCTTCTTCTTCTATGCCCCTTCCCCAGTCCAATGATAGGGGAGGTCCTCCTCCCCTTCCATCTGACCCTAGCCTATCAGGTCTCATCAGACTGTCTGTTAGTCTATCAGTCCTCATCATTGTCTTCTTCTGTGGACTGGTAAGGCTGCTCCCCTCTCAGGTAGAGGTGATTAAATAGCCAGCCCAAGAGTTCATGTCAGAGCTGGTCCCTGTTCCTATTACTGGGGAACCCCCTTGGGACACTGAGCTGCCATGGACTACATTTGTGCAGGGGTTGGTATCCCAGAAGCAGAAAGACACACATGGTATATGCTCACTTATAAGAGGATATTAGACATATAATATAGGATAATCATACTAAAATCTGTATACCTAAAGAAGCTAATCAAGAAGGAGGACCCTGGGTAAGATGCTCAATCTTCACTCAGAAAGCAAATGGGACGGACATTGGAAGAGGGAGAAAACAGGAAACAGAACAGGAGCCTACCACAGAGGGCCTCTGAAAGACTCTACACAGTAGGGTATCAAAACATGTGCTGAGACTCATAGCCAAACTTTGGACAGAATGCAGGGAATCTTATGAAAGAAGGGGGAGACAGAAAGACCTGGAGGGGACAGGAGCTCCACAAGGAGAGCAACAGAACCAAAAAATCTGGGCACAGGGGTCTTTTGTGAGCCTGATAATCCAAATGAGGAACATGCATGAAGATAACCTAGAATCATCCAATTTCTAACTTCACTCTCTGATTTTCAGAACCTTGCCTACCCTCGCTTGACTTCAGTTTCTTTATCTGAAATATATATTAGTCTTGTTTCAGTCTCATAGTGCTACTGTGAAACTCACACCACAAAAAACTCTCAATAATTTTTTTACTTCAGTAAGTACCAAATAGATTAGCTACTATGATTAGGATTCCCCTCAGGGAGTCTACTGTGACATTTTTGTCTCCTAGGAATGTCATAAACGACTCCCATAACATCTCACCCACATGACTGCCTAAACATGAGCTGAACGGGGGCAATAGACATGCTAACATGGACACAGATGGGGTTGGTGCTCATCAGGCCTAAAACCTAGACAAAATATATAGGCAATTGGGGAATGATGACAGCAGGACAAACAGACTTCCCTAAGGAAGAACACACTGATGGGTTATCTAATGCCAAATGGTCAGCCCTGAAAACATACCTACAAATAACATTGTACAAATTGAGCAGGTGATATTTAAAAACTAGCGTCCAAGAGGGCTATATTAAAGGGTTTAGAGGAAGGAAAGAAAAGGAAAGGGGGAAATGATGCCACAATATAATAATCTAAAAATTAAATAATTAAAAAGATTAAAGACTATGATTTCTTGAGATGTAAAACATTGGGTCTGGTTAATTTTGGGCATGTAATGCTTTTTTATTTGTAAGATTTTTAACAATAAAGTTAACAAAATTTAAAACAAAGATTAGACTCCCTGATGCATCATGATTACAGCCCTTAAAGCCGTATTTCAAAGTAAAAGACTCAAGCCTAAATGATCAGGGGCTGCTGCCATGGAAACCTGCCTAAACACCTGAAATGTAATTGCCACTTTAACCAGATGTTGGCTGTACTCTAGCACCTGGGAATCTGCAAGCAGGGTCTATCTCTAAAATAAGATTTCCTTTTCTTTTTTCTCAGGATGGAATCCGATTAGTGAAAAGTAAAACACATCATTTCAAATTTCTGGTCATCTGGCATCCAGAAGAAGACAGGTGTGAACTGATGAATTTGATTTAAAATCTGGAGCCAAGTGGGGGTAATTACAGGGTCTAGAAAGCAGGTTTTTCTCCCCCTGATATGTTTACCAGCAGAAGCTAGCTCCCAGAATACCCAGCCCTGCAGACTTGGATGCCACAGCTGCAGAGCCACAGGTGGTGAAGCAGCACTCAGCAGTCAGACACCCAGCCTTCCAGCCAGCCCCACAGCTCACAGGCTGCACCACCTTGAGTGAAATTACTTATTCTTTTGTGCCTCAACCTCTCCGTTTGTGACACACAGTAATGGCTGCACTTACCTCTTAAAGGCTTCATGGGGGAAACAAGTGAGTTAATGCTTACAAAATGCTTGCAAGAATGCCTCCTTCGAACTCGTAAGTGAAGGGAAATAATTTGAGGCTGACCAAAAAAAAAGAGAGAAAATTACAGATCACAACCTCAGGGCCTTGGGGACTATTCTGCATTTTTGTTTCAAAGGGATCGGTTCAGAAGGGTGGGAAGGAAGCACAAAGAAAATCCTTTTTGTTCTGCTTGTGTCATTGGCAATTCCTGTAGGGAGGAAATCAATGAGAATTTGATAAAGAATTTGCAGTCCTCTCTGGAAAACCCCTAAAATCGATTCCACCAAGATCCTTGACTTTCTAAGTCTTCTATAAAGCAGACAAAAATAAATAAATAAATAAATAAATAAATAAATAAATAGAAAAATAAATAAATAAATAAACATGGCCTTTCTTTAGAGTAGTAGGAGGTGAAATTTCATTATTTTCAGTAATAATACTTTTTAAGGTTATGCAGGAGATTTTTAAACATAAAATATAGTATCAGTATTCACTGCAATAACCAGAAATACCATAGGATGAAATGACACCTGAAGAGCTAGCACACACCTGTCCGCCTCACCTGCCTACCAGGTAGGCCCAGCCCCGCTGTGCTGTCGAGTCAGGAGCAGCTGAGTAGAACTTGGTGACATACACCACTCTGTAGGAACAGCCATCCGGAACCCCGTGGTTGGTTCCTTTGACTCTGAACCTCAGACACTTTGTCACTGAGATGATAACATTAATGTCCAGGTTGGGGCACGTTGTGAGTGTTAATAAGTGAAGTGGATGAAGCCCCACCGTGGTGACTGACACATATTTGGGGCATTTCTCACCTCACACGACTAATTTTGAAGGCTGGGTAACTTAAAAGGAAGTGTCTTGAACTTCCATATTGTGGGGTATTATTTTCAACAGGAGTCACCTGCACATAAATAACCATTAAATTTGCAACCAGCTACTCCTCACAGAATCAGAGGGATTGATTAATGATTTAGTGATTGATTGATTGACTGGTTGACTGACTCAAATTGATTGATTGACTGACTGACTGACTGGATTTTGAGACTACAGTGCTGGGAATGGAACCCAGGGCTTCCTTCTAACACTCTACCAACTGCGCTACATCACCAGTAGGGCTTCTTTTCAATCAAGCCTTCAGCTGGAAGCCACTAAATGCATGAAACTCCTGAAGACAGCCAGAGATTGCAGGGAAAGATGGCTAACTCCAGATCTAAGGAAAGAAATGAAATCATCGCATCGGACAGCCAGGAAGCCATCTAGAACTGCTAGGGCTGGGACAAAATTAATCTGAAGACATTTGAAAGGGCTCCCACTAGCCCCAAAATGGGACAATTTGGGCATCCATGTAGATAATACAAAGCATTAGAAAATACCAGTGATGCTGCAATCCGTGTGTTTACAGAAGAATCAAAAAAGGATCACTTTGGCAAGATTTTAGGGATCTAGCTAATTTTTCAAAATTAGAAAAGCAGAGAACAAACATTATTCCTATGTCAACAGATCCTATGTAATGTTAAATACAGTGCTTCTGGTCAGGTGTGCTTTGCACACCTACAATCCCAACACTCAGAAGGAGGAGGTGGGAGATTCCCAGTGCCTGGCCAGCCTGGACTACATAGTAGCACTATATGTGAAAGCCAGGACATTTCTCTGAATGGGAGGATTGCAGCTAATCAAAGCAGAAGTGGGATATGACACTTTCATACACCCCTAATGAGATGAATGACCCTAACGGTTCGAGTCGATGGTCAACCATGGGTTCTTATGTTACTAAAGAAAAACAGTTGGACATTATGTACCCACAACGAAGCCATTCTATCAAAAGAGGCTTCTTGTGGAGCCTCAGGATCTAATGTTCAAATTACAGAAGGTGTAAGAATGAAGGGGTATGAAGAACAACCCCATAGAGCTTTAGTGAGCAAAACTGGAAACCCGTAAATCAAGAAGTCTCTTCAATTAAAACAATAAAACAAGGAGATAGAGGAGCAATCTATACTTTATGAGATTCTATCTGTCTGTCTACTATCTATCTATCTATCTGTCTGTCTATCTACCTATATGTATGTATGTATGTATTTATCTATCTTATATTCATATACATGTATATGCCATCTAGAATGTATGAATCTTTTTCTATCACAACTGAAATGATCTGGTGTGTGTGTGTGTTTCAAAGATAAGAAAAACATTTAAACTAACTGGATATTTTATATTAAGGAAATATGGTAAATTTGAGGTGTAACTATGATATTTGGCTTATTTATTAACGGAAATTAGCTTCATATAGCACAAAATAAACCATTTAAAAGAAAACAAATTAGTGGTATTAAGTACATTCAAAATGTTGTACAACATTTGTTTCTATCTAGTTACAGAACATTTGTTAATTGTAAAATGCAACTTCATCCATTCTATTAAACAGTTGATTCTGCTTCACCTGACACCAATATATTGTTCTTTAAGGCTTCCTTATTTCATATAAATGGCTCATACAAAATACTTCCTTTATGTCTGATACCTTTCATTTAGCACATTTTTCAGATTTTTATATATTGTATAATATGTGTCAGTTCTTGCTTTTTGCAGCTGAGTGATTATCCATCAGATGGTTACACCACAGTTTATCCATTAATTTTCTAATAGACCTTTACTCTAGTCTCATACTTTATCTAGTTCATGGCATGTTGTTATGAGCAGGTGTGCGCATGAACTTGTTTGAGCACCTGTTTTGAATTGTTTTGGATACATGCCTAAGAGTGCAGTTTCTAGATCATTCTATGGTTAGTTTTTTGGGAGCTCCACCAAACTATTTTCACAGAAGCTGTTCACTCCCATCGGCAGTGGACAAGAATCCCCAAACCCTTGTCATTTTCCTTAGTATTGTTCAGTGTCTTAGCATGACCATCCTGGTGTATATAAAGTGGTTTTGACTTATGTTGCCCTAATGATAACGGATTTTGAATCTATCCCCCCTGCTTGGTCATTTTGATTTCTTCCTAGAAAAATGTCTATCCAAGACTCTTTAAAATTAGTTTTTTTTTATTGTTGCATATAAGAATTCTTTATTTATTCTGGACATTTGACCCTTGTTAGGTATAAAATCTGAAAATAGCCTCTTCTATTATGTGCTCTATTATAAATTGTCCTTTTAACTTTCTTTATAATGTTGTTTGGTATATAAAGATTTTCAATTTATTTATCAACTTACCAACACTTGCTGCTTTCTGGTATTTTGAATCCATATCAAATAATTTATTGCCTAACAAAAGTCCTGTTTCTTCTGTGTTTTCTTCTAAGAACTACAAATTATTATCTTCTACATGTGAACTATTGATCCAGTCCAAGTTTGTGTGTGCTAAGAGGTAAAGTTTTGTTGTTTTGCATATATGCAGTTTCAGTATCAGCGTTCTCATTTAGGGAAACACAAAATGCTTACAAATGAATGTAAATGTTTGCCCTTTAAAAACAAAATAATTTTGGAAGCAAAGATACAAGTAAAATAAGATTTCTTGTGCATCTGTCATCACTGAGGTGAGGTAATGAGGTCATGATTCCGGTCTGCCCACCTCTATAAGTAATCTTAAAAATTGTCCATGTTGAAATGAGGACGTCACTTACTAGAGAGTATCCAGAAATAGTTGCAAATAAAAATGCATAATGTCTGAAATTCACTTCTGAGTAACTTTGATGAGAGAAAAAAGTCTGATCCAAGTGGAGTGTATTGCTCAGGAGCCGATGATTATTGAGGCTGTGTGATGGCAGGCGTGGGTTCATTCTACTGATCTCTCCACTTCTTTATGTATTTGAAAACAAATCACATTTTAAAAAAATGCAGCAAGAACCTTTCTAAACGAAGACAAGAGGATCTGGGCTGTGGGGCACTGTTGGTAGCTGGTATTTATTGTCCTCAAGAGCCAGGGAAAGCCAGGTTTCCTGGCAGAGGGGCACAGTTGAGGACTTCTTTCAGGAAGGGGTGTATAACATTTGGTTGAGACTTGATTAGTGAGCATTAGGTTCCTCAAGTAGACAGGAGAAGAAAGGGTGGCCTACACTGAAAACCTTATAGGGCAAAAAAGTCAGAATCTTTTAGAGAAGTCCAATAGAGTTAGATTGGGGGAAATTGGAAAATGGGCAATTAGAGACAGGCTTTGAATACCATGTTAAGCATGGGCCTTCGACTAAGCCATGCTGAAAAATCAATAGTTCAGGGCTGGTATAAAGGTTTTTGTCTAGAAGTGTGGTATGTATGTATGTGTGTGTATGTATGTGCATGTATGTATGTTTCAGCTGACAGTAATAGAAAAAGAACTCCCAAGATTTTAGTTTAAAATATGAATTCTTGGGACTGGAGAGGAGGCTTGGTGGTTGAGAGTTCTTACTGCCCTTGCAGAGGACCTAGTCTCTTTTCCCAGCACCTACCTCAGATGGCTCACGAACGCCTATAACTCCGGTTCCAGGGAATTTAATGCCCTCTGGCCTTCTCAGGTACCTGCATGAATGTGATGCCCATAAACTCTTTTTTTTTTTTTGAACAAAGATTTTTTTGTTCAAAAAAATCAGTTTGCAGGGGTTCTGATATGGAAGAAGTGAAAAATCCAGAAGAGGGGTGGGAAGACTGGAGGCAGCCTGGCAGTCTGGAGGCCATGTGGCTCAGGCTCCCACGCCCCAGAAGCTCTCTCTGGCCCTTTCCCCAGGCAGCTCCTCAGTGTGACAACAACACAGTATGTGCTCCCCAACTGTACCACCAGCCCCCTGATTACTTCACTGAAGGCTGTGACAGTGCCCGACACCTTTCTGTATTACAGATCCAGCATGACGCCTTGTACCTAGTAGGCATCAAAGAAATCTTTGTTCAAACAACATACCAAGTGTCATCAGATACGTTTGGACCTTTTTCTTCCTTGGGAGAAAAAAATTAATAAACACCAAACAAACATAATACCCAATGTCCTTCTTTTGTCAGAGTGCTGTTAGACACTGAGGGCCAGGACCAGAGCATTTGAGACACCACCAGGCTATCACCAAAGAAACCATAGCTATCAGGTGCCTGTGTCCCTTCACCATCTGAGTGTGAGGCCTTCCTTATACTCTGTGCTCCTCTCTGGCTTCATCGCAGTCTCTGCTTGGCAAAGCACCTTTCTCTTTACAACCCTGGACTCCAGATGTGAACAACCAGAACCACCTGTGGAAAATATTGTCACTGCCCATATTTTGAAAAGCATTTTCCTCTTACTCCTGTTTAGGATGCCACCTGAGTCTTTGCCACCTTCCTTCCCCACCCCAGGTCTGCCTCTGCCCCAGGTCTGCCCCAGGATGTAAGGCCCATCTGTGAAGCCAGCACTGGCTCGTCCTGTCCTTCTATGCCTTGTTCTTAAGGTTAGGACCAACTTCACATCTGTTCAAATAAGAATCATAATTTTCTTTCCTTTTACACAGTGTCACGATGAGGTATCATTCCTAATGTTTTTCTTCAGCACAGTAGCTAAGACAGGCATGTAGACAGGTTGGGGTCGCACCAGAGAATAGTGGAAGAAGGTGGTCAGCAAAGGCTTCTGTAGAAGTGGTGGAGATTTCGAGATCAGAGTGAAATGGTCAGATACTGTGCATGCCTGGATCTGAGAGGTCAGTCTAAGCCTTTCTTCAAGCTGCTACTAATCATGAGAACAGGACCAAGGTGGAACCTCATGGCAACTCAGAAACCATTCCCATCTGAAAATGTTACCCTGATGAATACAGATAAAAAGCTGAAAAACTGCAGCTCACTCTGTCCATGTCAAAATAAAAACAAAAGGACAAACAAATCGAAACAAAACAGAACACCACACCACACCCATTTAAGCAGAGGAATTAAAAACAGACCTTCCCCAGAGAGCCCAGTACCTCTCTTTCTACTCCTTTTCTTCCTCTTCTTCCCTTCCTTCCTCCTCCTCCTCTTTCTTCCTCCTCCTTTTTCCTGGTGATGGTTCCCCCAGCTACAGAGAGAAAGGACCTTTCAGTTATTAGGGTCTAATTTTGCATCTCCTCTTTTCTTTCTTAACAACAAAAATGGTAATGCTTAAGAGAAGGGGGAAGGCTAGGGAGATAGGTAAGCTGCAGAACACTTGCAGAGCACGGCTCTACCCCTGGTACCCAAACTTACTGAAGAAATAGGGCAAAGAAAAGAAGAGAGGGAGGAAACAAGCACACAGACAAACACAAAGCGAGCTTGTTGTATGGAGTTCTGAACTCAAGAGCGCAGGTTTCTGCTCGGGACCTCACAGTTTCTGCATTAGAGAGCTTGTGGCTGTTCATAAATTTCCAAGCTCCGGAGCCTCTCTCTTAGCTGCCTGGAGTCCTGGTGGCGCTTTATTAATGAAACAGTGCCCCCTGCTGTTACCGACAACCATATCCAAGCCTTGTAGGCATGAATTTGAGCTTACAGCGGTCCTTCTCTCTGTGCCTCAGAAAAAAGTTCAGGGACCATTCTCGTTTCCTTTAAATTTCATTTTAAGTTATCTCGGCGCTGAGAATTTCGGTTATTGTGGGAGGAATTATGTATCATAACAATAAGCAATAGCAATAATTATAATAGTTATCAAACATTATGAGCCAAGTTTGGGACTTACATTATTTTTATATTATTTTATGCAGAGATCTCAAAAATAAAATGCATTTATACCCATCTGGGGTTGGGAAATTGAAAGCTGGTCACTTTGTATAATCCCTTATTCAGACTCCATATTGTTTTATGAAAAATGGTCCCTCACGAACCTGGAGCCCCCTTGATGGGGGTATAGTGTCCCCGTCTCTCTCCCCGGAGCTGGGATTACATACATGAGCCACTGCTTCTGGTTCTGGGGATCCAACTGGGGACCTTATGCTTACATGGTAAGCATGTTACCCTCTGAGCGCTCTCCCTACCTGTGCCCAGTGTTTCTAATTGGATTACTCTAGTCCCCCGGGAATTCAGTGAAATGGGCATTTATACAGCAGGTGGGGAAAACTGCTTCTGACAATTGAACTGACTCGTAGCTGGTTGGTAGGAAAGCCTGGGCTTACACCCAGCTCTCCCTGATGACAAAGCCATACTTTTTGAGAGCAGATATTAGATGATACACTACTTAAAAACCAAGACCCCAGAGAATCAAGATAGTGGGATATAAGTAATTTTTCCCAGGAGCAATCAGAAAATGCACTGCAGTTTGAGTTTTGCCATTTCCCTGTTCATCCAATGACCCCAAAGTATGTTTAGTGAGCATCTGTGCTGTTATACTTTTGGGTTGAAAACCAGGGAGTCCAGTGAGGAACAAGCCAATGTGATGAAACCTGTCTTCTCCCAGCTTATAGTTGGGTAAAGTCCTATATTTAGCAGCGGAACTCCCAGGAGACCTTCTATTTGGGATCAAGTTCAAGGATCAAAGTCTTATGTAACAATGTTACATGACTCAAAGTGACCCAAGCAATATGAGAGTATTTGGAAGGCCTGGCTGGGGAAGTAACTTTTTGCTCTTCCCTCGAAGGCTGGAGAGCAGAGAGATCCAGAGACAGGGCAGAGCCCAGCCAGGAGAAGGAGCGGCATGTGTGAAAGTCAAGGGGAGGAGTAGTAAGGAGCGAAAGACAGGTGGGCTGGGAGGTAAGTCAGACAGAGAACGTTAAGGGTTTGAATCTTAGACTTGGAGCGGTGTTTCTCTGGCTGCCTGTGGGGAGGCGTGAGTTTTGTGTGGTTTCTCACTTCCCCTCCCGCCACTGCTTCAGTATAATGTTGTTAGCTTTCTGTATCCCTGACGTGCTGCAGTTTTGTTTGTTTGTTTGTTTGTTAACTTGGGAACAGAGACCATCAGTGGAATAAAGGCTGCCACCAGGTTGGCCTGTCTGTAGGGTATTTTCTCGGTTAATGATTGCAGTGGGGGAGTCCAGCCCACTGTGAGTGGTACCAACCCTGGGCAGGTAGTCGTGGGATATAAATGAAAGCAAACTGTGTGAGCTATGGAGGGGCAACCAGTATGCCGTGCTCCTTCATAGTCTCTGCTTCAACTCCTGCCTCCACGTTCCTGATTTGTCTTTCCTTAATGGACTGTGATTCAAAATACATAAGCCCAATAAAGACCCTTTCTCTCCCAAATTGCTTTTGGTCATGGTCTTTATCACAGCAATCTAGTGCCAACTAAGGTACCCGACTCCACATCCACAGACTCGACCAGCCATGGACTGAAAGTACTCAGAGAAACAACTCACATCTGCTCTGAGCGCACGCAGACATTTTTTTCTTGGCATTCTTATTTAAATACAACCCAACAACTATTAACAGGCCAATTATTGTGTTAGATATTACAGTTCGCCAAGTATAAAGGAGAATGTGGCTTATGTGTGTTTGTATGATGCATGTCTATATGTACCTCACACAAATTCCACAGCGTTTCATTATATAAAGAACTTCACCATCTGCAGCCTTTAGTGTCTGTGGGAGTCCAGGAACCAATCCCTGTGGACATCCGGGGACAGCAGTGCAATAAAAATGAATTAGTGGAAAAATAAAATGAAAAATGTGAGACATAAAACACAGGCTTATGATTGCTAGATTCAATAGCCATAAAATTACTTAGTCCAAATGCTCTATTATGCGTCTCTCACTGGGGAAACAATTTGCAAACAGACAATACTGTAAGAAGCACTGATTTAATGTCCCAGTGCGCACCCATGTCTGGAAGTATGTGAGACGTTCTGCAAGGGGGCAAGGAGGAAAGGCGAGGTGAGCTGGTCAAACAGGGCAAAGGCAGAGCTCTGTCACACGCACTGGGGTGCATGTCTGAATAATGGCAGCTCGGTGTCTACGTGCGTTAGAGAGATGAGAGGTGAGACTGACAGCCAGGCGCAAGGCTCAGAGAGCTCTAGCTTGCACAATGAAGAGTTGAGCAATGAGAATTGCACTGAATGGTTCTAAATCTCAAAGAACCACCCGCTAGGATCATTGCTCCCTTCTGAGTGCTGTAAACAAAGCCAAATGCTGCTCCACCCACACAAACAGCCCATCTGATGCCAACTTCAGCCCGGCCATTGCAGAAAGAAAGAGGGAAGGGAGGAAGGAAGGTGGAGGAAAAGGAAGGAGGGAGGAAAAGAAATAAAATTCAAGACCCTGCTTCTGATCACAGCAGTACAGTTGACCCACGAGTAATAAAGGTTTGGGTGTGTGGCACAGCCAAAGTATACACAGATTTCTTTTAAAACTTACTACAAATTGAAAAACTCCTGTGGCCAGGAAATAGAAGAACTGCATAGCTCAGTGATATAGAAGAAGTGAAGAAAAGGTTAACTGTGCCATGGATCATGGATCCATAAAATACCAAGATTGTTGTCTGCTTTTGGAACCAGCGCCATTAATATACACAGATCTATTATTACATGTTAACCTTCATGAATCATTTGCCCACCACACATGGCACCCTTTGCCATGGAGAGAAAGGCACCAATGCCATAAGGACATCGGGTGCTTCTGTACCTTTGTAGCCCCCATGCCCCGGCCCCATTCCAGCTGTGAGCTCAGGTGTACTGAGTATCTTCTGAAGCATCAGGTGATGCTCATTATCCCAACATGAACAGTTCATCATTCCAGGAAGCTGCACCCCTCAGTAAAGAGGTTCTCTGGTGGTTCCAGGCAACTATTCATCATATGTGACATCTCTGAATTTGCACTAATCAATTGTCCATGGTATTGGTGAAGCTTCTGATCCACAGCAGGGGGAAGAAGTGGCTTGTGGTCAACTAAGGTCACCATCTGTAGCTGCAATTAGCAATCTCAGCAATTCAGTGCCTAAGGACAGTGACCACTGAACCCCGTCACTACTATTACAGCAACACTCACTCATCCTATGTGCATTAGGATCCCCCCAAAGGTGAAAAAGACTGACGTATACTAGAAATAGCGTCAACTTCCAAACCCTGGACCCAAATGATTGTTACACTATAGTCCTACACGAGCGATCTAAGCTCTTGGTACATTCAGATTTACCCACTAAGCAAATGGTCGATGGGATTCCCAGCACGTTTTTGTGAGTATGGACCTGCACTTTCTTCTAGTTTGCATGGTTCCTCTCCAGCTCTGCTTAAGAGCTGGCGAGGTGAAAGACCACAGACCTGGGCTGCGGGAGAAAGGTTGCAAGAATCATCAAGGAGCAGGTAAAAATATATGGGAACTAGGTGACATCACAAATACGCCCCCCTTGGCCGCACCCCGAAGGAGGTAAACCCCATACCCAACAAGCTTGTAATTGTTGGGCTGCTGCCAAAATAAAACTCAATTTAAACATCAGTACCAAACAAATAAATAAGAAAATGGGAAGAGGTGCAGCTAGGTGGTCCAGAAGCTGTAAAGGCTGTGAGATATTTCGAATGCACTTGCCACCACACCTGATGACCTACGCCCTACCCAGGGTCCAGGAGGCAAAAGGAAAGAACCATCTCCTACAAGTGGTCCTCTGACATCCACACATTTACCTAGACACGTGTGCTCTTTTAAAGAGAGAGATACTGAATTGTTTAAAGTGCCTGGTAGACCTGACTGATGGGAAATCCGGCCTACTATGACATCACTGGATACCGCTTATTGAATTTAATGTACATTCAGTGCTTCCTTATCTTAATCACAAGAACCCACGGAAGTGGGTCTATGGGCTCCTATTTTGCAGAAGAAAACACTGAGGTTGAGAAGAATTAAATGGGTTCCCCCAAATTCCAGACCTAGTAAGAGGAGAAGCCAGAATTGGCACTGAAGTTCACAGGCATCCAGAGCCTGAACTCCCAGGCTTGTTGTTCTCTCTCTCTAGCAAATGAAAGACTTGATGTTTGAGCCAACAAAGTGGTGATACAAGTATCCTTGAGAGCAACCAGGGGCTCTAGCTCTGGGGATGTTTGCTGTGCTGGCCCTCCTTCAAACACTAAATAGGTGGTAGACAAGGCACCTTCCAAATACTCCTTGACCAACCATCCGGGAGGACTATCATGGACTTGCCAGGCAAGTGTGTGCTCTCCTGGTGCCTTAGGTGCTCAGCTTGGAAAGGCATCTCCACTGGATGCCTGGTGGGCCACAGCCTCCACGACTATCCAACCCACAGACAAGGAAACACAAATGCCTGTGCAAATGATTCTGACAGTCATCCACAGGAGAGCAGGGGAGTTGTGGGGGAGAGGTGGACCATCAAGACAAACCCAAAAAAGGGAAAAGGAACTTGGGTCACAAAGAGACCTGAAATACAACCTTTGCTTCCATCCTGAAATAGGAGTGTTTGGATAATTCCAGTGAAGAGGGCATCATGACAGCTATGGCCAGGCTGTAAAAATGGACATCCTGACTATGGGGGGGGGGGGGGAGAGATGTTTGGTAGGAAGTCAGGAAAGTCCCATTCCTCTCCCAGCTCATTTTCCACCAAGACAGCAAATATATAATGAATGAAGCAATTACGGGTTGAGGTGACTATTGTGGAAGAAATGGGGGTGGTGATGAGTCAGAGAGGAAGGGAGAATGAAACCACTGGTCTCAACAGAAAACAGTAGGCACATTCAAACTGGGTAATTTATCAGTGACAGCTTGCTACAGTGTGGGCAAATATGGATAAAATAGAGTTATGAGGGTATCTCTCTGGGCTAAAGCCTAGAAGGTAAAGGGAAGAAAATAGACCTTGAACAAGTGGTAATTGACAAGCTCTGAATGACAGAGCAAGACCTTTAGAAGAGATGCAGTCATCAGGGTGACTCCCAGGAAAGGAGCAAGAGTAACAACCACAACTAAATATCAGTGTATCAGTTATTTCTTCTGTGCTATGAAAAAAGTGGCAAAGCCAACTTAAGGATAGAAAGCCTCACATTTCAAGAGTACAGTCCATGTTGTGGGGTCATCATGGTGGAGGAAGCTTGGGATAGCTGGACACATTGGATCCCCAATCAGGAAACAAAGTAAAGTAATTCATGCTGTTGCCCAGGCCCCTGTCTCCTTGTTACTCACTCCAAGACCGCAGTTCATGGAATGGTGTTGCCCACATAGAAGGAGGGTCTTCCTACCCCAGTTAACCTTATCTAGGAAATCCCAGGTTTGTTTCTATGGTGATTCTAAAATCCAGTCAAATTAGTCAAGACTAACCATCACAGTCAGGAATATCATTCTTTCCCTGGGCCCACCCCTGGATGCTCCACTTACAGGAAGGCTTTCTCTGGATGTGAGGTTTTTAAGTTAGGAAGATAGAAACGCTCAGCATTGAGTTGCCGTCCCAACATTAAACACATAGTCTTCAAATGCAGTTATTTTTCAGGGACCCTTGGGGACTTGGTCTGAGTAAGAAGGGGCCACCTGCAAACAAGAACACCTTAAAGA
Source organism: Meriones unguiculatus (assembly GCF_030254825.1). Taxonomy (NCBI): domain Eukaryota; kingdom Metazoa; phylum Chordata; class Mammalia; order Rodentia; family Muridae; genus Meriones; species Meriones unguiculatus. Next base: position 35,431,267 of record NC_083359.1, read on the forward strand.
TTGTGCTATGGTTTAACAAGAAAATGTCGCCCACAGGTTCATGTTTTACATGTTTGTTCTCCAGGTGGGGGTGCTATCTGTGGAGTGTGAGGAAGCTTCAGGAAGTAAGGCCTTAAAGGAGAAAGTGGGTCACTGATGAGTAGTAAGCCTTTGTGGGTTCTTATCCCTGGGCTCCTTCACACACACACACACACACACACACACACACACACACACACAATCCATCTTCCATGTAAAGCAGGAAGGAGATTCTCTAGACCTCTTCTACCCCCAAGAATGACCTTGATAGAAACACTTAGTATTTCTTAGTCTGTTTCTTCACTTGTCAAAAAAAGAGCACTAGGTTAATGATTTCTATGTAGCAGGTAGTAATGCTACATAGGTGACTGTAAGCCCAAGCCCTCTCTGTTCAGCCAGTCACCTGGCAGTAAGTACAGCACATCTGTGGGTCTCAGCTTTGCCATCTGCTGGCTGAGGTGATGCTGTGTACATAACACATACATAGTCAGTCCTGGCACTGTGTGTGCAGAGTAGAGGCGCCACACATGTCTACTCCAGTCCTTCAAGGCAACCCAGCGAGCAAGGGGGCAGCTCTGAGACCCACGGCAGGGTTTGAAGCCAAGCAGTGCTGTCACTTTCTGCCAAGGGACTTTGAACAAGTTGCTGGATCTCTCTAAACCTCTGTTTCTCTTTTGTAAAAGTTTTTGTTGTTGCTGTTGTTTTGGCCAGAATTAAGTAAAATTGTCTATATTAAATGTGTTGAGCCTCTTCCTACAGCTAGAACACCCCAGAGTGCACGTGACATTCAGAGAGCCCTGCAGAATGGTCTCAGATTTGTGCTTAGTCCAGCGCTAACCTGGGTTTTAGTGACTCTGGCGCTGCCACCATTTTCATCAGGGCAGGATTGTACCCCTAAGCCACTAATTTGATTTTGCCATGCCCTGGTTTACAATCAGCCAAGATTGGAGAGGAGAACATTGTTTACCTCAGATACCCTAAGCATCAAGAATTGCTGACCCCAACCCTCAGAACGTCAATGTATTTTTCTGACGGCTGTTCAACAGCTTTAAGCCCTTGACAGGACAGGATAGCACACACAGGAAACTCAAATGGCTGCTAATTTCAATGACTAGCTCTGGCAAAGTGAGCCCTCCCCTAGGGTGTGAGGGAGATAATGGTGGTTGTGTTTGGAGGCTGGAGTCAGGATGGCTGTATGCTGTCTCTAGGGCCAAGAATTGCTATAGCAACAAATGCCTTAGCAACAGCTTTGAACAGACTGCTTCTTTGAAAGAGTTTACATAATAGAGATTATGGTTGGGTTCTCTCTGGAAGGGATAACAAGACTTTTCTTGTCTTCTTAAACATTAAGGACATTTGAAGGATCAATCCTTTCTCAAAAGCTGTACAATAGTAGGGAGGGAGGCTAGAAGGCTGTGCTTTACAGTATTGACAGTTTTCTAAGAGATTGAAAGTGACTGTTATTTTGGGGGGGAACATTTGATGATTGGGGACTTATTTTTTACTTTTTAAAAATTTGAAGTAGCATTTCTAATTCACCTCTGAATACTTCATTCATCATTCTTTTATATTTCATCTCTCTAACATCAAATATAACTGTGCATTGACTATATTTAAATTTCATTTTTTATTAATTTTTAGCTATCACATATTTATATTAATGGAGTGCCATGTGATATTTCGATACATGTATGCACTGTATATTTAAAATAGGTTAAACACACATATCTCCACAATGGTTATTTATTTATGGTGAACAAGTTTAGTACTTTTAATCAAAAATTTAACCTTAAAAATAACACACTGACCATAGTACCCAAGCCTAAGGATGTGGAGAAGGTATTTGTGGCCCAGGTGAGGGTTTGGTTTGGCATTGGTGGTGAAATACCTCCTAGGGCTTCACAACACATGGCATCCGGGCATCTGCTGGCATTGACTAAAAGGAAACACCCCAACAGCCAGTGATGTCATCTGACATCTTGCTAAGGGGAGAGTTTGAATCCTGCTGTCCTTAGAATAGCGACAAAAAGTCCACTGAGGGACCATTCCTGTTTGTCATTTCTTGACTCAGCAGTGCATGGAGCCATCTCCCAAGAGCAAAAAAATGGGCACGTTGTAATGGGGGAAATATGCCTACTCTTAAGGTGGGCGTGATGTGAAGGTTTTTCCATGACTTTAGAGAAAAATGAAATTTGAGAGACAGCACGATGCCTGAGCGTCTGCATTTCTGCTGTTGCTATTGCATCCCGTCACTATGACAAAGCGCTTAAAGTGAGTGACTTAAACAAATGCTTATTGGATTCACAGTTTCAGAAAGTTCAGTGCGCAGTCCTTTGGTCTTATTGATTTGGGCCTGTAGCAGCACCATCTGTAACGGTGGATAAGACTGTAGGATGGAGGAAGCCATCCATTTCATGACAGCTGGAAAAGGGACCAGATCCTAAGATGCCTGTCAAGGGCACACCACCCACCAATGATCTAAATTTCTTTGATTATGTACTACCTCCTAAGATTCTATCATCTACCAGTACTGCTGACAACCAAACCTTTTAGCACTTGGGCCCATAAGGCATGTTTAAGACCCTAACAATGAATTTGATGACTCGGGAAACAATATTTTTCTCTGAAATCCTGTCCCAGTAGTGACTTTCATATGATTGAGAAATAAGGGAGGAGGCAAAATTCAATGGGAAAATACTGTAAGACAGGAAAACTGCCAAGTGCATTTATTAGGCTCCATTTCTATACTGGGTATTTTGTTCACTTGGATGAATTCATAGTTGCACAATAAATATTTAAGCAAATGTAATATGTTATATTCATAACCAACATGGTAAACGTTAAAGCCAAAGGCTCTGGTTCAGACTTGGATGGGAATACAGTTCTACACATGGCCAGATATGCGACCTTCATTCCCTGGCTCCGGCTTACAGGGGTTGGCAGTGCAGCCTACTGTCTTAACACATTTGTGCAAGATCCCAGAGCTCTAGCATCCTTAAATAAAATGGGTTTGGACTGGAAAGGTCTGTAGCTTTCTGGGGAAGTTCTCAAGCTTCCTTGATCTATTAGACAGTCGGTCTGTCTTGCTGTAGCTGCGGCTCTGACTGGACTGTGCTCTGTCATACATCCCTGCACTTGGAATCGAGCTTGGGATGCTGTCTGCTTAGTCGCCCTGTCTGCCTCCATTTTTAATTTTGTCAGCGCCATGAATTAAGAAGGAAACAGATCAGATTTATTAATTCCAGTCCTGCTTCGTGACTGTGCCCAGAGGCTTATAGACAGACTGTAAATCACAAAGAATAATAATTATAATAAAGAATAGTGCTCTGTTGAAAGCTGCCTTAGGGGACATCTGTCAACTTGTTGGGGACCTCCAGAGAGCCAGCTTCCTCTTTCTTCGTGCCAGAATAAACCACGGGGAAAGAAGTCTGTAAGTGACAAAAACGATAGGGCCAACAGAAAAGAAATTCCCACTCTAACCCCTTTCTTGGATAACCATGCAGTTTTTTACCCCCCCCCTTTTTTTTTCTTAAAGGGGACATTAACATATGTTAGCAGAGAAAGGCAAGTGTGATCCTTACTATGGCCCTCCTGAGTAAACTCTTAAATGGCCTGCATTTTGTACAGGCAGAAGCCAAAGCCTGAGAGTGGCAAGTATCATTCCAATGTGCAGCATGGAGCTGGGACTTAAACCTAGACCCACATCATGCTGGGGTGTTAGAAACTTCTGGGTTCTTCTTAATAATTCTTTCTGAGCACTGCATTCCAAATCCACCAAATGTGGCCTCCATGTAAGGACTGAAGCACTGGAAATGTTTTAGCCCCTTTGCCCTCTAAACTGGATTCCTTATGTAGAAACGGGGGCATGTTGCTTCTTCACTGGCCCTGGATCAATCTGGGTCAGGGGCAGAATTAAATTTCAGGAGTCCTTCCTTATCAGCAATTTCTCTTTTTATGGATTCAGTTACTTGTCATCAAACATGTTACAGTCTTCATAGTATACAGCATGTACACATTTAAAATATTTGGTAGAAAATTCCAGAAATAAAGTAGTTCAGAAGTTGTAAATAACTTTTGTTATGCTACTGCGATGACTGGTTTTAATGTCAGCTTGCCACAAATTAGAATCACCTACATAGGGAACCTCAACTGAGAACTGTCACGGTTCCTTTGATCGATGTTAAAGGGTTCAGCCCAATGTGATTGATGCCACCCTGGGCAGATGGTCCTTGGTTGGATTTAAAAAAGTAAGATGAGCCAAGCCATGGGGAGAAGCTAGCTAGTACATTTCTCCCTGATCTCTGCTTCAGCTCCCGCCAACATGTTCCTGCCCGCGTTCCTTCCCTGACGTTCCTCTGTGATGGGCTGGAGTGGGGAAGCACAAGCCAAATGAACCGTTTCCATCCCAAGTTGCTTTTGGTCACGGTGTTTTACCACAGCAACAGAAAACAAACCAACACAAAACTATATTGTACTTGTCTTATTTTGCTATTACCTTTGTTAATCTCTCACTGTGCCTAATTTTGTTAAGTAGCTTTATCGTGGGCATGTACATATGCAGAAAGTGAATGAAGCCATGAGTAAGTGAAGTAGGTACTGGGTATGCATTTTGACATGGGACCAGTCATGCCACTCCCCCTTCTCCATACTACCTAATAAACATGTGTCTATGAGTCTGTCCTTTCACCATTCCCTGACCACTCCAGCCAGGGTTCCAGGACCCAAGCCATACAGGACATGAAGTACATATAAGAAAATTTAGGGTATATAAAGGGTTTGACATTATCGAAGGTTTAAGCATCCCCGAAGAGGATAAAGGTGTTGAGTCTCTTGGCAAAACAGAAAATGAGACCTGACCTCGGCCACAGCCAGCTTAGTCCAGTCAGAGAGAAAGACTGGGAAATAATGCAGACAATGCTTAGGGGTCCCCATAATGCAAGTAATATGTTGAAGGGATGTTGGGGAGATGGGTTTGGAGGGAAACCTCTTGGTAATCTTAGAAACAACACAAAGGCACAGTTTCTGCCCAGCGGAGTAAGCCGGAGAGCAGCCCTAAGCTTCTCCAAGCCTCAGTGTTCTTGCGTGTAAACTGTGCATAATCCCCGAGGCTCTAATAGTGGAATATGTGTCTGTTTTAATGAACTATAACCGTGGGTCTTTAACAGTACAAATCCCAAGGCACCCCCCTGTATAAGAACTGGTCAGCAGAGGTCCCCACAGGAGTGATAATTGAAGTCGAGTCAGGGAAAGCTGTTGGGAGACCTTAGGCCCTAGCTCCAAGTCTCCTAGAACATCTCACAGTGCATACCACGAGCAGGATGCAGGATGCTGTAGCCCTCTGTCCTAAGGCTTCTCCAAACTGCCTGACCTGACTCCGAGAAATGCATTCCTAGGCAGACAAGCACAGCCCCCACGGATTATTTTGATGCAGATTCACTGCTCACTCCTGGAACTGCCATTTTCAAGCTAGGAGAATTTGTAATCAAGAGCTCACAGTTTGGAAGACTCGTGCAGGAGTGTTAGGGGAGATCTGCTTTCTTTGAGGGCTGCTTTTTGCTTGGCAGTCAGTAGTTTTATTTCCATTTTAATTTTCGGAGCATCTGCCCCCCTCCCCCCACAGCAACAGCCTGCGGTTTGGAATTCATGGCTCTGTTGTGTGTTTACCCATGGTGCTTGCTTGTAATTGACAAATTTAAATTCTGGTCATATTTCATTTATTACCCAGACCCAGGGAAAAATCCAAGGCGGAAACCTAATTACAGCGGAAGTGCCACAAGGTAATTGCTGAGAAAGAAGTCCTGCAGTGCGGGGCTAAATATTTCATCTCCCCATAAAATGATTACCCTGACAAGATTCTGAAAAATAATAAAATCTGTTTAATAAAACAGAAGCAAAATACCAGTGTTTTTACACACAAAGTATTAAAACATCCTTCATTTTGGACAGATCCTAAGTCATCTGATTTTCATTCAAATGATGATCCACAGCTGAGACAGTCCCAAGATCCTTCCTACACACAGCTCTCTTGAAGTTTTTCAGGCCTGGTGTGGCTTTTAGAACAGCTCAGAGTCTGCTTTCTATTGCTCTGTGGGCCCTTTGGAAGAATGATGAGATGGGGATGCCCTTAGTTGGGGCTGCTGTGTGTGGATGGCATTACTTCTGCCCAGCCACTTCTTGCTCAGAGGTCTCAGAAGATATCACTGTGTGGCTTCTACTGCCGAAGCCCGGCTTAGCATCCTGCAGAGTAGCACGGGGCAACAGTCATTTTAATTTTTCTGACCTTCTAGGGTACTGCTATAGCCAGGGCCAGTTTGTTTATCTAGCTGCTAGATAAAGACACGAAGCATTTACCGTGTGTCAGAAATTTCACTAGGGGGAGGGTAGAGAACGTTAGCAAGACACTGTTCTCCCTTAGTAGAAGTGTTACAAGAAAAGAGACAAGCTTGGAACCCACAACAAACACACAGATATGGAGATGGAAACGTTCTCCCAAATACAACCAAGTGTTGTGTGGAAGCAAAGAAGGGACTGTGGCGGAGGATGGAGGAGGGTGGGGTGATCTGAGAAGATGGCTGGTATGCTCCCTAAAGCACAATAAGGAGTCCATCTGCGAGGCTCAGAAGGAGACAACTGTAGAGTAACTGCTGGCAGCATGTCCCAGGATTCAGAGAGAGAGAGAGAGAGAGAGAGAGAGAGAGAGAGAGAGAGAGAGAGAGAATAAAAGAGTGGAGCTCCATGGACCAGGGTGAAGGTTTGTTCCCAGTGCTACAGAGAATCGCTGGAGTGCTCAAAGGAAGGAAGAGCATGATCCACTTCCAGCAGCTGATCCCACTGTCCTGTGGAAAGCATATCACAGGAGGCAAGAGCAGCTGTGGGATGCCAGCAAGGACTCTTCCTGCAAGGACCATGGGTAGGAAAGAAGTTGTCTTACACCATAGCATAACAGCAGAGATAGGCACAGGGAAAGTTTTATGTACAAAAACACACATCTAAAAGCATGTATTTTATAAACCGTGTCTCAGACATGAGCCCTCAACTTTCCATTATGATGGTAAATAAAACTAGAGAACAGCAGCAACAAAAAGGCCAGGAAACAGAAGGAATGAGCTATAATGGAAAGATCTTGAACGTGTGCTCTCATTTCTTCTTCCCACCTCAGTGATCAAAGCTGGGGTAGGCTTTCCTCCCAAACATTTTCCTCTCTATCGAAGTGGATCTTAGCTAGATCTGGAATTATATAAATATCTGAAGATAAAATGTTGTGGCCATGCATTTGAGCCTTGCAGAAGATGCCCACGGAAGCCGTAAGCCAGGTATGGTCAGCACACAGACCACCTAAGCTACCATAGAGACAAGAGAGGTTGGACATGGAGATTCAGAGGGACCCTCCTTAGATTTACTGAGTCAGTCTTCAAGGTGGGCCTTGGAATCTGCCTTTTTAATACACCTGTTGAGTAACTGTAGCACAGTGTAAGGTTTGAGAAGCTCTGTTTGAATGTGGCTGGTTTCCCATGTTGAGCAATGATCAGAAGAATTCAAAATGGAGAGAAGGCGCTAGAGGTTAAATTACAGCCAAATAAATACAAAGAAGTCTGCCTTAAATCCTTAATGATAAGTATCAGTAATCCTCGCCAATATGCTCTTAGGATATTCTTCCAAATCTGCTTTCATACACATACCCACTTCTTCATAACAAAAGATGAGCGCACTTATATTCTAGTGTAATTGACTTCATTCACCTAATAAATCCTTTCATAAAGATGCTCATTCCTCACTCCGTGGACAGATGATGAGAATGTAAGGGGGTGGGAGGAGCGCAATGCCCAGAGGGAGGTGACATTAGATCAGGATCTATGCCTTTAATAAACAGAGGAAGTATTGTTGTGGAATGGATGTCTGACATAATAGAATTAGAAACATATTTTATTTTGGGACAGAGACAGGTATTCTCTGATTGGTGGATTTCTGAAAATATACACAACTTGCTAGATAAAGAGATATCTAAGAAGCTAAGCACAAAGAATTTTCAAACAAAAAGACATGGCAAGTAACTGTTAAGCACAGTGCTTTGTTGAATAGCGTCAGCTTTCTCAGACAACTGGACCCTTGCTTGCCTCACAGGGACGCTGAAGGAAGAGGGCAGCCTAATTCTGACACAGTAAGTGTATCTGCGTTCATATTTTGAACACTGGGCGGGAATGCTTCTTCTTTCTCTTGGCTTCTATACCCACTTGACTACAAGGATTCAAACTGTTGTGCTCACAGTTGAGGTTAGAGATATGCTAACCTCTGTTATGATTTAGCAAACAGAAATGTAGGAGTCCTAGTTCAAACTGAATCTCAGACAAATTGTAAAGTTTCAGCCTAAGTGTGTCATATATGATACTTTCTAGAAATTTTCCATTGTTCCTGTATGATTCCACCTTAGCTGAATCTCCTGGATTTTATCTGGCAGCCCTGTCTGGGTAGCTCACTGTCTTAGAGGGAGAGAGATGTTGAGACACAGCTATAATTGCTTACTTGGAGGTAGGAGAGGCACAAAGTAGATTCATGCTACTAACATCATTTGGCTTTTCAGGAGCTGTTTCCCTGGGAGAAAGAACAAATGACTGCCTGACACCAGCTCCTGGAAGCTGGCAGCGGGCTAAGCTAACTTTCACTTTCCACCACAGTAGCCAAGGTCTTCCAATTCCCTTTGCATAGTTGGCCATGGGCAAGGCCTTGTCATCTGGACATAAAGGGAATTTTCCTGGTCTTCCTGGTTATGATCATGCCATTCAGATAATGATTCTAGTGTGCATTCAGGGCTGCTACCTCCCAAATTCATGTACACAGAGACTGGAGTTGAAAATTCCAAGAGCATCTAACCTTAGACATAGTGTCTAGCTCTTTTAATCGATAATGAGCAGGCGGGGGAGAGAGACAGGAGCCCTGAAATCCAGCAAAAGTAATATAATTTACTCAATTTGTTTTCCTGGAAACTAAGGCTTTATGTCCAGATTTTGCAATAAAACTGAGACACTCACACTCAGCTCCATTAAAGGCTTAATCGCCTTGTTCTGTAACAACTTTCCTCTTTATGGGGAATTTACCAGCTTTTTAATCTCCTTTATTTGATTAACATTCGAATCAACAACTGCAACCTGTGTTGGGTTCTGGTAAAGTGCTACTGCAAAGTTAGTAAGAACAACAGATTTTTTTTTCAAGTCTCAACTGTGAGCATCCCAAACTGTAAGTAGTAGATCATGTTTTTAGGTTTTATTTTCTTAGGAAAAAAAATTTCCACAAAGACAGAATGTATCACTAGCTAGTCAAGGAGGGAACACATGGCAATAAGTTGTCATTGTCACCTAAGGCAGCAATGTCACCTGTGATTGTTCAGAGTTCAGAGTTCTTCACCGATATGGAGTTAATTCTTTATGAATAACAAATGCTGTCCTGTTGAAAATGACATTACTCCAATCTATCTATATGAAGGAGTCAAAGCCAATGTGTAGGTAGGCAGTTTTCAGAGGCTACTGAAAATTGTTGCCCAGTAAGAAAAGTTCTAAGTACAGGAAGTGAGGCAATGACAGTTACTGAAAACACTAGGTAGATTCTGAAGTAGATTCAGTGTGTCCAGAACCCCACAACTTACCTGGTTTCAGCCCTCATAATCACTTGATTTTCAGGATTCTCCCATTATAATGCTATCCTTGCACACCCATGTAAAGAATAATTCTTCTTAACAACCCCCTTCTTTTCTGCTATTACCTACAAGGAATTTCCAGCACACCTATGCAGCACACAGGTCTGAGGCGAAACTTCACTTCAAAATAAAGGAGAGGAAGGAAAAGAAGACATGAGGTAAGCTTTGCTCAAAAGTCAGTTCTCTTCTGAAACTATATTCTTCCTGCTGTTTTGATGTTAAATTAGCCTTGATTTTGAAAGACACTAATGCTCGAACTTTCTACTCTGTGTTGTTGATGTCCTTAACTCAGAAAATGAATGCCACTCACTATGTGCTGGCCACCCCATATCTTTGTGCCTGTCTCTACGTAATTATGCATTTATTTAAGTTCAATGGCCAATTAAAACTAAAAGTACTGGGAGACAGGGTGGGATCATTTACTATCAGGAGATGGTCTGTCAGTGTGCTAAGCAGACCTAAAAAGATACTGCTGACAGAGCATCTTGAGAAACCGAAATAGCCTCCCATAGTCCTGAAGGCTGGAAGGTCAAGGTCGAGGGGTGCAAAGGTTTGGTTCCTTCTGAGGCTTCTCAGCTTGCACTTGGCCTCCTTCCTGCTATGTCCTCCCATGATCATTACTCTGTGTGAGAACATCCATGGTTCTTTCTACATATTGGAGTCTTTCTCCATATAAGGTACTGTTCAGATGTACTTGAGGTCAAATCTTAGCACCTCTGTTTTAAGGCACAATCACATCTCTAAAGACTCTCCAAATAGGAACACAGGAATAAAAAAAAAAAATCCAGCACAGTGGGTGGTATTCTGGTCTAGGAGACAGCCAGAATGGTGCAGAGAAAATGACAGAAAAACTGAATCATAGACACGAAGAACTCTGGTTCTGTCGTTTTCTGGCTGTGGACCCTTGAGCAGGGCAAGAATTAAGCTCTGTGAGAGTAAGTTTTTCCATGTAGCTGGGATAATAGCTACTTCAGAGCTGCCAGAGAGTAAAGCTCCTAACATAACACATGATCTGGAACGAGCTCAGACAACACCCATTGTCAATTGTCTAATGCCTCCTTATATTTTCATAACTCACCGTACCTAACAGAAATAGGACATCAAGTGTTTACATTAAAAATAGTACATGAGGGGAAGCCTGGCACAGGAAACTGTATGAAACTGAAGCACTAAGAAGGGCTGATTCAGAAAGGCTGTCTCTATGAATCTGAAAATTTGTATCTAGTATTTGTATCTATTCCTGAGGATTAGGAAGCCTTAGAAGAGAAAGGATTGTCAGGGTGCATCTAATCTTGGATCCGCAGATGCATGGATAAAACCCACTGGTGATATGAAGGATGTTTATATGGGGCATGTACATATCAAAAGTCATGTGCTCGTGGTGAGTTATTCCTCCAATTATTTCAGTCTTTCTGATCCTTGGAATTCAGATAGAAGTCTCAGCTTGCTCTGAATTGCCTGTGACATTTTCCTGACCAATAAGAACCCATTTAAGAGAAGATCAAGCTCTTCACACAATGTCAAATATTGTCCCCTTTTCATTGCCTTTGTGTTCTCTTACCTGGTGATTACATTTTATTCACTTAGACTTCTATTACAATTGTTTAAAGTAAATTTAAAAGGAGGGAAGTTTAAGATTTGATAGCAATAATAACATATGGATACCATAATAACATAGGCTTCTATAGGTTGTTATATATTAACACAACAGTGAGTGAAATTTAGCCCATGCCTCTCACAAGGCAACCCAATATGAACCACACAACTAGCTATGATCAGGACTGAAGCTCAGTTCTCATATGCTTTCCTTATCTATTTAACTCAACACCAGACAAATCCTACATTGTTAAACTGAATATGAACTGAACATGAAACGACTGACAGTGCTGCGGGTTGTAAGGAAGGCACTGGCTCAGTAAAGCTCACCTGTACTATATGAGAGGCCCGGGGGAAACAGAATGCCCAGCACCTGCTGCTGGAGACCTAAGATCTTAGCGGATCTAGGATAATAACCCAGAGCACCATGTCAAATGCCTGGGCCAGTTCCTAAGCTTGTAGTGGCAGAGGTTCCTCTAGGAATCGAACAAAGATGGCTTGAATTCCAGCTTCTCCACTTGGCAAAAAACCCATAGTATTTGTCAGCTCCTGTATCCTACTCATCTGAAAAATTTATAAGAATGACACCAGCAACCCTTTCCAGGACAGTTGGCACCCACCAAACACCCTCGATGAATTATCTCACTTAGTCCTCAAAGTTTTATTCCAAGATACTTTTATAGCTCTATAAGACGGGGGAGGGGGGATTTGGTCTCAAGACTGTTTACAGGGTCTCTCTACATCTTTGCAACTGAAGGAGTGGCAGAGCAGGCTTCAAACCAAAACAGAGTCAGTCTAGAATCTGCCCTTAGCTCCAGCGCTGCACTGTGGACAGAGAATACAGGTCAGAGTTATAAAGCTGGCACCTAGGAGGCAAAAATGTCAAGGCCTCGTCGGCTGGTACTCTCAGAGTCACTCGCGGCCTAGAATCCGGAAGTTTCTATTGAGCGTCTTACCTGAGACTAAATACCATAGGTGTAGAAACCACCCAATCAGAATGCTGTAGGCAGGGCTGCTGGCCAATCAGGTAGGCAGAGACGCTGGCCAATCAGGAAGCAGAAGCTGGCTTTCCCGCCCTTTCGCCAAACCCAGCATTGAGTTTGCAGCCTGCTGAGGGTCTGTCCCCCCAGGGCCCCTTGAAGGTGACGAGGCTTTTATTTGTGGTGCTCGGTTGGAAAGGTGAGGGTTCTCCGAAGCCATTCCGTCACCAGGCTATCTTCCGGGCTGCGGAGTGGGCGGAGAAGGGGCACCCGGAAGGTGGACGAGGGCTGGGAAACTTCCCGCTGCCGTAGCCCCATCCTCGGCCGCCGCCGGGCAGGCGTTGGGCAGTGGGGGCTCGGTGACCCTCGGAAAACAGAGAGGGCCCCAGCGGGTGTTGGTGGCTTCTCAACAGAGTCGGCTCTCAGACCCCTCTGTTGGGGTTGAGGGCTTGGGCTGGGCCCTGTGGGCATGCGCGTTTAGTGATGTCACACCCTCAGTGTGCGCCATGTTGGCTTCTGACACTGTCTAGCCCTCAGGGTGTGGAACTTCTGGGCCAGCCCTGTGGGGTACGGGCACCCTAAGTCCTCTGACTCACTTCCCTATCCACTGGTGTGTGTGTGTGGGGGGACTCAGGACATTTCTATTCATTTAGTTTAGTTTTCATGTTTTATTATTTATTAGGTTTTACCCTTATTTAAAACTACGTTTCTCTTTCCTCCTCAAACCCCATCCCTGGGTTTAGTATACCCAAGTGAGATTGCTATTGGCGTTCTCGTTTTATTCAGGGTCTTAGACGTTGACAACCAAGCAACTGTATAGGAGCTTTCCTAATTTTATTTCCTAAGTTGATTCAGTGTCTCTTACTCTTGAATGACAGTTCCCACTTGTACTGTCTTTAAGCACATCTATAAAGATGTGGTTATGATTCATTGACAAGTACAAGTGAGCACTTGGTTATCTGGAATATATAAACTACCACATTGCGTTTTATATAATACAGTAAATATATCTAAACAAGACTTGTTTACAGAGAGATGATTCACTAGATGCTAACTAAACATTTAGTCAAACCCCTCAAAATGACTTGAAAAATAAACCACAATTGGCCTAGACATCTCCTACCCTGTAAAAGCTTAAGACAAACGAACTATCAAGTTAGTTCTGGCCTTTGTATTTCCCCGAATTCCAATCACTTATCCTATTTTCCCTCACTCCCTTCATGGCAGCTGTAAAAATTCTTTTCCTTTCCAGACATTAGGAAAGCGCCTACACAGTTGCTTAATTGTAAGGTAGTTTGTAAACGTTGAGGATTCCTGCAACAGGGACTTTGTTTCCATTGTAAGGGCCCCATCTTGTGGATGTAGTTTGATGAAAGAACCCTCACCCTAAGAATTCCATTTGCAATTGTTTTCACCTGGAAAAACAAAACAGGTTGATGCTTTCCTCAGTATAACAAAAGAGGGTGACTTTAGTTCTGCAATAGCTTCTTTTTCTCTTATAAATTACCTAACTTATTTTAAAAATACACATTTCTTTTAAAACTAATTTCTAAAATTTTATTTTCAGCTGTGTGTGTTTGTGTCATGTGTCCAGGGGTGTCTGAAGAGGCCAAAAAAAGGACATTGGACGCAGGGAGCTGGAATTATAGGCAGTTCTGGGAAACTGATACCTAGTGTGAGTGCTGGGAACTGAATTTAGGTTGAAGGAGCTGCAAGGGCTCTTGACTCCTGAGGTATCACCACTCCCCAATGTAAACAGTCCTGATGTATACATCGATTCTCTTTCTCTTTTATAATCAGATGTTTAAGAATAATCATCATGACTACAAGGAAAAAGTGGAGGCCATTATTAAGAACATTAACACAGTTTCTTTGGAGGTAAAGAAGATGAAAGGTAAGGATGGAGTCAGTCAACATGTTTGCATGTCACTGTTATAAAAGACATGGTAGATCTAATGTGTGCTTCAACTAGGGTATTTTCCCCACTAATTATAAATGCCTTCTTAAGAACATAATAATATAATAACCTCATAATCTGAACTGTAGTTTTGAAGGTGCTAGACCTGAATCCCTAGTTCTGACACCAACGTTATTGTGTTATTTGAGCTTTCTAAATTTACCCCTACCCTTTCCTTCAACACAATCATGTGACTATCACATTCTACAAAATTCAAATGTCTTTACCCATGAATTCTTACTTAGCCCCTGAGGTTATGCCAGATTAAGAATTTAAAGTTTGATTCTGTAAGTGAAATGTTTTTCATTTAAAATATATTCTTAGTGTAATAATAGACTTATAGATCATTGTGTTTATTAAATCATAGATATGCTCCCTTATTTTTCTCCTAGCCATGTAGAATTTCTGTGATTGAATATTTCTAGATAGTTCCTCTTTAGGGATTAGCTGAATTATGTACCCTACTCTTTTCATCTATAAACCCCATTACTATCCATGGAAATGATTTTGAGTGTATAGTTATTCTTACAACTCTCAGATATATGTAGACATTGTCTGTGTCACTTCTGAGACCTGCAGCTGCAAGTAACAAGTACATTACAAGATGTGCACCATGAGGGGAGCAAATCCAAAGTGGAAGGAGCCCTGAAATTAACTCAGAGTTATAAAGATTTCATCAGGGGTCGGGTTCTTTCCCATCTTTCTGCTGCTCATAATCATGACTCCTGAGGTGGCTACACAAACACTCTTTCTGCCTATGATAGCTTCATATAATAAGCCTTTATCCAGATACCTCCAAAAGCCCTCTGTCCCTTATAAATAAAAGTGTGAGGGCTGTGTAGCCATGATTGAGGGCTTGCTCAGCACACACAAGGCCCTGAATTAACTATCTCTTTAATTACCTCCCCCTGAGGGGGAAGCAGCATTACCAAGCCACAGAAGAAGACAACGAAGCCACTCCTGATGAGACCTAATTGACTAGGATCAGAAGGAAGGAAAAGAAGTCCTCCCCTATCAGTGGACTTGGGGAGAGGCACGCATGCAGAGGGTGGAGGAAGGGAGGGATTGGGACGGAAGGAGGGAAGGAACCCCGGGGGGGGGGGGAGGGAATACAAAGTGGATAAAGTGTAATTAATAAAGAAAAAAAATTAAAAAAAAAATACAACAACAACAAACTACTCTGGGAGAGGGGGGAACTTGCAGTAAGCGAATGGCCAAGTTTTGAATAGAGAGGAAAGCAATTTACTAACTAATGGAATTTGAAGTATCATCTTTCTAGTAAAAAAAATAAACAAGTATGGTTAATTAGGAGCAAGCCTGCAAAAAAACGTGGGATGATATACATACCAAACACAACTGTGAAAAGCACCTGTCTCAGTAAAATTTAAGCTTAAATAGTAAAAGCTTTCCTCTTTAAGTATATTTGAAAGGGTGGGACGTTAGCAAAAGAGTGTTGTCTTTAGTCAGGAGTAAATAGCAGAAAATGAAAGAAAAAAAAAAGCCATGCCTTTTGCTACACAGCGAGAAACATTAACATACTCCCACTCACCCTGTCTTAGTTTGGTTTCTATTGCTTAAATACTATGGTCAAAAGCAACCTGGAGAGGAAAGGGTTGAAAGCAGATGCCTGTCTTTGTAATGTCTTATCAGTTGCTCTGATCCTTTGCATTGAGTAATGTGTAAGTTAGCTAAGTTTAAGATATATTTACACAATGTTGCAGTGTAAGAAAGTAGCTGAGTAGATGGGTAAAGATCCTTTCTAGTCAGTTTTTAAGTTATACTTGTGGTTAACTCAAAAATGGGTCACCTAGTAGTATATCGATCAGTAAATACTTGAAAACCATCATTAGAAATTAGGAAATACCTTCATAAAGCAATATAGTTGTTATGACACCAGCCATTCTGTCTTCTCCCTTACACAGAACTCTCCCAGATCCTACTCTGTGACCTCAATCTCCATTTTGGTCAGTACAAGAAGACAGAGGACCTCAAGGATGCAGAAATGAGCCAACCATTTGAGGAGCCTGAGATACCAGATGTAGCCCTTGCTTCTATCAGTTTATCTGACTGAATTTTTTTGTGTGTGTTTGTTTTGAATTTCTGGTTTTGTTGACTTAAAAATCTAGAAGAACTAAGTTTAGTAATATAACCTAAAACAGTATAAAGTTATAAATAAGCATATCATCTTCCTGAAAGCTGTTTTTCTTAAATGCCTCAAAGGGAAACTGATTCCATTAATGGTGGAAGTCTGATGTTGGACATTGGCCTATCTGTGTTTGATGTGCCGTCCTTGCTCTCCCTGCAATAGACAGGCTTCCTCCATGTGCTGGGTAGAAGGCAGTAGCATAGCAGCAGATAGATCTGCCTTTGGGGGACTCTATAAAGGACTGATTTTCTATATCTGAGAGGGACCCTGAAAGGCCTAACTTAGGAAAGATATTAATCTTTGAGTAGAGTGAGCAATGAGCCCAGCTGGGGGCATAAGGCCCATGGCTCAGATAGGAAAGGCTCTGGCAGAGAATAGAATGGAAATCACATGCGTTACTAGTCCTGAAAACAGACTCCCGTGATTGCAGTCATAGGAGTGTAAGAGAACTCCTTACCCACAAGGTTCATTTATCCTTTATCCTGAGACTCAAATACGTTCCTTGTTGCTGTGAGGAAGCACCTGGTAAGAAGCAACTTAAGGGAAGAAGGGTTGGTTTTAGCTTATATTTTGAGGAGATATGGTTGATCGTGGCAAGGAGGTGAAAGTGGCAGACTGTGAGGCTGCTGGTCACAGTGTGTCCACCACCGTGAAGCACAAAGAGACTGAAATCTCCGTGCTCCGCACACTCAACCCACAGTTAGGGTGGATCTTTCCTCCTCCGTTAAAACCTCTCTGAAAACATCCTCACAGACACCACCTTATGTGACTCTAAAACCCAGTTGATAATTTTAACCATCATAACTACGAAGAGATGATTTATGATCTACCATGTCCTTAATTTTCATCACTTTTAACTGTAAAAAAAGTGTCATAAAGCATCTTATTCTATCACCGATCTTATTCTATCACAGAGCCTGCAGTATTCTCTACCTTCTCTCCAGCACCTCGCTCAGTATAGACACAGTATAGACACTATAAATCCCTGTTGGACATCCTGTTGTGGAAACATAACTAATACAGCATTTTCAGTTTTAGAGTTTCCAGGTCCTGGATCCTAAATTAAGAACTCTGGGTTTGTAAGAGCAAGGTTTTACCAAATAACATAATTGTCACTGGCTAAGCATTTTCACATTCTATCTACTCCTTAGTATGTCCTCAGTGACCTGGTGACTTCTGAGGTTCCACCCCCAAAAGAGTTGTTCTTTAACACATGAAAATAAAAGGACAGAATATTCCTTTCCACGTTAAAATTTTGTAGATCAAAGAAATCAAAACTTTTGTCAATAAAAGTAACACAATGATTCCAATAGTCACAAGGGAATGAGATTGGAAGAACAAGGACTGTCAGCGTTCAGTGAATACCACATTATGGCTTGCTAAACATGAACAGTACTGCAGATTCTTTTCTGCCCACACTGATGATATCTTGATAAAATGGTGAGGGGAAATACTTTGAACTGGAAATTCATTTACTATACATAACCTATTGAATATCAGAGCTCAGTCTAGCCTGCCTTAAACACTTAAACATGCCCAGATCATGTACTTCACCCTGCAGTTGGGCAAAGTCACCTAACACAAATTCTATTTTGTCTTAAAATATTGAATATATTATGTAATTTATTGAGTGTCCATAACCTCCCCAAAGGAAAAAAAAACCCACAACATTTAACATGTGAAGTTCTGGTGATCACATGGCTGGCCAACTTTCATACCACATGTTGCTAGCCGAAAAAAAGCAAAATTTAAACTTTGTCATAGTTTGTACTTAACAGGCATCACTTCCATGACATCATAGTAAAAAATGGCGAGTTAAAACAACATAAATCAGAAAGCCATCTGTACTTTTTGTTAAGTGAGATTTATAAACTGAAGCCAACCTGGGAAGGATGAGACAGGAGTTTCACAACATGCTTGTTTGGTTAATGAAACAGAAAAGTAGAGCAGAGGTTTGGATAGGTGTTCTCCAAAGGCCCACATGTTAGAGGCTTGGCCCCCACCCCTGCCCACATGTTAGAGCTGTGCCCTCCCACCCCTGCCAGGGCAACACTGGGCAGTGATGGAGTCTTAGGAGATAAAGCACAGTGGGATGAAGGTTGGCAGGTACATGACCTTGAGGGAGATTTGCTTTTCTTCCTTTCTTTCTCTGTGTTTCCCAGCCACCATGAGGTGAATTGATATACATTCTCGCTTCAGCATCCTGTATGAACCATCACAGGCCCAAAGGAACAGGAAAGGAGACTGTATGAGCAAAAGTAACTTTCTAACTGAAAGCCAACTAATACAAGTACTAGGTACTAGGAAGGTGGGCTAAAAGTGTGTGTGTGTGTGTTTACAAAGCAAGCATTGCTCATCTTCCCAGGAGAACTGCAATATTAGGAAATGCTTTTCTCAAGATGGGAATGCAGGGAGTACACTGTGGAGGTAGACATGGGGGGGGGGAGTGATAAACAACAAAAACCCCAGCATGTTTGATAGCAAAGTTGCATCACTGAATCTAATACCATTTTCTTCTTGTAGTATTTGTAGTTTACATTTGCTTTAAAACAAAAATATAACATCATCCACTAAATGAAGCTGTTTTAAGGATCTAAAAGAGTAAAGCAAAAGATAACTTTAACCCCAACAAATTATCCCAATATTCATTAATCTCATTATGAAAAAAACATAAAAACACACCCTGCAAAACCAAAAGAGAGAGAGGGAGGGAGGGAGGGAGGGAGAGAGAGAGAGAGAATAGATATTTATATTTTTGGAGTCTCATAAGTTATTGCTGCACAGAAAATGCATTTTAATTATTTAAAGTTGTGTAAAAAACAGATTGCCTCCGCCTGACAAAAGTCTCCTTATAAAATACGATATCAAAAACGATCAGCTTCAGTGCATATTAAGCTTGCCGTGCATTATTTCTGCAGTATAAAGTACTGTATTTTGGAATGGGTGTTGAAAATCTCATGTCTTGAAGTACTGCCATGCACTCTTAGACTTTAAGCATGGACATGATTACTTCTGCACTTTACAAACATCGAAGGAAATAAATAAATGTGGTATTCAGCAATCTTCAGACACTGTTTAGAGAAAAGGCAAAACTCTGTGCCCACGTTGAGGGGCCTTCTTTAGTCCTAAGGTCACTTGACCTGCCCACATTGACAACAGTTAGGAAGGCTCATTTGCTTTCCTGACTTGCTATGGACAGCCTGCAGCGTGTGTTAGTGTGCACTGGTATCTGGAGCCTCGGTTTTTCCCATCAATGAGCAACAGTGGCATTTTCCTGAAGTAGTCAATAATATCTGACACAGACAGGAAGTCCTGAAAAAAAAAAAAACCAAATGGCGAGATGAGTTAACATTGGAATGGACAGTACATATTTCATAATTATGTTTTCTTTAATCTGCGTTAATTTGGAGAAACTGTGGGGAAAATTGTCAAGTATCTTAGAGATCTCCTCCTCAATAGCCAACAAACTGTAAGCAAGAAATAAAAACGTTAAGTTGGGTTAGAGAGATGACTCACTGGTTAAAGGCCTGATGACCTCAAGTCAATCCCCAGAACCCACATGGAGCAGAGAGAACTTATGTCTACTAGCTGTCCTCTGATCTCCAGACATGGGCAGTGGTACACACACAAAAACGTTTATTAAAACTAAAAATTTCTAAGTATATAGCAGTGTGTCTTTCAGCTTCTGGGATACCTCACTCAGGATGATTTTTTTTCTAGATCCCACCATTTGTCTGCAAATTTCATGATTTCCTTGTTTAATTGCTAAGTAGTATTCCATCATGTAAAAGTACAATTTCTGTATCCATTCCTCTGTTGAGGGACATCTGGGTTGTTTCCAGGTTCTGGCTGCTACGAACATGGTTGAACAAATGTCCTTGTTGTGAACTTGAACATATTTTGGATATATGCCTAGGAGTGATATAGCTGGATCTTGAGGAAGCACTATTCCTAATTGTCTGAGAAAGCACCAGACTGATTTCCAAAGTGTTTGCACATTCCCACCAGCAATGGAGGAGGGTTCCCCTTTCTCCATAACCTCTCCAGCATGTGTTGTCGCTTGAGTTTTTGATCTTAGCCATTCTGATGGGTGTAAGGTGAAATCTCAGGGTCGTTTTGATTTGCATCTCACTGATGGCTAAGGACTTTGAGCATTTCTTTAAGTGTTTCTCTGCCATTCTATACTAGACCTATAAGATAGGATAAACATATTAAAATCTGTACACCTAAAGAAGATAAACAAGAAAGAGGAACTGGGTAAGATGATCAATCTTCACTTAGAAAGACAAATGGGATGGACATTGGAAGTAGGTGAAAACAAGTAGCAGCACAGGAGCCTACCACGGAGGGCCTCTGAAAGACTCTACCTAGCAGTGTATCAAAGCAGATGCTGAGACTCATAACCAAACCTTGGGCAGAGTGCAGGGAATCATATGAAAGAAGGGGGAGTTAGTATGACCTGAAGAGGACAGGAGCTCTATAAGGACCAAATATATCTGAGCACAGGGGTCTTTTCTGAGACTGTTTCTCCAACCAAGGACCATGCATGGATATAACCTAGAACCCCTGCTCGGATGTAGCCCATGGCAGCTCAGTATCCAAGTGGGTTCCCTAGTAAAAGAAACAGGGACTGTTTCTGACATGAACTCAATGGCTGGCTCTTTGACCCCCTACCCTGAGGAGGAGCAGCCTTGCTAGGCCACAGAGGAGGACATTACAGCCAGTCCTGAAGAGACCTGATAAGTTAGGGTCAGATGGAAGGGGAGGAGGACCTCCCTATCAGTGGACTTAGGGGCAGGGAGGAGATGAGGGAGGGAGGGTGGGATTGGGAGGGAATGAGGGAGGGGGCTACAGCTAGGATACAAAGTAAATAAACTGTAACTACTATAAAAAATAAAAATTTAATTAAAAAAACTAAAATTTCTACCTCTATAGTGGCTCATTTATCCTAAATATTTTTATCATGATACCTGTGACTTACCCTGCACAGATGTAGCCCATGGCAGCTTAGTGTCCAAGTGGGTTCCATAGTAATGGGAAGAGGGACTGCCTCTGACATAAACTGATTGGCCTGCTCTTTGATCACCTCCCCCTGAGGGGAGAGCAGCCTTACCAGGCCACAGAAGATGACAATGCAGCCATTCCTGATGTAATCTGATAGACTAAGATCAGAGGGAAGGAAAGGAGGACCTCTCTTATCAGTGGGCTTGGGGAGGGGCATTTGTGAAGAAGGGGGAGGGAGGATGGGACCAAGAGGGGAGGAGGGAGGGCCTTAAGGGGGGATACAAAGTGAATAAACTGTAATTAATAAAAATAAATAAAGAAATCCAGGAAAAAA
The DNA here is from genome assembly GCF_030254825.1 of Meriones unguiculatus. Lineage (NCBI taxonomy): Eukaryota > Metazoa > Chordata > Mammalia > Rodentia > Muridae > Meriones > Meriones unguiculatus. The sequence goes on from NC_083359.1 coordinate 35,452,990, forward strand.
AATATTGGCCTCTGGGTTTCATTTCTTGGGTTTCTGTATCCCCCACATCACCACAGTTCAAACTGCTAAGTGGTGTAAGGAACCAGGAGGTCAGATGGGTCATTTCTGGAGGTGAAGCTTTACTATGGTGTAATCATTCCTTCTCTGTCACCTCCACACTCATACTATGAAGCCTCAGCAGCCAAGTCTTTGTATCCATAACCTGGATTACCCAGTCCAGGCAGACTGGTCCCATGATCCTCTTGATGTGATCAGAGGTCAAGTTGTACCTAAACAGGATTGTGTACTTGTTCTAAGACATGCCTCCCTCCATGTTAGGCCAAGAGAAATTCTGGAAGATGACACTGCCTCTAGAGACCATACAGCCCTGTCAACATGGAGCAAGTGACCCCAAATTTGACCAATAATGTCCTTTCTACTCAGCACTGCCACTGAGTTCAAGTATTTGGATTGAAGTTATTAGTGAATTGCCCTCATTTTGTAAATGTTTCACTCAGCTGGTTTTCTTTGTGTGACATTAGAAAATGTGTCTTTCGATGTTACGTTTGTTAATTTCCTCCACAAAAGCAGACCAATGGTTATTTTCACATCAAAAAGTTGAGTTGGGCAAACAAAATTTCTTTGGCCATTTTCACAGAGCCAGATGTCTCAGTTTAACAATTAATGCTCCACACATCTCAGTAATCACTAGTCTCTGCTTTCACATATGAGATTTTAAATGAAAAGTTGTGCTTTTGATGCATACGTGTGGGCCTGCTTATCTTTAAGTGCACTGTATACATGCAGGTGCCCGTCGTGGCCAGCAGAGGGCATCAAAGCCCCTGGAACTGGAGTTACAGGAGGTTGTGCGCCACCCAGTGTGGATCCTGGGAACAGACCCCCAGTTCTCTGCAAGAGTAGCAAGTACTCTTCGTTTTTGAGCCACTCTCCAGGCCCTCTGATGATATTTGAAATAAAGTTTTATAGGCATACCATAATATTACATTGAAATTATGTCAAAAGAAGTTAAATTAGAAGATAATTCCTAAACGCATTTTTTGACTTTTTTTTTTTTTTTTTTTTTAATGTTACACTTCAGGAACAGAGATAAAGTTCGCTGCTCCCACCTGACTGGCGAGTACAAGGTACTAGGTTCAGTCCCAAGCACCACAAAGAGGTTACGCTTAGGATGTTGAATTATTTGGACTGAAAATTCAAGAAAGACTTGAAAAAGTTAAGTTGAAAAAGTTAGTGGAGTTAGTCATTGGTAGTATTTTTTTCTCTTTCCTTCAATTCAGTAAATGGAGGGCCTCATTCAAGTTGTTTTAATAGCGCAGTTGCTAAGCAGCATATGACTTAACTGCATCGTTGCTGTGTGGCCTGTGCTTTAACTGCACAGTTGCTTGTACAGCATGGGTTTGGGGGAAGGAGTGGAGCTTGAAGTCCTTACCTCTTTTCCTCGAAGTCCAGTCCCCAACAAGTATACTTGGCTTTCCTCCTGGTAGCGGATCTGGATGTTGTAAACTTTGTCTTTGTACAACACCATGAGGACATATGGATTGTTGACTGTTTTCTTCGAGCTGTCTCTAACCAGGAAGGTGCCGTCCTGGAGGGACAGGTGCTGGTTATTAACGGAAGCAGTGGAAGCTGGTCCTTTTGCTGCTTGTAAAAGACAAGCCCCGAGGTACCTGCAAAGCTGTCATTGTGTCAACTGATGTTGTGTGCTCCTTACAGCTCGGGTCCCCAGGTACCCTGGATCTTTTGATGATCCAGAAAGATAACTGAGACTATATTGAGAAGTTTCAAAGATATTAACTTGAAAACTTTGGATACAAAATATTTTTCAATAACAAATAAGGTGGCTCATTTAATTGTATACCTGCTCACTTCTGCTAACTGGATAAACTTTCCTCCCCACATACCCACTGAGAACACCATTTGCCTGAGAAACTCCCTCATCTCCCCTATACATCTGCTGTAATTAGCTTTTACCCAAAAAACACCTGAACAAAAGTGAACATGGACTTTCTTTGCCCCCAATACTTATAAACATGTGATTTGTTCTCTACTTTAAATTTTCATACAAGAATTACTGCAATGTAATACAGCATGACAAAAATCTAATATTAAGACAGAGCTAATTAGTAAGATCCATGCAAATCACTCCTTCCTCTATGTATTTAATTAGAATGGGATTTAAATAGCCATAAACATGCAATAATGACGTTCCTTTGTTCACTTCTGGTTAATTGAGCCAGTCAGAACATATCTGGTAAAGGAACCTCCCTTTGAATCAGTGAGTCACAGGCTTGGCTTAAATTCAGTCACCCGGGGAGTCTAAAGATTCCCTCAGCCTACTTTGCATCCCCACTTATTAAAAAAAAAATCTCCCCAAGACTCAGGAACAAACAAATGAAAAAACTCCCCCAGATAATCAAATCTGCTGCTGAGCCTGAAAATGGTTGTTGTAGCCTTAACAATGTGAAAGATGAAGGGTCCTCATTCTCCCCTCTCTGATCAAGAGACTTAAGGGTCAATACTGGACCTGTTTAAGACTTCATAATAATAAAAGACTAGCTAAAAATTTCTAGGAGACTTTGGAGATATGCCTTCCCCATGAGTCTTTCTCATAAACTTGGATGGTAACAGTGTTAGGAGGAAGATGAACTAGTAGGATTTCTAATGTTACTACATGATTTGTCTGACCAGAAAATAAAGACATGTTCATTCATTGATTCATTAATGATACTGCCTAATATTTGCCAACTTACATATGATTTCCCTTAATTTAGAATTTTTGCCAGACAAGTGATGGCTCAGAAAAAAAAACATTCTATGGATGCTGATGGGTTGGATGATAGCACTGATGGGTCTTAAAGGAACAGCACCTGGCATCAGGAACAGCAGCAGCTGGCTCATACTTGAGACCCATGCACGTGAGTACCCTTTCCCTCCCTCCACTGACATTTATAACTGTATACAAACGAACGGTAGAATGATACCTGGTTTATCTTCCGTAGAGCAGCTTCTGC